>NC_089238.1:22356850-23031887 GCF_963924675.1 Phocoena phocoena | reverse complement strand
CCTGTTAGAATCACATCTGGAGGAAACTCGAAGTGAACCTGTTCTCCAGAATCCCACTGGGCCTTGTACACCTTTTCACTCACAGGCAGTGTTTCGAAATGGTCCATAATTGTAAAATATACCTGGTTCTGTTTTCTGTTTGTACCTTATGAGTCATTGTTTCCCCAATTCCAATTCTTTCGTGATAGTAGTTTTTAGTATATTACTTGAGAATAGCTAGGTTTCCTTATATAAGTTTAGGAAACCTAGGGATGGTGGCAGTTTGGCTTTTGCAGTAAATGGTAGAACTAAGGTTTTGAAATTGATTCAAGGAGCACAGAACAACAGAGTATGCCTCCATAATTTTTTAAAAAGATGTTTCTGGTGTGCTTTATTTGTAGGTGTTCCAGAGAGACGGAAATGATTTGCACATGACATATAAGATAGGACTTGTTGAAGCTCTATGTGGATTTCAGTTCACATTTAAGCACCTTGATGGACGTCAGATTGTGGTGAAATACCCCCCTGGCAAAGTAATTGAGCCAGGTAAATCTTGATTTTTGCCTGATCCAAGATTCTTTCTGCAGTAGGTGACTCAAAAAAATAGTTGTGCACCTTCTTGGGTAAAATTCTTAATATTTTCCCCTTTATTTACTCCAATAATAGGATGTGTCCGTGTAGTTCGAGGTGAAGGAATGCCACAGTATCGTAATCCCTTTGAAAAAGGTGATCTTTACATAAAATTTGATGTGCAGTTTCCTGAAAACAACTGGATCAACCCAGACAAGCTTTCTGTAAGTGTTCTCTAAATTTAGGCAACAGATGAGTTAAAGTTTAATAATAGTTGTGTTTCTGTGTCACCTTCCCTTTGTTTTGGGTGCTAAGATTAGATTACACAGTTTATTAATTTGAGTGATTGATGGGCTGTCCTGGTTGTTTTTAAAGTGAGGATACCTGATGTAAAAGTTTATGGGGCCAAGTAGGGAATAGTGAAGGAGTAAAGCAGACTGCATGTGAGGTGGTGGTGGGAGGATTGGGGCTCCTTGGAGAACAGATACCTCACCTGAAGAGGGCAACCCCCCAGCTTAGCGTCTACTGGTTGTTCATGCAGGAAGGCATGTCTAGTGTGAAATTTTCCAGTGTTTAAATGTTAGCAACTAATTCTGTTTTTTGTTTTCTAAGCAATAGATGGGTTGCACAAAAGATGTCTACAGATTTAGTCTGTGGGTCATCCATTTGTGATCTCTGGCTTAAAGTGCAAAGACTAACTGTCAAACATATACCTTGGATTGTATCAAAAGGGAACTTGATAGTGGATGAAGATAATCTTCCAGCTAACCTAATTTTTGTTTATTTTAATGAAGGAATTAGAAGATCTTCTGCCATCTAGACCAGAAGTTCCGAACATTATTGGAGACACAGAGGAGGTAGAGCTTCAAGAGTTTGATAGCACTCGGGGCTCAGGAGGTGGTCAGAGGCGTGAAGCCTATAATGATAGCTCTGATGAAGAAAGCAGTAGCCATCATGGACCAGGAGTGCAATGTGCCCATCAGTAAACTCTGCAAACAAATTGCACAGGTGGATTTTCTTTCCACACTTGCCTGGTTTGTTTTCAGCGATCCAGCTGGTCAACCCAGATGAACTGATGGACATCTGTTGGTCTATGTGTAACTTTTAAAATTGGTATAGTATCTACAGAGTGTATAATTTAAACTAACCACAAAGCTTTACATCTTCATTTCGACTGTTCTGTAGCAGAATAAAGCACTTGAAAGGAAACAAGACTCCCTTTCACACGTGGGTTATAAGTTTCAGTCCTGGTATCTGTGCTTGATTTTTATCAGTTTTGTGTAGATTTTATGTTTCATATTTTAAATTCAAATCCCACATTGTAAAGTTTGTGTACAATTTGTCCTGAAGCTTTGTGTTTGGCTGCACCTGCATAAGCTGCTACAAATAGAATAAAGAATTTCATAGCCTGTATCTATCATTTAGATGCATGGAAAAATGGGCTTTGCACACAATGGGTTTGGAGCTGACTGGGAAAAATGGAAAAAATAACATTAGCTGAGCTGTGGTTGTAAAGTTTGGGGTTTCTCCCCCCGCCCTTCTTTTTTCCCTTTTTTTTCTTTCCTTTTTTTTTTTTTTTTTCTACCATCTTGTGAAAGGTTTCTGAAACTCAATAATAAAAAGCAGTTGGTGTAAATTACTCTTTGTCTCACATTTTTAGAAGGAAGAAGTATTTTGAACTGTAAAATCTATCCTTAAACTGGAGAATGTACCCTTAGTTCTGGTTCTTAAACAGCCCTTAAAAACCCATTGGCCTGAAGCTTATGCCTCAGGCACATGCCCATTTTATAGTTTCAAAAGACAAAAGAAAGTTTGATATGTTGGTAGAAACAGGCTTTATTGGCTTCAATTAATGCTTTGTAGAGTCAAGGATATCTGAGTTATGTAACTCTTAAGTTATGATCCTGAGCACTGGGGCCAGGTTAACCTGGCCTGTATTTCCTCACCTCACCCCCTTTTTAAAAAAATAAGGTAACAGTAAATCAATATTAGAACCATGTCTGCATAGAACCTGTTAAAATGCTCTGTTTTCATTAAATGTTAAGTTAAAGATTCTCTTGTGTCCATTAAGTTGAATATTTGAGATTGGGGTGGGGGAAGCATTGATTACTATTGTTTTATAGAAAAGTAAGACTCTTAGGCTGGTATGAGAAAAACCAGGTAAAACTACTATGAAAAGGATGTTGTATTGCTCTTCTTTCATCTTCTACTACCTTTTCATTCCCAGAGTAGGTATTTTTAGAACACACTTTAATTTTAGGGAAAAGAGACATCATTTATAGATTTTACATTTGTAAAAGGACAAATGGGAGAAAGCCGAAAACTAAAAATTTTCAATGTATTATGCCATCCCTGAGCCTAATTGTAGTACTTGTAGTTTATTTCTAGGTCTACTAGAACCTGAATGAAAAAAAAAAAAGGTGTCCTGGCATTAATCAAGGCCTTGAGGTTTAAATTATTGCCCTATCCACTCTACCTCCATTGTACAAAAACTATTTTACAACCAGCCTGGGCAAGATGGAACAGCATAGTAGTTTTGTATCCAAGGTTACTTCCCCACAACAACTTTAAGTAAGAAATGCAGTGGCAATACAAAGTTTGTAGCCATTCCAATAAAGTTTTATAAAACATTAGAGCTGTTCAGTGTAGTCTTTCTTTCAGTTCTACCCAGGTTTTTGGACTACAGTAGAGAACCATATGGAAGGGGAATAAAACCTTGTTAAGGTCTGTTATTTCACTGAGTCTACTGGCTCTACGTTGTAGAGCATCTGTCTAGAGAATAAGCATATATCATCAGTACAAAGAACCTTTTATAACAGCTTTATTGAAATACAATTCATATATCATTAAATCTACTTTTTAAGGAATGTGTGCAGGGAATTTCCTGGCAGTCCAGTGGTTAGAACTTTGCATCCACTGCTGGGGCCCTGGGCTCTATCTGTGGTCTGGGACTAAGATTCTGCAAGCTGCGCAGCCAAAAAAAAAAAAAGTGTGCAATTCAGTGGTTTTTAGTGTATTCACAGTGTTTTGCAACCATCACCACTGATTCCAGAATATTTTCATCACACCAGAAAAGAAAAATCCATTAGTATTTACTTGCAATCTCTAGTTTCTAAGTATTTGCCTATTTCAGATATTTTCTATAAAATGGAATCATAACAATATGTAGCTGTTTGTGATGTGTTCATTTAGTATGTTTTCAAGGTTCATTCCTGTCATAGCATGTATTGGTATTTCATTTTTATGGCAAAATAATATTCCATTGTATAGAAATACCATATGTTTGTTTACTCATCCATCAGTTGGTGGACATTTGAGTTTTTTCCATTTGGAATAATGCTGCTGTGAACATTCATGTACAAATTTGTGTGTGGACATGTTTAAAATTCTTTTGGATAAACCTAGGAGTGGAATTGCTGGGTCACATGGTAACTATTTAATCTTTTGAAGAACTGCCAAACTTCCAAAAAGGCTGCACCATTTTACAATACAACAATGTATGAGGGTTTCAATTTTTCCATGTAACTGCCAACACTTGCTGTCTTTTAGTATAGCTATCCTAGTTGGTATGAAGTGATTTTGATTTGCATTTCCTACAACTAATGATGTTAAGCATCTTTTCATGTACTTACTGGCCATCTGTGTGTTTCTGGAGAAATGTCTATTTCAGATCCTTTTCCCATACTTTATTCAATAGATTTTCTTACTTTATAACCTTTTTCTGTTCTAGGACACCATCTTACACTTAGTCATATCTGCATAGGTTCCTCTTGGCTGTAACAGTTCTGATTTTATTTGTTTTTGATTGGTGACCTAGACAATTTTGAGCAATAGTAGTCAGGTATTTTGTAGAATGAACAATGTAATATTAGTATTAACATGTAAAAGTTGATTCTGATAGTACTAGTTGCAGGAATGTATCAGTATGATGTTTAAAAGAAAAACCTGTTTTCTCTACTCATAACACTTGATACTACCTGGAGTTAGACCCCACAGGTTAAGGGCTCAGTCCCATAAGACTGCCTGGTCTTCAGACACCAATCACAAGTCCCAGATTGTCACCTGTACTTTCGACCAACTGGTTATAAATGCAGGGTATCCACAACCCCCTCCTCGGTTTCAGTAATTTGCTAGAATGGCTCATAGAACTCAGGAACACTTTTCTTACTAGATTACCAGGTTATTATAAGAGATAAAACTCAGGAACAGCCAAATGGAATAGGGTCTCGGGGTCTCCTCTTCCCAGTGGTCTAGGGGTGGGACCGAAAGTTCCAACCTTCTTACCATATGGTTAGTTCACTCTGGTAAGCAGCCCCCCTCATTAATATAAACTCAGGAATAGCTGAAAGTGGCTTGTTTTAAATTTAAAGACACACCACTAACCCCTATCAGGAAGTTCCATGGGTTTGGGGAGCTCTCTGCCAGGAACCAGGGATGAAAACCAAATTATTTTTCTTATTCTGTCACAGTGTCACAGTGTTATTGATATTTCAGTGAAACGGCTGCATATTATAAACTCTGTCAAGACGTGTGTAAAAGTTATTTCTAATGGTCTTACTTGCATGAGTGAATCATTGTGTGTACTTTAGGAGAAACATGGGAAACGTTGCTCCCACCATTTGCCAACTTTTTGCTTAGTTGTTCAATTCCAGTATACACGTATGGTAGTATCAGAATTGTTAACCCATACCCACATGGGAAAAAAAAAACCTAATCAACTGGAGTACAGTGCTAAGCATAGTTTCTTTTATCTTTAATTTCACAGACTCCATTTCCAAAGTTACTTAGGAAAGGAGCCTTTCCCCCTACCCCCTTCCATGAGATTGTTTCATACGTTTGTAATATAGTTAAATTGTGTGATTGCATTCTACATTCTATCCTAGGAACCACTCCACCAACACCTCCTAAATGATTTTTTGAAATCTGCGTACAGGGAATTCCCTGGTGGTCCAGTGGTTAGGACTCCATGCTTTCACTGCTGAGGGCGCAGGTTCAATCCCTGGTTGGGGAAGTAAAATCCCACAAGCTGTGCAGAGTGGCCAAAAATAAAATCTGCATACATTGAGGGTCACTCTGTGTTGTGAAGTTCAAAATGTCTTGACAAATGCGTAGTGTCATGTATTTACTAGTATGTCATACACAATAAAAAAAAATCCCCTAAACTTGACCTATTCAACTCCTCTCCCACTTCTGATTCTGTGGCAAGCACTTACTGTTTTGCCTTTTCCAAAATTTCATATAGAGTAATATAGTATGTAGCCTTTTCAGTCTTTCACTTAGCAATATGCACTTAAGATGTGTTCATGTCTTGGGGACTTCCCTGGTGGTCCAGTGGTTAAGACTTCACCTTCCAATGCAGGGGGTGTGGGTTCAATCCCTGGTTGGGGAGCTAGGATTCCACATGCCTCATGGCCAAAAAGCCAAAACACAACAGAAGCAATATTGTAACAAAAATTCAATAAAGACGTTAAAAAAAAATGGTCCAAATAAAAACCTTAAAAAAAAAGATGCGTTCTTGTCATTTTGTGGCTTGATAGCTCCTTTCTTATTATTGCTGAAAAAGATTCCATTGTATGGCTATACCACAGTTTATCCCTTATCAGATTTATTTATTTGTTTATTTTTGGCTGTGTCGGGTCTGAGTTGTGGCACGTGGGCTCAGTAGTTGCGGTGCTCAGGCTTAGTTGCCCCTCAGCATGTGGGATCTTAGTTCCCTGACCAGGGATCGGACCCACGTCTCCTGCATTGGAAGGGGGATTCTTAACCACTGGACCACCAGGGAAGTCCCACCTTATCAGATATTTGATTTGCAAATATTTTTTCCCATTCCATGGGTTGTCTTCACTTTCTTGATAGTGTCCTTTGAAGCACAAAGTTTTTTTAGTTTTCATTAAGTCCAATTTATTTCTTTTATTACTTATATAAAATTTTTAACCAAAGGGTATAACACTGGAAATGACCTTCAGTGTTCATTGAGGTATAGTAGCTGGTTTTTTACATACAGCAGTCATCTGGCTCTGGGAGTACGTAGGACATTGTAGACCTTGCTTGGTTATTAATAATTTACTTGGGAAGCCTACATGAAGTTACTGTTCAACAGTTACATCAATTAAGTCTTGGGTATTTTGCCCCAAGTACTGATTTTATTATAAAGAAATATTTCTTTCAGTTTTATTGAAATACAATTGACATAAAGCACTGTATAAGTTTAAGGTGTGACAGCATAATGATTTGACTTTCATAATCATGAAATGATTATCAATAAGTTTAGTGAACATCCATCATCTCATATAGATAACAGTAAAGAAATAGAAAAATATACTTTTTATGTGTAACGGGAACTCAGGATTTGCTGCCTAAACTTTTATATAATATATAGCAGTGTTAATGACATTTATTATGTTGTACATTACATCCCTAGTACTTATAACTGGAAATGTGTGCCTTTTGACTGTCTTCATCCAATCCCCCCCCACACACACCTCTGCCTCTGGTAACCACAAATCTGATCTCTTTGGCTATGAGTTTTTGAGTTATAATTGACCTACAACTTTATGTTAGTTCCTGGTACACAACATAGTGATTTGATATTTCCATACATTTCAAAATGATCCTTTGATAAATCTAGTTGTCATGTGTCATTATACAAAATATTATAGTATTATTGATTGTATTCCCCACACTGTACATTTCATACCTGTACTCATTTATTTTGTAACTTAAAGTTCATTACCTCTTAATCTCTCTCATGTATTTCTCTCATCCCCCCATCCCTCGTCCCTTGGCAACCACCTGTATGTTCTCTATATCTATGACTCTGTATCTGTTTAGTTATGTTTGTTCATTTGTTTTGTTTTTTAGATTCCACATGTAAGTGGAATCATATACTATTTGTCTTTGACTTATTTCACTTAGCATAATTATCCTCTAGGTCCACCCATGTTTTCGCAAATGGCAAGATTTCATTCTTTCTTGTGGCTAATATTCCACTATATATATATATATATATATATTTATCCATTCATCTATTGATGGCACTTGGGTTGCTTCCATATCTTAGCTATTTTAAATAATGTTACAATGAACACACGTGCATACATCTTTTCAAATTAGTGTTTTCGTTTTGTTTGGGAAAATGAATTGCTGGATCGTACGTATGGTAGTTATAGTTTTATTTTTTTGAGAGCTCTTCATACTGTTTTCCACAGTGGCTGCTACACCCACTCATTTTCTTGCTTTTCCTTGCTAACCCATTTACTTATGCCACACTTAGTAAGTTAGATCCATAAACCTAGTCTTCCTTTTCTGGCTTACTAGCTTGGAAGTTTTTATAGTATTTCATTAAGTAAACACATTTTATATTAATATAAATAGCTGGAGTTTGATTACAAAGGGATGCATGTAATCTAATAATAAAGACACCCGGGAATTCCCTGGCAGTCCAGTGGTTAGGACTCGGTGCTTTCATTGCCAGGGCCCTGGTTGGATCCCTTGTCAGGGAACTAACATCTCGCAAGCCGAGTGGCTCAGCCAAAATAATAATAATAATAAAGACTCCCAAAGTCTTGTGATTAAGTCATCTCCGGTTGCAAGGGATTTGATAAAATTCTGGAGCCCACGTAATCTGGCACAGACTTCTAGAGAATATTGTTAGTGTAATTCTTGTTTTTAATTTCTGAAATTTCAGTTAAATCTCTAGTCAAAGTGGGCCAAATGAGTCAAGCTAAAGATGCTAGAAGACCTGACTTCTCAGCTATAGGAAGAAAAGGGCCTGAGAAATCTCTTTAGCAGGGATAGGTTGAGAACTTTCAATCAGTTGGTGTACTTTAATAGTCTATGTGTGAACAGCTAATCCCCTCTTGTGAGCCACAAATTATTTTTTCTGTTAAGAATGCAGTACATAGCCATTAAAAAACCAAGCATTGGGCTTCCCTGGTGGCGCAGTGGTTGAGAGTCCGCCTGCCGATGCAGGGGACGCGGGTTTGTGCCCCGGTCCGGGAGGATCCTGCATGCCGCAGAGCGGCTGGGCCCGTGAGCCGTGGCCGCTGGGCCTGCGCGTCCGGAGCCTGTGCTCCGCAACGGGAGAGGCCACGGCAGTGAGAGGCCCACTTACCGGAAAAAAAAAAAAAATCAAGTATTAAAGAACTATGTGCTTGGAAATATGAGTAATCCACTGCCCCCATCAAATCCCATGCTCATGAGACTATCAATACAAATAGATTGGTCTTTATTCTTCAAGATTTTTTTTAATGCATATAGAACCAAATTTCCCATCTTTAATCCTCCTCCCACAGGCAACCACTTTTATCAATTTCTTGTGTGTGTAAAAATGGGATACAACTTACTTTATAACTTTTCTTTGGTCTTATTATTCCTTTGCCATATTTGCATACTAATACATAAATATCTATGTCTTCTTTTTAGTGATCTCAAAGTTCTATTGTTTGAATGAACCATTATTCATTCTTCTATTGATAGATATTGGGATGTTTCCAATTATTTCTTATTACAACGATATGCATAATATCTTCATAAATATGTCTGTGCATTTGTGCACAATGCACAGATTACAAAGTGAAGCTTCTAATGCAAAGAACACTGGCACATAGTAGAACCTAAATAAATATTTATTGAATGAAGGAAGTGACTTGATCTTCTCATATGGGCAATTGGTTTCAGCTGGACTCAAGTCTCTGAGGTTCCGACCTGGCTCAGGCATCTAAAAGGTGGATTCTACAGAGCTCACCAGGAGAGTTAGGCCATTTCCTTGAAGGCATAGCTGATCCTTTGTTCTCAGTGCTCTTGATGACCAGGCTCTCCAAAGAAACCTATCAATATGGATGGCAGTGGCATGACAGGACAACATGGTGATACCCTAGCCCATTCTCCTTTCATCCCGTTGATCCAGGAGTGTCTTATTTAAAGCTCCTTTGGTTCTAAGTCCTCTCTTGTTTGATCCTAGACATCAGTTAGTAGCTAGGTACCCAGAATGATCATCCTAGGTAAGACAGGCAGTGTTGGATATTCCCTGTGTATCCCAACAGTCTAGAGACATCCACAATAGTGGCCCCACTATAGGAATTTATGCTTTGAATACTTCATTTCTTGCTATCAAAACAAAACAACAACAAAAAAGAGAGATTCAATTACTGGCTAGGCTCTTGCCATAGCTGATCCTTCAGAGGTGGGAAAGTTCAAAGACCAAGGATGAAGAAGCAGTGCTCCACTGGCCATCAGTCCTTTAGAAACCCTCTGACTCATTTTTAGAACGGCTTTGGCTTCAAAGAGTTTGTCCAGAGTTTCCTTGTCCTTTGTATTTACTCACAGAGGACTATTGACTACATTTGTTTTTTGCCATACACGGGCCTCTCACTGTTGTGGCCTCTCCCGTTGTGGAGCACAGGCTCCGGACGCGCAGGCCCAGCGGCCATGGCTCACGGGCCCAGCCGCTCCGCGGCATGTGGGATCTTCCCGGACCGGGGCATGAACCCGTGTCCCCTGCATTGGCAGGCGGACTCTCAACCACTGTGCCACCAGGGAAGCCCAGATGTATATATCTTTGATGAGAGGGCAATAGTGTTGTGGACTAAGAGGCTTAGCAGGATGGAAGCTTGCTGTCTTCTATATCTCAGGGTGCGGACAGTGTCATAGCAGCCATCCAACAGCATGGAATGACTGACATGTGCCAGGCTCAGGACTTAGTGTTTTACATATGTTACATCACATAAACCCCACAACAACGCTGTAAGGTAGAAATTACTATTGCTCCAGTTTATAGGTAAGGAAGCCAAATCTCAGAGATATGAAGAAATTTCAGAAAGGTCACATGGCCAATAAGTGATGAAGGGAGGATTCCAATTCAAGTCCAAACTCCAAGGCCCAGGCTCTTTAATACAGTGCTATACAACCAAGTCAGCAAGCCTGTAAAAGCAGCACCTCTTTTTCCACCCTCCTAGCACAAATCCTGTGTGGGGTGCCCATTGGCCTGGTGTTGGTCATGTGCCATCCTTGAACCAATCACTGGGGTCAGGGGCACCAGGCTGGGTCCCGTGTCCAACTGTGAGCCTGAGGTGGGGCCATTCTCACCTAAATGACATGACCTGGGCAGTGGCAGTGCCAGCATTTTCATATAGAAGTGTTCGGGACTGGAAGGTGAGAGCATTTTGTGTGTTTGAGAAACATCAATTGTCCACATTTGTCAGGGGGTGGGCAGGGAGAGTCCGGGAGTTGGTGTGTTACCTCCACTCCTGGCTGTTGTGCTCTGTCCTTTGTCATCTTTGACCAGCTGGAATGTTCGGAAGTCATCCCTGGAGGACCCTTTCTGACAAAGCGATGTGTATCTACCAGGGAATAGAGCCTGTGGGACAGCACCTGAATTAGTATCTTGACAACCTCTGAGGCAAGTCAGTTGTTAAATATCTTGGTTTCCTTCCCTGCAACCTGGTGAAAGAGTCTGATCTGGCTCTCAAAGCCAGTCAAAGGGTCTAAATAACTACAAGACGGCCTACAAAATGAGAATGTAGCAGAGAGAATCACCTGCAGGCTAAAACCTGCCCAGTGGATGTTCACACCTGACTAGAGTCTGGTGTGCACATCCACCCACCCACCCAGAACCCATCCTGCCTGCCACTGCACAGAATCTCTACATTGACACATGTCCATAATGTCTATTTAATCCATTGTTTTCTGTCTTGGTAAGAGTGTTTCAAAGACTGGGGGCTCTGTTAAGTGTTCCTGAGTATCAGGCATTCTTTAGGGGCTGTGTGCCCAGGTGTTTTGCACTTTCATCTCACAAAGCTGAAATATGACACAAGAGATGGGCTCAGCTACTAAGTTCAAGGGCGAGGGTTTGCTTTTAAACACACACACACACACACACACACACACACACACACACAGAGCCTCTGGGTATCGGATAGGTGACCAGCTCCCCCTGGTGCTTAAACATTTTTTCATCTGGGAATTACCTTTCTAGTCCTTTATCTTGGGAAAATTATGACTGTGCAACAAGATGCAATACAAGAATGTTTATTGAAAGATTATGATTGTAAGGAATTGAAAATTACCTGAACATCCCCCCATTAAACTTTGTTACATCCATTCAATGCATAGTATGTAGTTGTTAAAAAACAATGTTGTAAAGGATGTTTTATGGCATGATGTCAATTATATACTAGAAAATGCATTCAATGTTGCTGTTTTTAAAATATATGCCTGCATAACTGTTCTGATAGGATGTACGTGAAGTTGAAAATAATGATTTTTCTCTGCATTTGAAGGTTACAGGTATTTAAAAATGCTTTTTATTATGAAAATATACACAAAAGTCAAATAATAAAATGAACCTCTATAATCTATTGCCCCTATTCATTAATTATCATCAATATTTGGCCACACTTGCTTCACCTATTTTTTTTCCAATAAAGAAATCCATTTAATCTTAAAACTTACACTACTTTTTTGAGCAGTAACATTTCACACCTATTTTTAAAAACAGACCTCTCTCTCCTGAAGTATTTTAAAGCAAATATCAGACATCATTGAATGTTATCCCTATATAATTCAACATACATCTTTGAAAATGACATTTCTTATGTGTTTACAATGCCATTATCACACCTAACATATTAACAATAAACCCTTCAGTTTCTGCACTACCCAGATTATATTTGCATTTCCATGAGTGATTTTCTCTTATTTTTTCTTATCTGTGTTTGCTAATTTTTTTTTACAAATAAACATAATAACTATTATTAAAAAGCCACAATTTAAACAATTAAAAATCCTTTGAGCAGAAGCAAGAAGAACTACAATCGTGCAGCCTGTGGAATGAAAACCACATTCACAGAAAGACAGACAAAATGAAAAGGCAGAGGAATGAACCAGATGAAGGAACAAGATAAAACCCTAGAAAAACAATTCAATGAAGTAGAGATAGCCAACCTTCCAGAAAAAGAATTCACAATAGTGAGAGTGAAGATGATCCAAGACCTCAGAAAAAGAATGGAGGCAAAGATCAAGAAGATGCAAGAAATGTTTAACAAAGACCTAGAAGAATTAAAGAAAAAACACCTAGAAGAATTAAAGAACAAACAAGCAAAGATGAACAGTACAATAACTGAAATGAAAACTACACTAGAAGGAATCCATAGCAGAATAAATGAGACAGAAGAATAACCTGGAAGACAGAATGGTGGAATTCACTGCCATGGAACAGAATAAAGAAAAAAGAATGAAAAGAAAGGAAAACACCCTAAGAGACCTCTAGGACAACATTAAATGCACCAACATTCACATTATAGGGGTCCCAGAAGGAGAAGAGAGAGAGAAAGGACCCGAGAACATATTTGAAGAGATTATAGTTGAACACTTCCCTAACATGGGAAAGGAAAGAGCCACCCAAGTCCAGGAAGCACAGAGAGTCCCAGGCAGGATAGACCCAAGGAGAAACATGCCAAGACACATAGTAATCAAACTGACAAAAATTAAAAGCAAAGAAAAATTATTAAAAGCAACAAGAGAAAAATGACAAATAACGGAACTCCCATAAGGTTAACAGCTGATTTCTCAGCAGAAATCAAGTCAGAAGGGAGTGGCACGATATATTTAAAGTGATGAAATGGAAGAAACTGCAACCAAGATTACTGTACCCAGCAAGGATCTCATTCAGATTTGACAGACAAATCAAAAGCTTTACAGGCAAGCAAATCTAAGAGAAATCAGCATCACCAAACGCGCTCTACAACAAATGCTTAAGGAACTTCTCTAAGTGGGAAACACAAGAGAAGAAAAGGACCTACAAAAACAACCTCACACCAGTTAGTATGGGCATCATCAGGAAATCTACAAACAACAAATGCTGGAGAGGGTGTGGAGAAAAGGGAACCCTCTTGCACTGTTGGTGGGAATGTAAATTGATACAGCCACTATGGAGAACAGTATGGAGGTTCCTTAAAAAACCAAAAATAGAATTACCATACGATCCAGCAATCCCACTACTGGGCATATACCCAGAGAAAATCATAATTCAAAAAGACGCATGCACCCCAATGTTCATTGCAGCACTATTTACAATAGCCAGGTCATGGAAGCAACCTAAATGCACATCAACAGACAAACGGATAAAGAAGTTGTGGTACATATATACAATGGAATATTACTCAGCCATAAAAAGGAATGAAATTGGGTCATTTGTTGAGACGTGGATGGATCTAGGGACTGTCATACAGAGTGAAGTAAATCAGAAAGAGAAAAACAAATATCATATATTAACTCATGTATGTGGAACCTAGAAAAATGGTACAGATGAACTGGTTTGCAGGGCAGAAGTTGAGACACAGATGTAGAGAACAAATGTATGAACACCAATGGAGGGAAAGTGGGGGGGGGCAGTGGCAGTGATGGGATGAATTGGGAGATTGGGATTGACATATATAACTCTAAAATGTATAAAACAGATAACTAGTAAGAATTTGCTGTATAAAAAATTAAAAAAATAAAATTCAAACAGAAATTTAAAATCCTTTGATAGGGGCTTCCCTGGTGGTGCTGTGGTTGAGAGTCCGCCTGCCGATGCAAGAGACACGGGTTCGTGCCCCAGTCTGGGAAGATCCCACATGCCTCAAAGCAGCTGGGCCCGTGAGCCTTGGCCGCTGAGCCTGCACGTCCAGAGCCTGTGCTCCGCAACAGGAGAGGCCACAACAGTGAGAGGCCCACATACGGAAAGAAAAAAAAAAAAAATCCTTTGATTTACACATTTTTTTCCCAGGAACACAGATTACATTAAGCGATTAAATACTAAATCTGATGAATCCAGCAAAGCTCTAAAGACAAGTAAGGGCTTGCAACTTTTTAGCTGCTTAGTGATTCTTAAGAATTCTTAAGGATTTGTCAGCTTAAGTATTTTAGGGCAGAACAACATTATGAGGGAAAATCCTTTGTCTTTAAGAGACAGACAGAGACACAGAGACTGAAAGAGACAGAGACAGAGCAAGTGAGAGAGACTGATTTCCATAATCAAATACTAGTCAGGAACAGAGCTATCTCAAGGTTACCCAGGAGACCCCCACTCCCCGCTCAAAATCCACATTTCTACCTTTAAACAAAACTAGCCCCAGCCTCACTTACTGCCCTGATAAACCCAGCAACAGCTGTGGATAGCTGTGGTCACACTATTTCCTCCTCCCAGTTCCCTTTATTAAAAATCAAGCTGAGCAGTTTGAGCATCTATAGACCAGATATATATACATACATACATATATATATATATATATATATATATATATATATATATATATATATATAAACTTTTTTTCCCCTCAATTTTCCTTATGCATATACTAACATACGCTTTGTCTGCAGCAACAGGAACTTAACTCTGGCTAACATGGCCAATAGGAGAATTTATTGGCACTTAGGATCCAATAAATCAGATAACCAAGCCACAGGAACAGCGAGGATGTGGCTGGGAACTTTGAAAACAACTGAAGAAATTCAAGGCAAAACCCGTGAAGGCCTTTGGGCCGTGGACTCTCATCTCTGATCTTCTCTGAATGTCAGTTCTGTTGTCTCATTGAAGACCGCTTTCCTCCATGAGACAAGATCCATGTTTTTCTCTGGGGCTTGAGTTTCATTTTTTAAAAATAATTTAGCCTTTCGAGAATTAGACCATATTTCAAGTTAGACAATCCTGGGAATGGACTTACTGATCCATCCGCAGTCCAGGAGGTACAGGCTCACCTTAGAGTGAGGCAGCTCCTGACGCGGGGGGAGAACATTCCCAAGAGAGGGTGAGTCTGATCAGACAATACTGAGATGTCCACCACTGTACTACGTATGGCAATTGCAATTGCAACTTCAATTTAATAGTGGATCTTGGATGACTTTTCATGTCAGTAGATATAGATGTACTAATCTGGATTAACAGTTGCATGGTATTCGTTTGGAGGGATACACCAATCCCTCATTAGTGGATATGTAGGTTTTCCCCCTCTTTTGCTATGGCCAACAATGCTGCCAAGAACATCCTTGAATACTGTCAGTGAAAATTCAATTAACTGTCAAGTTAAGAAGAAACAAAGGGCATTTTATTCAAGCCAAACTGAGGATTATAACTCGGGAAACAGATTCTCAGAAAGCTCTGAGAATGCCTATTAGAAGTTGGAGGCACAGTCATACATTTTTGAGACAAAAGATCGTACATGAAAATGACATACTGATACGATACATAAAGTTCACCAAGGTTACGTAGTGCAGATAAGCACGTACAAAGTGAGAAGCAAGCCATCATGACCCCTACAGAGCTGGGAAAGAACATTATTCTTCTAAAAATTTACACTGCTAGTGTCCGAAGAAAGAAAAAAAAAGAGATCTTTATGGTTGAGCAGGCACTCCCATCTTTGAGGAGCTCTGGTTAATGTAATGTAGATGTGCACTGCACATTAGGGAGGGGGTAAGGCAGCCCAAACAAACACAGAGAGAGAATTTTATCTTTAATTTTTTCTTGTCCTGCCTTAAAATATAAATTTTATTTCATATATATATATATATATATATATATATTTATATACAAACACATCTTTCACAAGTGGGAAAACATTCTAGGATAAATTCCTAGAGGTGAAATTTCTGGATCAAGGATGTATTCCCTTCCCAACCCCAGTAAAGTCTGTTGAGTCATAATTTACTTACAGTGAAATACACAAATCCTAAGTGGACAGTTCTATAATTTTTGACAGATGAATGTAACAGTGTAGCACACAGCCCTATGAAGACATGGAACAGGAAAAGTTTGCTCCAGGCTATGACGGAGTAATGGGCACTGGATTTACCCAACCACCTTAAAAAACTAAAAACTGAGTGGAAAAAACACAGGAAACAATATTTTTCAGACAATGGACAACAGGCAACACAAGACAGTGTTCCCTGAGAGATGGGGACCAAATGAAGGGAGCCCTAGGATGGCCCCAGCTTTCTGCCTCATGAGAGATTCCAGGCCACAGTGCAGGGAGCGGTTCCCAAACAGAGCCTTCGCAGACAAGGCCTCTGTGGACATGTGTGGACATTTATTTTTCTTAGGGAAACACCTAGCTAGAAGTGGAATTACTGGGTCACTAAGTAGATGTATGTTTGACTTTGTAAGAAGCCACCAGTCTTCCGAAGTGATTGCATCACCCCCGAGATTTTGGTTAGTCCATGCCTTCAGCATTTGGTATTGTCAATCTTCTTCAGTTTAGTCACTCTAGTGACATCTCAGTGCTTTTAATTCGCATTCCTTTCAGTCACTGATGATGTTGGGCATCTTCCCATGTGCTCATTGGCCATTTGTATATCTTCTTTTGTGAAGTGTCTGTTCAAGTCTTTCCCATTTAAAAACAAAATTTTTTTTATTGGCGTATAGTTGCTTTACACTGCTGTGTCAGTTTCTGCTGCAGAGCAAAGTGAATCAGCCATATGTATACACACATCCCCTCATTTTTGAATTTCCTTCCCATTTATGTTGCCACAGAGCACCAAGTAGAGTTCCCTGTGCTATACAATAGGTTGTCATTAGTTATCTATTTTATACATAATAGTGTATATATGTCAATCTCAATCTCCATCTCCCAATTCATCCCACCTCTGTTTTTTAATTGGGTTGTTTGTCTTATTAACTTTTGAAGTTCTTTATATACTCTTGTTAAAAGACTTTTATGAGATTTATGTTCTGAATATGTTTTCTCCCAGCATGTGGTTTGTCTTTTAATTTCCTAATCGTGTCCTTTTAGAAGGCAGAAGCTCTTAATTTTGATGTGGTTCAATTTATCAATTTTTTTTGTTTTAAGATTTGTGCCTTTTTGTCCTAAGAAATATTTACATCATAACTCGCAAAGATTTTTCTCTTATGTTTTTCCTCTAGAAGATTTATCATTTTAGCTCTTAAATTTAGGTCTATGATCCACCCCAAATTTTGCATATGTGTAAGGCAGGAGTTGAAGTTCATTTGTTTCCCCATATGAATACCCAGGTGTTGCAGCACCATTTGTTGAAGAGACTTTCCTTTCCTGCTGGATTGCTTTAGCATGCTTGTCAAAAATTATTTTGTCAATACAGATGTGCCAAAGATACGTGTGTGTGTGGTCTCTTTTATGCCAAAGTGATAAATGTATGTGGTTCTATTTCTGGACTCTATTCTGTTCTTTATTTTTTGTCTCTCCTTAAAGTAATACAATACTGTCTTGATTACTGTAGTTTTTTTTTTCTTTTTAAATATTTATTTATTTAGTTAGTTGCACCAGGTCTCAGTTGTGGTGGGCAGGCTCCTTAGGTGCGACTCACCGGCTCCTTATTTGTGGCATGTGGGCTCCTTAGTTGTGGCATGGGAACTCTTAGTTGCGGCATACATGTGGGATCTAGTTCCCTGACCAGGGATCGAACCTGGGTCCCTGCACTGGGAGTGTGGAGTCTTATCCACTGCGCCACCAGTGAAGTCCCAGTTACTGCAGTTTTAAAGTTGGCATGTGTATACTTAATGTTGACCGTGCCAAAGTGCTCTCCCAAAAAAATGGTACAGACTTATACTCCTATCAACAGTGTATCACTGTTACTTCTCCCACTCTTATCAGCATAAGCATCATCAACCTTATAAACCATGAGACCACGTCTTACTCACTGCTGGTTCCCCATCACCAAGCGCTGTGCCTGACACACAGCTACTCAGCCAGTGCTAGATGCATGGCAGGCGTTGTTAGCATTTCTATGACTGTTGCCAACGCTTATTAGGCTGCCCTGGTAGGTAACAAAGATGAGATGATCAAGCTAAATTCCAGGCAAATGATTCTGAAAGCACAAAAGATTATGTCATTAGGATTAGGGTGGAGTAATAACAACAACCAAAATAATAGCAAAATCTTACACAGTGTTTCTGCACAAGAAACACTTGTTGTCATGTCTCAGTTGTCACCCATGCATTCCAAGAAGTTAGAGGACAGGATAAGGAAGAAAAGGGACGCAGGGCAGGTTTCTCCTAAGGAAAGTTCCCAGAAGCTGCCACATGACACTATTTATGATGTCCCATTAAATTTATGGCCACACATAGCTGCAAGGGAGCCTGGGGAATGTAGGTTTGACTTCTCCAGGTCTTCTTGACTTCTCAGATTTGGTTTTCTGTCATGTACAACCAAAAGAATCCTAACATATACACTCTAACTCCTGGAGTGGGGCTCTGTCACTCAAAGTGTACCATGATGCTGACTCAAACGACTGGGAGCATTTTGTTTTAAAGTTTTAAGGTGGAAATTGCAAATAGCAGCTTACTTTAACCATAAAGGGAAAAAGGTCCACAAAGTTCCTTTTGGGAGAGGACACAACTCCATGTAAATACCAGTTCCTAACTGGTGCCAGCAGGTCAAGATAGACCTGCACCAAAAACAAATGTCCAGTTTCACTAGAGTTGTAAAAGTGTTTTTTTTTTATTGGACCTACCTCATAAGGAGTCTAGTGTAACTGGACCCAATGCATTTTTATTTCAGAAACTGTGACAAAAAAAATTACCACTGACAGAAAAAATAACCTGTGTACTTTGTCTAGCAGAATATGTTCAGAAGTATTGGGAAAGAGTCCTCACTTCCTCTACGTGTCATTTTCACATTGTATCTAGCATTCCAAGGGTATATTTTTCCCTTCAGTTTAAACATTTATTGAACATGTATCATATCAGCACTGCTCTAAAGATTAATCAGATTATCACAGAAAGTGGTCAACAAATGAAGCTATTTGCATGAGATATGCTAATTCCCCCCCACACACATACATTTTCCCATTCAGTGCTCATAGTTGTTCTATTACCCCATGAATAGGTATGATTAGCTCCATTTTGCAAGTGGCAACACTGAGGCTCAGTGACCTCTTAGCTGGTAAGTGCTAGAGCCAAGGTGTGCACAATGATTTGCCCAGCTCTGGCTCTGCCTCAGGAGTGAAGGACCTGGAGGTTCATGGAAAACACCCACTCCTGAGCATGTTCCACAACAAGCCTTAAAACACAAGCGTGAGGGAGGGGAATACCCTCTCTATGTATGGATGTATTAAGTGGCATTATTTTAAAAAACCAGGAACTGTATATAATCTAAATGCTTAAGTGTGCAGTTAGCAAGATGACTATTTATCCATAGCATTGATGAAGTAGCCAACCAAACTGCTCATCAGGCACTTTGATTAGCATGTTCTAATGTTGAAGGGGGAAAAAAAAAAGGATCTAAACACACACATACATCTCAACCATATAAAAATACTCTCAGGAAAAGGACAGTAAGGAATGTTAGGGGAATTCCTTGGCGGTCTAGTGGTTAGGACTCCACATTTTCACTGCCAAGGGCCTGGGCTCGATCCCTGGTCAAGGTTGGGGAACTAGGATCCTGCAAACCATGTGGCGCACCCCCAAAAAAGGAATGTAGGCTTGATTAATTCTGGTTAGAGAATTACAGGGGATTTTAAAATTTCTTCCTTGACTTTTATTTTCTAGTTTTTCCACATGAACATCTTTACTCTGATAATCAGAATACTTTTTGTTTTACACTGTGATTTAATGTACACTTTTGTGCTCTGACCTAAGCATCACTAGGATTCTTGATGTTTTTACAGTTTTGAAATTTAATATCTTCAAAAGGACTTCAAGGTTATGCATTCAGAGCAAAGCAGACGAAACTGGGGAGGAGATTAAAAAAAAAAAACAGGGGGAAGGGTGAGCTGTGACAAAGCGAGAGAGAGGCATGGACATATATACACTACCAAACGTAAGGTAGATAGCTAGTGGGAAGCAGCCGCATAGCACAGGGAGATCAGCTCGGTGCTCTGTGACCACCTGGAGGGGTGGGATAGGGAGGGTGGGAGGGAGGGAGACGCAAGAGGGAAGAGATATGGGAACATATGTATATGTATAACTGATTCAGTTTGTTATAAAGCAGAAACTAACACACCATTGTAAAGCAATTATACCACAATAAAGATGTTAAAAAAAACCAGAAAAACATGAGAGTCAGCCCTTCATATCTGTGAATTGAACCAACCTCAAATCAAAAAATATTTTTTTCAGAAAATTCCAAAAAGCAAAAGTTGAATTAGCCACACACCAGCCACTATATACATTGTATTTACAACTATTCATGTAGCATTTACATTGTATTCGGTATTATAAGTGATGTAGAGATGATTTAAAGTATATGGGAGAATATGTGTGAGTTATATGCAAATACTGTACCATTTTATATAAGGGATTTGAGTATCCTCAGGTTTTGGTATCCTGGGAGATCCTGGGACCAATCCCCCATGGATACTAAGGGACGACTCTATATCTTCTAATTTTTTTAGTGACAGATTCTTTTTTTAAATTGTAGTTGATTTACAATATTATATTACTTTCAGGCATACAGCATAGTGGCTCAGTATTTTAATAGATTATACTCCATTAAAAGTTACTGCAAAATAATGGCTATAGTTCCCTCTGCTGTACAATATATCCCTGTGCTTATCTATTTTATATATAGTAGTTTGTATCTTTTAATCCCATACTCCTATCATGTCCTTTCCCCTTTCCCTCTCCCCACTAGTAACCAGTAGCTTGTTTTCTATACGATACTGTTTTGCTATACACATTCATTTTTTAGATTTCACATATAAGTGATGCAATACACAATTTGTCTTTCTCTGACTTACTTCATTTTGTATGATATTCTCTAGGTCCATCCACATTGCTGCAAATGGCATTATTTCATTCTTTTTTATGGCTGTATTCCATTGTGTGTGTGTATGTATGTATATATACAACATCTTCTTAAGCCAATCTTCTGATGATGGGCACTTGGATTGTTTCCATGTCTTGGCTATTGTAAACAGTGCTGCAATGAACATTGGAATGCATGTATCTTTGTGAATGAGTGTTTTCATTTTTTCCAGATATATACCCAAGAGTGGGATTGTTGGATCATATGGTAGTTTTATTTTTAGTTTTTGAGGAACCTCCATACTGTCTCCATAGTGGCTGTATCAATTTACATTCCCACCAATAGTGTAGCAGGGTTCCCTTTTCCCTGCACCCTCTCCAGCATTTGTTATTTGTAGACTTTTTGATGATAGCCATTCTGACCAGTGTGAGGTGATATTTTTTTTCTTTCTTTCTCTAATAATTAGCGACATCAAGCATCTTTTCATGTGCCTGTTAGCCATCTGTTACATCTTCTTTGGAAAAATGTCTATTCAGGTTTTCTGCCCATTTTTTGATTGGCTTTTTTTTTTTTTTTTAACCTTGAACTGTACGAGCTGATTTTGGATATTAACCCCTTGTCAGTCAGGTCATTTACAAATATTTTCTCCCAGTCCGTATGTTCTTTTCATTTTGCAAATGGTTTCCTTTGCTGTGCAAAAACTTTGAAGTCTAATTAAGGCCAATTTGTTTATTTTTGCTTTTATTTCTTTGGCCTTGAGAGAGAGATCCAAAGAAATATTGCTACGATTTATGTCAAAGAATGTACTGCTGGGCTTCCCTGGTGGCGCAGTGGTTGAGAGTCCGCCTGCCGATGCAGGGGACACGGGTTCGTGTCCCGGTCCAGGAAGATGCCACATGCCACGGAGCAGCTGGGCCCGTGAGCCATGGCCGCTGGGCCTGCACGTCCGGAGCCTGTGCTCCGCAACAGGAGAGGCCACAACAGTGAGAGGCCCGCGTAACGAAAAAAAAAAAAAAATGTACTGCCTACATTCTCTTCTAGGAGTTTTATGGTTTTGGGTCTTCCATTTAGGGTTTATTTTTGTAGGTGGCGTGAGGGAAGAAATGTTCTAATCACTGTTTTACATGTAGCTCTCCAGTTTTCCCTGCACCACTTATTGAAGTGACTGTCTTCTCTCCATTGTACATTCTTGCCCCTATGCCATAGATTGATTGACCATAGGTGTGGGGGTGCCTCTTATTTTTTCACGTGGGAGAATGAAATAGGAAACTCTAACTGACGTGTCCTCTTAAGGAAGAGAGTTGGGTGGGTGTCTGGCAGTGAGTTTCATCTTTCTTTTTCTTGAGGGGTCTCCTGGCTCAGTGGCAGGATGAAGCTCAAAAGCAAGATATATGGAAGACCTCAGAAGGCATTGTGGAAAGAGTAGAGGTAGGTAGAGGCGCCCCCAACTAGGGAGAGAACAGCATCAGCCCCTCCCTCCTTTGCGTCACCCACATACTTCTTTTAAGCCCAGCCCTGTTGGGTGGATGGGATTTGAGCACTGAACCATCTGGTGGCCATTCCATCTGTAGGCTTTTTGAGGACAGTGACCACATCTTATTAGCTTCTGATTCCCCATTCCCTAGACGTCTGTGGCTTATGCTTTCAAATCAAACATTTGAAAGCTTTCTAGGTGTGTTTACAGCAAACACTATACCAAAAATAGTCTAGAATAATTACTGTATTTCCCCATCCTTGCCTATTTAATAAAATCTTTGTAGAATAAACTACACTAAGTTTGCTCCCCAGACAAGGAGATGCACATGTCCCTGTGTGTGTGTGTGTATGTGTGTGTACAGTGTGTGTGTGCAGAGCATCTTCAGTCCCCTTGGTTATCAACCAGTAATGACTTTCAACCTGCCTTGAACACACCACCTCCTTCCCCAGCCCCTCTCTAAAGAGCCACCTGTGGTTAAATGAGGTTTGTGGGTGTGGCACCACCTCCAGCCCCCATTTCTGTGGGGAGCAGCTTCTCCTCCAATGGCCCTGATGGGTCTGGCGATTCTAGACCCTCCTCTACCACCGCTCATGCACAGGGCCAGCCGAAGGACTCCTCTATTCTCAAGGGCCACAGTGACTGTTCAGAGAAGGGCATGTGGACCAAGGCAGAGCCCTTCCGTGGGATTTTTCGATGCAGAAGTGGACAGATGGACAGGCAGGCTTTGCACTTAACAGTGCACATCAAAACTAAAGTCAGCATCCCTCCAGGATTTCAATAAATTCCTCTTACATGGCACAATAAATTCTCTTCTGCTGAAGCTACTTTGAGTAGGTTTCCATGTCTTCCTCCTGAAAGAATCCTACTTTTTAAAAAATATATTTTCCAAATTTTCTATAATCAAGACAGACGTTTCTGTTTTAAGTGAAAAATAAAGTTCTGAATCCCAGAACCACACTTTAACATTGACGTGGATCTGGGAAAGGCTAGGGAAATGAATGAAATCGCTTGTATAGGCAGCTCCCCTTTCCCCACTGGCCTCAGGACTGCTTCTCTGGCTCTCCCTGCCTGCCTGCCCTCCCCTGCCCCCTGTGAAGAAGCTGCTAGTTCCTGTTTCACTCCCACTAGAAAATCAAGGTCTGTTTTCATTTGAACAACGTTCTAAAGAATCGGTGAAGTTTCCCCACCTCAAGCAACAAAAAGCAGCCCACAGTCCTTGGAGTTGACACCTAAGAAGAAATGGAAACTGAAAAGCTGTGACTTAGGAACGTAAGAATGAACATAAGAGTGAAGATATACAATTAGTGATGTCCGCTTGATATTTAGATTTAAACTACAAAGCAAGTTAAACACAGTCACCATTTTGGACATATATTTTATTGTTCAGAAATTTCCACCAGAGCTTATCATGAAGTACCTTTGTCAGGAGATGCCTACGAGAATCCAGAATGGCAAACAGGGACAGGCAGGCCTGTCAGCTCTTCCTGCAAATCCACAAACATGGGGACAACCAGTCTGGCCTCAAGGTGCAAGGTGATGGACCAACAAGGTATAGCCCAGCATCCCCACAGGCAGATCTAGATGAACAGCAGAAAACTTCACAGGTGTGGATTTAAAGTGCGACCTCAAATGACAAACGACTTACTCTGGTGGTGCCCAAACAAGACATCACAATCTGCAGAAAATCAAATCTATCATGATCAGCGTTCCTACCTGAATGAAGTTAACCTCCTAAACCAGCTGACCTTATTAAGTTTTTACTCATTTATTTTAAAACCAAACCAAGTGTATATGACATCTTTTTAAAAAAATCATGTAAACATTGCAAAGTTTTTAGGGGTTATTTATAATCTGAAGAGATTTATAAAAAAAACTACTGGGCTTGTTAAAACTACAAATACTAACCCTACCCCACCCCCCATGAAAAAAGCAATTGTTACAAAAATATAAAAAATATACTAGCTTCTACTATTTAACCTTTCCACCAGAAATCTCACAACTCTGGGACACATCCTGGTTTTTATACCATCAACAAGCACAAGTGCAATTTTCTCAAATTTTTAAGGAAGAAAAAGTCCCCAAACATTCCCTTTGTTACTTGAGGTTGTGGCTACTTTCTTCATAGGGACTGTAATGCTAGTGGTAAGGACTCAGTTTGAAGTTTCCTATTGCATCCCCTGCATGGACCCGGCATGGGAATTATAGCACAGGAGGCTGCTTTCAAAGCTCACTCCTTTAGCCTTTTCAGATTTCTCTCCAGTCCCTTCAATTCCACTTTGGGACTTGCTGGATCCCCAGACTCCTGAGCTGGCCTTGGCTTCCCTAACCGCCCACCAGGGAAGGCCCACAGTAGGAAAAGAGGGCGTAAGCCTGCTGCCACCCGTAGTGCCCACTTTCTGGGGGCACAGGTTGGGCCCTGCACCCAGGTTTGCTCATACCAGGGAAACTGTGCACTTGGTGGATGATCCCCCAACTCCCCCCCCCGCCCCCGAGAGATGACTGATGCTACAGGACAGTCTGCAGAGTCTGGGAGGGGAGCCAGAAGATGTGGAGGCAAAACACTTTGCATATAAGGTAAAATACTTCTATTAACTTTGAATCGGATCACATGTACACAGCAGCCACGCTACCAGGCACTTTGACCAATTAAGAGCTAGGAAATGGACCAAATTCCGCTTGAAACAACTCAACAAACACTATGGGAAGGGGGTGTGGTTTACCTGTCTTCATGTCCTTAAGGATACCCCTCCCTCACTAGGACATTTTCAGTGTTTCCTTGCCCTACTATCACCTAAAGGCTCACTCAAGCCCTTGGATGAGACTGCTTGTTTGTTGGGTAACAGTGGGATGGATCCACACACCACCAGGTAGAATCCCTCTACGTGACTGGGATATTGCTGGGCTGAACCCTGTGCCCCTGGAGTCCAGGGAGATCCCTGGACGGGCGTCCCAGCCTAAGCGTGCCCAAGAGAACCCTTCACCCAAAGCCCTCGTGTGTGCAGAGTCCTCACTACCTGCTGTGTGCTCCCACGTGGAGGCCCGGTTCAAATTGGAGCCTGGCTCACACCCACTCCTCCCCTGCAGGACCCTCTGACCTTGGCCATAGTCCCCGGTGCCCGCCACCACCTAGTCTGGCATGCGGTCCAGCCCCATGCGCTGCTGCCCTTACCATTCTTGTCTGAGAGCAGGCTGTCTGCCTCCAGGTCAGAAGGGCGGGCCGTCTCGGAGCCTCCAATGGACTCTAGGCTCTCCTGTTTGAAGGACTAGATTTTCATACCGCTAAAGGTTTTATTTCACAGATCATGGTGGTGAGTTTGCGATTTCCAGTCCTCACCATGGTTAAGTTATACATTTCCCGACACCTTGTTTCTCCAGATCTGAAACAGCTCACCCAACACACCCTGGTTGTTTCAACCCCAAAAGACTTTTCCAAAAGCAACAACAACAGATTCAGAGAACACCACCACATACGCTGAGCAAGTCCCCTCTACTTTGGTTGCATCAAAAAACAGGGCTTCTGAGACAACCCCAATTCACATTTGCTCAGAAGAGAGGTGCTCCCAACATCAAGGCACAAAGAGAGAAGTCTCCTGGGGCAAAATGACGATGAAAGCGACCAGTAGCCTTCGTAAGGCCTGAGGCGGAGTCGCTGGGGGGGCGAATCCAGTCTGGGCTGGGTGGGCATCAGGAGGAAGGCTGAGGGCCAGGTCTCCCTCTGGGGCCTGAGGAGTCCTCACGCGTACTTCTCCAGGAACTTTATGTGAAAGTCCTTCACCTTCTGTAGAACCGTCTTTAGCTTCTCCACCGGAGGAAGAATGGTCATTCTGTCAGGAAAGAGAACAGCGTCAGTCGGAGACAAGTGGCTCTGGAAAAGGGGAGAGAAGTGAACCTGGCAGGTCACTCCTCCACCTGCAGCTGCAGAGACCAGGTGGTGCGGGCAAGTTGTGTGGGGAGGGACAGGCCTGTCTTGTCCACTGCGATGGCTCCAGGCCCTGGACAGCACCTGGCACTTGTTGAGTTGAACCACTTTCTCCCACCATTCACACATTTTTTTACCCAACTCGTATATGTGAACAAAAGCAATAAGCTGGTGGCAGCATCTCAGCTCACTAACACATCCACCCATAATCACAGAAGGTCTGCCCAACACTCTGACAGGTGCATAGAACTTTCTCGAGCGCATGACTCTTGGTATTTCCTATGGCTACAGAGCGAGACTCCATTCCTGCTAGACAGGCCTTTTCCATCTCCACCATCTGTCTCACATTGAGAACCTCCAGTCATAACTTTCCTCCACAGGAAGTCCCACATTGCCATGGTAACTAACTCCTCCCTCCAATACTGTCAGCCTGCTTCCCAGCCTTAAGGGCAGCCCTCGAGAAGTAACCACTTCTTGAATGAGCTGTGAATTGCCAAGGTGAACCCAACAAGGGTGGAAAGGCCATCCACACCACCCACACATGTTTGTCCACTGCGGGGGGGCGGGCCCTACCCATGACCTTCACTGCCTCAAGACTTAGCCTCAGGTGCTAAGCCCATGACATTTCTTTTTTTAGCATCTGCTGCAGGAAACATCTGAGAGTGCCGTGCATGGAGAGGGTGCTGTTTGGAACAGAACTGGCCTCAGCAGAAGACCAGGCTGAGCTGCTCCGGCTCGCCCAGCAGAGTCACATGCCTGTGAAAGGAGGCACAGCAATTCCACCATGTCTCAGAGGCAACATCTCAGCAGGCTTTTGGTGCAATGGACAAGCTATTGAGCTCCTGGATGCTGTATGATACCATCACAGAGTTGAAAAGGGACAGGGGAAGGACAAGAAAACATAGCACGGGAACACTGCAGATGGCATATGATAGATGGGGGCAGTGGAGGGGAGACAGAGCAGTCAAGGAGATGACCTTGGCGTCGCCCAGAGTCTTCCTTAGTCCCTGGTACAGGGTCTCAGCTATCTCTGCAGCAGGACAGAATGGGAGTGGGATGGGGGGACAGGGGCTCCACATCCCAGTCTCTGTAGGTGCCTTGATGTTAAGAAGCCCAAGTTTCCCAAGACAAACCCGGGACCAGCCCGCTGGTGCAGAGGAAGTGGTACCTGAAGTGGTAGGTGCCTTCCCTCTGCCCAAAGCCACTGCCGGGCACAACACAGATGCCCGTCTCCTCCAGGAGCTTCATGCAGTAGAACATGTCGGGGGCCATCTTATGGGCCTGTGGGAGTGGGACAGAACTTAGGATTCATTCCTGGTTTCGCACTGTACAAACATTACAATCTCAAAGCCAAATACACTTGAGATGGCAGGTTCTTGCCCATGGCAGGGCCCTTCTGCCCTCCCCTCCTGTGAGAACCAAGGCAGGATGCTGGGTGCTGTAAGCAGCTGGGGCCAGGAACAAAGAACCCAAAGGCCACTGTGGGACAGCCATGGGCTGCGGGGCTTCTGCTCTCCAGTGGGGAGTGCCAGGCTGTTGCCTGTGTACCCTACCCCCACGGAGCAGCTCCACAAGCATTGGCCATGTTCTATACGCCAAGCCAGGGCCCTGAGGTCTCTGCCCAGGGGGCCTCAAGGAACAAGCCTCTCAGGGGCCCTACTGTTGGTGCTTCTCACACTTCGGTTTGCACAACCAGGCCACCTGTTAAATAGGTTCTCAGGCTCCAACGCCCGAAATTCTGATTCAATCGGCTGAGGGGTGGGGCCAGATTTTGAATGTTTAGCAAGGTATCGAGGAGGTAAGCAGGTATAAGGACACTTTCAGAGATACGGCTCTGGCCCTTGATCCTCAAACCAGGGTCTGTGGCACCACCTGAGAGCTTACTAGAAATGCAGAATCTTGGGCCCCTCCAAAGATTTCTTGAACCAGTATCGGCATTTTTAACAGGACCCCAGGTGATCCATGTACACACTCAAGTTTGAGAAGCGCTGCTCTAGAGTACTGAGGCCAGGTGAAAGAGACTGCTCTTGATGCTTCCCCAGCATCTGTTCAGTTTTTTTTGTTTTTTTTTTTTCGGTACGCGGGCCTCTCACTGTCGTGGCCTCTCCTGTTGCGGAGCACAGGCAACGGATGCGCAGGCTCAGCAGCCATGGCTCACGGGCCCAGCCGCTCCGCGGCACGTGGGATCTTCCCGGACCGGGGCACTAACCCGTGTTCCCTGAATCGGCAGGCGGACTCTCAACCACTGCGCCACCAGGGAAGCCCTCTGTCCAGTTTTAAATGCATCATATCACACGTGGGCACCTGCCTTCAGCACACCGCTCACCTGGGGCCGGCCTCACACCTGCGGCATCAACGCAGCATGCTGCAGGGCTGGGTCTCTGAGAGCCCGTCATCTTTACACACTAAGTACCATCTGACCAACGGATACACAAAGTTCAGAGCCTCTAGGGCCAACACTTTAGCTCCCCATGGCAAGAAGCAGTCCCATGTGAACCCAGTGAGAGAGCCAGCCCTGACCTGGCACCCCTGACCTGAGCTGCCTCCATGGCTTTGGCAGGGATGAAGATTCGAGGAAAGGCGTACATGGCCCCCTGCAAGGGGTTGCAGTGAATTCCTGGGACTTGGTTAAACAAGTCTTCTGTCAGCTTAGCTTTTCTGGCCAGATTACCCAAGACGGACTCTTTCTCCTGATGAGACACAGAAAGCACAGGAGTTAGCATCTCTGGACATCATGGCTCAAGACCCTGGAAACTATCCCTTCAAACTGGGGCGTCAGGGCAGACTGGTGAAGGTGAGCTTGCGTGTGCATAAGCACAGCAAATGGGGGAGGTGGGCGAGACACATGTCCCTCTGCAGGAACTTCTTCCATAGACGCTCAGCCCATGAGGCTGCCATGTGCCCTGGGGCAGGAGCACACGGGCCACAGGTAGGTCCTAGGTAGCCTGTGTCATGGGTTCTACTCTTTTTTTGTGGTACGCGGGCCTCTCACTGTTGTGGCCTCTCCCGTTGCGGAGCACAGGCTCCGGACGCCCAGGTTCCACGGCATGTGGGATCTTCCCAGACCGGGGCACGAACCCGTGTCCCCTGCATCGGCAGGCGGACTCTCAACCACTGCGCCACCAGGGAAGCCCATGGGTTCTACTCTTGTACCAGGATGTCATTCCTGAAAATGAGAAAAACCAGTCCCTGCCCATTGGTCTGAATGAACTTGGGCCTGGATGGAACACCCTAGAACATGCTTCTAGGAGACAGCCCCACCACTTCATTTTGGGGAGTCACCCTTCCCCCAATCCATGTGGTGTGTTTGGGGCACGTGATCCAGGCAAAGCACATCAGTGACAGTCTCAGAGCTGGACATGTGTCCAAAAGCTGGAGCAAGCAGTCCAGCTCTTCTGCAAGTACTACTGGAATATGTGGGTGAAGAGCTGTGGCCTGCGGATGAGCGGATCAGCAAAACGTAGCATGTACACACAGTGGAATGTCACTCAGCCTTAAACAGGAGGCACAGTCCAACACATGCCACAACAGGGATAAACCCTGAGGACATCATGCTAATTGAAATAAAGTCACAAGAAGACGAACGCTGTATATGAGGTACCTAGAGTAGTCATATTCACAGAGAGTAGAATAGAGGTCACCAGGGGCTGGGGGGAGGGGGAAATGAGGAGTTATTGTTTAATGGGTACAGAGCTTCAGTCTGGGATGATGAAAAGTTCCTGGAGATGGACGGTGGTAATGGTTGCACAACAGTTTGAGTGTACTTCATGCATTAAACTGTTCAGTTAAAAATGATCAAAATGGTAAGTTGCATGTTCTGTGTATCTTACCACAATTTTTAAAAAAGGTTGTGAATCTAGAACAGCTGGGAACTGACTTCTTGGTTATATGACCAATAAATTCCATTTCTGTTTAAACTACTTAGAGTTGGGTTTTTCTCACTTGCAGTTAAAAAGGTTTGACTGCGTCACTTCAAGCTGCAAGGACAGCCTGCAGCTGTGTCTTAAGCCACAGGCAGGCCCGTGGCCTAGAATCAATGCCATGCTCATCCATCTCCCCCTTTTAGTTTAGTAACAGAATCATTCCCCTCCCACTCCCACCCAGGGTGTTCTCAGGACACAAGGCCATTCCCTCTGGGCGCCTGCCCATCCGTGGTCCTCACAGGCGAGAAAGAGGAAGGGGTGCACCCCGCCCCCCCGACATGCAACAGTCCTCTCACTTCAAATACAGCCCAGCTGCATCCTGAGACTTAACCTCATTGGGGTGAGTCAGGCGCCACGTGGAACCACAAGCACCCCCGGGAGGCCATCTAGACAGAGGCTGGCCATTGAGACAATACATGGTGAACACTGGCCGCAGCAGTGATGCAGACATGCCATGGGACAAGCTGACTCACCCTGCTGAACTGCTCGAAGGATTCCTCTCCTGGCACCGGGGGGTTCACAACGATGTCCATGGCAGCCTGCCCAGACACTGGTGGGCACAGACGCACGGAGAGCAGCTTTACCAGCTGGCCCTTGATCTCAGGGTGCAGGTTGATCACCTCCATGTAGCCTCCTCTGTAGCCACACCTAAAAGGTTGAAGACAGGGAGAGGACCCACCAATCACAGAGAGACCTCTACTAAGTGCATCCAGCTGGCCAGAATCTTCTGTAAACATCCCCATGCCCAACACTGAGTTTCCAGGTGTGGCCGAGTTCTTGCCAGTGGAAAGTGAAAGGGAGTGATATGTGTAAATTCCGCATCACTTCCTTAAAAGCATGCTCTCTCCTTCCTCTCTCCCTTTCCCCACTTCCTGAGAAATGCACACGCCAGAGCAGCAGCCTCAGTGCCCCATGTTGAGAAAACAGAGCCAGCCCACCAGCCCACCTCTGAATGACCTCACGGGGCAGAGCCAGTCCTGGACTCCCCCTACCTTTGGGCTGTTATCACAGAGACACACTTCCATCTTGTTTGAGCCACTGTATTTTGGGGCCTTTTGGTTAGAGCAGCTTAGCCTGACTCTTAACTTATACGCTAGCCCTGCTCCAAAGGGGCAGGTGATTCAGGCTGGGCACCCCCTGCACAGGTTCGAGGGGTGGGCATGTGAGCAGTAGCCTGAGGATTTGGCTAGAACTTTCTGATGCCTGAAAACAAAGCCAACGCAAAGGAGAGCAAAGCAGGGAATTCCCTGGCGGTCCAGTGGTTAGGACTTGGCACTTCCACCGCCGAGGGCCAGGGTTCAATTCCCGGTAGGGGAACTAAGACCCCACAAGCCACGCAGTGTGGTCAAAAAAAAAAAAAAAAGGAAAGCAGAGCTGAGAAAGAAAACAAGACAAGTCCAGAAAGCAGAAAGAGATCTGGTGACACTTTTAAGCCCCCTGATTAAACTTTACTCTTTGACTTTTTAAATTTTATTTATTTTTTATTTTTTTTTGGCTGTGTTGGGTGTTTGTTGCTGTGTGCGGGCTTTCTCTAGCTGCGGTGAGCAGGGGCTACTCTTCGTTGCGATGCACGGGCTTCTCATTGCGGTGGCTTCTCTTGTTGCGGAGCACGGGTTCTAGGTGCGCGGGCTTCAGTAGTGTGGCTCGCGAGCTCTAGAGCGCAGGCTCAGTAGTTGTGGCGCACGGGCTTAGTTGTTCTGCAGCATGTGGGATCTTCCCAGACCAGGGCTCAACCCCGTGTCCCCTGCACTGGCAGGTGGATTCTTAAACACTGCACCACCAGGGAAGTCCACTCCTTGACTTTTTTTTTTTTTGCGGTACGCGGGCCTCTCACTGCTGTGGCCTCTCCCGTTGCGGAGCACAGGCTCCAGATGCGCAGGCTCAGCGGCCATGGCTCACAGGCCCAGCTGCTGCGCAGCATGTGGGATCTTCCCGGACCGGGGCACGAACCCGTGTCCCATGCATCGGCAGGCGGACTCTCAACCACTGCGCCACCAGGGAAGCCCTCCTTGACTTTTTACTGATAAAGATTAAAAAAAATTTTTTTTAAGATTATTTATTTATTTTTGGCTCCGTCAGGTCTTAGTTGCGGCACGTGGGATATTCGTTGAGGCGTGTGGGATCTTTCATTGTGGCGCATGGGCTTCTCTCTAGTTGTGGCGTGTGGGTTTTCTCTCTAGTTGTGGCGCGTGGGCTCTGTAGTTTGTGGTACGTGGGCTCTAGTTGAGGCGCGCAAACTCAGTAGTTGTGGCGCGTGGGCTTAGTTGCCCCATGGCATGTGGGATCTTAGTTCCCTGGCTAGGAATCAAACCCACGTCCCCTGCATTGTAAGGCGGATTCTTTATTTTACTTTATTTTTTAATTTTATTTTTGGCTGTGTTGGGTCTTCATTGCTGCACGCGGGCTTTCTTTAGTTGCGGTGAGGGGGGGCTACTCTTCACTGCAGTGTGTGGGCTTCTCATTGTGGTGGCTTCTCTTGCTGTGGAGCACAGGTTCTAGGTGTGTGGGCTTCAGTATTGTGGCTCGAGGTCTCTAGAGCACAGGCTCAGTAGTTGTGGCGTACAGGCTTAGTTGCTCCGCGGCATGTGGGATCTTCCCCGACCAGGGAATCGAACCCACGTTCCCTGCACTGGCATGTGGATTCTTAACCACTGTACCACCAGGCAAGTCCCTGTAAGGCAGATTCTTTACCACTGGACCACCAGGGAAGTGCCCTGATGTGGATTTTTAAAAAAGCCTCTTTGATGTAGGCCAGTTCAACTTGAGTTTCTGTTACGTATTTCCAAAAGGATCCTGACTGATATACAGTCAAATCTCATGAAAATAAGCTGAGATCATACAGTCAAAAACAAAACCAAAAACCTTTCAGAACGAAATTAGCTCCATCAGCCATACTTTCTGGACTGTGATTGCTAACATTCAGACTAAAAAGCACAGAAACGCAGGCACCAGCTCCTGCCTTCCTCTGTATGTGTACCACACCCACACAACCTCAGAGCACCTGATATGATGAGACACTCGATAAAACACTTTTGGGATCAGGCTGCAGAATGAACTGGCAGAGACAGATCCCCATGTGATCCCTCAACTCGCTTTTCCAATGCAGGAAGATAAATTCTGGCATCTCGGAAATGTTTCCTGTAACAAAGTTGAAAGAAGAAACTTTCTGCTTTATTCTCTGCTGATGAGCAGAATATCAAATTGGGCAAATCAGTCTGATCCTAGGTAATCAGGACCTGAGGGCAACAGGATACCACCTCAGGTTACCAACATAAAGGGTATTACCATTAAAACAGTCATCAGTAACACAGATGGAAAGATGGGTGGGTATGTGACAAACACACTTGAGTTTGAAAAATGAGTTAATGGAGAACGTATTTGTTTAGGAAAAGAGCTACACAACACATGAAAGCCTAGCAAGGAGACAGCATCACTACTGGGGTAGACCAGAAAGACCAGCATAGATCAACCCCTGCCCACATCAAATATAGCCAAGAACAGTTGGGTGACCATCCCAAGGGGACAGCTCCCTTGACCTGGCTAAAATATTTCTTGAAGCTTCACAGTTACACTGGCCTCCAGACCCCCTCCTGACACCTGGCATAAAGCAGAACTCCCACAATGCTGGGGAATGAACGTCCTTCGCTGTAAATACACTGGCCTTTCCATCTCAGTCTAGTTTGTAGGTTCCTCCTCTCCTCCTCTAATTGCTGAGCAGGGAGGGCCTGGGCCCAGTCCTTGGACCTCTTCTCTATCTATACTCACCCCTGGTGAGACATCCAGGCTCAGAGATCTGTCTAACAACTCATACATTGACATCTCACAAACTTTAATCTCCAGCTGGATATCAGCCCTGAGCTGCAGACTCACACGTCCATCTCCATCTGGACATCCAATAGGCATCTGCAAATTCTACACATCCAAAACCAACTTCTAATTCTAACCCAAAACCTGCTTCACACACAGCAATCCTCATCTATTGATGGCAACTCTATCCTTCCTGCTGTTTGAACAAAAAACTTGGGAATCATCCTAGACTTCCCTCTCTCACACCCACCTTTTCCATCAAGCAACACCTGTCAACTCCACCTTCAAACATATCCAAGATCAAACATCTTCTCCCCACCTCTACCCTGGCCCACGATATCTCCCCTGGACCATAACAGCCTTCTGACTCGAATGCCCACTTCTGTCCCTACCCTCATCACACAGCAACCAGAGAATCTCGTAAAACATAAGTCAGGAGAAGTCACACCTCTGTGTAAACCCTCCAAGGGTTCCCATCTCACTCTGAGTAAAAGTAAAAAATAATCTAAGTAGCCCGGGTGATCTGGCCTCCTATGACTTTTTTTGGTCGCAACTTCTGCCACTTTCTCTCTCACTCCTTTCTATTCTCCTTGCCACTCCTCAAACAGCTGCTCCTTCCACCTCAGGGCCTTTGCACGTGCTGTTCCCTCTGTCTGGAATGCTCTTTCCTCAGACATCTGTGTAGCTCCCCACAACCCCTCCCTTGGGTCTTAACTCAAAAGCCAACTCCTCAGTGACCAGACCCCACCTCTCGGCCTTCCCATCTCTTCTCTAATTATTTTTGCCCACTTGACATGTGATATTCGTTTGTCTATTGCCTCTCTCTCCTCACTGAAGCATAACTCTGTGAGGCCAGGGATGGCTGTGGTTTGCTCACCGCTATAACCTCAGTGCCGAGATCAGTACTGGACTCATAGCAGGTGCTCAATAAATATTAGCTGAATGAATGAATACAGGATTGAAGCTGACTCTGGCCCCAGAGGTCACACAGTGCTAAGGAAGGGTGCATACAGAGCTCCTGCACACAGAGCTTGCCCTACTGGCCTGACAGCATTTGTCCACTCAACCTGCCCTCCCTGGCCCTCAGAGTTCAGTCAATGTCAGAGCAACAGTGACATGGCTGGCAGAAAACACTAGCGTTGGAAGCTGCTGTGAGGTCCTGTTTTCATTTTCATCACAGCCTTATTTTACACGAGCCCTTGCACAAGGTCTGTCCTCACACCACCATGCTCCCTTTGGGGAGGTGTGGTCTGTCTCCTCCTGCTTCTTAGATCAGCAGAGTCGGTGGATAAGGGCAGCTGTCTCTGTCCAGCAGACTGAGGTGGGGCAGAGCGGAGAAGCACAGGGACCAAGCAGGCCCAGGGGCAGCGGGAGGGAGGTGGGGGCCCACATACTCGCCCATGTAGCCCTTGGAGGTGGAGTGGAAGGAGGCGAGCTCCACGTTGCTGGAGTACTCGGGCCCCATCTCGTAAAGCACCTTCTTAAAGGAGTGAAATCTGCAGTCTGGAGAGTACACGTTGTCCTGGTACACCTGCAGGAGGGGACGGGATGGAGACAGTCATCGCAAGTCCCCCAGAAGCCTGAGCCACCTAGGCGGCGGCTGAGGGAGGGCACAGGTGCTCCAGGCCAAACTGCAGCCAGGCAGCCTGCCGTGAAGCCCAGCCTCGGACACCACTGCCAAGCCAGACATGCTTGAGGGAACCTTACAGAAGAGCAAGGAGGGAAGGCCTCGGGATGGATGCCCAACTGGATTCTCCCACCCAGTCTCCAGATCTCCTTTCTGCCTCATGTGCCAGTGACGACATCAAGTATCCCACCTGCCCAAGCAGGTTTCCTCCCGGGGTGTGATGCTCACTTCCATCAATAAGATGAGTGGTGAAAGCAGTTCATGTACCTGTCCTGACCTCCGCACCTGAAGTGTTAACTGTGTACCCTCCACACGTCACGGCACTCACCCAGCTCTCTGTCCACCACTGCTGTCAGCGCCCACACTAGACCCAGCAGCGCCCACACTGGACCGAGCAGCCCCCACACTGGACCAAACAGCGCCCACACTGGACCCAGAAGCCCCCACACAGGACCAAACAGCACCCACACTGGAACCAGCAGCCCCCACACTGGAGCGAGCAGCACCTCCCTGTCCCCACACAGTCTAGCGCGCCGCAGGCAAGCGTCCCATCTGCCCTTGGAGATGAGCTTCCCATACCCAGTTTGGACATCAGGGAAACCGAGGCTCTCTGGAGTGCTGTGGGTCAGCAGGAGGGTCAAGCCAGCTGCACCTTCAACAAGCCAGGCAGAGCTTCCTCCTCCCCCACCCCTCCCTTCCCAGACCCTGAGGGAAGAGGTTTGTGCACCAGGTCACTCTGCTGTACATTCTCTCCTATAGAAATGAACATTTTAGGTCCATCTGCTATTAATCACGGCAACAATTTGGTGGGTAAGCTCTGTGTGTGGGGCGGGGCGGTGCGGGTGCTGAGAAGCAAAGAAATGAAGCTTGTGTGTTAGAAGCTACGACTAACTAGAAATCATGCAGCAATGAAGAAATGAAAACAGGATATGACGGGTCTTTCATTTCTTTCCTTGCAGGAAAAGAATGGGCATGCCTTGTCTCCAGAACTGGGGTTCAAGAAGCAGCAGCTGTGGGGGGTTAATTAAGACTCCCCTCCTCACAGGACATAGCATCAGGCCCACCTAGCACCCACTTTCCCTGCTTGAGAAAGAGGCCCTGAATTTGCCTCAGTGAACACCCCCCCCACCCCGCTCTCTGCAGGTTTGGGGGCACAGGGCAGAGACACTGCCCCATGCCCAGGCCTGGTCAGTTTGCATATTGCAACCACGGGGCCACAGTAATTGGCTCAGCAATGGGTGTTTGACCCAAGCTGCACCAGTGAGGCTCAATTCTGAGACTTTTGCTGGAACCACCAGGAAGAAATGCTCTCTTTCTAGACTGGGAAGATAGCAGGCCCGTGTGTGAGGCCAAGGCAGCAGGATGGAATGAAAGGAGGTGGAAGATGTGGTTTGAGTCCCTGGATCCAGTCCCACTCCTGAGACCCTACCACCTTTTTACTTTTCAAGTTTAAAGTAGTTTGGGTTCGATTTCTGAAACTTATAACCAAGATTCCAAACCAATGTTGGGATGATTTTTGGTCAGTCTCACAGGGTGTAACACTGAACATCCTCAACCTTGTTAGAATCTCTCTTCCAACACCTAGAAAATTCTCTCTGGCTATAGAAAAACCAGGCCTGGCTCCCTCTCCCAGAAGAGAAAGTGCACCCTCACCTCTGAGAGCCAAGGCTGCTCTTACCTCATCAGCCAGGAGAAAGAGCTTCTCTTCCCAGGCAAAGTGAATCACGTCTTCTATGCACTTTCTGCTCTGCACCTGACCTAAAAAGTCCCCAAACAAAAGCAGAAGGTAGGTTGTAATGCTGTTTAAATTGTCCCCAGGTAAGAACCCCAACCAGAATCGCTCAGGTATCTGTATTCCCCAGGACCCTGTGGGACCACCCTCCCTAGCTGCTGTGACTCGGGGGGTTCAGTCAACCTCCAGGGAGCCCTGATGGTCAGCCCCGTCCCTCTGACTCACTTAAGTTGGGTACGTGGAGGGAGCAGTGTTTCACACCCAACCTTCTTGCTATTCTTATTGGAGGTGTGTGTGTGTGTGTGGAGGGGGTATATTTGTATTAATCTGTGCTGGAGGGCAAGAAGGCATGACAACATCATAAAGAGCAGGAAAGTTAAACTGAAGGAGTTTAATCATTCAGCCCCACTCTCCTCCTCACCCCACAGCGGCAACATCAGGAGAACTGCACTGGCTACACCTTCTGCCCACACAAGCTCCGTGAGGCAGGGACAAGGTCTGTGGGCTCAGTGCTGACCCTCAAAGCCAGCACTCAGCAGGGCCCCGGTAAATGCTGTGGAATAAGCTCTAAATGAGATGAGCCTGCCTGCTAGCTCTGGCTTCTCCCGTCAGCAGCTACATGGGAGCTGCGCCCTCTGAGCATGCTTCCGGGTACCCGCAGTGTCCCTGCCAGGGTCTCCCTTCAGGGCTTGACTCAGCATTTCATCCATCTTAGAGAAATGAGTGCCAGCCAGCAGCAAAATATTCACCCATCAGTTCACAGGAAATACTGTGGGTTTAGGTGGGGAAAGGAACAAATGCAACAAGGTAGAAATGAACCTTTTCCCAATATTTCCTGAGGCCCACTGTAAGTGTGGCACTGGGTTGTCTGACGTGCTCACATAGCCTCTGGGAAAGCACTAGTCAGGCATGCTGACTTCTCACAAAAGGCTGTTTCTTTACTATACATAAATGTACATCTATGGATGTTACATATATGTATATATTTATGTGTGTATGTATGTGCACATGTGTTATTTATATATGCATCTATATCTTGATGCAAACCAGTATGTAGAGTATGTTACCTTCTTGTTAAAAATAACTATATTCTTGTCCATGTAAGAATAACAAGAATAAGTCTTAGAAAAAATATATAGATGTATCTTAGAAGAGTATGGTATGATTCAGCCAGGATTTCAGACTTAAACTGTCTAAGCAATGAACCAATTCCTTTCCTAAGGGACCAACCTGTCTCCTGCCAAGAAAGGGTCAACCGGGCTTCCTATGAAGCAAGCTCATGGCTCTGGGAATTAGGAAGGGTAGTAGCCCTGGATGCTACAAGGAACCAGCTGCTGTTCCCACAGACAGACAGGAGCTGCCTATCCAGGGGGCTGAGCCTGCCTATAAATGCTGCTGGTCTTCTCTCCCAGGGCTGCCATCCCACAAAGTGTATCCTGTTAGAATGCAAGCAAAGGTTTGAGCACCAAGCGCATCAAACCATGTGTACATACTGCCAGGGGGAGTGCTGAGAGAACTGAGTAAGGGCCAGGCCTCAGGAAGCCTGTAGCTCGGGAGAGGAAAGGAGACCTGCTGTGTGCAAATAATCCCTGTGATATGAGCGATGCAAACTGTAGGACAAGGACAGAGCTTACTTCTCTCCAGTCTTCGCCTGGGACGAAGGAGTCACTCAGAACATGACTGCTTAGCCAATGGATGGACAAACACACATGGTGGTACAGGAGGAGTCACATAGGCTCTAGAGGGGCAGGGCACAGCTGTGCCCAGCAGGGGGAGACATGAGCCCACTGCACAAAAGAGGTGGCTCTGCTGTAGGCCTCAAAGCTGGGGAGGGGTCTAACTGCCCCTTCCCAGAGGCCAGGCCAAAGGAATTTCCCACAAACTAATGGGGATACCTGTTGCTTGCACCAGCCCTGCATTCTGCCCTTTTTTGAGCAACAATGCTCAGCTGTCCCAGGGAGAACTCCCTCTCTTTAAACTCCAGCAAGGGACATGGGATACAGACCCAGCCAATCAGCCTCAGTGATTTAACTAGGTCAGGCACGGGCAGGTTGGCCAACGTGGGCCAATGAGAGTCTGGCCTGTGGCTTTGGCTGAAACTATAGGCAAGGCTCTCTGTGGAGGACGCTTAGGTCCTGGGCAATGACTGGAACTGCTGAAGGCCACTCCCAGGACAGATGCTTCCTGAGAAGGATTCCAACCCAGAGAAGAGCAGAGCTGGGAAATGGCGTGGGGTTCCTATGACAATGACGCTGATTCAGGTGTGCTGCTTTACCCTGGACGTCACAGATCCACTCCCTTCAAGTCTTAAGATGAGTTTCTGTCTTGAATCCCAAAGAGCCCTGTTAGCCACTTATATCCCAGTCCATTTTGATACCTTTTAGCCAAAGTGGTCACAGTGTGTGGTTCAGGCAAGATACGTGGTTACCACAGGTAGGTTTCTATTTTCCATCCCCCATCTTCCAATAGCTGATTTTCACCCATTAAGACCCCAGAGAGGGAATTCCCTGATGGTCCAATGGTTAGGACTCAGTGATTTCACTCTCAGGGCCCAGGTTCAATCCCTGGTCGGAGAGCTAAGATCCCACAAGCTGTGCAGCATGGCCAAAAAACCCCAAAAAACTGCTTATATTAACATATACTCACATGATTCCCCCACCTTTGACCTAAAACAGGAAAGTCTCTAGTGCAGTTATTTCTCCCAGGACGGCCAGGTGAAGATTTATGTTAGCACCTGGCCAAGAAGTCACCAACCCTATGATATAAACTAGGTATACAGAGTATTTCCTAAGATGTAGGGCCTACTACTCCAAGTTTGGGACCAGTAGCATCAGCATCACCTGGGGGCTTGTTAGAAATGCAAATTGTCAAGCTCCACTCCAGCCTAATCACATCAGAATACCTAGAAGTGGGGCCCAGCAGTTTGTTTTTTTCTTAACAAGCTAAAGTTTTAGGACGATCATCCTAGGGCAGTGCTTCTCATCCTCAGCTGCATAGAATACTGATGCCTGGGCCCCATCCCCAGAGATTCTGAGGTGCAGCCTGGCCTTTGACATTTTTAAAAGCTCCCTTCGTGATTCTAATGTGCAACCAGGATTGAGAACCCAGCTCTGTCATTTTCCTACTGAACCAGGGTTAGACCCTTCATCCCTTCCCCCAAGCAGTTGGTGTAAATAAACCAGGGTGGAGGGCAGCTGCACCCATTTTCTGCGCTCAGGAATTCAAGTGGCGCTTTCAGCTGATTGAAGCATCATTTGATGTTCCCAAGAAACAGATTCCACAATCAACTCCACCATGCTTTGGCCCTGACCCAGTTTATCTCAACAAAGGAGGAGAGAGGAGCCCTTGTTCTCTGCATCCGAATAGCATCGGGGGCACATGAAGCCAGCAGCCTGGAAAGATCAAAACAGGCAGAACTGTGCATTTTTTTTAAAAAGAAAAATACACAAAATTAGGAGTGATTTTCAACTTCTGGAATCAGGTTTTTTTGGTTTGTTCGCTTTTGTTTTTAATATGGCATTTCCTTTTCAGGCCTCAAAGTACACAGTAACGCTGTGTCAAAGAAAAACAACGCACACACCAGCAATCTGAAAACTGGTTCAGAAAAACAAGTAGGAGTAAGGGTAAAATGAGGCCTATGATTAACGGTGATGGTTTGTGCGTGACCTCAAAAAGAAGATTCTTTGCAAATGCAAGAACAGGAGAAAAACTGGTCTTAATACAACCCTGCCCAGGAAAATGCCTGCATTTGCTCACCTCCTAAGGTGGCCTGCGGCAAATTTTATGGCTTTAGGTTAGCAAATCTGAAGTTGGATTGGGAACCTGGGAGCAAAGAGGACTTCATTATTTCTTAGATCTTTAGTGTCCAGACATCCAGTACTGCAGCCACCCTGCCCCTGCTCCCCAAGAAACTGGCAAGGTAGTAAAGCACAGACCTGTGGGGTTCCCGGGGTTGATGATGCACAGCACCTTGGGGTCACAGTGCTCTTTGGCCTCCCGCACGGCCCGCCGGAGCTCATTCACGTTCAGGGCCCAGCAGTTGTCCTCATCCAGGTAATAGTTCACCTGGATGGCATCGAGTTCAGAGATGACCGCCGAGTAGAGGGGGTACTGCGGGATGGGTATCATCACACCCGTCCGTGACTTGCCACCCCCGGAGACCAGGATCTTCAGGATCGTCTGCAACCGAGAAATCACATCTTGCAAGGCCACTGCCACTTCCCGCCCGCGGGGTCTGACCAGCAGCAGGCAAGCTGGAAGGCCCCAACCCCGCCTTTCACCAGCCACCCCACTGCCTGCCTCCAGTGCAGCCCCATGGGAGCGGCTGAACTTCCCCGAGCCTCACGTTCCTCATTTGTAAAATGAGGTCTGCTGTGAGAAATAAGCAAAATGTTTTAAAGTCCTCAGTACAGTGCATGGTATGTAGTTTAACACGCAATACTTGTTAGTATTTTTTAAAGAGGTCTTTTAAAGCAGTAGCCCACAAACTGGCCCTGTCTCAGAATTATTCTGACCTCACCCCTGAAACTCATTCTGTATGTCTTGGGTGGAGCCCAGGAATCTGTCTGGTCGGTAGCTATCAGTGCCCAAGGCTGGACAGACCCCTGAACAAGGGATTGTTGAAATGGGATAAAATACCCAGCTATGGCCACCAGGTGGCGCTTCAACCTGGCTGTTTCCAAAGCTGAGTGTGCCCTAGGTTCATAGGATTCCTGAGAAACCAGGCCTGGGGAGTCCTGTGGGGCACTGGTGGAGGTGGCAATAATTCACTGGATTAATAAGCCCAGACTCTTCTGGGCGAGTCCCCACCTTACACACAGACTTAGCTCCTTTCTCAGGTTCGGCTCCTTGCTGCAAGAATGCCACTGGATTAAAAACTGCAATGACTTGATTCTTTCACTAAATCTTGAGGACCCCTCCCCCAACCCTCCTCTGGAACCTCTACCTATACCTGGGCTTCTCTGGGAATAGAGACGGGCCTTGGCAGAACACAGTGGAAGATGCCATGGTTGGGAGCCTGAGTCCAACACTAGAATCTCAAATGCCACAAGAGGCTGACTTAGAGCAGGCAGACCACCTAAGGTCTCTGGGCCTCAGTTTCCTCCTGGGTTCCAGGAAGAGTTTAATGCATTTGAAAGGCTTTAGGAAAGGACTAAAGCCTTTAACAAACAGGAGCCTTGGAAGTCAAGAGGCACAGACAAAGATAACTCCATTAAAGGAAGGGTCAGACAGGACAGGCACCCTGAGTAGGGAGAACAAAGTGAGTGGATGGCACTCAGCACTAACTGGGCACGGGGGCAGGGTGCTGGAAGGGGAGGGAGGCTGCAGGTTCCTCAGGCCCTGGGTTCAGCCCCTTCCGCTATGGAACACTTGATACCAGCCCCTCGTCACCTCTTCCACGGCTGATCCCCAGCCCAAGCCACCTCTTCTCTTGCCTCCTAAACACTCCCTTACATCTATTATGCCCCCTCCTGCCACACTTAAAGCTTAAGAACCTAAATATAATTATGTCCCTCCGCCTACTTCAAATCCTTCAGTGGCTCCCAGGCTCTTAGGACAAGGCCCCACCTGCTTCCCAGCCCACTGCTGGTAACTGGCCATCACCATGTGTGCTCGTCCCCCCTGATGCTGTTTCCAGACACACAGCCTCCTTCCAGCTCAAGGCCTCTACATATGCTGACCTTCTGCTCCGAACCTGTCTCTCCTCTGCCTTCCTGAGTTCACAGGTACGCAGCTTCCAGATCTCTATCTGTTCGGCCTTCCTTGGAGAAACCTTCCTGCCCTCCCCAGCCCCCCAGGTCAGAGTCCCTGCTGCTCCCTCCTGTAACACTTTGTCCTCTTCCAGAAGAGAAACTGAAAGCTTAAGATTTGACATGTATTTATGTGCTATTAATGCCAGTCTTATCCAGCACTGATGTGTAAGCAGAGGCCAAACGTGTTTGTCTCCCCAGTACCTGGCACAGTGCCTCGCAGAGCAGATACACCGTATGTGCTGAGTGAGAGAAAGGCCGATGTCGCCAGGAAGACGGGCACCCTCGAGTGACCCCTGACTCCTCCCAGCTGGACCTGCTGGTGCCACTCTGGAGGGAAACTGAGGCTGCAGGGGTACCCAGGTTCATGAAGACTGAACAAGGTAAGGAGAGCAGGCTACCAGGGTGGGGCAAACAGCAGCGACCAGAGGGAGGCCAACCTCTCCTCCCAGGCTGTCTCCCTGCTAACAGGCTCACACACTCAGCCCTAACGTGCAAGGCTGTTCTTCACGTGGGTGAACAGTGGACAACAACAAGCTACCCTCACACGTACGGAAATGCCGTCACTAGCTCCAGTGGTCAGGTAAATGTTATCCGGGTCTGCAGGTACACCACCATCTCTCCTGGTGATATAGGCAGCCACATCTTCACGGATGCAGTTGACGCCCTGGCTAGCGCTGTAAGATCCTGTTAAGACAGCAAGCAAGACAGTGACTAGAGGCAGGATGTCTGGCTCCATAGTGTCTGTGATATCCATATAATTAACTGGGAGTGGGAAGGAGGGGGAGGTCAGGGAGGTCTCAGTGTGGCCCTATTCTCACTACTCTAGGCTCTGGAACTGTGGCAAGCTGCTTAACTACCTATCTGGGCTTCATCCACCCATCCTGTCATCCATCCATCTACCCACGCATCTGCCCACTCACCCAACCATCTGCCCATCTGCTATCCATCCATTCATCCATACATCCATTCACCTGCCCACCCACCCACCCAGCTGCCCTTCTGTTCATCTGTCCACCCACCCACTCATCCATTCATCCACCCAGTATTTGCTGAGAACCTACTTACACATCAAGCATTATTTCAGGCCCTGGCTTCTAACCAGTTGAACGGTGCCCATACCTGCTTTACCCACCCTACTGGGGTTTACACGTTCTATGACAGTATGTACCATTACAGCTGGGACTGCCATGCTTCCATCACTGTTGCCTACACATGGTTCCACAAAACTTGAGAGAATGGTCACCCCAAAATGGCACCACCTGCCAGCCCAGGAATCCAGAACCTTCACCAGCACTAACCACAGATTCCCTGGGGCTGTGAGGCATGACCCACCTACCCCCACTCCATGCCAACAGCATGCTCAGGCTGCCAATTTGGATCAAAATCCAAACCACCATTTACATGAAGTTCAAAGACAGTGGTGACCACTTTGGGCTTGGGGGTATTGACTGCAAAGGGGCACAGAGGAGCCTTTTGTGATGCTGGGAATGGTCAACGTCGTGATCTGGGCAGGGGTTACACAGCTGTGCACACATAGGTGCTGTACATTAATATTTGTGCTTTTTACTGTTTGCATAAAAACTTTTTCAAAATGTCAAGCCACTCCTTACGTTTTTAAAAAGCAACTGAAAATAGGTACCTGCACATGCACAAAATCTCTCTGGAGGGAGACTCAAGCTGGTGAGGTGAATTCTCTGGGGAAGTGAACCAGGAGGCTTGGGGTCAGAGACGGGAGGCAGATCTTTCACTCTATATCCTTTTATACCATTTGAATTTTATACACATTTAAAGAAAACCAGCTCATTCCTTCTAAGACTACTGCAACAGCACCACCAGGAGGCAGGATGGAGCTCTGGAAAGTGGCCAGCTCTTCTCTGGGTCTCAGTGCACAGCATCCAAGGCCCAGCACCCAGGAGGTGCTGGGTTTCAGGGTCTGTGCAGCACTGGGCTGGCCTTTCCCCTCTGACCAGTTGTAAGTGGGGGTGGGGGTGGGGGGAAGGAGGCTGGACCACTTCTCTAAGGATCAAGTGGCAAACATTAACACGTATCAAACCTGGGTGGTGAGTACAGAGCCTTGTCACATTATTTGGGGTATCGAATGCATCTGAAATATTTTGCAAATAAAAAAGTGGGGAGGTACAGAAGCCGGTGTTAGCGAATCCTTCTACTGGATGTCTTATTTGATATTTCTTGAGCTCCCATGCTCAGAAAGTTTCCTGTGCTCCCTATTTCCCTCTGCCTTCTTTCAGTGCCCTCCCCTCCACTCCATGAGGCCTGGCCATTTCCACACCAGCTAAGCCTCCTCTTCTTCCTGCCTTTAGTTCACCTGCTTCCCTGAATTCCCAGACCTTCCCCCACGGGCAAGCTCCCTGCTCCTGCCAGCCACAGACTTCCACCTTCTGTTATGCTCTGAACCACATTGATCCTTCACAACTCAGACCTAGTCTCTCTCTAGGAAGCCTGAGATAGGGCCCCACCCCAGCCTTTCTCCCAGTCCGTGATTTCTCCAGTTATCTTATTTTATACAGATGAACCCTTGCCTCCCCATGTTGACTTGAGGGCAGGGACCATCACCTATTTCTTCTGTTCATTGCTGTAGAGCACCTACCCCTGTGTAGGACTCTGCCCTGGGACCCATGGCAACCTGCCTCCCACTGCCCACAAACTGGCACCATCTGCCAAACCCCCAGCGCCATCGCAACCAGACCCTTTCACTCGATCACACTCAGCCTTAAACCTCAAGGCCTTTGGGCACACCATTTCCTCTGTCTGGTGTGCATTGACTCTCTTAGTCATCTTCCACATGAATTTGAATGCCAGTTTCTCCTTAAACCCTCCCTCTACATTAGAATCCCTTGTTATAACCCCACAGCTCTCTGCTCTTTCTCTAAGAACTCATGAAAACTGGGGATTATGTTTCTGTGTTAATTCTTTTAAATGTTTGTTTTTCCCAAATCTGACAGTGAGCTTCACGAGCAAAGAAACTCCACCTGCCTTGTTCACCAGTGTCCCTCAGGGCCTAGAGCAGAGCCTGGTACACGGCGTGGGCTCAGAGAGGAGCCTGACGAGGGCGTTATCTCCCGGCTCCCACCTCCCCCAGGTGCGTCTAGGTTTCACCTCAATCCTACTTAAGATCCGGGACACAGCCTGAGAACTGGATTACTCATCAAACAAAAAATAAATGGAGACCCAGTAAGAAATAATTTTAAAGGGCATGATAAAAACACGTCCAGGTGAGCCCTAAGACCTTGTGTACACATTTTATAATCTCTCCGTGGGCCAGGGTAGCCCTGGGCATACTGACATTTTCCATTTCCTTTATTTTTGTGGGCAGGTGCTCAGGCTGCCCAAGCCTTAGTTGACAGAGCAAGCACCATCCCCGCATTGTCCCAGTCTTGGCCAGGACACTGCCCCTCCCCCAACGATGGGCAGGAACAGGTAGTGACCTCCAGGGCGGGGCTTCTCCACACCTGACAAGGGGCACAAATGCCAACCTTCCTGCAAGCCCGGGAGGTGGGTACAAAGTATCTCCTAATGCAAGCATGAGGAAAGAGGCTCAGAGAGCACCTACCTCACCTGTCCTCATGAGCTCCCCAGACAGAACTCAGTGCAGGTTCCCAAAACCCCAAAGGCCAACAGTCCCGACTCACACGGACATGGCCTCCCAATGCCATTCTCCCAGCCCTGGCTGACACAGAAAAAAACTTGTTGATGAGGCTTAGTACATGGAACAAGATCCCCTCCCCGTTCCCCAGACATTAACATCAGATATGCAAGAGCAAACCCCCTCCCTCCACCTCTGGGTTGCAGTTCCTGGAGTCTCAGGCCCACTGCCATGGGTCTTCGAGAGGCGCCTTTGTCCTCTGGGCTGGGCAGAGGGTGCAGGAGGAAAGGAGCCTGGAGGCCAGGCCTCTGGGCTGGCCTCTGCCAGCTTGTGGTTCAGTCCTTGCCACACAAGGTGCTGGCCCACACCCCAAGCAGGCTGGCGGGCAGGGAAGCTGGCCCCTTCCTGAGAGGGACACTGTGAAGGACACAAGCTTGGACAGAGGGCTGGTAGGGTGACCACAGCCAGGAAAGTAAGCATAGGGCTCTCCATAAAGGAACAGAGCAGAAAAGGGGGAGGGGAAAGGCAGGGAGGTGACAGAGATGCCAATTGTGGCTGATCCCCTGCTGAACAAGCCACATGAATCCCCGTCCCATGTTTTGAAACATTCAGGCACTAGTCCTAAAAAAGCCCTAAGGACAACGATTTTCCTCAGGACAAAGGAAGCTGGATTCCCTATGTAGGCACTGGGCAAAGGAATGAAGCAAAAATAAACAGGAAAAAGAACATGAGATGAGAACAAAGAGCCAGAGGCCCAGAGGCTGGAAATCCATCTCAGCAGGGAAGGGAGAGAAGATCATTTTCACATCTACAGGGCCTTCCTCCACGGAGCCCTCTGGTGCTGGGGGCCGAGGCTGGGCCTGGGCTCCCAGCACAAAGGAGCACAGTCCGGTGACGGGAACATAACACACAAGTTGGGGGCGGGTGGGCGGCACCTTCAGAGCAAGGAAACCACCAAAAGGGGGCCACAGGCACCTCACAGCGTGGCCACAGGGAAGTGAGAAGCCGGGCCAGCGGGGCATGTGCCTCCCTCTGGCCTCCGGCTTCGGAGGCTGCCTCGGGCTCAACCTTCTGCTCTGAGGGTGGGCTAAGCATCAAAGCCACCTCCCAGTGTAAACCCCAAATCCAGCCAAATGCAGGCTCTTGTGCCTGAAGTGCCCCAATCCACCAAAAGATGGCATTGACCCCATAAGCTCAGCAAACAAGAGGCTGACAGAGCACGGACAAGAAGAACATTGTCATTTACTCTGCACGTCAGCCACCACACACATTCACACACTCACTCAATGTGTAACCCTTCATTCTGGGCCGAGGCCCAGGCCCACGCTGAGAACACACGTTCTTTTCACGCCCGCTGGGACCTGGCAAGTCGGGGCCTCACCCAAGCTGTTCCCGCCACAAGCCTGTAGGATCCGCCGGGCTCGTTTCTTAGCATCTTCTGGGAAGCTGGGGCTGTCCAACAGGTTCGGGTAGGTACAGAGTGCCATCACCTGGAGGAACAGAGGCATGGGCTGGGCTCCCAGCACCTCCCACCCTGGAGGGGCACAAAGGACTCTGGGCAGGCGACGGTGTGAGATGACAACTCTGAGGGACAGTGCCCTCACAGGCCTCTCCACAAGGGCCCCAGCCTGTGGGGGCCTGGGGACAGGCGGGGAGGAGGAAAGTGGACGCTCTGCAGCGGAAGGGAGATGGTGAGAGGCAAGGTCCATGATGACCTGGGCCTAGGCGGAGGGTAGGCCACCACCCTCCGAGGAGCCAGGGGACAGAAGGAGGCTGCTTACTCTGCCCCACCTCCTCCATAAAGGACAGCAGCTCACATACCCAAGGCCACAAGAACCAGGGGTTCCAGAGCAGGGGGCTGGGGCTGAGGAGGCAGGTGCACCCCAGATGACAGGATTGCACAGACCTCTGCCTACAGCCTGAGCACCCCCCATCACCCCTTTTCCTGGCCAGAACTGAAAACCAAGTCAGCTTTTTCATCTCTGTAACAGAGAAAATCACCCTAACCTCACAAATTAAGAGGATTAAGCAAGGAAATGTTTGCAAAAGTGCTGGCAAACCCCCGCTCACCAGGCAAGTCTAAGCTGGAAGCTTAAGAGCGGTGCCAGGAGCACTGAGGCAGGCTGTGGCTCACGGCTGGGGGACTTTGGGCGGGTGCAGGCTTCTTGGAGCCCAGCTTTTCTTCAAAAAGATTTGTGCAATAGGCAGTGACCCAGCCTGCCCTCCTCCCTGGGGTGCTTGTGAAGGCTGGAGGAGGCCAGCACCAAGCTGGATCCGGGAGTGTGCCAGCCAGCCAGAAAAGGCTGAGGCAACAGGAGGCGCCCCAGGCACGTGTGGGGAACCTCTGCAGAGGGAAGCCACCTTGGACCTCTCCTCTCCTAAGCTGTGTGCTTCCAGGACAACCAGGATGCTCTGACCTCCTCTTGCTCCACTTCCCTGGCAGAGCCTCTCTGTCTGGTCTGATCCACTTCCTCCCCATGGGCCCAGCTTGGGGCCCCTGACATTCATGGGCAGCTGGCACGCTCCTGAGGTCTGCAACAGTGGCCATAGGAGTCCATGCACTGGATGTTCCTGAGGTCGTTGCCAGCCTTGGTTCTTCTCCCCCATACCCTGTGTGAATTCCCTGAGGGGCTGCAGCCTGAGGTCCTGGGGCCCCCAACAACCCTCCACCCAGAGAGCAGGGTAGGATCGCCCCTCCTGTGTGCCAGTCCCTGCAGCAGGAAGTACGGGCAGGAAAAGACCAGGGCATTCAGCACTCAGCTTTGCTGCCTGCCCCAGCCTGCCAACCTTAACCACACAAGGACCAAATTTTGCCCCATTCCTTCTCCGGGAAAAAGCTTTCGCTGTAGCTGGTCTCCAACCTCTGTCTAGCAGGCCCTGGAGTACTCTCCCACCTTATCTCTTCCCCTCTAGCCCACCAATCCCACAGTTTTGGCCCATGCAGCATCCTTGCAATTGGCACTCAAACTGAAACACTGCAATGTGCCTCCTGAGGGCCTTCACACTCTCCATCTCATGGAGTCCCCCAGCAGTCCTCCGAGGCAGTGTCTGGTGATTTCCACTTGCCCAAAGCCACCCAGCTGGTAAGCAGCAAAGCCAACACTCAAACCTGGGGATTCTCACTTGGGAAGCCATACCTGGACCCCCACGTACCATCTCCCAGCCCACTGGGCCTCTACCTCTCCCATCTACTCTCTGATGCCCTCACCAACCCAGCTCCAAACTCAGCATCCAGGACCATGCACCTGGGAGCCTTGTATACTAGAGCATCCTCAAAATGGGTTTAGGAATTTTAGACAGCTTTGGAAGGGGAGGAGACTGAGGGAGAGAACCAGTGGGGACATCAGGCACTGGAGGGGGCTGCTACTTCAATGGCACCTCCCTGTGGGATTCTGGTGTCTGCTGTGTCCTGAGGGAGCTGGACAGGCAAGGAGGCAGAGGTAATGTAATGGGTCTGGCTGGCTGGTTCCCTGCTGTCCCAGTGGCCTCTGTTCCTGAGGGCCAGCTCACCTGTCGGAGGAAGGTGATTGGCTGCTGGCCCATGGCTTGGGCATCCCCGATGTTGGCACGGATGACCTCAGTGAATGGTTTTTTGATACCCTGAGTAGAGAGAAAGCAACAGGTGGTTACTCAGTGACTCTCAGACCCTGGATTCCAGAGGCCAAGCGATGCTCAACAAGATATTAATAAGCAGCCCTATTCTGAGCCTTGCCAGGTGTCAGGCCCAGTGCCCTTGACATGCTTGGTCCCATTTGACCTTCACAAACACCCCTGTGAGGAAGGGCCAGTACTGGGTTGGCCCAAAAATTGGTTTCGGTTTTTCGGTTTTTCATAAGATGTTATGGAAAAATCCGAATGAAATTTTCGGCCAACCCATATACAACCCTTTTTACAGATTAGGAAATTAAAGCTTCAAAAGGTTACCCATTTTCTGAAAAGGCCAGAAGAGCTTCCTGGGCTGCCAGAGCACCCTGAGGCAGCTGCAGGTCCACGCTGACCCTGGGGCAAATGTGGTGGGAGGGAGGGAGGGGTCTGCAGCAGAAAACATCAGGGAGAGGATCCCACAACTGCCGGCTCCCTCCCCCCAAGCGCAGCTCCACCTCCACCCCTAAGTGAATGACTGGGACACTGCAGCCACCCTCCCCTCCAGAAGACACTGATCAGCAGGGACCTCTTGGGGGTCATTCTCTTGCAACCCTGTCTTTGCAGGATGAAGAATGTGGGCTGATTTTCATATTGAAAAAAAAAAAAGCGTCAGGGATGAAAAGACTGGCTGAAGAGCAAAACTGAGGCCACTGCCTGAGCAATGCGTTTAGCACAGAACAGAGATGGCAGAGAGAGGAGGAACTCGGAAACCCTGGCAACAATGTCACTGGGGAGGTGACTGCAGGACACTCCGGCTGCTGCTAGGGAGAAAATGCATTTTGGATGGAGAACTGTGGGGATCTGGAAATGTGGGAACTCCACGCAGCTCACTGATAAATCCAGAATTAGCCACTGTAAGAGTTAGAATCAACAGCAGGTTCAAGGACCTCCCAGGGCAGCTGAAAGGATTATCTGAGACAAACAGTATGAAAGCACTTGGCAGAGTACAAACATCATCATCTTACAAAGCTGGACCAGGAACAAGGTCACAAGGGTCATGGTGGAGGAAGAAGGCGGTGGGGCAAGGGGTGGCAGTACCAAGGGGGGGTCTGGGTGGAATGCCTGGCCACCTTCCCATATCTCCAGCTGCCCTTTCCCCAAAGGCACCCTAAATACAAATTTTAAAGGTACAATTCTATGGTTCTGACACTTGCCTTCTCCATTTCACACAATGTGTGCATAAAAGCAACTTTAGAAAACTTTCCCTTTTTTAACTCAGTAATATACCCCTTAAGTAAAGACCAGTGGGCTTAAGGGATGAAAGCAGCTGCCTGCCGAACAAGTCTTCCTGACCCTCATCTGCCACTCCTCAGCCCCTCCCATACAGAAATTCTCCAGCTGCTTCAAGAGCCAGGAGGCATGGGGCGTTGAGGAGGGCACCCCAGAAACAGCACTGGACCGTCATAAACAGGGCCTGATAAGTCTCCAAAAGCTACGTTTGGTGGCGGGTAGCGGGGAGAAAGGCCTTTTAATTACCTCCTGCTCCTTTTACCAAGTTCTTCAGGGCTGGCCAATATGGAAAGACATCTCAGGGGACCAAGGCAGGGGGACAGCACCACCCACTGCCCAGGGCTGGGCTGGGGTGATGGCAGGCACCCTGGAGACAGGCTTCGGAGCATGTGGCCTCAGGGCTCGTCCCACAGGTGGAGCAATCCAGGCCACTGTGTGCAAAGGGGCAGACCTGACCCACTCCTTGGCACTGGCCTGGGCTCCTGGCATGGGACGCTCTGTCAGCCTGACTCAACTGCCACGGTCCCCCAGGCCTGGCTAGCTGAACTCAGGTGATTTCCATGGTGTGGGCACAGCCCATTCTTCGGTAGGGAGTAAATGTGTCACAGTCAAGGGCCAGGAACTACAACACACAGCTGTGGGCCCTCAGCCAGCCCAATGCAGGGAGAGAATAATGCCTGGAACAGATCCCTGGATGTTCCTTTCCTGTGTCCTCACCCTGCACTGTTCAACCAATCTGGGGCCTGCCAACAAGCAGCCTAGGAGCATAGAGCATCTCCTTTCTCGGGTCTGGGTACCTATGGTCTCCAGACACTTCGTTCGCTATGATGGACGAGCTGCAGGGTGGGAAACTGGCTCCTCTGAATGGGCAGGGGACCAGCCTGCCCAGCCAAGGGCCACCATACAAAGGAGACTCCTGTATCTAGGCACTTGAGATCTACATGGGTTGGGAAATACCAAGGAGTCAGGGGCAGGCTCCTGCCCACAGTGACTCATCCAGGCCTGCACGCACACCCAATGGCAACCTCACCTCAGCCCCGCCCTCCGGGAGCCTGCCAGGTCAGCACATAGCTTTCTAGTTCCAATTCCCAGCATCCTAGAGCCCACCTGTTTAACTCATCTGCACACATCCTGCCCAGAGCTGCCTCCCTGTGGGGCACTGAGATGAGAGCCAACACAGGGGGGCTCTCTTCCCACAGTTCAGCTCAAGGAGGGCTCAAGGAGAAGGCCCCCAGGCTCTGGGGATGGCTTATTTCAGAGGGTGTTAGCAGGGAGAAGGAAAAAGGAGCTAGCATTGTCCTTCCCAGCTCACAGGCCCAGCATTAGGACAATGGACAATTCTAACAGGCACAAGGCAGTTTCCTCGAGGTAGGGGTGGCTCCTGTCATTTCATGTGACGTGCGAGCGGGAAGGTTTGGTAGGACGGTGAGTCCCCAGAGAGCCTCCCTCTCCTTCAACAAACACTTATGAATCATGCCCTGTGACAGAAGTGGGCAACACAGGAGAGGCTACCACCTTCAGAGCCCAGGCTGATGAAGAAGTGGACTCAGAGAAGGGAGAGAGGGCACAGCTGGCTCCAGGCCAGGAAGGCCACGTGAAAAGACCCCAGGGCCATGAGCAAGACTGGGCAGGCAGGAAGTCCAACAGAGAGCTCCAGACGGAAGCCCCAGAGACAAACCCAGCTAGTCCCCAGGGTCCCTGAAAACAGGTGCGCTGCACAGCTGAGGAAACCGAGGCTCAGCACGGGGTCTGGCCCCGACCATTATGACAGGCCAAGCTGGAAGAAACCGAGCCAAACCTATACAGGCCTGTGATTAAGAGATGAGGTGGGGGCTTCCCTGGTGGCACGGTGGTTGAGAGTCCGCCTGCCGATGCAGGGGACACGGGTTCGTGCCCCGGTCCGGGAGGATCCCACATGCCGCAGAGCGGCTGGGCCCATGAGCCATGGCCGCTGAGCCTGCACGTCCGGAGCCTGTACTCTGCAGCGGGAGAGGCCACAACAGTGAGAGGCCCGCGTACCGCAAAAAAAAAAAAAAAAAGAGATGAGGTGGGAGCTCCAAGGGCTGAGTTTCCTAACCATGGAAGCAGGGAAGGCTGGACGTAGGTTCCTGAAGTCTAGGGGCCTGTGGGAGGGTCAACAGTAGAAGCTGAGGTTTGCAGGGATGAAAGCTGAACGAGCTCCAAACAGGATAATTCAAGATAGCAAGGCTAAGGCCCAGGCAGGAGAGCAAACCCCACATTCCTAGACCCAGAGACTCAAGGGGAAGGCAAAGAAAGAGTGACCCCTGGCACTCTCCCCAAGCAACTCTCATTATCTTGAAAATGAAGACTCTTAAGAGTTCTGACTGGGGAATTCCCTGGCGGTCCAGTGGTTAGGGCTCCACACTTTCACTGCTGAGGGCATAAATTCAATCCCTGGTAGGGGAACTAATAAGATCCCACAAGCCATTTAGCGCGGACCAAAAAAAAAAAAAAGAGCTCTGACTGGTTTCTAGCTGTTCAAAGCATCATCACTAAACATCTCCAACTAGTCTTTAGGAGAAATACATTGGGCTCATTTTGCAGAGGAATAACTGAGGCCAAGGTGCTCTGAGTAACTTGTCTGAGGCCCACAGCACATAAAGGCAAAGCCCAGGATGCAGGTCCTTGGTGACTTGGGCAGGGTGGGTGGGTGGAGGGTTCATCCAAATGGAAGCCTACACCACAAATTTCTTTATTTTAAGATAGTATCTAAGCTCTAAAGAAAATGATCGATGAGATTTCACCTCTTGTGCTTGGCACATCCAGAGTTTCCAGACTTAGTTCTTAGCTAACGATAAGGAGGTGCTACAGCATTCTCCACTTTTACTGTGTTTAGTTGCAGCACACACTGATGTTAACAGTATTCAGTTTTTCCCTTCGTAAATGTTTTGCCCTGACTCTGTGTACTTTTACAAACAGAAGCCTTCCTGTCTCCACTTATGCCAACCTCCTCCCTTCCCCCAATAAAACAAGGGAAAAAGAAGTAGGTTGAGGAGGAACAGACAGATCTTTTCAAAACTCCTACTAATGGCCGCTTATTTTTAAATGCTGCTCCCAATGAACACCAGGATCTGAAAAGCTGATAGGTTCTCCCACTTAGAGCTGCTGTCAGGGAGAAACAGGGCCTCCCTGAGAGCACACAGCCCAGGCTGGAGGAGAATGGCCCCTTTCACACACCCACTTAGTCAAGTGCCCCTCCTCCTTCAGGCTCTCCTGAACATTCTCCTCCACTCCTACCACCAAGCAAGATAGATGAGACTTGCCTGGCAAGCCACCCCACAGTCAAAAACCAGAGCCACATTGACATATATACACTACTAAATGTAAAATAGATAGCTAGTGGGAAGCAGCCGCATAGCACAGGGAGATCAGCTCGGTGCTTTGTGACCACATAGAGGGGTGGGATAGGGAGGGTGGGAGGGAGACGCAAGAGGGAGGGGATATGGGGATATACGTATGCGTATAGTTGGTTCACTCTGTTATACAGCAGAAACTAACACACCATTGTAAAGCAATTATACTTCAATCAAGATGTTAAAAGAAAAAACAACCAGAGCCACGTGTCCAGCCAATCAGCCGGTACTATTTACAGAGCACCTGGTGAAATGATTCCAAAAGGCAGCTTAAAGGTCTTCAGATGGACAAAAAGGCACAAAAGTCAGGACCTGGGGAAAAACCCTGGGCCCACCCGACCTTCCTTTTATAGACTAGGGAAACCAAAGCCCAGAGAGGATTGAAGATTTACCCCAAGTCACTCAACTCTACAAATCCCATCTCTAACCAAATCGAACCCTTTAAAATAACATCAGTCCAGTTTTGATCATTAGAGTTCAAAATGGAGGTAGAAAAAACGAAGCTGTGCAAAGCCAACGCAAGCCAAGCCAAGCCAAAAAAAAAAAAAAAAAAGACTGGGAAAATATGGCTCTCTCAGAAGGGGCACTGTTTAAGCTAGCAAAATGGAGAGGCTGTCTCTAGAGAATGAAAGGTTTAAGCAAGGCTATGCTGGCTTGGCTGGGGCTATTATCTCCAGCACCAAGAATCAGGCAACTGAGATTCGACCAAGTGAGAAGAGAATAAGAAGGGATGAATTTGAACGAAAGCACCGGAGAATGTAGGTGGACAGAAAGAATGTCTCAACTTACTCAGGGGTAGAACATGGCAGTGGGGCCATCTGTCCTAGAAATCACAGGGTGTTTCCAGCCCAAATGACCAAGAAATTTCTCCACCTCAATGATGGAGCCATACCCTGTTGGAACACCATCCTGGTTCCCCATTGCACACCAAACTTTGCACCATAAAGTACTGAGCCCAGCACACAAGACTCCAGTCCCCCTTTTCCATCTTATTCATCTACCATATCTCTCTGCCAGACAGTTCTCTCCAAATGGCACCAATTCCCTTCCCCAAATGCCCAGAACTTCCCAACCTTCTGTCTTTGCTCACAGCCCTCCTTCCACCTGGAATGCTCTCACATTTTCTGTGCCTGCTAAAAAAATCCCACCAATCCTTAAAGAATTGGGGGAAGAGAAGCTCAGGTCCAGAGGACAACATGGCAATCAGATATCTGAAGGCAAAGACAGTGTCCCCTTCTGCCTTAATCATCCTTGTACTTCATGGAGCCCACACGCGAGCTGCTATTTAACAACAGGCAGAGATAATCCGTGGAACCCCTACAAGTTCTGGAACCAGAAAAATCAGTTGTAAAGTGATAAACCGGAAACAATTTAATCTCAGCCTTATCAGGGAGACTGTTGTCTTAAGGAGGGCCAGCTAGAGTCTGTCAGGTATCAGCAAGGAGCAGAGCAGCAAAAGCCCGTTTTCTCTGCCTGTGGCCCACCTTCGGGACAGGGAGGCACAGAAACCGAGCCAGCCTTCTGTGGGCCAAGCTTTAAACTTAGCCCTGCAAGGAGTCAGAGGGAGACACTGGACTCTGACTTGTCCAACTCACTGTTTTGAGTCAGCAGAACTGAGTGTCCCAACAAGGTCTCAGCAAGCCATGAGCTCATCAACCCCCCAAAGTCCCCATGTTAATGTAATGGTCCCACCACGGCTTCCTCCCATGCATTCAAGGAACGTTAAGTGGCCAACTCACCCCCAAGACATCCAGTTCTGGTGCCTGTGAGAGCGAGATCAAGGAACCCTCCCCTCTTCTGGGTTAGAACTATCTTAGGCAAGCAGCTGGGTGACTGCTGTCATCAGTTCTTACAAAACTTAGGAGTGTTTACTTTTTTTTACATTACCCTCTTGACTCCGCCTCCTGAATTCCACCTGGGTTAGAACTCTGGTATCCTACAGGGGCATCTCTTACACCCACCCCAGCCGCCATGGTTGCAGGGAGGCAGAAATCACTACTGGGTGTGTGGTCACTTTACACACAGCTATGAACTCAAGTTAAGGTCCCAGCCAGCCGGCCACCAGGAGGAAGAACGTCCCAGGGCCACCCTACCAAGGCCCAAAAGGCCCAAGCCTCTGCTACCCACTGGGAGAACAAGATATGGCTGTCAGTCAGGGTTCCAAAGGGGGCCTAAGGGAAGGAATTGTGCAGGACACTCTGCAACAACTCCACTTTTGTCAGGGAATCGTTACTGGCAAAATGACCCAAAAGGTCTCAGACAGAGAAAGAAAATCTTCGTGAGCAAACCTAAGTCTCCTCAGAGCCTTCCTCCCTCCCCTGGTACCTAATGTGATCTCTGAAATTCTGGTTTCTTTCTTTACTGCCTGTTGTCGTCCTCACCCCCACCCCCACCCCCCCATGGATCTTGGTTCCACGCGGGTAGGACGGCCACATAGCAGGCAGTGCCTGGCACTAAGGGCAGCTCAATTATAACTGATGAATTCAATTCAACAAGTGAACCGTATCTGAGGGCCTTTCTTTGTGCCAGGTGCCAGGCACTGGCGGGTAAAGGTATGGGGGGAGGGCATTCTATCGTTTTAGCCAAGGTGGGCCGAATGAAAGAGCTGGCCACGCGGGTGGGAGAAAGTCCAGCGGGCGAACCCCAGCAGGGGACAGCTGCTACTCTTCCCCCCCACCCCACCAGTGCCCCCTAGCCTCCCAGGGCCCTCCCGCCCCACGGACCCTGGAGCCAGCGCTCACCCTCTGCAGCTCGAGCTCGATCTCGCCGGCCTTGAGCACGATGGGTCCCCGCACCGCGTACTCCACCGCCTTCACCTGCGGGTTCATGGACTCGAGCGTAAGGATGCGGTCGCGCCGGCTCCGCTCGGGCCGCACCTTGAGCACCGCCGAGGCCTCGGCGGCCGCGCTGCTCTGACCACGGCCCCAGGGGCCGAGGGTCCGGGGGTAGCAGCCCCGCCGGACCAGCGCCGCCGCCCGCTGCATCGCGCGCCCGCCCAGAGAAACCTTGGGACAAAAAGGGGAAGAGAACACACACGTCACGCACAGCCCAAGGCGGGCACGCCGACACCCGTCCCCAAGCCCAGCCAAGGGCTCTTGCAGCTAGCGGTGCCAGCCTGGCTTCTGGGACGGGTGCCCATCCCCCGTCGACTCGGACCCTGCACCTCGCCGCTGCAGAGCCAAAGCACCGCACGACAGGGGTTTTGCAAAGTCTGCTCCCAATGCATGCATGCAACGTGCCTGTCGCCACCTGGCCACCCCCTCTTCTAGTCCGGCTAGAGCGCGCGCCTGGAGCTGCTCCTCGGCTCTGGCGCCCGCAGCCGCATCCCAGCTCCCGCACCACACGGCTCCTGCTCTCGCACACCCACAGCCGGCGAGTCCGCCCGGGCCTGCCAGCTGGCTCCTGGGCCTTGTAGTTCCCTAGTCTGTTTTCAGAGCAGGTGTGGAGAGCTGGTCGAACTACAAGTCCCATAGTGCCCCGCGCTGGCCTGATCGGGGGCCGGGCAAGAGGCGGGAGCGGTGGTCTGGCTCTGCTGTAGGCTGGGCGGGCTCTTTTGTGTGGCAGAGGGGATGCGGTGCCGGGACGGGTCCTGGCGGGGCCTGCCCTTCTCAAACTTCTGCGAATTTAGAGCTATTTGCAGCTTCTCCCTGGAAGCGCATCCTGCATTCCCCCCTACATCCCTTCCCCCAACACCTGCAAGGACACAGGCTGAGAGATGGTGCAGTCCTCGCCCCGGGTTTCATCATCCAGGGCCCGACGGTGGCAGTGGCCGCTCTACGGGGGCTGGTAAGAAGGGGGCTGGTAAGAAGCGGGGCTTAGGAGTTTTGGGCTTGACTGCCACTCTTACCCGTCTCAGCGTCGGTTTCCTTGTCGTCAAAACGGAGATCAGCTCACAGCCTCTGAGGAATGTCGTGAAAATTAAAGGACTAAGCAGCTGGTATATACCAGGTGGTCAGGCTTCCTGACAGCTCCATTTGAAACGCTACCACACCTCCGTTACCTGTGTTAATTTCCTTTCTACCCCCATTAACCATGAAAGCTCTAGAGAGCAGGGGCAGCGTTTTTCTTGTTCATCATATTCACAACACCTCTGAGTGTTCGCAGTACATAGTAAGCACCCAGTAAACGTTTGCTGATGAATGCTCAGCGCATGGTAACTATTATTTTGGCTGAGGTACCTGCAGGAAAAGGCATCCTGGCTTACCCAGAGTGAGTGCAGGGCAGGAGTAGGAATGGAAGACAACTGTTCTGAGACAACAAAATCGACAGAGAGGATGTGGGAGAAGTCACTTCCTGTCTCTGGGCCTCAGATTCTCTATCTGCAAAATAAGTTGGATTAAATGACCTCTGAGGTCCCTCCTGGGCTTGGAAATTCTGTGTCTAGGTGTTTTCAGGCAGATAAACAGTCCAGAGCTTCCTCACCCCAACAAATACACACACATTAGATTCGTGAAAGTGGGGGGCAAGAGGAACTTAAAAAACACAGCAGTGTAAGGGAGAAGGTACTAGAAAATCTGGGTTTGAATATAGGTGCATATAGCCACTTACCACTTGGCTGACTTTGAACATGTTACTTAGCCTTTGTAAGCCTAGTTTCCCCATCTGTGAAAAGGGGTAACACACCTACCTAGTGGGACTCTGGGGAAAGTTCAGTGAGGTAACTGTAAAAGTCAAGAGTTTGGAACCTAGTGCTGTGGATGACTCTTGTTCATCCTTATCAAGGGAATGCCATATACTTTGATTAAATAAATTGATTACCAATGAAGGGGAAAGGGGGATGGGGAGAGCAACAGAAACCAAAGATCGCGCTGAGAATTCCTATGTTAGCAAACTGTCTTGGCCTGCTGAGGTCCCTGGAAAGTTATTTGGGCTTCTCATCACTGGTTCCATCCCCAGCACCTGTGTCTGCACTAGCTCCTTCCTAGCCTCTGTCTCAATGGCTAGGTATTCAGTCTCCAGGTAAAAGATTCTCCCCTGGGGAGCTTAGCTTCTCTAAGGACTCCACTGCCTTTAATGTCATATTCTTACTCGCTCTGCCCACTTGGGGAGCCACACACCCACATGCTCCTTTCTACCTCCAAAACACGCTTAACCTTGACCTGTGTATGCTGTAAACACAGTCCCTTCCTGCTGTCTCCACCCCTGATCAGAAGGGACAGTGGGCTGGGAGGTAGGGCGGGCTTAGGTGAGCACAAATCCAACTGCGCAACTGAGAAAAACAACACCCAGCACATAGCCCATCTACGCCCAGCACATAGCCCATGTACGTGGGCTCCCACGTCACCATTGTAGAAAACTAGTGTCCCAAATATGTCCTTTGCCAACCTGTCATGATTGCATGAGAAGAAAGCTCCCTTACTTTCCTGTGAACCACACTTCACAATTTGCAAAGCACTTTCTTGCCTATCACGGAGTTCGAACCTGATAGACATCAATGAAAGAGAAAGGGCAGACATTATCCCTATTTTACAGTTGAAGCTCAGAGAGATTGACTTGTTACTTAATCTTTTCAGGTGGCACAGTTAAGTGTAGAGCAGGAAGTGTGATTCCTAACCCAGTGCTGCAGCCCATACATGCAGAGACCAGGCTTGTGGGTTGGCCTGGACTAGGGTGTGGGGTGATGGGAAATGGACAGGCTCCTCTGCATCCCTAGAACCTGGAATGATACCTGGCACACAGAGGTTCTCAGTAAATTTTTGTTGAATGAATGAGGAAGTCAATTCTACAAGGTCCATGCTCTCAAGGTGTTTGCAGTCCAGCAGGAGATGGGCAGCACGTGAGTGCTGAATAGAGACATTTCACAAAAGCAGTATTTGCAGTTCAGTATTGAATTGATAACATTTCAAAACAGATGCAGACACGTTGTGGTCTTAGCAGCTGACTCAACAAAATCCACGTATTGGAGAACAGGGAGAGGGAAGAGTAGAGGAGCGGAAGAGGAAGAACAGTTGTATAAGCTTCAGAAGCAAACACAACCTCCTTTATTCAGAGTGTGTCTGTTGTTCCACATTCCTTGATTTCTTGCTCCCTGGTCTTGCCGGGATATGAGGACTCTGACTTTACTTCTTCCATGGAGGACATTTGGGAAAGGTTTCAGAAACAGTCCAAGGGACTAATATAAAGAGAATCCTTAGCAGCAAACTCAATGACCTCAGCTATTCAGCGCCCAAAACAGACAAAATATTAAGCAATGGCTCAAATCAATACTTCCAACTGGTTTACCCTCTGAGTTTTCCCAGATATTTTCTTCATGAAGCCACAGAATCTTTCACCTAGAGAAGATTGCGAAATAGTTTTGGGACTTAGGAACTTAAGAGAAAAAAATATTTATGCAATACCATAAGCCCTTGTCATTTGTTGTTCTCATTTACTCCTTTAGTTTTTGGAGTTTTGGATTCTAATTCTTTTAATTATTATTATTATTATTTTGTGTGTGGGGGAAAGGAAAACGCAGCATTTATTGTAAAGGCGTCAATACAAGGAGGATGGGTGACTAGTGCTCTAAAAACCCTGAACTCCTGGATTCTAGTTCTTAAAGAAAGGGAATCTGTTTCCTATTTTATGCCTGGGGAAACAGGCACAGATTATCTGTGATTTAGGTTTAGTATCAGGGTGGCCTGGCCCAAAGCTTTCTTTATTAGTAATAATATTATTAAAATTATAGCTAGTAGTTATTAAGCATTTTTAATGTGTCAGATACTGTGCTTAGCGCTTTACTGCATCATTTCATACAAGCCTCAGAGCAACCCTAACATGTTTACTACTATGATCCTTATTACACAGATAGCAAAACTGATGTTCAGAGAGATTGGGCTGCTTATCAAGATCACACAGCTAATAAGTGGCAGAGCTGAGACCTGAACTTAGGATCTCAAAGGTTAAAGGCTCAGTCCCATAAGACTGCCCCCACTTGTGACACTAGCCACAAATGGAGTCCCCAAGCTACCTGCCCTTGTGCCCGACAACTACAAACTCAAGGGATCCCACAACCCCTTGATCAGATTCAGTAATTCTCTAGGATGACTCACAGAACTCAGGGAAGTTCTATACTTATTATAACAATTTTATTATAAAGGATATAACTCAGGAGCAGCCAAATGGAAGAGATGTGTAGGGCAGGTATGGGGAGGAGAGCAGTGGCACGAGAAGTGGAGGAGGGCATACCATCCTCCCAGCACATGGGTGTGTTTGTTACCCTTACCAAAGTTGAGTCCACTTGCTGATGCACTGCAAAGCCAATCTACTGACACCAAGCTGTGGGAAGGAAAGTACAGCATTTACTGTAGGGCATCAAAGCAAAGGAGTGGGGAGACAAGCCTCAGACCCATTCCTATTTGGTCTTTGAGTTCAGGGTTTTTTGAAAGGGGAAGAAAAAAGAGGCTGGGATTAATCATCGTCTTGTGACATTTCTTGATCATAGTTTCAGGAGTCAGGATGTCTCTGGTCAGGTGGTCCATGGCCTGGGGGGGCTCATCCTGCCCTGGCGAAACAACCTGAGTTTGTCGTTAATGATGAGATCTACAACCGATTTTTGTACATTAACAATGTTATCTTAGTGATGTTACCTACAACAGCAGTTTTAGTCATCTGACTCTGGTTGATTAGATTTCAGTTAGCACAGAATTGAGGTCAGAAGGAAGAAAAGAAATAATGTTTTGGATAGATTAATCATAAACTCGGTAAGGGATCTCGGTTTTAGGGGGACTTGGTTTCGCGTTCACCAACCCATGAGCTCCCCAAGGCTCCCTGTTCAAGAGTTTTTAATCAAGGCTTCATTACATAGGCATGATTGATTACATCATTGACCACTGGTGATTAAACTTAACCTCTAGACTCACTCACCTCTCTGGAGTTTGGGAGGTGGGGCTGACATTCCCAACCCTCTAATCAAGTGCATGGCCAACTCCTCTCTTGAAAATATCTAAGGGCTCACTTTGAGCCACCCTGTTAGCGAAAAACTCCGATTCCCAATTCTCCCATATGCACGGCACCTTTTAAATGTTTTAATTTCCCTAAGTGTCTCACCCTGCTTTTTTTTTTTTTTTTTTAAAAGCAGCTCTGTTTTTTTGTTTATTTTTTAATTTTTTTTAATTTTTCGGTACGCGGGCCTCTCACTGTTGTGGCCTCTCCCGTTGCGGAGCACAGGCTCCGGACGCGCAGGCTCAGCGGCCATGGTTCACGGGCCCAGCCGCTCCGCGGCATGTGGGATCTTCCCGGACCGGGGCACGAACCCCCATCCCCTGCATCGGCAGGCGGACTCTCAACCACTGTGCCACCAGGGAAGCCCTCACCCTGCTTTTTAAAGGGATCTAGGTGGTATATTGTATTCTTCAATCAGTAATCTTCTGCCCCAGGCATATGTGGGTCTGTATTCCCCCTGTGGCTTTCATGAGCCATGCCCACTGCTGCCCACAGGTTTTCCCAGCCTGAGATCTGAGCTGTGCCATGTTTGGCCATCTGAGCTCCAAGTTAGGCGACACAGGGACCAATCAGACAGCTTCCACACAGGTTAAAATGTTGAAAATTAGGTCCACTCTGCCTTCTCTGGTTCATGGAGGAAAACTGGGGATTGGATCGCCACTTCCCCTAAACCACTGTGTGCCACGCTGAGGAGAGTGTGGGGCAGAGGCAAGTAAAACACCACAAAACTTCTTGCATTTTGAATGTGGCTTTTACTTAAACTGGGCATTTGCTTGGTTGCTATAGGTCTTTGACTGATTTGCAGAGCTCCTCTTAAGTTAGTTTAGCCAATCTCTAGTTGTTGATTTAATGTTTCCATGGGGGAACATTCCAAGGGCCTAGTGCTTCCTAGTCCACCATCTTGCTGATGTCACTCTAAGCACCTTTTAAATAATATGTGACCATAGTAAATTCCCTGTGGTCTCCACCAGGTAGGTAACAGGTGAAGTGGGACAAGCCAGGGCCTGGTAAAAACACCAGGAAGCTGGTGTCTTTATTTCCTCCATGCTGCGCGCCTCATTGCCTCCATGGGGATAGGGGCCAGTGGGGGCTATGACTGCTGCCCACACCATCAGCCAATTGAGATCTGAGATGAAGTGTGTGGATGAAAAATATTGCCTGCCAGATCAGTAAGCAAAGGATGTTGCAGCCATCAAGCCGGCAGCCACTGCAGCCAACCCTCACTGTGCACCCTGAGGGGACTCAGGATGGAGAAAACAGGATACTGGCCCTAGATAGTTAAGATGCACATCAAAGGAATGATTTCAATGAGCCCAGACTCTCGCATCTTACCAAACATAGAAAATCATTAAATTCATTAACTTGAGATGTCTGGTTTTCTTTAATTAACGGTAATCTTTTGGGACTTCCCTGGTGGTCCAGTGCATAAGACTCTGCGCTCCTAATGCAGGGGGCCCAGGTTTGATCCCTGGTCGGGGAACTAGATCCCGCATGCATGTGGCAACTAAGAAGCCCGCATGCCGCACAACTGAGTCCACTTGCTGCAACTAAGAAGCCCGCATGCTGCAACTAAGACCCGGCACAGCCGAAATAAATAAATTAAAAAAAAAAAAAGGGACTTCCCTGGTGGCACAGTGGTTAAGTATTCACCTGCCAATGCAGGGGACATGGGTTTGAGCCCTGGTCTGGGAAGATCCCACATGCCATGGAGCAACTAAGCCCGTGCGCCACAACTACTGAGCCCACGCTCTAGAGCCCATTAGCCACCACTACCGAAGCCCCCGCACCTAGAGCCCGTGCTCTGCAACAAAGACAAGGCACCACAATGAGAAGCCCTCACACCGCAATGAAGAGTAGCCCCTGCTCACCGCAGCTAGAGAAAAGCTCACGCACAGCAACAAGGACCTAACACAGCCAAAAATAAATAAATAAAATAAATAAAATTTAAAAACCCAGTAATTTTTTAATGTTCCAACCACCTGATTTTTGTTGCAAAAACTCTTATATATCCTGGCTCCTCACTTACTTCTTCAGAGCAGTCCCTCAGAGCTATCTGAGAGTCTGTCTTCCGGGCTTAAGTCCTCAGTTTTGTCCCCCAAATAAAGCATAACTCTCAACTTTTAGGTTGTGCTTTTTTTTTCAGCTGACAAATGTTTCTCTCACCCTTCCCCCCAAAAGTTAACTGCCCACATTGAAAGTAGTTTTACAGTTTGCTAAGTGCTTTCCCTTTTGTCCTCTTAATTTTCAGCCACCCTGAGCGGTGGGTGCTATTAGCCTGTCCTACAAATGAGGAAACTGGGAATGGAAGAGCTGGAGATTTCTTCTGGGCCACATGGGTTATCTAATGGCAAAGTCTGAACTTCCCATTGGAAACCTACGTCTGTGCCATGATGTGGTCAGCTGTAATTCTGCCTGTGGCTGAAGTGACATATGCAGTGTGGAGTCACCTTCTCTGCCTCCATGGACAAAGGGCAGGCTGCCTCTTCCTAAAGGTGACAGGGTAAGGGACTGGGGAAGCCAGATTCCAGGATAGGAAAGGAGTTCAGACCTTTTAGGACCATTTCTGCTGGATGGTACAGCAGTGATGCAAGTCCCAGATGATGAGGATAGGGCCTGCTGGCCCCTGCCACCTTCCCTATAAGTGCAAAGAAAAGTGTCAGCTTTCACGCCAGAAGCACCACTCACAAGGAGCAACTGGAAGTGCTTCTTTACTTAGAGGACCAGCACCTTGGCCTTCCAGCTGCAAGGCCCTGGTTCTGGGCCTCCAGCTTTTCTTTCTTGCCATAGATTTGGATTAGATGCTTGATTAGACACTTTGGTCACAAGTGCAGAGCTCCCCTTTCTCACTGACTTGGGACACAGAGGACAGAGGCTCTTGGCTTTTGAAAAGTTTGGGGAGATAGAGGGAAGAAAACTAATATATGTGAGGAAAAAACAAATCTTACAAAGACTGATAATCTTGTGCTACTCTGTCTAGAGTGTCCAGGTCCCTACTATAATCAGGGCCTCGCAGAGGACAAGAAGGGCTCCAGCCAATTCCATTATTTAGGCATCACTTTAATTAACGGGGATAAAAGGTATAACAACTGTGGTATCCTTTTATTTACTTCTGTATTCAGTAAACTTTCTTATATAAAACTTTTCAAACTCACAGAAAAGTAGGACACCCATGTAACACCAACTAGATTCAACAACTGTTAACATTTTCACCATATTTGCTTCATCTGTATATATATAATACACTTCATCAAATAGAAGGTGACATTGACTGTAAGACATTCCATTATTTTATAAAACAGTAAAAATGAGAAAACACTGCCATTTAATTGTTAAGACACCACCAATTTCTAAGATACATTCCAATTTCAGGGATATTAAAAATGTTTTTAAAAAAAGTGTGTCTAAGGAGTATATATTACATAATTCCATTAGATGAAGTTCTAGATCAGGTAAAACTAATCTATGGTGAAAGAGATTATCAGAACAGTGGTTCCCTCAGTGGGGGCAGGAGAGGGGATTCATTAGGAAGAGCCAGGAGAAAATTTTCTGGGGAAAATATTCTGTATTTTGATAGAGTAATGGCATTTGTCAAAACTCATGTAACTGTACCACTTAAGATCTTTATATAATACATAATGTCTTATAAAACTTAAAGTAACAAAATATTACTCAGAATCAATTTTGTTTTGTTAGAGCATTTTAAAGTAAATTACAGTAAAATTTTCAACAGGCATCTCCAAAAAAATAAGAACATTCTACTACATAACTACAATACAATTATATCATACCTAAAATTTAACAATAGTTCCCTGATATCATCCTTAGTTTATGTTCAAATCTCTCTAAGTGTAATTGTCTATTTTATTTTATTTTTTTGTTTTTAAACTTATTATAAAATAAAACACATTTACAGAAAACTATACCAAACATACATATAGATCAGTGAATTATTGTAAGGTGAATACTCTTAAAACCACCACTCAGGAAAAGAGATAAAACATTGTCAGCCATCTCAGAAGCCATCCATATGCCTCACCTCAATCACAAACACTCCTTTTTCAAAGTGACCACAAACCTAAGCAAGATTCCCCGAGGGACTTCCCTGGTGGTCTAGTAGTAAAGAATCTGCCTTAAATGCTGGAAACGCGGGTGTGATCCCTGGTCAGAGAATTAAGATTCCACATGCCATGGGGGCAACTAAGCCTGCGCACCACAACTACTGAACTCACACGCCTCAACTAGAGCCCGCATGCCGCAAACACTGCAAACTTCAGAGCCCACACACTCTGGAGCCCGCGCCACAACTAGAGAGAGAAAACCTGCGTGCCCCAACTAGAGAGAAGCCAGTGCACTGCAATTAGACAGAAACCCAAGCAGACCGTGCGCTGTAATGAAAAGATTCTGCATGCCTCAACGAAGATCCCGCCTGCAGCAACTAAGACCTGACTCAGCTGAAAATAAATAAAATAATAAATCTTAAAAAAAAAAAAAGATTCCCTGAGTTTTTGCATGTTGATAATGTGTTATTTGTTTCTGTGCCCTTTTACCCTGTTGGATACTCAGTTCAATTGGATACAAAACCCTTGGCTCATATTTTCTCTCCTTGATTATCTTATATATGACTCTATTTTCTTCCAGCATAAAGCATTGCTGTTGAAAGGTTAATGAAAATCTAATTTTCTTTCCATCATAATTCACTTGGCCTTTTTGCCTTGATGCAAAAAAGGGCCAATTTAATTCTTTTCCTTTAAAGTCTAGAGTATTTCTTGGTGTTGGTCATTCTGGGTCAATATCTTCAGGTGTAGGTGTGCCTTTTCAATATGTAATTTCAAATCTTATTTTTTAAAATAAATTTATTTATTTATTTCTAATTTATTTTATTTTTGGCTGTGTTGGGTTTTCATTGCTGCACATGGGCTTTCTCTTGTTGCGGTGAGCAGGGGCTACTCTTTGTTGCAGTGTGCGGGCTTCTCATTGCGGTGGCTTCTCTTGTTGCGGAACATGGCCTGTAGGTGCACAGGCTTCAGTTGTTGTAGCTCGCGGACTCTAGAGCGCAGGCTCAGTAGTTGTGGCGCACAGGCCTAGTTGCTCCACAGCATTTGGGATCTTCCCGGACCAGGGTTTGAACCCGTGTCCCCTGCATTGGTGGGCAGATTCTTAACCACTGCGCCCCCAGGAAAGTCCCTCAAATCTTATTTCAAGAAAGTTTTGTGGAATTATAATTTTTAGTACTTGTCATATTGTTCCCTTGGTTTGATTTTCTTTCAGTTACTCCTATTATAATATGTTGAATCTTATTTACATGGCTTCAGTATTTGTCACTTTCTCTTGAATCCTTTTTCTTTCTTCATTCTTTTTAATTTTAAAACTTTTTTCACCTTCTATTTCTCATAAGGCAATATCTATAATGTGTATTCACTCTTGCTTTCTTTTTGATTTAGTTTCATTCCTCAAATAACTTTTATTTATTCCTAATTTTTCCTGAGATTTATCACTTAATTCCATAATTTTCTAGTTCTGATTTATGTTAATCTTTGATATCTTGTATCTTTTGAAATCAGAGATGCCTTGTGCTCATCTGATATTGGAGCAGGCAAAACCCCTGTCACTTCAACCGCTTCGCTCAAATCAGCCCACTCTGCCTTCCTATGAATACCCTTTTGCTGGCCCATCAGATGCCCTGGTTTCTTCCCTCTGGTTTCTCCTGCATAAATGTGAATATCCTTTAGATCTTATAGTGTTGGTAGTGGTTGTCCTCCCTTTCCTGTATTTTGGACTTTTGGCAGGCACATCTTATCACCTGGTTTTGTTGTAGATGTTGTCCATAGTTTTTGGTTTTACTATCTAGTTGCTCTGTCTGCTTTTCTTTTCTTTTCTTTTCTTTTGATGGAGAGAAGATCAGGGAGATTAAAAAACTATGCTGCTGCTTTGTCTTTCCAGTAGTGTTAGGGAGGAAAAAAGAGCCAGGAGAGCTCAGGAAGCAAATTATTGTATTTGCTCCCATGGCCAGACCAGGACCAAGTACTGTGTACCTGAATCTCAGGTGTTAATAGGAGAAGGTGTTTCCCAAAAAGCAAGCTATCACATTTTAAAATTCTATACCAAAGAAGGAGAAACACAACAGATGTTCACTATGGTGATTCATATAATGTTTCATTTGACAGGTTCCATTATTTAAAAAAAAAAGTAAACAGTCATCAAAGATAATGCAATTACATGACTTGTCCTTTAACCCTATCTGTTTTAAAGTTAATTTTTATTTATTAACAAATAATTTACAAATACATTCCTTTATAAGATATCAACACACACATAAGGCTAAAGTCCTCTTTGGACACTCCTCACCAGCCCAGGTTCCCTGGCTATTTTTTGACGCCTGGCTGACTTTGCCCCTTCAACAGACTGCTGGTCCATGACCCTCTGCCTTGCTGAAAGAGCATTTAAAGTGTAATTAGGAAAGTGAATCCATTCACAGCCATTTTGGAGGATTATCTGAGCTGCTGTTGTCCTCCATTTGTACAAAAATGTAAAACTTGAGAACAGTTGAGAATTTTAGGAACTTGGCCCTTTCTCTGTTCTTTAGCATGGTGAGAAACTTGAGGCATGATTCACCTCTGATCAGCAAGCCTACTGTTCTATCATAGCATTGGTAACTAATGGGCTTTTTGGCCCAGTCTTCACAAGGTTTATTGAGATTGTTTTGATTAAGCTGCATTCTGATTCAAGTTGCAGAAAACCCTACGCATATTGGCTTTTATTTATTTATTTTTTATTTTTTATTTTTTTTTTCGCATATTGGCTTTTAAAAAGGGATGTATTGACTCATGGAACCAAAGAGTGTGGAGGTCCTTGGCACTTCAGGAGTCACTGGATTCAGAGCGCAAATCAGGTCGTGGCAATATGCCTGGCCCAACTCATTATATTGTGTGGCATGAGCCCAACGCTATGTACTCTTGGCAATGCCCTTGGAGTCCTATGCTGTGGGTCCCTCTTTTCGTTCTGTTTTCTTGGTTTGTTGACTCCCCCTCGCTGGCCTCCCTTCAAAGCAATAAAAGTGCTGTAGTAGCGCCTCTTCCCCACCTCCTCCCATCCACCAAAACCAGGAAGGAACGGAGGACTTCTTTCTCCCAGAAGCCCCAGGAAAAGTCTGGTCATGATTCACTGGCTCTGACTGGGTCACAAGCCCAGCTCTGAGCCAATCACTGAGGCAGGGAAAATGGATGATTGGCTCATGCCTGGTCAAGGTTAGCAGCTTCTTCCGAATCCCCTTGAATGAAGAGGGAAGGAGGAGGGAATCAGGCATGGTTAGTAGAGTGGGGCTGTGACAGGGATAGCTCAGCCCTGCTTAGGTGGCACCCCTCATATGAAGCATCACAGTGGTTGAGAATGTGTGCTGTGGAGACACATGGCTTTGGTTCTAATATTGGCTTTACCATTTAAGGGCTGTATGATCTTGGGCAAGTTAACAAACCTCTGGCCTCAGCTTTCTCATCTGAAAAGTGGAGGATGATAGCACGTCCCTCATAAGATTGTTGTGACATCAAATTAATTAAATATGCATATAACACTTAAAACAGTGACTGGCTTGGGACAAGATCTAGAGAAGCCTTTGCTATTATTGAGAGAGATTTAATGATCTGGAGGGGAGAATAAGGAAAATTCTCTGTACATTAAGTATTGAATAAAGAAGACAGGTTTCCTTTGGCCTAAGGCTGTGAGATACAGTGACGGGAAGAGACCCCTTTCAAAAGCTCACCCATCTTAGTTTGGAATGAAGATCTTCCAGGTTCAATGAATTTGCATACTTGGGGGTGGTTCACACAGAGGAGATCTGGGGGTGAGGGCATAACTGCTGATTGCCCTTTGTGAGAGTTGATTCACAAACATTGTTCTAGAACTTTAGACTCTGAATCATGATTTTGCTGCCAGCCTGGGGAGCAGCAACTGCTTCAATTTGCGACAAGACACACTGATTTTATTTATAACTCTCCTCTCCACTTAACACAGCTGTTCCACAAATGACTCAGGTTGCAACTGTAAGCAGATAGGGGGTTCCTGGAGAAAGAGAACCAGGCATGGCTTTCTTGACATAAGGGAAGCCATTTTTGGCCTAAGCCATTTTGTGATTTAATCCTGGCCACAATGCTTGCCCTTGAACAGGTCTCAGTAATTAATGATCTTAAAGGAACAAAAGAATGCAGAAACAAACAACTGTTATCTGGCAAGAGAAGTAACAATAGCAAAGATAATATATCAGTTGCAAAGACTCCCAGTTCTGTTTCAATGGTAAAGATTAGCTTGAGGTGCTCTCAACTAAAGCTTGGACTCTGTCAACTGCCCAAGCGCCTTCATGAATATGCATGTACGCTTAGTTTACAACTTCCCCAATTTTGCCAATTCCTGGCGTTCTCCTTACTTGCTGCAAGTAATAGTAAATCCTTCCTTCTCCCGAGGTTTGGCTTTGTTGTGTCTTTTGGCTCGACACCCACCAGTTTTCGAGTAATACAACTTGAGGGGAAATTGGGGACTGTGACTGAACTTTCTTTATAATGAAGTGGAAACTGCCATTTTGAATAGTACTTCCTTCCTAAATCCCAGGTCTCAAACATGGCAGTTAAGAGAAGCCTGAGAAACAAAAGAGGCTTGTGTTCCAGGGCTTCTTTTCAAACCCCCAAATATTGAATTCTCTGTGCCTGTGTCTTGGCCTTGTACGTGATTCCCCCCAACAGCCTCCTCCCACCCTTTTCTCAGCACAATCTCAGATCCTGGCAGCAAGTGGCATGTGAAACTGGGCACATTTTTATTCCACGCAGATAGGGTTATATAAATCTCGTTTTACAGTAATGTCTTTTGCCTTTTATTTTGTGTAACTTTAGGGGTCTGCTTGGATTCTTAATGGGCCATATCCCAGGTTGGCTTTGTTTTCTGTTTTAAGCAAAACATATTGATTTCAATGACTTTTATCCAGGCACTCACATATTTATTGAGGGCCTACTATGTGGCAGTTGTCCTGCCAGGTGCTACTATAATCAGAGGGCTTCTCCATATCCTTTTAAGCTAGTATTTTGCGGGCAAATTTTTTTTTTTTTTGGCGGTACGAGGGCCTCTCACTGCTGCGGCCTCTCCCGTTGCGGAGCACAGGCTCCGGAGGCGCAGGCTCAGTGGCCATGGCTCACGGGCCCAGCCGCTCCGTGGCATGTGGGATCTTCCCGGACCGGGGCACGAACCCGTGTCCCCTGCATTGGCAGGCGGACTCTCAACCACTGCGCCACGAGGGAAGCCCCCCAATTTTTTTTTGATGCCGTCCCCTTTTATTTTCTTTTTCACAAAAAGTTATTGGCTTAGCTAAAAGACATAATTCTTATGTGGTTACCCTCTGTCCCAGAGGGTCAATGCACTGAGACTGAGACTACATCAGGCTATGTCCCATTTCCTTGTTTTCCAATGTGCTTCTGAGGGCATCCTCCTCTCCTTCATCTTGCTGCATATGCCTTCTCATTTTTCTAAAGTTAGGCCAACATCATGACTCTTAAGGGAAATTTCCTGGACCATTCTGATTTAGATATTCCTCTCCCAGTCTCCCTTGAGTCCACCACTCTTGTAGAAAGCATTGCATTTGGACAAGTGAGCATTGCTTTACTTGTCTGTCTCCATCACTAGGATAGAAGCCAGGTGGGGGCCATGTCTGGTTGGACTTACTATACCTGGGGGTCTAATAGATAAGCATAAAATCAATGAATAAACACATGTTTACTGAGTAACTGCTATGTGCCAGTCACTGTGTGAGGCTCTAGGGGCACCAGAATCTAGAGGAAAGATGTATATCAGATTAATAATCACACACGTCACTACATAATCTTGAACTGATCAGTGCTTTGAAGGAAAAGAACAGGTTGTTAGAAGACTGTGTGATAGGAGTCCTTGAATAACCAGGACTTTTACCTCAGCAGGAATGGAGAGCGAGAGCTGGCAGGAGCCCCTGGGTGTACTGGATGAGTCAATAGATAAGTGAGTGAAATAAGGGGAAAGGGAACTACATAGCTGCCTGGTTGTCATGGGCATCTGCTGACTTGGCTTGTCCTGTGTCCCTTGTTCAGGTGAGAGTACCTTGATTTTTTTCTTGGAAATCCAAGCCTCCCTCATTCTCATCCTGACCTATGCCTCTTTCTAGCAATGGGCACTTGACCTAACCAAATTGGGTATGTCATCTCCCAGGCCCCCTTCCACGTGATTAGTCTAGGGATCTTGGCAGAACTACGAAGAAAAACATTTATTTCTTTCAGCACTTGGGAGTTTGCGCTCAAGAGAGAAGAGAAGAGATGGATGGAGACAAATGGATTACTGATCATTTTTTTTTCCAGACACGCCTGAAGCTCATGTGGATACAGTTGTGACTAAATTCACATATGTATGGCTCTTAACACTATTGACTAAACAATTCTATCTTTTTATTGGCTTAAGCGCATTTTCATAGGGCTTCAGTTACTTGCAACTTAAAGTGTCTCTTTTTTTTTTTTTGGCTGTGCTGCACAGCTTGCGGGATCTTAGTTCCCCGACCAGGGATCGAACCCGCGTCCTCTGCATTGGAAGGTGGATTCTTAACCACTGGACCACCAGGGAAGTCCCTATAATGATTTTAACTAATGACACTCATTTGCTAAATTCAAAGGTGGTAGGGGAGGCCCACTAAAGCAATTGTGGAGGTCATTGAGCAAGGAAGAGTGGCAGCCCAAACACACCAATATTTCCGGCACCGGGAGGGATTCCCCCTGAGCATCTATGTTCTACAGCCTCTTCCCCATAGACCCAGTGGGTCTGTGGGTCTGCACCAGTGTTTGAGTGTCTAGCAACAGAGGTACTGTGGGAGGGCCAATAGAAGGAGATACAAATAGGAACCTTCTCAGGCCCTGGCCCAAGGTGCTGGAAAACCACAAGCTGCTGGAAAACCCACAAGCTGCTTCTATGTTGGAGGAATGTGGAACAACCCTGATTTAAGAGTAGAGAGCTGGCAGGCGAACTGGCTTTTGCCGGGCCAGGCAAGCTGGGACTGTCAGTGGCTTCTGTGAGCAGGAGCACCAGTGGGCATGACTGCCATCTAGTGCCAGATGTCACCTTCTGCAAGCTGTTTACTGGCTGTTTCCAGCTGGAAGGCTTTTTGAGAGCTGAACGGAGTTAGGAGATCATTACCTCTGCCCTCACATCAGGAAGAACCTTAAAATCAGACTCTTGATATTATCTCTAATTTAGCTTATTATATTACATACAGTCAGTCCCACAGCCAAATTGACTGGATGGGATAAAAGGGCAATCATTCCTCAGTGTAAAATTTGTGTCTCTTTCCAAACTTCTAGGTTACTATGAATTTCATAGATAGATAGATACATAGATAGACAGATAGATAGGTAATTAAAAAAAATTTATTTATTTTTGGCTGCATTGGGTCTTCACTGCTGCGTGCAGGCTTTCTCTAGTTGCGTCGGGTGGGGGCTACTCTTCATTGCGGTGCGCGGGCTTCTCATTGTGGGGGCTTCTCTTGTTTTGGAGGACAGCCTCTAGGAGTGCGGGCTTCAGTAGTTGTGGCTCATGGGCTCTAGAGAGCAGGCTCAGTAGTTGTGGTGCACAGGCTTAGTTGCTCTGTGGCATGTGGGATCTTCCTGGACCAGGGCTCGAACCCGTGTCCCCTGCATTGGCAGGCAGATTCTTAACCACTGCGCCACCAGGAAAGTCCCTAGATAGGTAATTAAAAAAAAAAAACCTGGAATGATCACATTTATCATTCAGGGTTCTGGCAGGAAACAGGCAGCACACTTCAAAGGGGTGACTGGGGAGAGTTTAATGAAAGGGCTACTCAAAAAGGATGGGAAGGGACCCAGGGAAACAATCAAGGACCAGGAAAGCGCTCTAGAGTTAGTGACAGTAGGAAGCAGCAAGCACCCATAGGCCAGATGGAGCAAAAAGCGGGAGAGGACCCAGAAGGACTGTTCCATAGGAGAGAGCCACTTGACAGGTGCTTTGGCCCCAGCTGTGGTTCTTGGTTGGGTTCCTGAGAAGCACACCCTTAGAGAAGGATTCACATGTAAGTGATTTAATAAGGAAGTATGCCCAGACAGATGGGAGGTGGAGGGGGAGAAGCAGGGCAGAGAAGGTGAGAAGGCCGGGCAAAGTGATTTCTGGCAGAGTCCTGTGGAAGGTAGCTTTACCCTGACCCCTCCAAGGAACTTTGGGGGGCAAGTTATTTCTTACAAGGTCTGCCTGGAGGCAAAGAGGCTTGGCATTGAGACTCTTAACCTGCCAGTCATTCGTCAGGTGGGCAAGGAGGAGAGGAAGCAGGGGATGATGTAGGTCCTGGACCATCTGAATGTTCATTTAGGGTGAAGCGCTAACTCCAGGGCACAGCTGAAGGTGCTGGGTGTTAGAAGAGCACACTGAAAATCAGTACAAAGTTATCCAAAGGGATCTGTGTGAAGCAAGAACATCTGCTTCTAGTGGCGAGTAAGCCAGTGAGATGTGATGATTCAGTTAACCCCTGAAGGAGGAAGCCACTGAGATGGAGTTTGGGGCACAAGAGGTTTATTTAAGGGAGAGGGTAATGTCTGATAAAGGAGGAGCCTCAGAACACTATCTGCTCTGACTTTCTCAGCCAATCCCACGGGAACTCTGACGCATTAGAAGAGTCATGCATTGGGCAGAAGTGACCAGGCCCTTGCCATGTCCAGGCATTGGCTGGTAGTGGACCAGGAAGCTCATGGATCCTGAAGCTGGTACAGCTGGAGGCTGTCAGCTAAAGGTGCTCCTTCAGCTGAATGGCAAGTTCTTTAAGAAGGGAGATCCAAATGGAGCACCCCTTCAGCTGCCACACTTAATCAAATGTAGTGTCTTTGTTGTCTCAGCCACACCCCCCAATACCAGGAAGGAAGAGCTTGCCTGCACGGAGTATAGAAACAAGAGGCTGAGAGAGAAATGTGGTCTTGGTGGCGGTATTGGTGGCTCACTTGACTACGTAGATCCAGCTATGCCTGAAGCCCATCATATGCTTGGCTTTTTTGGTTCTCTGAGCCAAGGAACAGTCTTTCTGCTTAAGCCATTTTGAATTTGAGTTTTCCATTTCAGTAAAAGAAAGCTTCTTGATTAATATGATCTCTGAGCTTTACTTTCTGTAACTGTAAAATGTGACAGGGTTTCAGAAGGATGAAGGTCAATAAATGTAAAGCACAGGCACAGAGAAGATGTCCCAAAATAGTATTTAATCGTATGAGAGGAAAAAACAAAGTAGGGAAAGCAAGGCATGGAGCACCTCTGGAGGCCCCTCTGTTTCCAGGGCAGGCCAGTGGGGGTACATGTCTTGCACTGTCCAGAGGTACCCAGCTGTAAAGGAGGGCTGGCGTCTTGAGTTGCTTTGAGCCTGTGGCTTTCCTGCAACAAGTGCTCCCTGATCCAGTGTGTTATTGGCCTCGTAGGAAGGAAAGAAAAGCTCTCTTTCAGGACAAAGATGAGGGAGGCTTCTTCACCCTCTTTCTCTTTACATGGACAGTTCTTTGTATTTACTTTTGTTATTATTGTTGTTTGTAGACTATTCTTTTGTGGAAATATGTAAAGTTTATAACAAAATAAAAAGAGTAAACATGAAATGACCAGGACTTCCCTGGTGGTCCAGTGGGTAAGACTCCACACTCCCAATGCAGGGGGCACAGTTTCCATCCCTGGTTGGGGAACTAAATCCCACATGCATGCTGCAACTAAGAGTCTGCATACCACAACGACGATGTCTACATGCTGCAACTAAAGTTCCTGCATGCCGCAGCTAGACATGCCGCAGTGAAGATCACGTGTGCCGCAACTAAGACCCGGTGCAGCCTAAATAAATAAATAAATATTTTAAAAAATGAAGTGACCACCTTTGCAGTGTTGTGATGATGCCAAACCTCTTGCGGGAAAAACAATAAAGAACAAAGACCTCTAATTTGTAACTCAGGAGTTATTTTTGGTTTTCCAAGAGGAATGGGAAATTTTATATTTTAAGAATCTGCTGAGCTTCTCACTGCTCTTCGTCTCCTCTCCCACCAAAAATATAGAAGCTTTAAAAGGCTCCTCAGTAGAGATTTTGTGTTCTGAATGTGAAAACACTGACAGGAGTAGAGGTGGGGGCTGTTACCTCATTTCTCCCAACCCCCCTGAGGAAGCGCACATCCGAATTACAAGAGAGAACAAAAAGCGGCTTTAAATAGCCATTTTGGTTCATCAAGTACTTAATACCTGTTATTAAAGAAGCTCCTGCCTGGTCTAATGGCATATTGTGAGATTAGAGTACCTACAGGCATTTTAGCAGCACACACGAGAGATCCTGAGCAAAGTTAGAAATAGCATCGAAAGCCAGTGGAAAGTAGACTCCCCTGGCATCTGTCCTGTTTCTTTCTTACTTTCTGTCTTCAAGTCAGGGATAGACTAGATGACCTTTACTGATCCTTCAGATTTTTCTCAGAGTCTGTGGGATCCAAAGGTGGGATCCAAAAAGCCCATCTCTATGTCATTCCTTTGTGGACCCCACCCCAGAATGCCCTGGCAGAATTAGTTATTACTTCCTGTGGGTACATGTGGTTGCCAGCATCCAGGATGGCTCCCAGTCATTCCTGGTTCCTGAGATACATGTCCTCATTTAGTCTCTTGCCACCCTGAATAAGGCTGACCTGTGTAACCAATAGGATACTGCAGAAATGACAGAGTGTAACTTCTTAAGTTAGACCATAAAAGATATTGTGAATTCCTTATTGTTCTCTCTTGGGTCACCTACTTCCACAGTGGAAGCCCTGCTGCCATGTAATAAGGACACTCAAGCAGTCCAATGGAGAAGCCCACATGGTGAGGACCTGAGGCTTCTTGCCATCAGCCAGTGTGGTGGTTTTAAAAGATGTCCACAAATTCTTTAATACATCTCTCTTAAGAGGAAGAGCTTAATTCTCTTCTTGAGTATGGACTGGACTTGTTAACTCACTTCTCTTTTGTTTTCTTTTTATAATTATTTACATTCCTGTACTGTTTTTGCTCATTTCAAGCATATTTTTTTGTATCTTAAATCAATGGAAATGGAACTTTTATGTTCACTACAGTAGTTTAGGGAAGGTAAGAACTATGACTCTTTTTTTTGGACATGCTGCTCAGTACACGGGATCCTAGTTCCCTGACCAGGGACTGAACCTCTGCCCCCAGCAGTGGCAGCATGGAATCTTAATGACTGGACGGCCAGGGAAGTCCCAACTCACTTCTAGTAAACAGAATATAGTAGACAGGATGGTTTGTGACTTCTGAGACTTGGTAGTGAACGAAATCACAACTTTACCCTAGTTCTCTCTTTTAGGTCACTTGATCTGGAGGGAGTCTGCTGACATGCCATGAGGACACTCAAATATCCCTGTGGATAAGCCCATGGGGTGAGGAACCGGGGCCTCCTGCCAACAGCCACATGTGAGTCAACTTGGAAGCATATCCTCCAGCTCTAGTCAGTCAGATGGCTGTAGCCCCGCTGACAGCTTGATTGCCACCTCCTTGTAAGAGATTCTGTGCCAGAACCACGTGGTTAAGCTGCTCCCAAATTTATAATCGTTTAAATTTTTATAGATAATTAAGTCTTAAAAGAAATATATATCTAGCTTAAAATTATTAGCTAAATTAGAGAAGGAAAATTTATTTTTCACCCCAATATGGCAAAACAAACTTTATTGTTTCTGTTTTTTGCCAATAAAAGCCAAAATTAACAGTCAAGAGCTAAGATTGTGGTGTATTATTTGTGGAAGTACACTGACAAATGAAACAATGAAACTGTCAAAACTTAAACAACATCTACAAACAAAACACAAAGAAATAAATTAAAAATCAAAATAATCTTTTGTAAATTGATGTATAATTGACATATAACATTATATTTGTTTCAGGTGTACAACATAATGATTTGATATTTGTATATATTATTAAATGATCACCACAGTAAGTCTAGTTAACATCCAACACCATACATAGTTACAAAATCTTTTTTCTTGTCAAAATAATCTTTTTAAAGAAAGATTACTGAATTAAAGAGACAACAAAAAAATAGTGGAACTGCTTTGGAAAACAGTTTGGCAGTTCCTTAAAAAGTTAAACATAAAGTTACCATATTATCCTGTAATTCCAAAACTAGGTATATACCTAGGAGAAAAGGAAAACATGTCTACACAAAACCTTTTATACAAATGTTTACAGCAACATTTTTCATAACAGCTAAAAAGTGGAAACAACCCAAATGTCCATCAACTGTGAATGGATAAACAAATGCGGTATATCCATACAATTGAATGTAATACAGCTATAAAAAGAAACAAAGTATTGATACTTGCTACAACATAGAAGAACCTTGAAAACATTATGCTAAGTGAAAGAAGCCAGACATAAAAGGCAACATGCTGTATGTGATACAATAATAAATATATTTGGTCTTTGTCCCCACTTCCTGACACAGAGCTTCAAAAACCTTTGGAATTTCTCGAGTGATAAGGGTGTTAGGAGCAGCTTTTGTTATTCATAAGCCCCTTTTGACCATACCAAGGCTTATGCTAATTAAATTTCTCTTGGTGAGCCCCTAGATAGCTTCAGGATGGGGGGTGGTTTCAAAAGGAACCAACCATGTGAATCAGAGGGTTGGAACTTTCAGCCCATCTCTGGATCTCTGGGGAAAGGAGAGGGGCTGAACATTGAGTTCAATCACCAATGGCCAATGATTTAATCAATCATGCTTATGTAGTGGAACCACCATAAAAACCCCTAAATAATGGGGTTTGGAGAGCTTTCACACTGAAGTGCAAGGAAGGTGGTGTGCCCAGAGAGGGAATGTAAGCCCTGTACCCGTAGCCCCATACCTTGTCCTATGCATCTCTTCCATTTAGCTGTTACTGACTTGTATCCTCTTCTAATAAACTGGTAATAGTAAGTAATATGTTTTCCTAAGTCCTGTGAGCTGTTCTAGAAAATAATTGAAACTGAGGAGCAATTCACAGGAACTCCTGATTTATAGTGGTTTGGTCAGAAGTAAGGTGGCTACCTGGGGCTTGCAACTAGTATCTAAAGGGGCAGTCTTATGGGACTAAGTCCTTAAAATGTGGGTTCTGTACTAACTCCAGTTGGGTCAGAAATGTATTGGGGAATTCCCTGGCAGTCCAGTGGTTAGAACTCCATGCTTTCACTGCCAAGGGCCTGGGTTTGATCCCTGGTTGGGGGACTAAGATCCTGCAAACGGCACAGTGTGGCTAAAAAGAAAGAAAAAGAAAAAAAGGAATGTATTGAATTGTAGGACACCCAGTTAGTGTCTAGGGAGTTGGAGAATTGGTTAATACGGGGAAAAACCCCCACATACTTGGTGTAGTGTTGGAAAACACTACAGGCTATATGATAGGATTCCATTTACAGAAAATCATCAGAAAAGGTAGAGACTAAAAGTAGATTAGTGATTGCCTTTATTAGTCTATTTAGTAATCCTCAAGAAGAGTGCTGAAGTGCTGTCTGGTGTTACTAAGCACAAGAAGTCTGTGATTATCTTATGGAGAAAATATGATAAGCTTATTAAATAAGCTTTGTTCTGGCATGACTTAGAGTGCCATTGGCTATTAGATTATAGCCAACAATATATAGTAAATAAGGTGTCTTTAAATGGAAACAAGCATAAAAATAGGTTATGGATTAATCAGTTGACAGAAACGTTGTGACCTAAATGTTAAGACTGGATACTATAAAACTCTTGGAGGAAAACATAGGAAAACATAGGAAAAACACACTCTCCCATTGCGGAGCACAGGCTCCGGACGCGCAGGCCCAGTGGCCATGGCTCACGGACCCAGCCGCTCCACGGCATGTGGGATCTTCCCAGACTGGGGCACGAACTCGTGTCTCCTGCATCGGCAGGCAGACTCTCAACCACTGCACCACCAGGGAAGCCCAGGAAAAACACACTTTGAGATCTTTTATGACCCACCTTCTAGAGTAATGAAAATAAAAACAAAAATAAGCAAATGGGACCTAATTAAACTGGAAAGCTTTTGCACAGCAAAGGAAACCATAAACAAGACAAAAAGACAACCCTCAGAATGGGAGAAAATATCTGCAAACGAAGCAACGGACAAAGGATTAATCTCCAAAATAGGACATCCCTGGTGGCACAGTGGTTAAGAATCCACCTGCTAATGCAGGGGACATGGGTTCGAGCCCTGGTCCGGGAAGATCCCATATGCCATGGAGCAACTAAGCCTGTGCACCAAAACTACTGAGCCTGCGCTCTAGAGCTCACGAACCACAACTGCTGAGCCTACATGCCACAACTACTGAAGCCCACATGCCTAGAGCCCATGCTCTGCAACAAGAGAAGCCACCACAGTGAGAAGCCCATGCATTGCAATGAAGAGCAGCCCTCACTCGCTGCAACTAGAGGAAGTCTGCATGCAGCAATGAAGACCCAATGCAGCCAAAAATAAATTAAAAAGATAAAAAAATCTCCAAAATATACAAACAGCTCATGCAGCTCAATATCAAAAAACAAAAAACCTAATCAAAAAATGGGCAGAAGACCTAAATAGACATTTCACCAAAGAAGACATACAGATGACGAAGAGGCACATGAAAAGATGCTCAACATCACTAATTATTAGAGAAATGCAAATCAAAACTACAATGGGGTATCACCTTACACCAGTCAGAATGGCCATCATCAAAAGAATCCACAGGGACTTCCCTGGTGGCTCAGTGGTTAAGAATCCGCCAGCCAATGCAGGGGACACAGGTTTGAGCCCTGATCTGGGAAGATCCCACATGCTGTGGAGCAACGAAGCCCATGTGCTACAACTACTGAGCCTGCGCTCTAGAGCCCACGAGCCACAACTGCTGAGCCCACATGCCACAGCTACTGAAGCCCCTGCACCTAGAGCCCATGCTCCACAACAAAGACAAGCCACCACAATGAGAAGCCCACACACCACAACGAAGAGTAGCCCCTGCTCTCCACAACTAGAGAAAGCCTGCACGTAGCAATAAAGACCCAAATGCAGCAAAAAATAAATAAATTAATTAATTAAAAAAAAATCTACAAACAATAAATGCTGGAGAGGTTGCAGAGAAAAGGGGACCTTCTTGCACTGTTGGTGGGAATGTAAATTGATACAGCCACTGTGGAGAACCGTATGGAAGTTCCTTAAAAACTAAAAATAGAACTACTATATGACCCATCAAACTCACTACTGGGCATATACCCCAAGAAAACCATAATTCAAAAAGTCACATGTACCCCAGTGTTAATTGAAGCACTATTTACAATAGCCAGGACATGGAAACAACCTAAATGTCCATCAACAGATGAATGGATAAAGAAGATGTGATACATATATATAATGGAATATTACTCAGTCATAAAAAGAAATGAAATAGGGTCATTGGCAGAGATGTCAATGGACCTAGAGTCTGTCATACAGAGTGAAGTAAGTCAGAAAGAGAAAAACAAAAATATTGTATATTAATGCATATATGTGGAATCTAGAAAAATGGTACAGTTGAACCTATTTGTAGAGCAGGAATAGAAAAGTAGACTTAGAGAATGGACATGTGGACACAGAGGGGGAAGGGGAGGGTGGGATGAATTGGGAGATTAGGTTTGACATAAATACACTACCGTATGTAAAATAGATAGCTAGTGAGAACCTGCTGTATAGCACAGGGAGCTCAGCTCAGTGCTCTGTGATGACCTAGATGAGTGGGATGGAGCGGGGAGGGAGATCCCAGAGAGAGGGGATATATGTATACATATAGCTGATTCACTTCATTGTACAGCAGAAACTAACACAACATTGTAAAGCAATACTCCAATAAAAAAAAAAAAAAAAAGTGACCAGAGGGTTTCAGGAACCTAACCTTATATTTCCCCTAGGAGCAATGGTTCTGTCTGTATTCACTAATTCAGTGTTCATGATGACTTTCTAGAATTCATTTATTTATTTAAATTTATTTTTTATTTAACTATAGTTGATTTACAAAACTTATAGAATTTAAATACTGCAAATAATGAGAATTAATGGTATGTCCATGTGTAGTTCCCTTTCACAGTGAATATGGCCTGGCCCTGTGTTGCCAACAGAATATAGTGGAAGTAATTCCCTATGAATTTCTGAGCCCATAAAAGCTTTGCATTCCCAACCTGCCCAAGGACAATACCAGCTGACTCATCTGGAACCCCAAGCTGAGCTGACTGGTGAAGGACTGTCTCTGCCAAAGTGAATCTGTATTGTCTGAAAGAGCAGAGTTTACTCAAATGTGCAGATTGCAATTAACAGGAATCAAGGATCATGAGGCATCAGGTAAACGAGAAAAAGAATGAAGAAAGCCTAGGGGACTTATGGGACACCATCAAGAGAAACCACATTCACATTATGGGAATCTTAGGAGAAGAGAAAAAGATAGGGACCGAAAGTATATTTAAAGCAATAATGGCTGAAAACTTTCTTAACCTGGGGAGAAAAATAGACATCCAGATTCATGAGATGCAAAGAATCCTCCAAAAATTGAACCAGAAAGGACTACACAGAGACTTATTAGATTTAAATTATTAGAAGTCGAAGACAGAGAATTTTGAAAGCAACAAGGGAAAAGTGACAGGTCACATACATATAAGGGAACCCCATAAGACTCTTGGAAGATTTCTCAACAGAAACATTTCAGGCCAAGAGAGAACAGGATGGTATATTCAAAATATTGAAAGAAAAAAAAAAAAACAACCAGTCAACCAAGAATACTATAACTGGAAAAGCTGTCCTTGAGAAATGAAGGAGCATTAAAAGACTTTCTGAAACAAATGAGCTGAAGGAGTTCCTCACCACTACACCTGCCTTACAAGAAATGCTAAAGAAAGTTTTTCAAGTGGAAATAAAAGGATTCTAAGTAGAAATCTAAGGATTCTATTCTACATCATAAAAATATATGAAGGTAGTTGTATAAAACTCACTGGTAATAGTAAATATGTAGGGCTTCCCTGGTGGCGCAGTGGTTAGAGAATCCACCCGCCAATGCAGGGGACATGAGTTTGATCCCTGGCCCAGGAAGATCCCACATGCTGTGGAGCAATTAAGCCCATGTGCGATAAATACTGAGCCTGCACTCTAGAGCCCACGTGCCACAACTACTGAAGCCCGTGCTCCTAGAGTCCGTGCTCCGCAACAAGAGAAACCACCGCAATGAGAAGCCCACGCACTGCAACGAAGAGTAGCCCCTCCTTGCTGCAACGAGAGAAAGCCCACGCACAGCAATGAAGACCCTATGCAGCCAAAAATAAATAAATTTATTTAAAAAAATAGACTTTAAGATCAAAAGAGTCAAAAGGTCATTGTATAATGATAAAGGAATCAATCCATCAAGAAGATGTAAAAATTGTAATTTTTTATGTACCCAATATTAGAGGAACTAAATGTGTAAAGCAAATACTAGCAGAACTAAAAGGAGAAATACACAGCAATATAATAATAATTGGAGGGAATTCCCTGGTGGTCCCGTGGTTAGGACGCTCTCACTGCTGTGGGCCTGGGTTCAATCCCTGGCTGGGGAACTAAGATCCCACAAGCCACATGGCATGGCCAAAATAATAATAATAATAATAATAATTGGGGATGTTAGTACTCCACTCTCAATGATGGATAGATCAACTAAACAGAGAATCAATAAAGAAACAGCAGATTTGAATTATTGTTTCAAACAGCACTATAGACAAAATGCACCCAACAGACATATATAGCCCAATCCATCCAACAACAACAACAGAAAACACATTCTTCTCAAGCACACATGGAACATTTTCTAGGATAAATCATATGTTAGGGCACAAAACAAGTCTTAGCAAATTTGAGAAGAGTGAAAACATACCAAATATTGTCACTGAACACAGTGGTATAAAACTAGATAACAATAATGGGAGGAAGACTGGAAAACTCACAAATACATGGAAATTAACATACTTCTGAACAACTAATGGATCAAAGAAGAAATTAAAAGAGAAATTAAAAGTATCTTGAGACAAACGACAATGGAAACGCAATATACCAAAACCAATGGGATGCAGCAAAAGAAGTTTTAAGAGGGAAGTTTATATATGTAAACACATACATCAAGAAGATAGAAAGATCTCAAATAAACAACCTAACTTTACACATAAAGAAACAAGGAAAAGAAGGATAAACTAAGCTCAAAGTTAACATAAGGAAGGAATAACAAAGATTGGAGCAAAAATAAACAAAACAGAGAAAATAAAAACAATAGAAAAGATCAATGAAAATGAGTTGGTTCTTTGAAAAGATAAACAGAATTGACAAAGCTTTAGCTAGACTACCAAGAAGAGAAAGAACAAAAATCAATGTGAAATCATAAATGAAAGAGGAGACATAACAAGTAATACCACAGAAATACAAAGGATCATAGAAGACTACTATGAAAAATTAAAACACCAACAAACTGGACAACCTAGAAGAAATGGATAAATTCCTAGACACATACAACCTACCTAAACCAAATCAGGAAAAATAGAAAATCTGAACACATCAATAATGAGTAAGGATATTAAATCATTAATCAAAAATATCCCAAGAAAGAAAAGCCCAGGACCAGAAATATTCACTAGTGAATTCTACCAAACATTTTTTAAAACATCTTTATTGGATCTAACAAACAGTTAATGAAGAATTAATGCCAATCCTCAAATTCTTCCAAAAAATGGAAGAGGAGGGAACACTTCCAAACTCATTTTGAGGCCAACATTCTGGCTGATATGAAAGCCAGAGAAGGACTCTGTAAGAAAAAAAAACTGCAGGCCAATATCCCTGAAATACAGATCCAAAAATTCTCAACATACTAGCAAACCAAATTCAGCAGCACAATATAGGATCATACACTATGATCATGAGGAATTCATCCTTGGGATACCAGGACAGTTCAACATACACAAATCAGTACATGTGATACATGACATTAAAGGAATGAAAGATAAACATCATATGACCATCTCAATACATGTAGAAAAAGCATTTGATAAAATTCAACACCCATTCATGATAAAAACCCTCAACAAATCAGGTATAGAAGGAACCTATCTCATCATAAAAAGGCCATATATGACAGACCTACAGCTAACATCTTATTAATGGTGAAATGTTAAAGCTTTTCCTCTAAGATCAGGAACAAGACAAAAGTGCCCACTTGGGCCACTTCAATTTAACATAGTACTGGAAGTGTCAGCCAGAACAATCAGGCAAGAAAAATAAAAGCATCAAAAATGACAAGGAAGGAATGGGCTTCCCTGGTGCACAGCGGTTGAGAGTCCGCCTGCCGATGCAGGGGACACGGGTTTGTGCCCCGGTCCGGGAGGATCCCACATGCCGCAGAGTGGCTGGGCCCGTGAGCCATGGCCGCTGGGCCTGCGCATCTGGAGCCTGTGCTCTGCAACGTGAGAGGCCACAACAGTGAGAGGCCCACGTACCGGAAAAAAAAAAAAAGATAAGGAAGGGCTTCCCTGGTGGTGCAGTGGTTGAGAGTTCGCCTGCCGATGCAGGGGACACAGGTTCGTGCCCCAGTCCAGGAAGATCCCACATGCCGCAGAGTGGCTGGGCCCGTGAGCCATAGCCGCTGAGCCTGCACGTCTGGAGCCTGTGCTCCGCAGCGGGAGAGGCCACAACAGTTAGAGGCCCACATACCACACACACAAAAAAAAGATAAGGAAGAAGCAAAACTGTCTCTATTTGCAGATGATTTTATATGTAGAAAATCCTAAAGACTCCACCAAAAAAGTGTTAGATCTAATCAACAAATTCAGTAAAGTTGCAGGATACAAAATCATCATGGAAAAATTAGTAGCATTTCAATACACTAACAACTTATTATCTGAAAAAGAAATAAAGCAAATAATCCCACTGACCAAAGCATCAAAAACAAAATAGTTAGGAATAAATTTAACTAAGAGGTGAAACATCTTTACACTGAAAACTATAAGACATTAACAAAAGAAATTGAAGATGACACAAACAACTGGAAAGATAGCCCATGTTCATGGATTGGAAGAATTAATATTGTTAAAATGTCCATACTACCCAAAGCCATCTATACATTCAACGTAATCCTTATCAAGATTACAGTGGCAACTTTACAGAAATGGAAAAAAAAAAGTATAATTCATATGGAACCACAAAAGTCCCTGAATAGCCAAAGTAATCATGAGAGAGAAGACAAATGCTTCTTGATTTCAAATTATATTACAAAGCTATAGTTGTCATAACAGTATGATACTGGCATAAAAATAGACATATAGACGAGTGGAACAGAATCAAGAGTCCAGTGAAAAAACCCATGCATACACAGTCAACTAATAATTGACAAGGGAGACAAGACTATTCAATGGAGAAAAGACAGTCTCATCAATAAATGGTGCTCTGAAAATTGGATATTTACTCGCCAAAAATGAAACTAGACTCCTATCTTATGCCACTCACAAAAATTGACTTGAAATGGATTAAACTCTTAAATGTAAGACCTGAAACCATAAAACTCCTAGATGAGAACAAAGAAAAGCTTCTTGTCATGGGTCATGGTAATGATTTTTTTGGATGTAACACTAAAGCACAAGCAACAAAATAAAAAAATAAACAAGTGGGACTACATCAAACTAAAAAGCTTCTGCACAGTTAAAGAAATAATGAAGAAAACAAAAAGGCAACTTCAGAATGTGAGAAAATATTTGCAAACCACACATCTGAAAAAGGTTAATGTCCAAAATATGTAAGGAACTCATACAACTCATTAGCAATAATAATAATATTGCCAATTAAAAAATGGGCAAAGGACCTTCTTTTTTCCAAAAAAGACATACAAATGGCCAAGAGGTAAACGAAAAGGTGCTCAACATCTCTAATCATCAGGGAAATGCAAGTCAAAACCACATTAAGAAATCACCTCACACCTGTCAGAATCACTATCATCAAAAAGATAAGAGATAACAAATTCTTGTGAGGATGCAAATGAAAGGGAACCCTTGTGCATATTAGTAAGAATGTGAATTAGTACAAGCACTATGGAAAACAGTATGGAGGTTCCTCAAAAAATTAAAAACAGAACTACCGTATAATTTAGCAACTCATTTTCTCAGTATATATCCAAAGGAGAATAAGTCACCGTCCTGAAGAGATATTTGCACCCCTGTGTTCACTGCAACACAGTAAATAAACAGTAGCCAAGACATAGAAACAACCTAAATGTAGAGACTAAACAACAGATACTACATAACCAATGGGTCAAAGAAGAAGAAGAAATGAGGTCAAATCAAAGAAGAAATCAGAAAATACCTCGAGACAAATGAAAATGAAAACACAACTTTACAAAATCTATGGGATTCAGCAAAAGCAGTTCTAAGAGGGAAGTTTATAGTGATACAGGCCTTCCTCAAGAAACAAGAAAAATCTCAAATAAACAAGCTAATCTACCACCTAAAAGAATTAGACAGGGGCTTCCCAGGTGGCGCAGTGGTTGAGAGTCCGCCTGCCAATGCAGGGGACATGGTTCGTGCCCCAGTCTGGGAAGATCCCTCATGCCGTGGAGCGGTTGGGCCTGTGAGCCATGGCCTCTGAGCCTGCGCATCCAGAGGCTGTGCTCCGCAACAGGAGAGGCCACAACAGTGAGAGGCCTGCATACCTCAAAAAAAAAAAAGAATTAGACAAAGAAGAACAAATAAAATCCAAAGTCAGCAGAAGGAAGGAAATAACAAAGATCAGAGAGGAAATAAATAAAATAGAGATTAAAAAAATAGAAAAGATCAATAAAACCAAGAGTTGCTTTTTTGAGAAGATAAACAAAATTGACAAACCTCTAGCCAGGCTCACCAAGAAGAAAAGAGACAGGACCCAAATAGACAAAATAAGAAATGAAAGAGGAGAAATAACAACTGATACAACAATAAAATCATAAGAGAATACTATGAACAGTTATATGCCAACAAACTGGACAACCTAGAAGAAACGGACTGGAAGAATTAATATTGTTAAAATGGCCATACAACCCAAAGCAATCTACAGATTTAATGCAATCTCTATCAAAATACCCATGACATTTTTCACAGAATGAGAACAAATAATCCTAAAATTCACGTGGGACCACAAAAGACCCAGAATTGCCAAAGCAATTCTTGAGAAAAAAGAACAAAGCTGGATCTATAATCCTTCAGACTTCAGACTATACCACAAAGATACAGTAATTTAAAAAGCCTGATATTGGCACAGAAACAGACACAGATCAATGGAACAGAAGAGAGAGCCCAGAAATAAACCCATGCACCTACAATTAATCTACAACAAGGAGGCAAGAATATATAATGAAGAAGGGATAGTCTTTTCAACAAGTGGTGTTGGGAAAGCTGGACAGCTACATACAAATCAATGAAATTAGAACATTTCCTCACACCATATACAAAAATAAACTCAAAATGGCTTAAAGACCTAAATGTAAGACATGACACCATAAAATGCATAGAAGAGAACATAGGTGAAATTTATAGGTGAAATTCTATGACATGGATTGTAGCAATATTTTCCAAGATCAGCCTCCCAAAAGCAAAAGAAATAAAAGCAAAAATAAACAAATGGGACCTATTCAAACTTAAAAGTTTTTGCACAGCAAAGGGAACCATCAACAAAACGAAAAGACAACCTGTGGAATGGGGGAAAATATTTGCAAATGATGTGACCGACAAGGGATTAATATCCAAAATATACAAATAACTCATACAACTCAATATCAAAGCAAACAAACAACCCAATCAAAAAATGAGCAGAAGATCTAAATGGACATTTTTTCCAAAGAAAATATACAGACGGCTAAGAGGCACATGAAAAGATGCTCAACATCGCTAATAATTAGAGAAATGCAAATCAAAACCAGAATGAGAGGACTTCCCTGGTGGTGCAGTGGTTAAGAATCTGCCTGCCAATGCAGGAGACACGGGTTCAAGCCCTGGTCCAGGAAGATCCCCATGCTGCAGAGCAACTAAGCCCATGTGCCACAACTACTGAGCCTGTGTTCTGGAGCCTGCGAGCCACAACTACTAAGCCTGTACACCAGAACTACTGAAGCCCATGTGCCTAGAGCCCATGCTCCACAACAAGAGAAGCCACTGCAATGAGAAGCCCATGCACCGCAACGAAGAGTCGCCCCCTCTCGCTGAAACTAGAGAAAGCCCCCACACAGCAGCGAAGACCCCACACAGCCAATGCAACCAAAAATAAATATGAAATAATAAATAAATTAAAAACAAAAACAGAATGAGGTATCACCTCACACTGCTTAGAATGGCTATCATCAAAAAGTCTATAAATAATAAATGCTGGAGAGGATGTAGAAAAAAGGGAACCCTTGTACACTGTTGGTAGGAATGTAAATTGGTGCAGTCACTATTGAGAACAGAATGGAGGTTCCTTAAAAAACTAAAAACAGGGCTTCCCAGGTGGCGCAGTGGTTGAGAGTCCGTCTGCCAATGCAGGGGACATGGGTTTGTGCCCCGGTCTGGGAAGATCCCACATGCCGTGGAACAGCTGGGCCTGAGAGCCATGGCTGCTGAGCCTGCGCGTCCGGAGCCTGTGCTCCGCAACGGGAGAGGCCACAGCAGTGAGAGGCCCGCGTACCACAAAAAAACCCAAAAAACAAAAAACTGAAAACAGAACAACCATATGGTCTAGCAATTCCACTCCTGGATATATATCTGGAAAAAATGAAAACTTTAATTCGAGAAGATACATCCCCAATGTTCATAGCACCACTATTTACAATAGCCAAGACATCGAAGCAACCCAAGTGCCCATCAATAGAGGATGGCTTAAGACATTGTGGTATACATACATATACATATAATGGAATATTAGTCATAAAAAGAATGAAATATTGCCATTTGCAGCAACGTGGATGCACCTAGAGAATATAATGCTTAGTGAAATAAGTTAGACAGAGAAAGACAAATACTATATGATATCACTTATATGTGGAATCTAAAAAATAATACAGATGAATGCGTACACAAAACAGAAACAGACTCACTGACATAGAAGACAAACTTATGGTTACCAAAGGGTAAGGGGTGGGGAAGGGATAAATTGGGAGTATGGGATTAACAGATGCACACTACCATGTATAAAATAGATAGACAATAAGGATTTACTGTATACACAGGGAACTGTATTCAATATATTGTAATAAACCATAATAAAAAAAATCAAAGAAAGGAATATAGATATATATATGTGTAACTGAATCACTTTGCTGTACAACTGAAACTAACATAATATTGTAAATCAACTATACTTCAATTAAAAAAAAGATCATTTAAAAAAATAAACACCCGGGCTTCCCTGGTGGTGCAGTGGCTGGGAGTCCGCCTGCCGATGCAGGGGATGTGGGTTTGTGCCCCGGTCTGGGAGGATTCCACATGCCGCGGAGTGGCTGGGCCCGTGAGCCATGGCCGCTGAGCCTGCGCATCCGGAGCCTGTGCTCCGCAACGGGAGAGGCCACAACAGTGAGAGGGCTGCGTACCTCATTAAAAAAATAAATAAATAAAAATAAACAACCTGTGTCCATCAATGAATGATTGGCTAAAGAAAATATGGTATACACACAATGGAATACTATTAGGTCATAAAAAAGAAGGAAATTGTGTCATTTGCAACAACATGGATGGACCTTGAGGGCATTATGCTAACTGAAATAAGCCAGACAGAGAAAGACATACAATATTTGTTTTATTTCACTTATATGTGAAACTTAAAAAAACCCAACTCATAGAAACAGAGATCAGATTACTATAGGCGGGGAGGAGGGGATTGGGTAAAGGTGGTCAAAAGTTCCAGTTATAAGAAAATGAGGGGCTTCCCTGGTGGTGCAGTGGTTAAGAATCCACCTGCCCATGCAGGGGACATGGTTTCGAGCCCTGGTCAGGGAAGACCCCACATGCTGTGGAGCAACTAAGCCCATGTGTGACAACTGCTGAAGCCTGCACTCTGGAGCCTGCGAGCCACAACTACTGAGCCTGTGTGCCACAACTACTGAAGCCTGCGCACCCTGGAGCCCATGCTCTGCCACAGGAGAGGCCATCGTGGTGAGAGGCCTGCACACTGCAGCAAAGAGTGGCCCCACGCTTGCGGCAGCTAGAGAGGGCCCACAAGCAGCATCGAAGACCCAACGCAGCCAAAAATAAATTAATTAATAAAAAAAAAAAGATTAGGGCTGCTTAAAAAAAAAGAGAAAATGATGACTATAGCTAACAATACTGTTTTGTATTTTTGCAAGTTGCTAAGAGTAGATTTTGAGAGTCCTCATCATAAGGAAAAAAAACTTTTGTAATTATGTGAGGTGATGGATGTTTTAACTTATTGTGGTCATAATTTCACAATAAATATATATATCAAATCATTACATTGTACAATTTAAACTTATACAGTGTTAAATGTCATTTATATCTCAATAAAACTGGAAAAAAGGAACTCGTCAAATTCAAAAGTAAGAACATGAACAATTCAATTAAAAAATGGGCAAAAGGTCTGAAAAAACACCTTGCCAGAAACGATATACAGATATCAAATAAGCATAAGGAAAAATGTTCTACATCGTATGTCATTAGGGAAATGCAAACTGAAATAATATGAAATGCCACTTATTGGAATAGTCAAAATCCAGAACAACAAATGCTGGTGAAGTGGTGCAGCAACAGGAACCCTTATTCATTGCTGGTGGGAATGCAAAATGCTACAGCCACTTTGGAAGACAGTTGGATAGTTTCTTACAAAATTAAACATATTCTTGCTGTATTGTGCCCCTTGGTATTTTTCAAAATAACTTGAAACCTTATCTTCACACAAATATCTGCACACAATGTTTATAGAAGCTTAATTCACAATTGCCTAAATTTGGAAGCAACCAAGATGTCCTTCAATGGGTGAAATGGATAAACAAACTGTGGTACATCCGGACTATAGAATATCATTCAGCGCTAAAACGAAATGAGCTATCAAGCCCTAAAAAGATGTGGAGGAAGCTTAAATGCATATTACTGAGTGAAAGAAGCCAATCTGAAAAGGCTACATACTGTATGATTCCAATTATACGAAATTCTGGAAAAGGCAAAACAATGGAGACAGTGGTTGTCAGAGGTTAAGGGGGAGGAAGGGATGAACAGGTGGAACAGAGGATTCTTAGGGCAGTGAAACTATTTTGTACAATACTATAATGGTAGATACATATCATTACACATTTGTAAAAACCCATATAATGTACACCAAGAATGAACCCTAATGTAAACTATGGGCTTTGGGTGATAATGATGTGTCGATGTAGGTTCCTTGATTATGACAAATAAACTATTCTGCTGTCATCTTTTGATAGTTTGTGGACACAGGGTATATATGAGAAATCTGTGTACCTTCTGTTTAATTTTTTGTGAACCTGAAACTGCTCTAAAAATAAACTACTAAAAAAATTGTATTCTATATATGCCATAAATGAAAAATCAGTGTTAGCCATGAACTGAAAGTAACCCTTCCTCCCTCCCTCCTTCCTTCCCTTCGTTTCTGCAAAATTCATTCCAAAAACCATCAGGTGGTTCCAAGCAAGGTAAGTCTCTGTGGGTGTGAAGCAGCTCAACGTGTGGTTTCACAAGTTAGGGGAGGAGGATGTCCTTGCAGTATGGTGTGGGATGTCGGAGTCTGTGCGCGGGGGAGGGGGACAGTGGTGGTAATGGCCCAAAGCAAGGTGTTGAAGCCTGGCAAGAAAGAAGAATGTATCCACATATTGGGGAGGGGGCAATAAAAGGAGGGACCATGGGGTGTTGGACTCAAGTGGGATGAAGAAGGCAAATGTGGAGAATTGGAATTCCAGCTGGGTAAAGAGGGCATCCATAGGGAGGGGTGACAGCAACCAGCCCAAGGTGTTAGGTCCAAGAGTGGTGAGGAGGGCAACTGTGTGTGTTGCGGGGCGATGGCAATGGCAGCTGGTGTGAAACGGTGGAGCCATTGCACAAATGCAATGGGGATGGAGGAGTATGCCCAGTGTAAGAGGTCAAAGACCAAGTAGAGTGAGAAGGGCATCTGGACAAAGAAAGACAAATACTGTTTGATATCACTTATACGTGGAATCCAAAAAAAAAACTGAAGTCATAGAAACTGAGAACAGATTGGTGGTTACTAGTGGTGGGGGTGAGGGAAATGGGTGAAGGAGGTCAAAAGGTAAAACTTCTAGTTATAAGATAAATAAGTTCAGGGGATGTAATTACATCATGATGACTATAGTTAACATTACTGTATTGTATATTTGACAGGAGCTAAAAGATCTTAAAATTTCTCATTGCAAGAAAAAACTGTAGGGACTTCCCTGGCAGTCCAGTGGTTAAGACTTCATGCTCCCTATGCAGGGGGGCACAGGTCTGATCCCTGGTTGGGGAACTAAGATCCCACATGCTGCACAGCGTGGCCAAAAAAGAAAGAAAAAGAAAAAGAAAAAAAATTGTAAATACGCAGGGTGATGGAGACTAACTACACTTGTAATCATTTTGCGAATTTATACAATGTTATATGTCGATTACATTTCTATAAAACTTGAAAAAAGTAAATCTATTAAAAATATTCTCCCTCTTCCCTCCCCCAAGTCCCTGGTAACCACGGCTCTGTTGTTTGTGTCTATGAATTTGACTACATTAGGTACCTCATACAAGTGGTATTACACAATATTTTCCTTTTTGTGTCTGGCTTTTTTTTTTAAATTTATTTTTGGCTGCGTTGGGTCTTCGTTGCTGCGCGTGGGCTTCTCTAGTTGTGGCGAGCAGGGGCTACTCTTCGTTGTGGTGTGTGGGCTTCTCATTGCGGTAGCGTCTTGTTGCGGAGCGCAGGCTCTAGGTGCGTGGGCTTCAGTAGTTGCAGCACATGGGCTCGGTAGTTGCGGCATGTGGACCCTAGAGCTTGCAGGCTTCAGTAGTTGTGGTGCATAGGCTCAGTAGTTGGGGCTTGTGGGCTCTAGAGTGCAGGTTCAGTAGTTGTGGCACATGGGCTTAGATGCTCTGTGGCTTGTGGGATCTTCCCGGACCAGGGATTGAACCTGTGTCCCCCGCATTGGCAGGTGGATTCTTAACCACTGCGCCACCAGGGAAGTCCTGTCTGGCTTATTTCATTAGGCATAATGTTTTCAAGTTCAATCCATGACGTAGCATATATTAAAGGTACATTCCTTTTTATGTGTGAATAATATTCCATTGTATGTATATACCACATTTTGTATATCCATTCATCCATGGATGGGCATTTGGGTTGTTTCCACCTTTCAGCTATTTGTGATGAATGGTGCTATGAATATTGGTATGCAAATATCTGTTTGAGTCCCTTCTTCAAATTACTTTATGTATATACCCAGATGTGGAATTGCTGGATCAAATGGTAATCCCATGTTGAATTTTTTTAGGAACCTCAAAACTGCTTTCCACAGCAGCTGTCCCATTTTACATTCCCACCACATTCCCGCAAGGGTTCCAATTTCTCCATGTCCATACACACCAACACTTGCTGTTTTCTGTTATTGTTTTTATCATGAAAGGGTTTTGACCATACACAAAAATAAACTCAGAATGGCTTAAAGACTTAAATATAAGACATGACACCATAAAACTCCTAGAAGAGAACATAGGCAAAACATTCTCTTACATAAATCATAGCAATGTTTTCTTAGGTCAGTCTCCCAAGGCAATAGAAATAAAAGGAAAAATAGACAAATGGGACCTAATCAAAATTATAAGCTTTGGGGTCCCAAAGGAAATCATAAACAAAATGAAAAGACAACATATGGACTGGGAAAAAACATTTGCAAACAATGAGACTGACAAGGGTTTAATTTCCAAAATATAGAAACAGCTCATACAACTCAATAACAAAAAAATCCCAAACAGCCCAATCAAAAAATGTACAGAAGACCTAAATAGACATTTCCCCAAAAAAGACATACAAGGCTTCCCTGGTGGCACAGTGGTTGAGAGTCCGCCTGCCGATGAAGGGGACGTGGGTTCGTGTCCCGGTCCGGGTAGATCCCACATGCCGCGGAGCGGCTGGGCCCGTGAGCCATGGTCGCTGAGCCTGCGCGTCCGGAGCCTGTGCTCCGCAACGGGAGAGGCCGCAACAGTGAGAGGCCCGTGTAACACACACACAAAAAAAAAAAAAAAAAAAAAAAGACATACAGATGGCTGATAAGCAAATGAAAAGTTGCTCAACCTTGCTAATCATTAGAGAAACGCAAATCAAAACTACAATGAGGTATCACCTCACACTGGTCAGAATGGCTATCATTAAAAAGTCTGCAAATAATAAATGCTAGAGAGGGTGTGGACAACAGGGAACCCTCCTACACTATTGGTGGGAATGTAAATTGGTGCATTCACTACGGAGAGCAGTATGGAGGTTTCTTAAAAAACTAAAAACAGAGTTACCATATCTGGAGAAAACTCTAATTCAAAAAGGTACATTCACCCTAATGTTCACAGCAGTGCTATTTACAATAGTGAAGACATGGAAGCAACGTAAATGTCCATCGATGGATGGTTAGTAAAGAAGATGTGGTATATATGGACAATGGAATATTATTCAGGATAAAAAAGGATGAAATAATGCCATTTGCAGCAACATGGATAGACCTAGAGATTACCATACTAAATGAAGTAAGTCAGACATAGAAAGACAAATATCATGTTATATCACTTATATGTGGTATCATTTTAGATATGTGATACAAATAAACTTATTTACAAAACAGAAATAGACTCACAGACAGAAAACAAACTTATGGTTACCAAAGGGGAAAGTGTATGTGTTGGGGGGAAGAATAAATTAGGATTTGGGATTGGCAGATGCAAGCTACTATGTATAAAATAGATAAATAACAAAGTCCTACTGTATAGCACAGGGAACTATAGTCAATATCTTGTAATAAACTATAATGGAAAAGAATTAAAAAAAATAAACAGTGTTGAACTTTGTTAAATGCCTTTTCTGCCTCAATTAAAATGGTCATGTTTTTTTTTCCCCTTCATTCTATTAATCTGGTACATTACTTTTTTTTTAAGATGTCTTAAAAAATATTTATTTATTTTTTAAGGCTGCGCCAGGTCTTAGTTGCAGCATGCAGGATCTTCACTGTGGCATGTGGTATTTTTAGTTGAGGCATATAGGATCTTTTAGTTACGGCATACAGTCTCATAGTTGTGGCATGCAGACTTCTTAGTTGCAACACGCGGACTTCTTAGTTGCAGCATGTGAACTCTTAGTTGCTGCATGCATGAAGGATCTAGTTCCCTGACCAGGGATCGAACCTGGGCCCCCTGAATTGGGAGCGTGGAGTCTTATCCACTGGACCACCAGGGAAGTCCTGGTACATTACTTTTTTTCTACAGCTTTATTGAGATATAATTGACAAATAAAACTATATATTTAAAGTGTACATGATGATTTCCTATATGTATACTTTGTGAAATGATTACCACAGTCAGGTTAATTAACGTATCCAGCATGTTACATAGTTGCCTTTTTTGTGGCAAGAATGCTTAGGATTTACTCTCTTAGCAAATTTCAAGAAAACAATGTGGTATTATTTACTAAAGTCACTCTGCTGTACGTACATTAGATCCACAGAACTTATTCATCTTGTAACTGAAGGCTTATACACTTTGACCAGCATCTCTCTGTTTCCCCCATTTCCAGACACTGGTAACCACCATTCTACTCTCTGTTTGTATGAATTGCACCTTTTTGAGGGGTTTTGTTTTGTTTTTTAGATCCCATGTATAAGAGAGATCATAAATACTTATCTTTCTCTATCTGGCTTATTTTACTTAGCATTATGTGTTTTAGGTTCATTCATGTTTTCACAAATGTCCAGATTTCCTTCTTTCTTATGGCTGAATAATATTCTAGTGTGTGTGTGTGTGTGTGTGTATACATATGTATATATACATATATACGTATATATGTATATATACATCTTCTTTATCCACTCATCCATTTGCAGACTCTTTGGTTGTGTCCATATCTTAGCTACTGTGAATAATGCTGCAACAAACTTGGGAATAGATAAGCTCTTTGAGATACTGAGTTTATTTCCTTCATATATACACTGTGAAGTGGGATTCCTGGATGATATGGTAGTTATAATAATTTTCATGATCTCAGGAACCTCCATACCATTTCCATAATGGTTGTACATTATGCATATTATTACATTCACACCAAGAATGATAAGGTTCCCTTTTCTCCACATCCTCATCAACACTTCTTCCCCCCCCCCCCCGCCGCGATTTATTTATTTATTTATTTATGGCTGCGTTGGGTCTTCGTTGCTGCGCGCGGGCTTTCTCTAGTTGTGGCGAGCGGGGGCTACTCTTTGTTGCGGTGTGTGGGCTTCTCATTGCAGTGGCTTCTCTTTGTTGCAGAGCACGGTCCCTAGAGCATACGGGCTTCAGTGGTTGTAGCACGCGGGCTCAGTAGTTATGGCTCATGGGCTGTAGAGCACAGGCTCAGTAGTTGTGGTGCACGGGCTTAGTTGTTCCACGGCATGTGGGATCTTCCCGGACCAGGACTTGGACCCGTGGCCCCTGCATTGGCAGGTGGATTCTTAATCACTTCACCACCAGGGAAGTCCCCTCATCAACACTTCTTATTGCTTATCTGTTTGATAAAATCCATCCTAACAGGTATGAGGTTATGGTTCATTGTGGTTTTGAATTGCATTTCCCTGATGATTAGTGATGTTGAGCACATTTTCTTGTACCAGTTGGACATCTGTATGTCTTCTTTGGAAAAATGTCTATTTGGGTCATTTGCTCATTTTATTTTATTTTTTCAAAAGGAAAGGTTTAAAAAAATTGTCATTATTTTAAGAACATAATTGTCTACACAGAAAGCCTAGGAGTATGTATATTTTCATTTTTTTTCTGCTGTACAGCAAAGTGAATCAGTTATACATATACATATATCCACTCTTTTTTAGATTCTTTTCCCATATAGCTCATTATAGAGTATTGAGAAGAGTTCCCTGTGCTATACAGTAGGTCCTTATTAGTCATCTATTTTACATATAGTAGTGTCAGTCCCAATCTCCTAATTTATCCCTCCCCTGCTTCCCCTCTGGTAACTATAAGTTTGTTTTCCACACCTGTGCCTTTGCTCATTTTAAAACTGGATTATCATTTTTTTTAAAGTATTTCTTTTTAAAAAAATTTTAAATAAATTTATTTATTTTATTTATTTATTTTTGGCTGTGTTGGGTGTTCATTGCAGCGTGCGGGCTTTCTCTAGTTGCAGAGAGCGGGGGCTACTCTTTGTTGCAGTGCGTGGGCTTCTCATTGCAGTGGCTTCTCTCGTTGTGGAGCACGGGCTGTAGGCGCATGGGCTTCCATAGTTGCAGCACATGGGGTCAGTAGTTGTGGCTCACGGGCTGTAGAGCACAGGCTCAGTAGTTGTGGAGCACAGGCTCAGTTGCTTCACGGCATGTGGGATCTTCCCAGACCGGGGCACGAACCCGTGTCTCCTGCATCAGCAGGCAGACTCTCAACCACTGCACCACCAGGAAAGCCCTATTGAGTGCCTACTTTTACACCAATACCATACTGGTTTTTTTGTTTGTTTGTTTTGTTTTGTTTTTGGCTGCACTGTGTAGCTTGTGGGATCTCAGTTCCCTGATCAGGGATTGAACCCAGGCTATGGCAGTGAAAGCCTGGAATCCTAACCCCTAGGCCACCAGGGAAACCCCCTGTACCATACTGTTATGATTACTATATCTTTGTAATATAGTTTATTTAAAAAATTGTTTTTTCATGGAAAGGCATTTTATTTATTTATTTATTTATGGCTGGGTCAAGTCTTAGTTGCGGTACACAGGATTTTTCATTGTGGTGCATGGGCTCTTCATTGTGGCATGTGGTCTTCTTTTTATTGTGGGGTGTGGGCTTCTCTCTCGTTGTGGTGCATGGGCTCCAGAGCATATGGGCTCTGTAATTGTAGCACATGGGCTCTCTAGTTGTGGCATGCGGGCTCAGTAGTTGCGGCACATGGGCTTAGTTTCCCCACAGCATGTGGGATCTTAGTTCCCTGACCAGGGATTGAACCATGTTCCCTGCATTGGAAGGTGGATTCTTAACCACTGAACCACCAGGGAAGGCCTGGCATTTTATATTAAATATAGCAGTGTGTATATGTCAATCCCAAACGCTGAGCTTATCCCTCCCCCCATCCTTCCCTCCTGGTAACCATACGTTTGTTCTCTAAGTCTGTAAGTCTGTTTCTGTTCTGTAAATAAGTTCATTTGTATCTTTTTTTTTTTTTAGATTCAACATATAAGTGATATTATATGATACATGTCTTTCTCTGTCTGACTTACTTAACTTAGTATGATAATCTCCAGGTCTATCCATAATGCTGCAAATGGCATTATTTCATTCTTTTTAATGGCTGAGTAATATTCCATCATATATATGTACCACATCTTCTTTATCCATTCATCTGTTGATGGAAATTTTTTAGGTTGCTTCCATGTCTTGGCTATTGTAAACAATGCTGCAATGAATATTGGGGTGCCTGTATCATTTTGAACCATGTTTTTCTCTGGATATATGCCCAAGAGTGAGATTGCAGTGTCATATGGTAGCTCTATTTTTAGTTTCTTTTTTTAAAAATAAAATGTTATTTTTAGTTTCTTAAGAAACCTCCATACTGTTCTCCATAGTGGCTGTACCAATTTACATTCCCACCAACAGTGTAGGAGGGTTCCCTATTCTCCACACCCTCTCCAGCATTTACTGTTTGCAGATATTTTGATGATGGCCATTCTGACTGGTGTGAGGTGATATCTCATTGTAGCTTTGATTTGCATTTCTCTAATAATTAGTGACGTTGAGCATCTTTTCATGTGCCTCTTGGCCATCTGTATGTCTTGTTTGGAGAAATGTTTCTTAGGGTCTTCTACCCATTTTTTGATTGGGTTGTTTGTTGTTTTTTGATATTAAGCTGCATAAGCTGTTTGTAAATTTTGGAGACTAATCCCTTGTTGGTCGCATTGTTTGCAAATATTTTCTCTCATTCTGTGGGCTGTCTTTTCATTTTGTTTATGGTTTCCTTTGCTGTGCAAAAGCTTTCCAGTTTAATTAAGTCTCATTTGTTAATCTTTGTTTTTATTTCCGTTACTCTGGGAGACAAATCGAAAAACATATTGCTGCAATTTATGTCAAAGAGTGTTCTGCCTATGTTTTCCTCTTATAGTTTTATAGTATCCAGTCTTACATTTAGGTCTTTAATCCATTTTGAGTTTACTTTTGTGTATGGGGTCAAAGAATGTTCTAATTTCATTTTTTTAAAGATACCTTATTTTATTTATTTATTTTTATTTTTGTCTGCATTGGGTCTTTGTTGCTGTGCGTGGGCTTTCTCTAGTTGGGGCGAGCGGGGGTTACTCTTTGTTGCAGTGCACAGGCTTCTCATTGCAGTGGCTTCTCTTGTTGTGGAGCATGGACTCTAGGTGCACAGGCTTCAGTAGTTGCAGCACGTGGGCTCAGTAGTTGTGGCACATGGGCTTAGTTGCTCTGCGGCATGTGGGATTCTTCCTGGGCCAGGGCTTGAACTTATGTCCCCTGCATTGGCAGGCAGGTTATTAAGCACTGCAGCACCAGGGAATTCTCTAATTTCACTTTTTTACATGTAGCTGTCCTGTTTCCTCAGCTCCATTTATTGAAGGGACTGTCTTTCCTCCATTTTATAGTCTTGCCACCTTTGTCATAGATTAATTGGCCATAAATGTGTGGGTTTATTTCTGGGTTTTCTATCCTGTTCTCCTGATCTATATTTCTGTTTTTGTGCCAGTACCATACTGTTTTGATGACTGTAGCTTTGTAGTGGAGTCTAAAGTCAGGGACCCTGATTCCTCCAGCTCCATATTTCTTTCTCAAGATTACTTTGGCTGTTTGGGGTCTTTTGTTTCTCCATACAAATTAAAATTTTTTTGTCCTATTTCTGTGAAAAATGTCATTGGTAATTTGATAGGAATTGCACTGAATCTGTAGATTACTTTGGGTAGTATAGTCATTTTCACAATATTGATTCTTCCAACCCAAGAACATGGCATATCTCTCCATCTGTTTGTGTTATATTTGATTTCTTTCACCAGTATCTTATAGTTTTCTGGTACAGGTCTTTTGCCTCCTTAGGTAGGTATTTCTTTTTTATTATTTATTTATTTATATTATTTTTGGGGGGCTGCATTGGGTCTTCATTGCTGCACGTGAGCTTTCTCTAGGTGTGGCGAGTGGGGGCTACTCTTCTTTGTGGTGCGCAGGCTTCTCATTGCGGTGGCTTCTCTTGTTGTGGAGCATGGACTATAGGCATGCAGGCTTCAGTAGTTGTGGCACTCGGGCTCGGTAGTTGTGGTGCACAGGCTTAGTTGCTCTGTGGCATGTGGGATCCTCCTGGACCAGGGTTCAAACCCGTGTCCCCTGCATTGGCAGGCAGATTCTTAACCACTGCGCCACCAGGGAACTCTCCATAGGTAGGTTTATTCCTAGGTATTTTATTCTTTTTGATGCAGTGGTAAATGGGATTGTTTCTTTCATTTCTCTTTCTGATCTTTCATTGTTAGTGTATAGAAATGCAACAGATTTCTGTGTATTACATTTTTTTTGTATTAATTCTGTATCCTGCAACTTTACCAAATTCATTGATGAACTCTAGTAGTTTTCTGTCAGCATCTTTAGGATTATCCATGTATAGTTACTATGTCATCTGCAAATAGTGACAGTTTTATTTCTTCCTTTCCAATTGGATTTCTTGTATTTCTTTTTCTTCTCTGCCTTGGCTAGGACTTCCAAAACTATGTTGAATAACAGTGGTGAGAGTGGACATTCTTGTTTTGTTACTGATCTTAGAGGAAATACTTTCAGTTTTTCAAAATTGAGAATCAGGTTTGCTGTGGGTTTGTCATATATGGCCTTTATTATGTTGAGGTAGGTTCCCTCTATGCCCACTTTCTGGAGAGTTTTTATCATAAATGGTGTTGAATTTTGTCAAAAGCCTTTTCTGTATTTATTGAGATGATCATAATTGTTTTTATTCTTCAATTTGTTGGTGTGGTGTATCACACTGATTGATTTGCAGATATTGAAAAATCCTTGCATCCCTTGGATAAATCCCACTTGATCATGGTTTATGATCCTTTTAATGTATTGTTGGATTCAGATTGCTAGTATTTTGTTGAGGATTTTTTGCATCTATGTTCATCAGTGATATTGGCCTGTAATTTTCTTTTTTGTGGTATCTTTGTCTGGTTTTGGTATCAGGGTGATGGTAGCCTCAGAGAATGAGTTTGGGGGTGTTCTTTCCTCTGCAATATTTTGGAATAGTTTCAGAAGGATAGGTGTTAACTCTTCTCTAAATGTTTGATAGAATTCATCTGTAAAGCCATTAGGTCCTGGACTTTTGTTTGTTGAGAGTTTTTTAATCACAGTTTAAATGTCAGTACTTATGATTGGTCTCTTCATATTTTCTATTTCTTCCTGGTTCAGTCTTGGGAGATTGTACCTTTCTAAGAATTTGTCCATTTCTTCCAGGTCGTCCATTTTATTGGCATGTAGTTGCTTGTAGTAGTCTCTTATGATCCTTTGTATTTCCTTGGTGTCTGTTGAAACTTTTTCATTTCTAATTTTATTGATTTGAGCCCTCTCCCCTTTCTTCTTGATGAGTCTGGCTAAAGTTTTGTCAATTTTGTTTATCTTTTCAAAGAACCAGACTTTAGTTTCATTGATCTTTTCAATTGTTGTCTTCATTTTTGTTTTATTTCTGCTTTCATCTTTATGATTTATTTCCTTCTGCTAACTTTGGGTTTTGCTTGTTCTTTCTCTAGTTGCTTTAGGTATAAGGTTAGGTTGTTTATTTGAGATTTTTCTTATTTCCTAAGTTAAGACTGTATTGCTATAAACTTCCCTCATAGAACTGCTCTTGCTGCATCCCATAGATTTTGGATCACTGTGTTTTATTTTCATTTGTCTCTAGGTATTTTTTGATTTCCTCTTTGACTTCTTCAGTGATCTCTTGGTTATTTAGCAGCATATTGTTTAGCCTCCATGTGTTTGTGTTTTTTTTTTTTCTTATAGTTGACTTATAATCTCATAGCACTGTGGTTGGAAAATATACTTGATTTGATTTCAGTTTTCTTAGATATACTAAGGCTTGCTTTGTGACCTAGCATGTGATCAATCCTGGAGAATGTTCCATGTGCTCTTGAGAAGAATGTGAATTCTGCTGCTTTTGGATAGAATGCTCTATAAATATCAAGTAAGTTCATCTGGTCTAAGGTGTCATTTAAGGCCTTTGTTTCCTTGTTGATTTTCTATCTGGATGATCTGTTCATTGATGTAAGTGGGGTGTTAAAGTCCTCTACAATTATTGTGTTACTGTTGATTTCTCCCTTTATGGCTCTTAGTATTTGCCTTATATATTGAGGTGCTCCTATGTTGGGTATATATATATATATATATATATTTACAATTGTTATATCTTCTTGGATTAATCCCTTGATCATTGTGTATTGTCCTTCTGTGTCTCTTGTAACAGTCTTTATTTTAAAGTCTATCTTGTCTGATATGAGTATTGCTTCTTCAGCTTTTTTTTGATTTCCATTTGCATGGGATACCTTTTTCCATCCCCCTCACTTTCAGTCTGTATGTGTTGCTAGACCTGAAGTGGGTATCTTGTAGACAGCATATATACATGTCTTGTTTTTGTACCCATTCAGCCAGTCTATGGAGCCCAAGCCCACTGGGACTGTTGGTCGACCTGCACTGCAGAGAGGAAGAACACAAGGCCAGTGACCATCCAGGTCCCCCAGCCCACCTCCTGCGCCAGGGGTGGTGGAGGACCTTGGTGCAGATGAGTACAGTGGCATGCGTGTGCCACTCCCACCCTCTGGTTCCACGTTCTCCCCTGGGAAACAGGTCCATGGAGCTGCCCTCCAACATCCTCCACCTTTCATCTGCACCTGCCTCTCCCCTTTCCCCAATGTTACCAGCTTTGGTCTTCTTTCTCAGGGTTGATTTGGCCATTTAACATCTTTTGTGATTCTATGTGAATTTTAGGACTGTGCTTTCTATTTTTGTAAAGAATGCCATTAGAATTTTTATAGGGATTGCATTGAATTTTTACAGGGATTTACTTTGAATGGTATGGGATTTTAACAATATTCTCTGAATCCCTGAACACAAAATTTCTTTCCATTTGTTTGTGTCTTCAATTGCTTTTTATACCTTGTAATAATTTTTAATGTAGAGATGTTTCACCTCCTTGGTTAAATTTATTCTTAAATACTTTATTATATTTGATGCTATTGCTAAGGGGATTGCTTTCTTAACTTCTCTTTCTTGTAGTTCATTATTTGTGTATAGAAATGCAACTGATTTTTGCAGATTGAACTTTTTTCCTGCAATTGTATTGAATTCATTTATTAGTTCTAACAGTTTTTGTTGTTACTGTTCTAGCTATATAAGATTATGTCACCTGCAAACAGAGACAATTTTCTTCTTCCTTTACTGTTTAGATAGGCTACATTTCTTTTTTGTATTTAATTTCTCTGGTTAGGACTTCCAGTACCATGTTGAATAGAAGTTGTGAGAGTAGGCACCTTTGTCTTGTCCTGATCTTAGAGGAAAAGCTTTCAGCTTTTCACTGTTGAGTATGATATTAGCTATCATACTCATACTTGTCATATATGTCCTTTATTAAGTGATTTATATTCCTTCTATACCTAATTTGTTGAGAGTTTATCATGAAAGGATGTTGAATTTTTTTTTTTTTTGCGGTATGCGGGCCTCTCACTGCTGTGGCCTCTCCCATTGCGGAGCACAGGCTCCGGACGCACAGGCCCAGCAGCCACAGCCCACGGGCCCAGCTGCTCTGCAGCACATGGGATCATCCCGGACCAGGGCACAAACCCATGTCCCCTGCATCGGCAGGCGGACTCCCAACCACTGCGCCACCAGGGAAGCCCAAGGATGTTGAATTTTGACCAATGCTGCTTCTGCATCTATTGAGAGGATCATATGATTTTCATCCTTCAATCTGTTAATGTGGTGTATCACAATTATTCATTTGTATATGTTGAATCCCAAGGTTAAATTCCACTTGATCGTGGTGTATAATCCTTTTAATATGCTGTTGTATTCAGCCTGCTAATACTTGGCTGAGGATTTTTGCATCTATGTTCATCAGGGATATTGTACTGTTCTTTTCTTGTTGTTTTCTTTTCTGATTTTGATATCAGGGTAATGTTGGCCTTCTGAAATAAATTTAGATGTATTCCTACCTCTTCAATTGTTTTGGAAGAATTTGAGAAGGACTGGTATTAATTCTTTAAATGTTTGGTAGAATTCTCTAATGAAACCTGGGCTTTTCTATTTGGGGAGATTTTAAAATTACTAATTAAATCTTCTTGCTTGTTACTGGTTTGTTCAGATTTTTAATTTGTTCATGATTCAGTCTTGGTTGACTGTATGTTTCTAGGAATTTATTCATTCCCTTTAGGTTATCCAATTTGCTGGATTATAATTGTTCACAGTAGTCTTCTATGATCTTTTGTAGTTCTGTGCTATCAGTTGTAATGTCTTCTCTTTCATTCTGATTTTGTCTTAGTCTACCTAAAGGTTTGTCAGTTTTATCTTTTCAAAACGCCAGTTTTTATTGTTGTTGGCCTCTTCTATTTTTCTTCTTTCCTCTACTTCATTTACTTCTGCTCTGATCTTTGTTATTTCCTCCTTCTGCTAACTTTGTGCTTAGTTTGTTCTTTTTCTAGTTCTTTGAGATGTATAGTTAGGTTGTATATTTGACATATTTTTTCTTCATGTAGGCATTCATCACTCTAAACTTCCTTCTTAGAACTGCTTTTGTAGCATCCTGTAAGTCTTGGTATGTTGTGTTTCTATTTTCATTTGCCTGAAGTTACTCCAAATTTTTCTTTTGATTTCTTCTTTGACCCATTTGTTGTTCAGGAAGGTGTTGTTTAATTTCTATATATTTTTTAGTTTTCCAACTTTCATTTATTTTTCATTTTATATTATTGTGATTAGAAAAGATATTTGGTATGATTTCAATTTTCTTACATTTGCTAAGATTGTTTTGACCTAACATATGATCTATCCTGGAGAATGTTCTGTGTTCACTTGAGAAGAATGTGTATTCTGCTGCTGTTGGAAGGAATGTTTTATATATGTGTTAGTTCAATTTGGTCTAAACTAGAGTTCAAGTCCAATGTTTTCTTATTGATTTTCTGGCTGGATGATCTATCAATTGTTGAAAGTGGGCTGTTAAAATGCCAGCTATTGTAGTGCTGTTTATTTTCCCGTTTAGATCTGTTAGCATTTGCTTAATATATTTAGGAGGTCTGATGTTGGGTACATATATATTTATAATTGTTATACCCTTTTGATGAATTGACCTCTTTATTATTATATAATGACCCTCTTTGTCTTTTGTTGCAGTTTTTGACTTGAAATCTATTTTTTCTGATATAAGTATAGCTACCCATGATTTCTTGGTTACCATTTGCATGGGATATCTTTTTCCTCCCTTAAAACTTTAAGGCTATTTGTGTTCTTAAAGCTGAAGTATGTATATGGTAGGCAGCATAATTGGGTCTTTTTTTTTGTTTGTCTGTTTGGGTTTTTTACCCATTCAGTCACTCTATGTCTTTGGATTGGATAATTTAATCCATTTACATTTAAAGTAATCATTGATAGGTAAGGACTTACTAATGTCATCTTGTTCATTTTTTTTCTGGCTGTTTTGCAGTTTCTTGTCCCTTTCTTCTCCTCTTGCTGTCTTACTTTGTGATTTTTTTCCATAGTGGTATGCTTTGATACCCTTCTCTATATCTTTTGGTATCTACTACAGATTTTTGCTTGCTCTTACCATGAAGGTTATATAAAACATCGTACAGTTACAACAGTGTATTTTAAGTTGATAACAACTTAACTTCAATTGTATACAAAAACTACCCTTTATTCCCCCCATTTTATGTTTATGTCACAATTTACATCTTTTTATATTCTGTATCCATTAACAAATTATTGTAGCAATAGTTATTAGAATACTTTTTTTTTCTTTTGGCGGTACGCGGGCTTCTCACTGTTGTGGCCTCTCCTGTAGTGGAGTACAGGCTCCGGACATGCAGGGTCAGCGGCCATGGTTCACAGGCCCAGCCGCTCCGCGGCATGTGGGATCCTCCTGGACCGGGGCACGAACCTGCATCCCCTCGTTGGCAGGGGGACTCTCAACCACTGCGCCACCAGGGAAGCCCAGAATACTTTTTTAAAAAGATAAATAAATTTATTTATCTGTTTATTTTTGGCTGTGTTGGGTTTTTGTTGCTGTGTGCGGGCTTTCTCTAGTTGTGGTGAGCGGGGGCTACTCTTCATTGTGGTGCATGGGCTTCTCATTGTCGTGGCTTCTCTTGTTGCTGAACACAGGCTCTAGGAGCACAGGCTTCAGTAGTTGTGGCACGTGGGCTCAGTGGTTGTGGCTTGTAGGCTCTAGAGCTCAGGCTCAGTAGTTGTGGTGCATGGGCTTAGTTGCTCCGCAACAATGTGGGATCTTCCTGGGTCAGGGCTCGAACCCATGTCCCTTGCATTGGCAGGCAGATTCTTAACCACTGCACCACCAGGGAAGCCCTATTAGAATACTTTTGTCTTTAACCTTTACATTAGAGTTAAATGATTTGTACACCACCATAGTCTTGTATTAGAGTTTTCTGTATTTTACTATATTCTTACCTTGACCAGTGTGTTTTATCTTTTCAAATTTTTCATGTTACCAGTTAGCATCTCTCATTTCAGTTTTAAGAACTCCTGTCAGCATTTCTTTAAGGCAGATCTAGTGGTAATTAACTCCCACAGGCTTTATTGGTCTGGGAAATTCTTTATCTCTCCTTCATTTCTGAATGACAGCTGGCAGTTTTTTTCTTTCAGCATGTTGACTCTATCATCCCATCTCACTCTCTCCTGGACTACAAGGTTTGTGCTGAGAGAGACCTTGTATGTAAGGAGGTTTTTTTTTTTCCTTGTTGTTTCTACTATTCTTTTTGATTTTAAACAGTTTTATTACAATGTGTTTGCAGAAAATCTCTTCAGGTTGAATCTCTTTGGGGACATATGACCTTCACAAACTCACTTGTCCATATTTCTCCCTGGATTTAGAAAGTTCTCAGCCATTATTTCTTTAAATAAGCTTTCTGCTCCCTCTCCCTCTCTTTTCCTTCTGGGACTCCAATAGTGCAGAAATTGTTTTTTCTTGATGGCATCCCATAATTCATGTAGTCTTCCTTTGCTCTTTTTCATTCTTTTTTCTTTGTTCTCCTCCGAATAGATAATTTCAAGAGACCTGTCTTCAAGTCGAGATACATTCTTTTGCTTTCTCAAGTCAGCTGTTAATATTCTCTATTACAATTTTCATTCCATTCATTGTTTTCAGTTCCAGAATTTTAGTTCTTCTTCTTTTTTTTTTTTTTTTATAATTTCTGTGTCTCTGTTAAACTTCTCATTTTGTTTGTGTGTTGTTTTTCTGATTTCATTGAATTATCTTTCTTTGTTTTCATGGAGCTCACTGAGTTTCCTTAAAGCATCTATTTTGAATTCTTTATCATTCAATCCATAGATCTATATTTGTGAGGTAGGTTATTGGGAAATTATTATGTTCCTTTGGTGGTTTCATATTTCCTTGATTTTTCATATGTTCCTTGAAGAGTTGCATTGTTATCTTTGCATTTGAAGAAGCAGTAACCTCTAGTCTTTACTGTCTGGCTTTGGGAGACAAGTTCTGTCATCTTGGCTAGGGATTCTGAGAATTTCTCAGACTTTTTCTATGGATATACCCACTCCACACTTCTCGTTCCCTTTTTTCGGGGGGTGGGGTGGGGTGATTCTTAAGATTTGTATGCCTTTTTTCAATCCAACAAACTAGACCTTGTGCTGACAGCATCAGCTTTACTTTTCCTAAGGTGGTAGTAAATGTTCAAGTTTGTTTGCTTTCTCACAGTCTTGCAGAGTTGGGCCAGCTTTCTGCGTGTGCTCACAAGCTCTCTGCCAATGCTTGTACTTGCCACCTGAGGGGCACACACAGGGAGCTGGTTACAAGGCAGAAGGTTATGTGGGTGAGGTGTGGGGAGTGTTGGGAATGCCTGTGGGCCAGCTGGGGGGATCTGCTGGCAAGGCCCCACCAGAAGTTTGTGGGTGGTCCCTCTAATGGAGTCTGCAAAGCAGTTAGTAGGATTTGTATCTCTTTGATGCATTCCAAACCCTGCCTGCTGTGCTCCCAGCCTCTCCCCATTCTCAGCTGTGTAACCTACCTCAGTATTCTGGAAGGGGTGAGAAAGAAGTGGGCCTCTTTGGCAGTGTCCTGCACAGCTGGGGAAAGTGGGCACTCACTCAGACACTCACTTGCTGCTGTGGAAGAAATTCCAGGCCTAGGGGGTCTCTTTTGCCACTGAGCTGTGTGCCTTCTGGGAGGGAAGACACAAATGAAGTAAAATTGCTTTTCTTGCCCTCTGTAATGTGTCCAGTCTTGGATTTACTTTTTGCTCCAAGTATGTGCTAGAACTTCTCCACTGGACTCCTGGAATTCCACAAGGATACTCTCATTTGTGGGTGTTGTCAAAACCAGTGTTCTTTGAAGGAGAGATGGTAGAAAACTCCTATTTCACCATTTTGTTGCTGTCACTCCTGTGGTTTATTCCACTGAATGGTTTTGTATATTGAACATCCCAGAATTCTGAGAATAAATCTCACTTGGTTGTGATGTATAAACCTTTCAATATGTTGCTAAATTTGGTTTGCTAGTATTTTGTGAAGGATATTTGGATGTTAATATATCAATGGAAGGAAGGAATGCAACGTATGGCAGTTAAGACAGAAGAACAAAAATTTAAGTTAGAAAGTTGAAAGAACAGTTTTACATATTGTTATTTCATATTTTGACAATTATCAATGAAAGAGACAATGAACTTGACATTGCACACCTGTGAAAATTATAATTAAATATTTTACAAATGTGATAGAACAGTTTGAATTGCACTTTCTATCAAAAGAAGATCCTCGTATAGGAAAATCATGGATCTGGAATCAATTTCTTTCATTGAAAGACATTTTAGGGGACTTCCCTGGTGGTCCAGTGGTTAAGAATCTGCCTTCCACTGCAGGGAATGCAGGTTCCATCCCTGATGGGGGAACTAGGATCCCACATGCTGTGAGGTAACTAAGCCTGCACGCCATAACTAGAGAGGCTGCATGCTGCAACTACAGAGCCCACATGCTCTGGAGCCTGTGTGCCACAACTACAGAGCCCACACACCGCAACTACCGAGCCTGCGCACTCTGGAGCCTGCGTGCCACGACTAGAGAGAAGCCTGGGTGCCGCAGCTAAGACCTGATGCAGACAAAAAATAAATAAATAATTATTTAATTAAAAAAGAAAAAGAAAGACATTTTAAATTCTAACCATTACTATATGGGATAAATTGTCAGACCTACCTACTTATGAGGATTGAATATGAATTTTGAAAATATATCATCAGTTCATTTGGATAAAGGTTACGAATGAACCACGAATTTACTGAAATTGCTTTAAAATCTACTCTTCCATCACCATTAACATACCTCCATAAGATAGTTTTCCTGCCTTGAGAACTTAGAGTTGGTTTAGACATAAATTTTTCCCTGCAAGTGGTGCTTTTATCAATCCAACCTGATTTAGATAAATAACAAGAAACAATCTTATTTGTCATACTGAAAGCTTTAACTTATATACATTGTTTTCATTCAAAGTGTGCTTACAAGCTTTAATATGTAGAACAGAAATTTCACTAATACCTTTGCTTTCCTTAAAATTGTAGAACAGATACCAGTGCAGCAGCCATCGTCTGTAATAAATGCTGATGGGCAAATTCTGTCAGAATAAAGTGTAATTTCTTAAATTATTTTCTGTGTTATCTTTGTTCCAATTGTGTTTTTTAATATATAAATTTATTTATCTTTGGCTGCGTTGGGTCTTCGTTGCTGTGCGCGGGCTTTCTCTAGTTGTAGCGAGCAGGGGCTACCCTTCGCTGTGGTGCGTGGGCTTCTCATTGCGGTGGCTTCTCTTGTTGCGGAGCACGGACTCTAGGTGCACGGGCTTCAGTAGCTGTGGCTCGCGGGCTTCAGTAGCTGTGGTTCACGGGCTCTAGAGTGCAGGCTCAGTAGTTGTGGCGCAGCGGCTTAGTTGCTCCGTGGCATGTGGGATCTTCCCGGACCAGGGATTGAACCCGTGTCCCCTGCATTGGCAGGCGGATTCTTTTTTTTTTTTTTTTTTTTTACGGTACGCGGGCCTCTCACCGCTGTGGCCTCTCCCGTTGCGGAGCACAGGCTCCGGACGCGCAGGCTCTGCGGCCATGGCTCACGGTCCCAGCCGCTCCGCGGCATGTGGGATCTTCCCGGACCGGGGAACGAACCCGTGTTCCCCGCATCGGCAGGCGGACTCTCAACCATGCGCCGCCAGGGAAGCCCCAGGCAGGCGGATTCTTAACCACTGCGCCCAGGGAAGTCCCGGAGTAATATATTTTATCTTAAAAGTAAATGATGAATTTTAAAAAACCCTAGTCTTTCATCATGGACAGTAAGTAGCACTGGTCTAAACAGCTAGTCTGTGCTCCTTGAGGGCAGGCATTGCATTCTATTCTAATTTGCCCGATAGTGGGCCTTAGGCTACTATTTATTAAATAAATGAATTTTCAATCTCCAACGTTGGGTCCAGGGCGTTAATATTTAAAATCCCTACTACAATTCCTCAATGATTAGACTCACTAACATTTACTGAAGTTTATCAAACGGCAGGATCTGTGCCAAGCGCTTTACCCCCACCGCCTTTTTCACTCACGTTCTCCTTCCTCCGGGGGAGGGGGCGGGCTCAGCACCACGACCCCCCCTGTCTGTGCGTTCGTTGGTCGAACCTGACGCCCGTTACTGCCGAGTCCCGGCCAAACCACGCCTCCACGCCGTTCTTCTGGCCCAGAGAGGGCGTGTCTATCGTCCCGCCGGACTATCCAGTCGGTCTCCTCTCGTGAGAATCGATACGCCCTAGAGGACCGGAGCGGCGCGGGTGGGGGCGTGTTCCGCGGTCCCTCGGAGCCCGCGCACGCCGCGCCCCGCCCCCTCAGCACGCAGGCTCCGCGCGAGCTCGCGCACGCGTGCGCGCGCTTGCTCTTCAGAGCCTCACTCTGGCCAGCGGGGATAGACGGGCGGAGGCTGGGCTGCTGAAGTACGAGGGGCGGAGCCCGGGCCGCCGCCGCCGCCGCCGCCGCCGCCGCCGCCGCCGCCGCCGCCGCCGCCGCCGCCGCCGCCGCCGCCGCCGCCGCCGCCGCCGCCGCCGCCGCCGCCGCCGCCGCCGCCGCCGCCGCCGCCGCCGCCATGTCTGCAACTCGAGCCAAGAAAGTGAAGGTGGCCACCAAATCATGCCCCGAGTGCGACCAACAGGTGGGCGCCGGGGGCCGGGCACCGGGCACACGGGCCGGTGCGGCGGGTGCGCGCGGGCGGGCGAATGTGACAGAAAGGCCTGCAGTGTAATGATGTTTTCCTCTTAGACTTAAGTAAATTGGTGATCTTTATGCTTTTTAATAGTTTTCATAACCCCAATAGTCATTAATTTGGTCTAATTTTTAGTAGAACACTTTTAAATACTGTCTCCGTTAAAGTCTTGTTTTTCTAGGTGCTCTCCTCTTGATATGCTGTATATTCTTATTAACTTTTTAAAAGATGAATTTACCTTTCTTACTTTATGTGGTTTCTTGAACTTTTAATATCTGCTTTCTAAACTAAATTCACTAGGTCATGCAATGGCTTTATGACCACTAGTGGCCTGGGGTTCAGATAGACATTCAAACTTAAAAGGGTTCAGCTATGGGGACTTCCCTGGTGGTCCAGTGGTAAAGAATCCGCCTTCCCATGCAGGGGACGAGGGTTCGATCCCTGGTCGGGGAACTAAGATCCCTCATGCCACGGGGCAGCTAAGCCCGCATGCCACAACTGTTGAGCTCTGGCGCCTCAACGAGAGAGCCCGCATGTCACAATTAGAGAGAAGCCCGCGTGCCGCAACTAGAGAGAAACACGGGGAGACTGTGCGCCATAATGGAAAATCCTGCATGCCTCAACAAAGATCCCATGTGTTGCAACTAAGACCCGACGCAGCCAAAAAAAAAAAAAAGGGAAATAAATAAATAAATATTTTTTAAAAAATGGGAACTCAGCTATGACAGTAAACAATGCATGTGATCAGCACAGCATCAGAACAGCATCAAATGACAGCCCAGGTGTAAAGAAAAAAAACTATGCAGGTGGTTGCAAGAGCCACGATGGCTTAGAAATTTCAGGTTTCTTAGCCCATGAGCTACGCTTCCAAGGTTTTGCAGAGAATGGCATGATTATACTGTACTTAGGGAGCCCAAAGCTGTGGCTTCTCACCAGGTGCCTTCCAGTCCAGATGCCAACAAGGGGTCATTTTTACCTTAGGCAATATTGCCTAGTAATGTAATAGAGCCGACAGTGCAGAGCTCTTAGCACTCCGCCCTTGCTACCCGCTGTTACTCCCCCCACCCCGTTACCTGGCAACGTTACCGGGAGACCATTAATGCTGTATGGTTAGAGCAGCGTTAGAGGTCCTGCTCAGCCATTGGTTGGTGCTACAGTGGGCCCCATTCAGCCATTGGTCTGCGTCGCAGTGGGTCCCTCCCCCAAATGAGCAACTGTCAATGAGCTCCTTGTTGGCCCATTCAGCCAACAGTCAGCAGTGCCGTGGTCGTCAGGCGGAGAGTGAGGTAAGAGGCGGATCCCAGCCTTCTCACCAGGCCCCCCAGCTCACCCAGCCTCGAGCCAGTGACTGAGTTGGGGGGCCCAGAAAACAGGTTGGGGGCTGTGTCCTGCAGGGCTCCAGAGCCCTTGCCAAGACCGCCCACTGGCCGGGCGTAGGCCTTGAGCGGACGGTGAACCTCTCCCGCATACCTGCCTCTGCGACCCAATGGCAGCAGCAGTCTGCATGTGACGCAGTTTTCGGGACCTGGCCCCCGCTGTTTGGGTGGCCTGAGGAGCCTGAGGGCCAGTTGGGTCCTGAGCACCTGGCTCCTTAAGCGATGACAGCTGGGCAGAGTCTGGGGACCAGGTCCTGAGGGAGCCATCAACTGAGATCTGCCTCTTCAGCCAGGCCTGGGCACTGGTGGGAAGATCCACACAGGGTGCTGGACGAATGCTCTGGGGCAGGGAAACCGGTGCCCCTGGAGACACCCCCTTCTCTTAGCTAGGCCTGGACCTCGGAGGGTGAGAGTCGTGCCTTGGGACCTTCCCTTTTCTTGTCAGAATAGAGAGTAACATTTGTTTGGTAGAGATTTACAGGAACATCGTTTCCTGACCATGACCTGACCTCAGACAAAGGATCTGACACCAAGAAGTTTGCAACAACTAACAGTACCCCTCCCTCACCTTTCCTGTAAGAGGGCTTTGCTGAAAGCTTTCAGGGAGTTTGGGGTTTTTAAGGCATGAGCCACCCATCTCCTTGCATGGCCCTGCAATAAACCTTTCTCTGTTCCAAACTCCAATGTTTTGGTAGTTTGGCCTCTGTGCGTCGGGCACATGGACTTGCGTTTTGGTAACAGTAACACTGCTGCCATTCCATCTTTATCAAGTTGACAGGGTCAGAGTGATAGAAGATTGACCAAAGGTATTTTTTCTCATGATGGAGTTTTGTTAACCCTTTATTAATGTGTCATACATAATCCAATGAAAAAAAATTTTTTTAGTGACTCTTATATGTATAATATTTGATTATTCTTAACCAGACAAAGGAGAAGTTCATTTAAATCTCCCTCAATTAAAACCATTTGTAAGACATCTTTTATGCCAAAATGCAGACCTTATTGTGTATTTCTTTTCAAAATAATTACTTTTCCTTTTACTTGCCCTCTCTCAGCAAGAGAAATTTACTGTCTCTACTTTCTCTCAGCATTGTTTTCAGTGTACAGGTTTTGTACATATTTTGTTAAATTTATCTCTATGAATTTAATTTTTTGGATGCTACTGTAATTGGAATTGTTTTAAAATTTTCATTTTATCAATGTTCATTAATTATATATAGGAATACAATTGTTTTTTTATTGTGGTAAAAACATAAAATTCACCATGTAGACCATTTTAAGATATATATATATATATATATATATATATATACACATACTTCAGTGGGATTAATACATAAACAATGTGGTACAGCCATCACCACTATCTAGTTCCAGAACATTTTCATCATTCCAAAAAGAGAACCTGTTTTCATTAAGCAGTCACTCCCTGATTCACCCTCCCTCTAGCCCCTAGTAACTACTAATTTGCTTCCTGTTTCAATGGACTAGTCATGCAATATGTGTCCTTTGATATCTGACTTCTTTTGTTTAGCTTATCCATGTTGTATCATATATCAGTACTTTATTCCTTTTTATGCCCAAATGACATTCCATTGTGTCGATGTACCACATTTTGTTAGTCCATTCATTAGTTGATGGACATTTTGGTGTTTTCCACCTTTTGGTTATTGTGAATAGTACTGCTATGAATATTCATGTACAAGTTTTTCTTTTGTGTGTGTGTGTTTAATATATTCTATTTACTACTCAATTTTTGTTTATTGGCCATACCGCGTGGCTCGCGGGATCTCAGTTCCCCAACCAGGGATTGAACCCAGGCCATGGCAGTGAAAGTGCTGACTCCTAACCAGTAGACCACCAGGGAACTCCCACAAGTTTTTGTTTTAATATCTGTCTTCATTTATTATATTCCCATGAGTGGAGCTGCATTGTCATATTGTAATTCTGTGTTTAACTTATTGAGGAATTGTCAAACTGTTGTCCACAGGAGTTGTTGCATTTTACATTCCCACCAACATTGTATGAAGGTTCTAATTTCCCCATATCCTCACCCACACTTGTTATTTTTTGTTTTTAAAAGAATTAGTATAGTTTGACACCAAAAAAAAAAAAAAAGAAAAGAAAATTTTCAGGTTTGAAACCTTTAAGCTGCATTGTTGGTTCTTTATAACCATGACCAAACCTGTCAGTTTCTCAGTAGAGAGCATGCTGGGAGGATGGAGGAGAAAAATGGACACGATGATATCTTCCTAGTTCTGGAGGGTCCTCTGGAATGTAATTTCCTAGAGCTTGTTATTAATTAATTCAACAAATATTTATTAAGCACATGCTGTGTCAGAGACTCTTCTAGTTCAGGAAGTAAAACAGTGAATAAAAGAGACAAATAGCCCTTCCTCCTGTGGGGGGGTGATTAGAATAGTCATCCTAGAGCATGTGAAGTGGGATATTATTGTGGTTTTGATTTGCATTTCCCTAATAATTAAAGGCATTAAACATCTTTTCATGTGCTTCTTTGTCATTTATATATATTCCTTGGAGAAATATCTATTCAGGTTTGTTGCCCATTTTTTTAAAAAAATATTTTATTTATTTATTGGCTGCATTGGGTCTTAGTTGCTGCACGTGGGCTCTTCGTTATGGTACAGTTTTCTCTCTAATTGTGGCCCGCGGGCTCCAGAGCACGTGCTCTGTAGTTGTGCTGGTGGGCTTAGTTGCCCCGAAGCATGTGGGATCTTAGTTCCCCGACCAACTATCAAACCTTCGTCCCCTGCACCGGAAGGCGGATTCTTAACCACTGGACCATCAGGGAAGTCCCTCTTTGCCTGTTTTTGAGTTGTTAATTGCGTTGTTTTTATTGTTTGAGTTCTAAGAGGTTTTGTATATCCTGGGTACTAAACCCTTATCAGGTATATGATTTGCAAATATTTGCAAAAACCCATTGATAGTGCCCTTTGACGCACAAAAGCTTTTCATTTTGATGTAGTCCAATATGTCTATTTTTTTCTTTTGTTGCTTGTGTTTTTGGTGTCATAACTAAGAAACTATTGCCAGACCCAAGGTTATAATGATTTACCCATTTTCTCATCTAAGAGTTTTATACTTTTAGTTGTTATATATATTCCTTGATTCATTTTGAGTTAATTTTTGTATATGATGTGAGGTAAGGGTTCAGCTTCATTCTTTTGTATGTGGATATCCCACTGTTCCAGCTCCTTTAGTTGAAGAGACTGTTTTTTCCTCATTGAGTGGTCTTGGCACCATTGTTGAATGTCAGTTGACAATAGATTGATGGGTGTATTTCTGGACTCTCAGTTCTGCTCCATTGATCTATATGTCTGTTATGCCAGCACTACACTGTTTTGTTTAGTTTTTCTTTTCTCATGGATACACAGGCTTCTTTTAAAGACTTTAAAAAAAAGCGGAAGTATAGCTGATTTACAATGTTGTGTTAGTTTCTGGGGTACAGCAAAGTGATTCATATACATATCATTTTTCAGATTTTTTTCCATTATATGTTATTAAAAGATATTGAATATAGTTCTCTGTGTTATACGGTAGGTCCTTGTTGTTTATCTGTTTTATATATAGTAATATGTATCTGTTAATTCCAAACTCCTAATTTATCCCCCCTTCCCCTTTTGGTAACCATAAGTTTGTTTTCTGTGTCTGTGAGTTTGTTTCTGTTTTGTAAATAAGTTCATTTTGTATCATTTTTAAAGATTCCATATATGTGATATCATATAGTATTTGTCTTTCTCTGTCTGACTGACTTCACTTAGTATGATAATCTCTAGGTCCATCCATGTTGCTGCAAATGGCATTATTTCATTCCTTTTTCGAATGAGTAATATTCCAGGGTGTGTGTGTATGTATATGTGTATATATATCACATCCTTTTAATCCATTCATCTGTTGATGGATACTTAGGTTGCTTCCATGTCTTGGCTATTGTAAATAGTGCTGCTATAAACATAGGAGTGCATGTATCTTTTCAAATAATAGTTTTGTCTAGGTATATGCCCGTAAGTGGGATTGCTGGATCATATGGTAACTCTATTTTAGTTTTTGAGGAACCTCCACACTATTTTCCATAGTGGCTGCACCAATTTACATTCCCATCAACAGTGTAAGAGGGGTCTCTTTTCTCCACACCCTCTCCAGCATTTATTTTTATTTATTTATTTATTTTTAAATAAATTTATTTTTATATATTTATTTATTTATGGCTGCGTTGGGTCTTCATTGCTATGCGCGGGCTTTCTCTAGTTGCGGCGAGCGCGGGCTACTCCTTGTTGCAGTGTGCGGGCTTCTCATTACGGTGGCTTGTCTTATTGTGGAGCACGGGCTCTAGGTGTATGGGCTTCAGTAGTTCTGGTGCGTGGGCTTCAGTAGTTGTGGCTTGCGGGCTCTAGAGCACAGGCTCAGTAGCTGTGGCGCACGGGCTTAGTCGCTCTGTGGTATGTGGGATTTTCCTGGACCAGGGCCCGAACCCACATCCCCTGCATTGGCAGGAGGATTCTTAACCTCTGCGCCACCAGGGAAGCCCTCCAGCATTTATTATTTCTAGACTTTTTAATGATGGCTATACTGACCAGTGTGAGGTGATATTTCGTACTTTTGATTTGCATTTCTCTAATAATTAGTGATGCTGAGCATCTTTTCAGGTGCCTATTGGCCGTCTGTATATCTTCTTTGGAGAAGTGTCTAGTTAGGTCTTCTGCCCATTTATTGATTGGGTTGTTTGTTTTTTTTGATATTGAGCTGTAAGAGCTGTTTATATATTTTGGAAATTAAGCCCTTATCAGTCACATCATTTGCAAATATTTTCTCCCATTCTGTAGGTCATCTTTTCATTTTGTTTACGGTTTTCTGTGCAAAAGCTTGTAAGTTTGATTAGGTCCCATTTGTTTATTTTGCTTTTATTTCTATTGCCTTGGGAGACTGATCTAAGAAAGTGTTGCTATGATTTATGTCAGAGAATGTTCTGCCTATGTTCTCTTCTAGGAGTTTTATGGTGTCATGTCTTATATGTAAGTCTTTAAGCCATTTTGAGTTTATTTTTGTGTTTGGTGCGAGGGAGTGTTCTAACTTCATTGATTTACATGCAGCTGTCCAGCTTTCCCAACACTGCTTGCAGAAGAGACTGTCATTTCTACATTGTATATTCTTGTCTTCTTTGTCCAAGATTAATTTTAAAGACTTTTAAACAATTGAGGTGTAATTAAATGAGTGGTTACCAGTGGGGAGAAAGAAGGGGGGGGATGGGTGATATAGGGGTAGGGGATTAAGAAGTACAAACTATCATGTATAAATAAGCTACAAGGATATATTGTACAACACAGGGAATATAGCCAATATTTTATAATAACTATAAATGGAGTATAACCTTTAAAAATTTTGTATCACTGTATTATACACCTGTAGCATATAATATTGCACATCAACTATACATCAATTTTTAAAATTAAGGTATAGTTATATATTATATGCATAATTATATATTAAATACATTATTATAAATTTAATATATGACTAAGGAGAAAATTTTGCAAATGATGTGACCGACAAGGGCTCAATTTCCAAAATATACAAACAGCTCATACAACTCAATAACAGCAACAACAAAAAACACAGTTGAAAAATGGGCAGAAGACCTAAATAGACATTTCTCCAAAGAAGACATACAGATGGCCAATAGGCACATGAAAAGATGCTCATGATTACTAATTATTAGAGAAATGCAAATCAAAACTATAATGAAGTGTACCACCTCACAATGGTCCGAATGGCCATCATTAAAAAGTCTACCTGGGGTGTGCTCAGAGCACAGGGCCTGAAGAAATGGCTTCTCTGTTTACAACAAACCCAAGAGGAATCTGGGTTAATTGTGACAAGAGGCACAAAACTTGTGGCCTTCCTGTGAACAAATACCCAACACGTGTCCCCCTGCACCTCCATGTGGCTGCTGGGCAGGGCTCGATACTGGAAGGAAAGCTACAGTATTTAGTGGGGGAGTTTGCCACCTAGAGCCTATCTGGTCCACACATGGGTGGGCCATGAGTCGTCTTATAGACATAAAGGCTTTGAACCTCTCTTTTCAAGGAAAGAAAAGAAAAAGAAAAATAGATTCTATATGCCATTCTGGAAAAGGCAAAACTATGGAAACAATAAAAAGATCAGTGGTTGCCAGGAGTTTGCGGGGAGAGGGAGATGAATACACAGAGTACAGAAGTTTTTACGAGCAGTGAAAATGCTTTGAATGACATTATAATGCTGGCTATATGTCATCATACTTTTGTCCAAACCCATAGAATGTGCAACACTATTCACTTCATTAAAGTGAACCCTAAGGTGAACTGTGGACTTTGGTGATTATCTGTCAATGCAGTTCATCCTTGGTATTAAAAAAAAAAAAAGGGTGCCACTCTGTTGATAATGGCTATGCATGTGAGGGGAGAGGGTATTTGGGGGAATTTCTGTACCTTCCTGTCAATTTTGTTGTAAACCTAAAACTGCTTAAGAAAAAAAGTCTCAAAAGAATTAACACTCAGGGTAGAAGTTTTTGGCAAAACTTTTGTATACATATTATATGGTGTGTGTTGGTTGGATTGTGATGTAAAAATTTTTTTTGATCAAAAAAGTTTGCAGGCCACCATAGTTAAGTTATACTGGCAAATAAAAGCACAAATTAACCTAAAAAAATAATACAAATAATAAATGCTGGAGAGGGTGTGAAGAAAAGGAAACCCTCTTAAACTGTTGCTGGGAATGTAAATTGGTGCAGCCACTACGGAAAACAGTGTGGAGGTTCCTCAAAAACTAAAAATAGAGTTACCATATGATCCAGCAAGCCCATTTCTGAGCATATACCTAAACAAAACTATAAGTTGAAAAGATACATGCACCCCTACATTTATAGCAGCACTATTTACAATAGCCAAGACATGGAAGCAAACTAAGTATCCATCGACAGATGAATGGATAAAGAAGATGTGGTATATATATATACCATGGAATATTACTCATTCTAAAAAAGAATAAAATAATGCCATCTGCAGCAACATGGATGGACCTAGAGATTATCATACTAAGTGAAGTAAGTCAGAAGAGAAATACAAATACCATATGACATCACTTATATGTGGAATCTAAAATACAACACAAATATACATATCTACAAAAGAAAAACAGACTTACAGACATAGAAAACAAACTTTTAGTTGCCAAGGGGTAGGGGGGCTGGGGGAGGGAAGGATTGCGAGTTTGGGATTAGCAGATGCAAACTGGTATGTATAGAATGGATAAACAACAAGATCCTTCTGTAGCACAGGGAACTATATTCAATATCCTGTGATAAAACATAATGGAAGAGAATATGAGAAAGAATATATATATGTATAACTGAATCACTTTTCTGTACTGCACAAATTAACATAACATTGTAAATCAACTATACTTCAATAAAATATTTTAAAAATTAAGGTATAATTGATATAATGTTATATTAGTTTTATGTATTAGTTATAGCATATTAGTTTCAGGTGTACAATATAATGAATTGATGTTTGTATATATTGTGAAATGATCACACAATAAGTCTTTGTTTATTTATTTACAGCAGTTTTAGGTTCACAACAAAATTGAGAAGAGGGTACAGAGATTTCCCATATACCCTCTGCCCCCACACATGCATAGCCTCCCCCATATCAACATCCTCCACCAGACTGGTAAATTTGTTAAAATTGATAACCCTACATTGACACACCATTGTCATCTGAAGTCCATAGTTTACATTATGCTTCACTCTTGGTGTTGTACATTCCATGTGTGGACAAAACATGTATCCACCATTACAGTATCACTGAGTATTCTCACTGCCCTAAAAATCCTCTGTGCTTTGCCTGTTCATCCCTCCCTCCCCCTCCTCCCTGGGAACCACTGATCTTTTTACCATTTCCATAGTTTTGCCTTTTCCAGAATGTCGTATAGTTGGAATCATGCAGTGTGTAACCTTTTCAGATTGGCTTCTTTCACTTAGTAATACACATTTAAGCTTCCTCCATGTCTTTTCAGGGCTGGATAGCCTTTTTTTTTTTTTTTTTTTTAAACACTGAATAATATTCCATTTTCTGCAAGTTCCACAGTTTATTTATCCATTTACCTACAGAGGGACAGCTTGGTTTCTTCCAAGTTTTGGCAATTATGAATTAAGCTGTTGTAAACATTGTGTGCAGGTTTTTGTGTGGATATAAGTTTTCAACTCTTTCAGGTAAATATCAAGGAGCAAGATTGCTGGGTTGTAAGATAACAGTATGTTTAGTTATATAAGAAACTGCCAAACTGTCTTCCAAAGTGTCTGTGGCATTTTGCATTCCCACCAGCAATGAGAGTTCCTGTTGCTTCACATCCTTGTCAGACTTTGGTGTTGTCAGTGTTCCAGATTTTGGCCATTCTAATAAGTGTGTACGGGAATCTCATTGTTTTAGTTAGCATTTCCCTGATGACATATGATGTGGAGCATCTTTTCATATGCTTAAATGCTCTTGGTGACATGTCTTTTAAGGTCTTTGGCCCTTTAAAAAAAATTGGGTTATTTTTCTTATTGTTGAGTTGTAAGAGTTTTTTGTATATTTTGGATAGCAGTCCTTTGTCAGATATGTCTCTTGCAAATCTTTTCTCCCAGTCTGTGGCTTGGTCTTTTCATTTTCTTGAAAGTATATTTTGTAGAGCAGAAAATTTTAATTTTAATGAAACTCAGCTTATCAGTTCTTTCTTTCATGATTGTGCCTTTGGTGTCATATGTAAAAAGTAATCACCAAACCCAAAGTCATCTAGATTTTATCTTATGTTATCTTTTAGTTTATAGTTTTGTGTTTTACATTTAGGTCTGTGATCCATTTTGAGTTAATTTTTGTGAAGGATGTAAGATCTGTGTCTAGATTCCATTTGTTGTTGTTTTCATATGGGTGTCTCGTTGTTCTAACTAGACATTTGTTGAAAAGACCATCTTTGATCCATTGTATTGCCTTTGCTCCTTTGTCAAAGTTCAGTTGACTGATTTATGTGTGTCTATTTCTAGGCCCTTTATTTCTGTTCCATTGATTTATTTGTTCTTTCACCAGTATCACACTATCTTAGTTACTGTAGCTTTATAGTAAGCCTCCAACTTTGTTCTCCTCCTTACATGTTTGGTTGGCTATTCTGGGTCTTTTGTCTCTACATGTAAAGTTTAGAATCTGTTTGTCGATATCCACAAAGTAACATGACGGGCTTTTGATTGGGATTTCATTGACTCTTTAGATCAATTGGGAAGAACTGACATCTTGACAATATTGAGTCTCTTTATCCATGAACATGGAATATCCATATATTTTAGTTCTTTGATTTTGTTCATTATAGTTTTGTAGTTTTCCTAATATGGATCTTGTACAGTAAGTCCCCTACCTATGAACGAGTTCCATTCCAAGAGTGCATTCTGTTCCGAGTGCGTTTAAAAGTCTCATTTGTTCATTAAGTCCAACAGAGTTAGCCTAGGTACCCAACTAGCACAGTCAGCTATATAGTATTGTACTGTAATAGGTTGATAATACTTTTCACACAATAATACATAAAAAACAAACACAAAAAATAAAGAAAACATTTTAAATCTTACAGTACAGTACCTTGAAAAGTACAGTAGTGCAGTACAACAGCTGGGATACAGGGGCTTGTATTGAGTGAACAGGCGAGAAGAGTTGCTGGCTGGAGGAGGGAGAGGAGGGAGGAGATGGTAGAGCTGAAGGATTATAAGCAATAGGAGATGGAGGACAAGCTGCAATTTCACTCATGCCTGACGGTGATGGCACAGGTTCTGGTTCTTTGCTGGATTCAATTCTATGTACCTTCTTGAAGAAACAATCCGGTGATGTTTGGGTAGTAGCTCTTTTTTCCTTGTCATAGATGACACGATAGCACTGGATAGCATTCTGAACGGCTGCTGCAACCTTTGTGTACCATTCTACATTTGGGTCCTGTGCCTCAAAAACTAACAGTGCCTCCTCAAATAAAATCCCCTTGCCGTTTCCTGCATTGTGAATCTCTTTGGTTCTTCAGTTACTTCTTCTTCCTCTTGTCTCTCTTCATTCTTTCTCTTGGCCTCCAATTCCATCAAGTCTTCATTAGGAAGCTCCTTGTGTTGCTCAGCAAGGAGTTCAATGAAGTCGTCTTGCAGATCTCGCTCCAGCTTCGACCTCTTTGGACTCTCATCCACCTTTTCAAACCCACGAAAATCGTGAACAAACTGTGGGCAAAGATTCTTCCAAACCCCATTCATGATGATAACCGTAACCTCATGCCAAGCAAAGTTAATGTTTTTTATGGCCTTGTAGATGTTATAGTCCTTCCAAAATTGTTGCAAGGTTGTTCCTGATTCGTGTCACTCGCCTTTACCGCCTGACAAAAAGTGTGACCTAAATAATATTGCTTGAAAGTTGCTATAACTCCCTGGTCCATAGGTTGGGTGAGCGACATAGTATTTAGTGGCAGATGCACTACTTTGACGTTAGGATAAAAGTTGTCCACGAATGGGGGTTGGCCAGGAGCATTGTCAAGCAGCAAAAGAATGTTGAATGGGATGTCCTTCTCCAAGCAACATTTCACTACCTCCTGGATAAAGTGGTGGAAAAACCAGTCGTGGCAAATGGCCTGTGTAACCCAGGCTTTGGGGATACTCTTATCACACAACAGGAAGAGAGCCCTTGGCTATGTTTTTAAGGGCTCTTGGGTTCTCTGAATGATAAACTAAGAGAGGCTTCAGCTTCATATCGCCAGAAGCATTGCCACCAAACAACAGAATTAGTGTATCCTTTGTTGCTTTATAGCCTGGCATCAACTTTTCCTTCTTACTGATGTAACTTTGGTCTGGCATCCTCTTCCAGTACAGTCCTGTCTCATCCACGTTAAAAAGCTCCTCGGGTAAATATGCGCCTTCATCCATAATTTCTCAAAGCATTTCAGGAAGTTCCTGGGCAGCTACTGTATCTGCACTCGCTGCCTCACCACTTACTTTTATGTGCAGTGAAGGTTGGTTCTAGCCTTGAACTGATGAAACCAGTCATGGCTGACATTAAAAGATGTGCCCTCTGATTCTTCACTGTGTTTCTTCTTCAAGTCTTCATAAAGCCTTTTAGCTTTCTCTTGAATCAACATTAAGCTGAGTGGGACTTGACACTGATGCAGATCCTGCATCCACACACTGAGAAATTTCTGCATCTCCTCTATCACTTTACCATGCTTCTTCAATATTACTGTTGACATCACTGGCACAGCAGACTTCACATGTTCCATGATCTTGTCCTTGTTCTTTAGAATCACTGATGGTTGAACAATTCATTTTATAAGAATGAGCGTTTACCATCTTACTGCCTCGCTCCACTCTCAATTATTTTCACTTTTGTTTCCATCATTATTGCTTGGCGCTTCTTAGCAGTACCAGCTACATCACTGCTGCTTTTACACTTGCTTCTGGACATCCTGGGCTTGAAATAAAGATCCTGTACTCCTGTACTCTATACAGGACTGTAAAGTACACAAAAGCACAACCACTTGTCGAGGATGCACACACGTGACAATGTACGCCAGACAGTTGAACTAACTTACATGATTGGACATGTGAATGCACGTTCACGTCTTTGAAAGTTTGCAACTTGAAGGTTCGTACGTAGGGGACTTACTGTACATATTTTATTAGGTTTATACTTAATGAATTGCATTTTTTTGCCATGCTAATTATAAATGGTATTGTGCTTTTAATTTCAAATACCATTTGTTTATTCCTGGGATATAGGAAGGCAGTTGGCTTTTTTGCATTAACCTTGTGTCCTGTAATCTTGTTACAGTAGCTTATTTCAAGAGATTTTTCGTTGATTCATTTGGATTTCTACATAGACAATCGTGTCATCTGCAAAAAAGACAATTTTATTTATTCCTTCGTAATCAGTATGCCCTTTATTTCCTTTTCTTATTGCATTAGCTGGGACTTCCAGTATGATGTTGAAAAGGAGTGGTGAGAGGGGACATCCTTGTCTTGTTCCTGATCTTAGTAAGAATGCTTCTTGGTTCCCACCATTAAGTATTATATTACCTGTAGGTTTTTTGTAGATATCTACTATAAAGTTGAGGAAGTTCCCCTCTATTCCTTGTTTACAGAAAGCATTTATCATGAATGGGTGTTGGATTTTTGTTAAATGTTTTTTCTGCATCTACAGACATACCTTGTTTATTGCACTTTATTGTACAATACTTTGCAGATAACTGCATTTTTTACACAGTGAAGGTTTGCAGCAGCCCTGTGTTGAGCAAGTCTGTCAGTGCCATTTTTCCAACAGCATTATTTTTTAATTAAGGTATATACATTGTTTTTGTAGACATAATGGTATTACACACTTACTAAACTACAGTATAGTGTAAGCATTACTTTTATATGCACTGGGAAACAAAAAAATTCATTTAACTCACTTTATTGTTATATTCACTTTATTGTAGTAATCTAGAACTAAATCTGCACTATCTCAGAGGTATGCCTATATTGATATGATTGTGTGATTTTTCTATAGTCTGTTGATGTGATAGATTACATTATTTGATTTTTGAGTGTTGAACCAGCCTTCATACCTGAGATAAATCCCTCTTGGTTGTGGTATATGATTAGTTTTTTATATATTGTTGGATTCCATTTGCTAATATTTTGATTTTTCTCTATGGCCTGTTTTCTTTTTCATTGATTTCCTCTTTTATTATTTCCTTCCTTCTACTTGATTTTAATTTACTCTTATTTTTCCAGCTTCATGAAGAAAATTAATTTTAGACCTTTCTTTTCTAATATAAGCTTTTAAAGTTACAAATTTATCTCTGGACACTGACTAACCACATCCCACAAGTTTTGATATGTTGGGTTTTCATTATCATTTAGCTTATAATATTTTCTAATATCCCTTTTGATTTCTTCTTTGACCTGTGGGGTTTTTGTTGTTGTTGTTGTTTTTAAAGAGTAAATTCCAGTTATTTGGGGTTTTCTAGATATCTTATTTTTATTGATTTTCAGTTTAATTCTTTTGTGGTCATATGACATCTCTTGAAGATTTCAGTCTTTTAAAATCTGTAAGAATTGTTTTATGGCCCATTATATAGTCCACCTTTTTGAGTGTTCCTTGTGTACTTAAAAGGAGTATACATTCTTTCTGCTGTTGGGTGTAATATTCTATAAATTTCTATTTTGTTAAGGTGGTTGATATTGTTATGCAGATATCTTTGCTAAATTTTTTTTGTCTAGTTCTATAAATTACTGAGAGAAGTGTGCTAGAAATATCCAGTTATGATTGTGGATTTGACTGCTTCTCTTTTTAGTTCTCCCCATGTTTGTTTCATATATTTTGAAGCTCTACCATTAAGCACTTATACATTTATAATTTTGTATCTTCCTAATGTTTTGACCTTTCTGTTATTAAATGTCTCTCTTTGTCTCCAGTAAATGCTGCTTACCTTGAAATTTGCTTTGTCTGATTTTATTGCAGCCAGTTTAACCTTCTTAAACTGTTCGCATGGTTGAGTAGGAAAAACTTAAATTGTTCGCATGGTTGAGTAGGAAAAACTCACTTCTTCCTCTCCTTTACTCTTCCGTTACTACCACACTCACAACACTTCTGACAGCAGATGTGTAGGGGGTTTTCCTATACTAAGCAATTCTCTGTGACACCAGCTGGATGTCCTACAGTTTAACTCAGTTCTGACACTATCTACCTGGAGTTGCAAGTATTAGGTCCCCAGGTTATCCACAACTTCTGTCCGACTTGGCTACAAATCAGAGGTTCCTATGACCTCCATCCCCTTGGATTAGATTATTTCCTAGACCAGCTCACAAAACTCAGGGAAACACTGTGTAATAAAGGATATGATAAAGGATACAGAAGAACAGCCAGATGAAGAGATACATAGGGCACATAGGGCAAGGTCTAGGAGGGGCCTGAGCACAGGAACTTTTATCCCCATAGAGTTAGGATGTATCACTCTCCCAGTACTTAGATATGTTGACCAAACTGGAAGATCTCTGAACCCCGTACTTTTGGGATTTTTATGGAGGCTTCATCACATAGACATGATGGATCATTGACTCCATCTGGAGAATTGGGGGTTGGGCTGAAAATTCCAAATTTCTAATTCCAAATTTCTAATCATGGCTTGGTCTTTCACCTCATTAGAACAAAAGACACTCTATCACCCAGGAAATTCCAAGGGATTTAGGAACTCTGTATTAGGAACTGGGATCAATGACCAAATATTAGAACAAAACATGTTCCTAATGTTCTTATCACTTAGGAAATTACGAGGGTTTTAGAAGCTCCCTGCCAGGAACTGGTAAGGCAGGGTGGGGTAGACCAATATATTTTTTCTATTATCTTACGGTGGTGTATCTTTTTTCTTACTTTTTCCCTTTAACCTGTTAGTGTCTTTGTATTCAAAGTGTGTTTCTTTGTATTTAAAGTAAACAGCTTAGTGTTGGTTTTGCTTTGTTATCCATCTGACAATGTCTGCCCTTTGATTGGAGAATTAATCCATTCACATATGATGTAACTTACATGTTTGGATTTAATTTTGTTTTTTGCTGTTTGTTTTCTGTCTCATCAGCTTTTTATTCTTCTGTTTCTCTTGTTCTCCCTCTTTTGTCGTAATTACATGTTATTGGTACTATGTTTTAATTTCTCTATTGGCCTTTTACCTTTATTTGTTTGCTTTTGTGTGTGTGTGTGTGTGTGTGTGTGTGTGTGATTGCTCTAGGAATTACGTTATGCAGCTCTAACTTATCACAGTCTAGAGGCAATATTGGATTAGTTCAGGAAAAATATAGGAATTTTGCAACCATCTAGTTCCCTTTACTTCTCCTAGCCTTTGTGCTATAATTAGAGTGATCAGCTTATCTCCTGATAAGTTTTATTTCCTAGTTTTAGCACTGAAAGTTCTGTGTCTGGGCAAGTCCCTCAGTCCTGGGCAAATTGGAAAGGTTGGTCATTTTTGCTATTGTTATCATCTTTGTTACATCTATAAATGTTATAAACTCAACAATGCGATGTTGTACTTTTTGCTTTAAGTCAGAGGTGGGCAAAATATGGCTCTCAGGCAAAAATATGGCTCCCACACCAAATCTGGCTCCTGGCCTGTTTTTGTAGGACCCACAAGCTAAGAATGTTTTTTGCATTTTTTTTTAAGATCAAATATTTTGCATTTTTAAAGAGTTACTAAGAAAAAGGAAAAAGAAAAATATGAGACATGAACAGTTATGTGACCCATAAGCCAAAAATATTTACTAATCTGTGCAAAAAAATGTCTGCTGATGCCTTCCTTAACCAACCATATATGTCTTTAAAAGAAAATGATAGAAAAAATATATACATATATACTTATTTTAAATATGAGTAATTTGTAAAAACTGGAGAGCCCCCCCCTTTTTTAAAGGAGATGTTAGTACATTGTTTGGGGAGCAATCTTATGGACCAACCAAATCTGTATTGTGTTTTATACAAATATGGTTTATGGACAGTGGTGGAAATGTGATCAGAGAAAGATTAAACAAGAGAAATATAGTTGATGTTGTTCCAGTGCCAATAAACACTGCCAGTATATAGTATAAAAAGGATTTGGTGAGGTTTTCCAAAGTAAGGAAAACCTATTTAAACTCTAATTCTTAGCTTAAAATTAAATTTATTATGTTCTGACATAACTGACATGAGTAATTTTACTTTGGAAGAAAATATTTCAATATTTAAAACATTTTCATTTGTTCTGATTAATTGAGTAAAAGTTTAGGTTTACATTGTATGCATAGTATCTTCCAGTTTCTTCAGGTCAGAAACTATTGTAAATCCTGATCTGTTTCACCTGGCAGGAAATAATCTTTCAGGACAAAAAAATGCTTATTTTTTAATATGCTGGCTTAAAGGTGAAAAGAAAACCTAAGGACAACTAGAAGTTTTTGTCATTATAAGAGCTCAGTTTCATTTGGAGAGAGCTAATTATGCTACATACATTCTTTTGAATGTAACAAATATTATGTACATTGAAGCACATTGTTTCAATTTTTAATGTAAATTCTTAAGGGAATATTCATGAGGATTTAATCAAACTTGTTGATGATTTATTAAAAAAATTTATTTATTTATTTGGCTGCGCTGGGTCTTAGTTGCCACGTGCGGGATCTTCGTTGTGTCGTGCGGGATCTAGTTCCCTGACCGGGGATCAAACCCGGGCCCCCTGCATTGGGAGCACAGAGTCTTAACCACTGGACCACCAGGGAAGTCCCTCAAACTTGTTGATTCTTTTTTTTTTTTTTTTTTTGCGGTACTCGGGCCTCTCTCTGTTGTGGCCTCTCCCGTTGCGGAGCACAGGCTCCGGACGCGCAGGCTCAGCAGCCATGGCTCACGGGCCCAGCCGCTCCACGGCATGTGGGATCTTCCCGGACCGGGGCATGAACCCTTGTCCCCCGCATCGGCAGGCGGACTCTCAACCACTGCGCCACCAGGGAAGCCCATGTTGATTCTTAAATGTGCTATTTTCTCTTAGTAAAAAACTGAAGAAAGTAATATGTTATAGTAGAGGTTTTCTAAGTTTTTAAAGGTGAAGTTTTTTTTTCTAAACTTGATTAAGAAACAATTCTTTAAGATATAAGTTAAAAAAATCGGAAACCAGAAAGCCATGTTTTGTTTCTTACTTTTTTTTTGGACTACACAACAAATAAGAATATTAGAATATTGCATGAGTACTATGATGATTCTACAATACCTGAAGTATATTAAGTTTTTATATGTATTTTATACATAATATATAAAATCTTTAAAGTTTGAAGGAATTTTTCCATTTGAATATATTATCCTTTAAAAAATTTAGAAACATAGTTATAGAAATACTATAAACAGGAAAGAGGTAGAATATTTCAGTTTCTTTGTAAAATTCTCTGCAGACCTGTATTAAAAATGTAGTTCAGAATCATCTAAACCAGTAGTCCTGAACCAGGAGTGATTGTGTTTCCCTGGGGACATTCAGCAAAATCTGGAGACATTTTTGGTTGTCACAATTGGATGGGAAGTGCTACTGACATCTACTGGGAAGAGGCCAGGGATGCTGATAAACATCCTACTATGCAGAGGACAGCTCATCACAGCAAGTTACTGGTCACAAACAAAATAGTGCCAAAGTTGAGAAATATCCATCAACATCATTTATGCTTTTCATTTCCAAGGTGTGTCACATCTATTATTCATATAACTCAGAGTTGACCAAGTCACCTTGGTTATGAGTGTATAGTATTCAAAATTATTGCTAGCCTTCTAGCATTTAAAAAATTTTTAATAAAATCTACATAACATAAAATTTACCATTTTAACCATTTTTAAGTGTACAGGTCAATGGCATTAAGTACATTCACAGTGTTGTATAAGTATCACCACCAACCTTCTCCAGAACTTTTCTTTTTTTTTTTTTTTAACATCTTTATTGGGGTATAATTGCTTTACAATGGTGTGTTAGTTTCTGCTTCATAACAAAGTGAATCAGTTATACATATACATATGTTCCCATATCTCTTGCGTCTCCCTCCCTCCCATCCCCCCATCCCACCCCTCCAGGCAGTCACAAAGCACCAAGCTGATCTCCCTGTGCTATGCGGCTGCTTCCCACTAGCTATCTACCTTACGTTTGGTAGTGTATATATGTCCATGCCTCTCTCTCGCTTTGTCATAGCTTACCGTTCCCCCTCCCCATATCCTCAAGTCCGTTCTCTAGTAGGTCTGTGTCTTTATTCCTGTCTTACCCCTAGGTTCTTCGTGACTTTTTTTTTTTCTTAAATTCCATATATATGTGTTAGCATACAGTATTTGTCTTTCTCTTTCTGACTTACTTCACTCTGTATGACAGACTCTAGATCTATCCACCTCATTACAAATAGCTCAATTTCGTTTCTTTCTCTAGTAGGTGTCTATTCCCGTCTTACCCCTAGGTTCTTCATGACCTTTTTTTTTTCTTAGAACTTTTCTTATTATTCCAACCTGAAACTCTGTACCCTTAAACAATAACTCCCCATTCCCCACTCCCCCCAGCCCCTGGTAACCTCTGTTCTACTTTCTGTCTATGAATTTGTCTATTCTAGTTAACTCATATAAGGGAAATCATAAAATATTTGTTCTGTTTAGTATTTTTTGTGTATATGTTGTTTTAATTATTACCTTAGGGTTTTTTGGTGTGTGTTTGTATGTTTTTTGTTTTCTTATAAAGCAGATTTTTTTTTAAATTTGGAGAATGTTTTATTTGACACAGAGCAATCCCATTATGAATTATATGTCTGCTGACAGTGATTTTCAGTTCTCTTTGTAATAAAGGATTGGAATGATTTACTTATAATGTGGTTATTTTATAGCTCCTTTGAATCTAGGAAACAAAATAAAACAAGGACTTTTTCCTTGTTGTTTGTTTCCAGTTTTACTTAGAAAAATGTAAAAACAATCTACATTCAAAGAATTAATTGATGTAGTGTTCCCACAAATGATATTATTAGCAAGTGATACTTTGAATTAAAAGAAGATCCTGGAAATGCAGTGTTACAGCAAGTCATTAATATTTTTAATACAGAGTACAAATTGTAGTGTAATTAACTTGGATTAATAGTATCCAACTTGTCCAACCCATTTTACAGTTGTTTCTAGAGGAAGCTCTTTTTATAAATGAATTTGGTGGAGGTAGTAGTTGCTTGTTGTTGTTGTCTTGGAAGATAATTAGCTCAGTTGCAGGAATGTTACATTAAACATTTTCATTAAGTAATGGAAATCAACCTATTAATTGAATGTGAGTGTTTGTGTATCATTTCTCATTTAACCAAAACAGTCTTTGCTAGTTCTGAGTGAAGGCATATATGACTTTCTTGGTGATATGTTTAATTTTGAATAAATGAATTGATACCTTTGAATTTGATTTGAACAAAGATATAAACTGAAAAAATGACAAACATACCTATCTCTAGTATATTTTCCTCTTTTCAAAAATTAACATTTTTATTTGTGATTAGAAAGAACCACATGATATACTTAATAAAGTATAGACTTGGATGTATCTGGAGTAACAGTTGTGATTTAGAAGTCAGTTATCAAAGTTTTTTTCCTCTTAAATACAAGCTAGAGATCTGCTTTTTCAGTATTTTTACTGAAGAAAAAGAATTCTACCAGAATTTTAGTTAGCTTAGTGTTAATTAGTTTAGATAAAATGTTTATATTCTAGAGTATGAGGCATCTTAAAAATACATGAATGTAAAGCACTACAGCTAAGCTTTATGCAAGAAAAACGGTAGGAGAATAGACTTCTTTACATATGGAATTACAGTTTTCTGTCTGAACTTATTCTTGCTGGTATTTGAAAATCATTTCTGGTTTTTGGTGAATAATTCTTAATTCAAGGATCATCATTAGTGAGATCTTGGGGGCAGTGTCTCTTCAAAAGCTTTTTTTTTTTTTTTTGCCAGGGGTTGACATGCTAAAATATGATGAAATGCCTGAATAAGATCATGGTGGATTGTATCATATCAATATCCTGGAATTATACTCTACTTTTACAGAATCTTACTGTTGGGGGAAACTAGACAAAGTATATAAGGGCTCTCTCTGTAGTATTTCCTATAACTGCATGTGAATCTATAATTTCCTTTAAACAAGAAGCAATATGATGAAAGACCAGATTTATTTTCCCACCTGAAGAAACCATAAAAAGCAGATGAGGGCTTCCCTGGTGGCACAATGGTTGAGAGTCCGCGTGCCGATGCAGGGGATACGGGTTCGTGCCCTGGCCTGGGAAGATCCCACATGCCGCGGAGTGGCTAGGCCCGTGAGCCATGGCCGCTGAGCCTGTGCTCTGCAACGGGAGAGGCCACAACAGTGAGAGGCCTGCGTACTGCAAAAAAAAACAAAAAACAAAAAACAAAGAAATAGCTGTTGACTCTTTCACCAGTGTTCAAATAAGCCTAACATCTTTTGGGCTCTTGAAGACAACATATTCCTCATTTACAAATTTTACTTAAGCCCATTTATGCTATTACTTACAGATACCTTGAATGGAGACCCTATAACAAAATGTTCTAGAATTTGCCCAAATTGCAAAATACAGGCAGTCACATTAGTGCCCCAAAGACCTTCACTGTAGAGGCTTTAGCAACCTCTTTCTACACCTCCTGAAGTCTCTAGGCTACCCATTATGGCCATAAATTGTAAGCTTTTGATGCAAGAAACTGCTCTCCTTGATCCCATGCTATATACACCATTAGCAGTAATTGCTGGTTACATGCTGATTTTCCTGGAAATTAGAGGCTTTTATAGGCACTGAGCCCATGACGCTCCCTCCTTAGCTGCCTATTATGCCTTGGGTCATGGAAGCGGTACCCTGTAAACTCAGTACCTCATCAAGGCCTCCTTGCCAAAACAAAAGTAAACCTGAGCTCTCTGGCATATCCCACCTATAGGAGGGGTTGGTCTCCCTTGTCCTCAGTCCTTTGCCAGATGCCATAATGCTGGAGGATGTCACCCCTCTACTGGACCCTTTAGATACTTGGGGAGCCCCTTGCGATCAACTGAGTGAATACTAAAGGGAATTTGTACAGTTTTGTATGGCATCACAGTTGATGGAGCACATGGGAAAGCTGTTGTTGTTAATTCCTTAAGCAGGATGTTCCTGATCAAGGACAGGATCCAGGGGTCAGCACTACTGGCCAAACTTCACGTAATTATCTTAGCACTAGATGCTCTGGCCAACAGTTAGTTCTCTCCACATTTTTACTGACTTGGGCCACGGCCAATAGTTTGGCTGTCTGGTCTTGCCAGTGGCAGCAACAACTCCTTACCCAAGGTTGCCCCTTTGGGTAGAAAGACTTCTGGGAATCTCTTGCCTCACAAGACACCTAATATTAACCAAACATTTCTCTGCACATGCTAAAGCCACAATACAAGGCCTCATTAAGACATTCCTTATTCCTTCTGGAGTTCCATACATTATCCATAGTGACCAAGGCACTCATTTCACTTCTCAAAATACACAATGCTGAGCTGCTGAACGAGGCATTCAATGGAACTCTCCCCTTCTTTACTAGTCTCAAGCTACCAACCTCATATAGTGCCAAAATGGCTTAATTAAACAAGTTCACATTCAATTAAGTAAAATGTCGTCAGTTAAACATCAGTAGTGAATTGTAATAAAATGCCCAACTCCGTTTTTGATATTTGATTGTTAACAGCTTTGAAGCCCCAGCACTTCTTTCTCCTTCTGTCCCACATCTGGGGAAATTGATAAGAAAGCTCAGGTACTCTCTTCTTTAATGCCAGCAGAAAGTTCAAACCGTGTAAGCCACAGCTTCTCACATACAGGAACCCTCACCCCAGTCCTTTTCCCTAACTACAATAAAAACAGAGCCAATCTCCTTTCTCTGCTCTCAAGCCATTTTGGACCTCCTTGGGAGCCTTCCCTGTAAAAAGCCTTCCCTTCCCCAAAAGCCTCATTATGAAAGCCTTTACATACCCTCCAGGTGCATGGGTGGTATCATCAGGGTCAACATCTGAACCAAATTTTGGATAGGAGGTCCATTCGTCTCTGTAGGGTGAGGACAGTGGTAGAGAAAGGATATTTTTTTTCAACAAATGGTGCTGGAACAATTGGATATGCATATGCAAAAACCCAAAAAACAAAACTTTTTTCCCACTTGTTTTTATTGTGGTAAGATACACGACATAAAATTTATCTTAACCATTTTTAAGTATACGTTTTAATTTAATTAAATTTTAAACTATGAATCTTCTAGAAAATAGTAAAAAATCTTTGTGAACATGTTAGGCAAATGTTTGTTAATTACACACCAAAAGCATGATCCATAAAAGAAAAAAATGATAAATCCGACTTCATCAAAATTAAAAGTTCTGCTCTTTGAAAGCCACTGATAAGAGGACTTGTATCCGGAATAGTTAAAGGACTCTCAATGCTCAATAATAAGAAAACAATCTAATTAAAACATGGGCAAAAATTTGAATAGACACTTCACCAAAGTAGACATATAGATGACAATAAGCACATGAAAAAATGTTCAACATCATTAGTCATGAGGGATATTACCACAATGAGATCCCACTACCCCACTAGGATGGCTAAAATTAAAAACTGAACCTACCAAGTGTTGCTGAGGATGTGGAGGAACTAGAACTCTCTTATACACTGCTGGTGAGGATGTAAAATGGTACAACCACTTTGGAAAATAGTTTGGCAGTTTTCTTAGAAAGTTAAACACTTACCTACTATATAATCCAGCCAGTAGCTATTTATCCAAGAGGAAAGAAAGTGTATGTCTATACAAAGACTTGTATTTGCTACATACATAGCAGCTTTGTTTGTAATAGCTAAAAACTGGAAATACTCCATATGTACATCAGCAAGTTGATGGATAAACAAACTGTGGTATATCCTTACATGGAATAATATTTAGCAATTAACTTATTACATGCAACAATGTGGACAAATCTCAAAATAATTATGCTGAATGAAAGAGGGTAAACAAAAAAAAGAGCATGTACTTATGATTCCACTTACATAAAACTCGAAAATTCAAACTAATCCACAGTAACAGAAAGCTGATCAGTAGTTGCCTGGGGATTTTGAGGGGGGGATGTTAAGAGGGAAGGGTAGGAGGGGGGATTACAAAGGAGCATGAGGAAACTTTTGGGTCTTATGGATATATTCACTATCCTGACCGTGGTGATAGTTTCATGGGCATGTACACATATCAAAACATATCAAACTGTACCTTTTAAATATATGTAGTTTATTGTATATTATACCTTAGTGAAGTTGTTAAATGATATAATAGTTTTTTCACTTAAAAAATATGTAAAAATCATGGACTACTTCAGGTAGTAAAGAAATTTAGAAAAGAAACAGAAACCTTCAGGGCTTATGGGATTTGTTCAAGGTCTTTCCTCAAGCAGAGAATAGGAGAACCTATGTCTCAACACCTTTTCTGTAGTCTTCCATGTTCCTTTCCCTCAAACTGGCTATTGTGAATGGTCCTTTTGCTGTAATTGGCACTGACCCTCTTCCCCTCTCATGTTTGAATTCTTAGACTTATTTTCAGTTCTGTTTTATTATCAGTAATCTATTAGTGTCTAAGTCTTTTTCCTTCTTCCCTTTGAAATCTGTCAAATGTTTTTTTTTTTAATACATTCTCTCTGCCAGCACTGCAGAACGGGCTGTTGTAGAATGGGCCAAGAGCCTCTCATTCTGGGATAAATGTAATATTTTTCTAATTAATCCCTTTCTTCTCATCTAATCCATGTTGTAACTATTCTGAGATTGACATTTTAGGAAATGAATTTTGTACTTCACATTCTTCCCTTGGCCATTTACATATTGAATATTTACTATATGTGTGGAACTGTAAAGGAGAATGGGAAGGAAGTGATTCTTATCTCAAATAATTTTTGAGGAGTTGGAGTTTAAATATAAATGTGATTTCTACCTTCAAGTTACTATTGTTTAGCTGAAGAGACCACATAAACACTTGAGAAGTTTAATAAATAGTAAAATAATACTTTTTTTTCCATTTTTTTCCCCTCCAGGTACCTGTTGCATGTAAATCTTTTCCCTGTGGTTATGTATTTATTAATAGGAAACTTCTAAAAATAAAACACTCAGAGAAATCATCACCTTTTACAGGTAACCGTGAGAGTTTACCACCTTTTCATCTTTTATGTATCTATTATATAAATTTAAAATTAATTTTTGTGAGTTACAATTTTTTTTGCTGGTTAAGTTATAATATTAAAGTCTATTGAAGTATGCCTTTGGCTTTTATTGACACAGTATATCAATTTATGATGATTTGTTCTTTATCCAATTTAAATGTTAACTACTTCACAATACTGATAAACTTTGTAACAAATTTTAGTGAGAATTTTAAATTGAAAATGTTAACTGGAAGAAAGAGAACTTTGGTTTTATTATTAATATAATTTTTTAAAGTACCAGTTATTTTGTTCCATTTACTGATTTAGACTATCTAAAAACTTGCTGATTTTAATTTTATAGCTTTCTCTTTAAAGTTGACAAATCTAGATTTATTTAATAAATGTATTCAGAGAAGGTGGGTTTTCGTTATTCTTTTCTTTTTCTGTGATAAGATCAGATTTCTAACAGTGGGAGTAGATTTATCACAAAATTTATTGTGGCTAACATGTGCCAGGTACTGTGTATCTTGGGCATACAGCAAAAAATCTACTCCCAAAACAGGTTCAGTGCTATCACAGTAGAGGAAAATATATATAGGAATATACATATGGAATATATAGGAAAAATAGCAGCTAGTAATATAAGTGCTAGGTAGGAAATTAAAATAAGAAACTGTTTTGGAGGATAACTGGAAGGTGACTTTTGCTTGAGTAGTCAGTGGATGCATCTCTGAGGAAGTAATATTTTAGCTAAGATCTGAATAGATGAAAGGGCTAAACAAGAAAACCAGGGAAAAGCAGAGGGAAAAAGCAAAGGTAAAAGTTCTAAGGCTAGATTTATTCCAGGAGTGCAAAGTTGGTACTATGGGGGAGGAGAAATTTCCCCTCCTTCCCCTCTTTGTTCTTTTGTCTGGCAATTAAAATGATATAAGGCAGATTAATGGGAGAAAATCAAGTTTATTACATGTGCATGGGAATCTACATAAGTATAAAGAATTTCACAGAAGGCAAGGTGAGGTATGTATATATTCTGGACTAAGGAGAAGGCGGTAGGGGTCTGAAGCTTCAAGGGGAAGTAAGGTAATTCACAGGAAGATAGAAAGAGTTAATGTTTGGTTAACAAATGCTTGCCCAAAGCTAGTCCACAGAGAGGACTTTGATCAAATGTGCATTGCTAGGTTCCTCCCTCTACCACACCTAATACTTAACCATAGTTATCTATGGTGATACCTTCTTCCTGGGACAGGCTTCATATCTTAAATTCTTTTAGGCAGCTAAGAGGGAAGTTCAAAGGTTCTTCCTGAGTCTTTTGTGCTTTGATTGTTTTTAGCTCAAAATAATCCACGTCAAAGTGGCACACTTGGCCCCATCAGTATAATAGAAGGAAATCTATTAATATCATATGTCATATTAATAAGTATAAGGAAAACATCTCATCAGGTTATCTCTATAGTTGCTGAGAAAGTCTTTGGCAAAATTCAGTACCCATTCATAATAGAGACACTCAAGAAAGTAAGAATTGAAGAATACTTTAACTCAATAAAGTATATATCTTAGTGTTAAAGTTAGTGTTTTACTTAAATGGAAAAACACTACAGACATATCCATTAAGATCAGGAACAAGGCAAGCATCCTCACTGTCTCCACTACTGTTTAGTATTATATTACAGGTAAATTCGCCAAGGCAGTTAAATAAGAGAAATCAGTAAGAGGCATAAAAGAAGTAAAACAGGGCTTCCCTGGTGGTGCAGTGGTTGGGGGTCCGCCTGCCGATGCAGGGGACGCGGCTTCGTGCCCCGGTCCGGGAAGATCCCACGTGCTGCGGAGCGGCTGGGCCCGTGAGCCATGGCCGCTGGGCCTGCGCGTACGGAGCCTGTGCTCTGCAACGGAAAAGGCCACAGCAGTGAGAGGCCCGCGTACCGCAAAAAAAAAAAAAAAAAAAAAAAAAAAAAAGGAAATAAAACAGTAACTATTTGTAGGTCATAGTGTACATGGACCCCAGAGAATCAGTTATAAAACTAACTCAAACAGTGAAAGAATTCACTGAAGGAGCAGGATTTAAAATTAACAAACAAAAATCAGCTTTCATAATGCAGGCATACCTCATTTTATTTTGCTTCGCTTTATAGAGTCTTACAGATAACTGCATTTTTGTAAATTGAAGGTTTGTGGCAACACTGCATCAAACATGTCTTTAGGTGCCATCTTCCCAATAGCATTTGCTTACTTTGTGTCTCTGTGTCACATTTTGGTAATTTTTGCAAAATTAGAAGTGGTGCTTGAAGATGTAATTGAATTGCTGCAATCTCATGATAAAACTTTTTAACAGATGAGGAGTTTCTTTTATGGGTGAGCAGAGAAAGTGGTTTCTTGAGATGGAATCTATTCCTGGTAAAAATGCTGTGAAGATTGTTGAAATGACAACAAATAATTTAGAATATTATATAAACTTAGTTGATAAAGCAGAGGCAGGGTTTGAAAGGATTGAATCCAATTTTGAAAGAAGTTCTACTGTGAGTAAAATGCCATCAAACAGCGTTGCATGCTACAGAGAAATTGTTCATGAAAGTGTTAGGGGAACCACTGACCGAAACTGCCCTCCCTGGCCAGGCAAGATAGTAGACATTTGCGTGAATTATCTTACAACAGGAGGTCCTGGTAAGGAACGTGGAACTAACAAGCTACCACCAACCGGAAGAATTCGGGAAAGGTCAAAAGGAGAGAGGAGACTCCAGTCCATATGCCCTGCCAACCTCCCAGAATCCTTCTCACTGGAATCCATCTTGGCTGAACAATGCACATGCCACCAGGAAGGACCCTGAGTCAGAGTGATTGGCCAGAGACAACTGGGAAACTAACCCCATACCATAAAACCCGAGACTGCAAGCCATGTGACAGAGCAGTTCTCCTGGGTTCCCTTACCCTGCTGCTCTCCACCTGGGCGCCCCTTCCCAATAAAGTCTCTTGCTTTGTCAGCATGTGTGTCTCCTCGGACAATTCACTTCCAAGTATTAGACAAGAGCCCACTCTCGGGCCCTGGAAGGAGTCCCCCTTCCTGCAGCAAAAGGAAGAGTCAGTTGATGTGGCAAATTTCTTTCCTTTTTGTCTTATTTTAAGAAATTGCCACAGCCCCCCTAGCCTTCAGCAACCACCACCCTGATCAGTCAGCAGCCATCAACATCAAGGCAGGAGCCTCCACCAGCAAAAAGAGAATGACTGAAGGCTCAGATGATGGGTAGCATTTTCTAGCAATAAAGTATTTTTAAATTAAAGTATGTACATTTTTTATATATAAGGCTATTGCACACTTAATAAACTACAATATAATATAAACATAATTTTATAAACATGCACTGGGCAGCCAGAATATCTGTGTGACTTGCTTTATTGCAATATTCATTATTGCCACGGTCTGGAACCAAACCTGCAATATTTCCGAGGTATGCCTGTATACTTACAGTAAACAGAACATAATGTTAGAGAAAAGCCCATTTACAACAGCAAAATAGGAGATTAAATACTTAGGAATAAATTTAATAAGGTGCAAAACCTATACAACGAAACTTTCAAACACCCCTAAAAGATACTAAAGCAGATTTAAACAAATGGCAAGACATGAAGATGTCAATCCTCCCTAAGTTAATTTATAAAATCAATGCAACCTTAATAAAAAAATCTAAGTTATTTTTTTGAGTTAGACAGACTGATTTTAAAGTTCATATGGAAAAACAAACATGCAAAAAATAACCAGGAAAATTGTCAATTGACTTTCAGTAAGGGTCCCAAGGAAATTAAATGGGAAAGAAAATCTTTTCAACAAATAGTGTTAGTACACCCTGCTGGATATCTACATGTGAAAGAATGAAGTTGGGCCCCTATCTCACAGCATACACAAAAATTAATTCAAATTAGATCATAAGCCTAAATGTAAGAGCTAATCAAACTATAAAACTCTTCAAGGAAAACAGCAGTAAGTCCTTGTGACCTTAGGTTAGGCTGTGGTTTCTTAAATATGACACCAAAGCACAAGTGACAAAACAAAAAATAAATTGGACTATATAAAAATTTAAAACTTTTTTTGCTGCAAATGATATCATCAAGAAAGTGAAAAGACAATGCACAGAATGGGAAAAAGTATTTGTAGATCACATATCTGAGAAGGACTTGTGTCCAGAATATATAAAGACCTCTTACACCTCAATAGTGAAAAGAGACAGCCAGGACATGGAAGCAACCAAAGTGTCCATCGACAGATGAATGGATAAAGAAGATGTGGCACATACATACAATGGAATATTACTCAACCATAAAAAGGAACAAAATTGGGTCATTTGAGAGATGTGGATGGATCTACAGACTGTCATACAGGGTGAAGTAAGTCAGAAAGAGAAAAACAAATACCGTATGCTAACACATATATATGGAATCTAAAAAAAAAAAATGGTCATGAAGAACCTAGGGGCAAGATGGGAATAAAGATGCAGACCTACTAGAGAATGGAGTTGAGGACATGGGGAGAGGGAAGGGTAAGCTGGGACAAAGTGAGAGAGTGGCATGGACATATATACACTACTAAATGTAAAATAGCTAGTGGGGAGCAGCTGCATAGCACAGGGAGATCAGCTCGGTGCTTTGTGACCACCCTAGAGGGGTGGGATAGGGAGGGTGGGAGGGAGGGAGATGCAAGAGGGAAAAGATATGGGAACATATGTATATGTACAACTGATTCACTTTGTTATACAGCAGAAACTAACACACCATTGTAAAGCAATTATACTCCAATAAAGATGTTAAAAAAATAGTAATAACCCGATTTAAAAAATGGGCATTGGATTTGAATAGCATTTGTCTAGAGAAGATATATAAATGGCCAATAAGTACATGAAAAGATATTCAGCATTGGAGAAATGCAAATCAAAATCATGAGATACTATTTCACACACTGATGGTAATAACAAAAAAAGATGGCAATAATAAAAAAGACAGGAAATAACTATTGTAAAGAAAGTAGAAAATTGAAACGCTCATACACTGCTGATAGGAATGTAAAATGGTACAGCCACTTTGAAAACAGTCTGCCAGTTTCTCAAATGGTTAAACAGAGTGATCCAATGTGATCCAGCAATTCCTCTCTTAGGTATATACTTAAGAGAATTGAAAACCTATGTCTACACAAAAACTTATACATGAATCATGCTTGTACATGCTGTTATTAGCAGCATTATTCATAATAGATAAAAAAATGGAAAGATTCCTGATGTCTATTTGATGATAAACAAATGTGGTGTATCCATATAATGAGATATTATTTGGCAATGAAAAGAAAGGAAGTAACATACGTTACAACGTGAATGACTTGAAAATATATTACGTGAAAGAAGCTAGTCACAAAAGATCACATACTGTATGATTCCAACTATAGGAAACATCCACATAGGCAAATTTATAGACAGAAAATAGATTAATAGTTTAGGGCTGGGAAAGGGATAGAGAGAGAATGGGGAATAACTTAATGGGTACAGAGTTTCTCTTGTGGGAGGTGAAGCAAGAAATGTTCTAAATTAGATTCACAGCCCTGGGAATATACTAAAAACCATTGAATTACACTTTATTATTTTTTGTTCCATTTGTTTTTTTCTCAAGCCTTCCCAATAATTCCATGTGATCTGGCCAGCCATCTTCAGGATTAAATAGTCTTCTTTAAGGTAATTCTTAAATCTTGCCCTAAGTAAACAGCCTCTGAAGTTAGTGCAAAGTCTACTAGGGTTTATTTTTTTTTTCTTCCAGTTTTATTGAGATATAATTTACATACCACTGTGTAAGTTTAAGGTGTACAGCAAAATGATTTGACTTTCATACATCATGATATGATTACCTCAATAAGTTTGGTGAACATCCATCATCTCATATAGATACAAAATAAAAGAAAAAGAAAATTCCTTCTGATGAGAATTCTTAAGATTTACTCTCAACAACTTTCATATATAACATACAGCAGAGTTAATTATATTTACCATGTTGTACATCACGTCCCTAGTACTTATTTACCTTATAATTGGATATGTGTACTTTTTGTGCACTTCATCCAATTCCCCTTCCCCCCCGCCTCTGGTAACCACAAATCTGATCTCTCTTTTTTTTTTAATTTACCCCTCAAAGTCTAGAATTCTTTTCTTTTTTTTTTTAATTTTTGGCTGCGTTGGGTCTTAGTTGCGGCACGTAGGGTCTTTGTTGAGGCGTGTGGGTTCTTTTTTGTTGTGGCGGGCTCTTCGTTGTGACGCGTGGACTTCTCTCTAGTGTGGCGTGTATGTTTTCTCTCTTTAGTTGTGGCGCGCGGGCTCCAGAGTGCGTGGGCTCTGTAGTTTGCAGCATGTGGGCTCTCTCATTGAGGAATGCGAGCTCAGTAGTTTTGGCCCGTAGGCTTAGTTGCCCCGCAGCGTGTGGGATCTTAGTTCCCCGACGAGGGATGGAACGTGTGCCCCCTGTAGTGGAAGCGTGGAGTCGTAACCACTGGACCACCAGGGAATTCCCTATATTCTCAGTATTAATCTCCTGTCAGATATATGATTTGCAAATATTTTATCCCATTCTGTAGGTTGTCTTTTCACTTTCTTGATAGTGTCCTTTGATGCACAAAGTTCTTAATTTTGATGAAGCCCAATTTATCTAATTTTCATTAATTTTTATTGTTAATTGTGGTAAAATACACAACATATAAAATTTACACAAAATATAAAATTTACCACATTAACCATTTTTAAAAAACTTTTATTTATTTCGGCTGTGCCGGGTCTTAGTTGTGGCATGCTTGCGGGATCTAGTTCCCTGACCAGGGATTGAACCCCAGTCCCCCGCATTGGGAGTGCAGAGTCTTACCCACTGGACCACCAGCAAGTTCCTATCTTAACCATTTTTAAGTGTATAATTTAGTAGTAGTAAGTATATACACATCTTTGTGCAACTGATCTCTAGAACTATTTTATCTCCCAAATCTAAAACTCTATACCCATTAAAAAACAACTTGCCATTTTCCCCTCCCCCACAGCCTCTGGTAACCTCTATTTTACTTTGTATCTCTATGAATATGATTACTCTAGGTACCTCATATAAGTGGAATCATACAGTATTTGTCTTTTTGTGATTGGTTTATTTCACTTAGCATAATATCTTCAGGGTTCATTTATTTTGCAGCATGTGTCAGAATTTACTTCCTTTTTTAGGTTGAATAATATTCTACTGTGTATTTACCATATTTTGTTTATCCAGTCATTGTTTGATGGACATTTGGGTTGCTTCTACCTTTTGGCTATTGTGAATAATCCTGCTATGAATTTGGGTTTACAGATAGCTCTCTGAGACTCTGCTTTCAATTCTTTTGGATATAGTCCCAGAAGTGGAATTACTGGATCATACGGCAATTCTAGTTTTATTTATTAAAAAAAATTTTTTTTAAATAAATTTATTTATTTTTGGCTGTGTTGGGTCTTTGTTGCTGCGTGCCGGCTTTCTCTAGTTCAGTGAGTGGGGGCTACTCTTCATTGCAGTGCACAGGCTTCTCATTGTGGTGGCTTCACTTGTTGTGGAGCACAGGCTCTAGGCACGCAGGCTTCAGTAATTGTGGCACGTGGGCTCAGTAGCTGTGGCTCGCGGGCTCTAGAGCACAGGCTCAGTAGTTGTGGCACACGGGCTTAGTTGCTCCGCGGCATGTGGGATCTTCCCTGTCCAGGGCTCAAACCTGTGTCCCTTGCATTGGCAGGCAGATTCTTTTTTTTTAATTTTTATTTTATTTATTTATTTATTTTTTTTTTGAGGTATGCGGGCCTCTCACTGTTGTGGCCTCTCCGTCTCCGGGGCACAGGCTCCGGACGTGCAGGCTCAGCTGCCATGGTTCAGGGGCCATGGCTCACGGGCCCAGCCGCTCTGCAGCATGTGGGATCTTCCCGGACTTGGGCACGAACCCGTGTCCCCTGCATCGGCAGGCGGACTCTCAACCACTGCGCCACCAGGGAAGCCCGGCAGGCAGATTCTTAACCACTGTGCCACCAGGGAAGTCCTGGTAATTCTATTTTTAATTTTTTAAGGAACCAATGTACGGTTTTCCATAGCAGCTGCACCATTTTACATTCCCACCAACAGTACCCAAGGGTTCCAATTTCTCTTCATCTTTGCCAACTCTTGTTATTTTCTGTTGTTTTGTTATTGTTAACAGCCATCCTGATGGGTGTGAGGTGATATTTCATTGTGGTTTTGATTTGCATTTCCCTAATGATTAGTGATGTTGAGCATTTTTTCATATGCTTGTTGGCCATGTGTGTATGTTCGTTGGAGAAATATTTATTCAAGTCCTTTGGCATTTTTTAATCAGGTTATTTGTTTTTTGTTGTTATTGAGTTGTAAGAGTTCTTTATATCTTCTGGATATTTAACCATTTATTAGATATATGATTTTCTTCCATTATGTAGGTTGCCTTTTCACTCTGTTGATTGTGTCCTTAGCATGGAAGTTTTAAATTTTAATGTAATTCAGTTTACCTACTTTTACTTTAATTGTTGCCAAATTCAATGTCATGAAAATTTCCCCAAGGTTTTCTTCTAAGACTGGTTTAGTTTTAGTTTTTACATTTAGGTCTCTGATCCATTTTGAATTAATTTTTGTATATAGTGTGGGTTAGGGTCCAGCTTCATTCTTTTGCATGTGGATGTACAGTTTTCCCAGTACCATTTGTTGAAAAACTGTCCTTTCCCACTGAAAGGTCTTGACATGACCGTGTCAAAAAAAAAATATATATATATTTTTTGGCTGCACCATGCAGCATGCAGGATCTTAGTTCCCCACCAGGGATTGAACCTGTGCCCCCTGAAGTGGAAGCACGGAGTCTTAACCACTGGACTGCCTTGTCAAAAAATCAGTTGACCATATGTGTGAGGGTTTGTTTCTAGACTTCCTATTCCACTGGTCTTTATGTTTGTCCTTATGCCTATACCATAGTTTTAATTACTGTAGCTTTGTATTAAGTTTCAAAGTTCGGAAATGTGAGTCCTCCAGCTTTCTTCTTTTTTAAGATTATTTTGATTATTCAGGGTCCCTTGCAATTCCATATGAAAATGAGTATCTGCTTTTCCATTTCTGTGAAAAAGGCTATTGGAATTTTGATAGGGATTGTGTTGAATCTGTAGATTGTTTTGGGTAATACTGACATGTTAACAATGTTAAATCTTCCTATCCATGAACACAGTTGTCTTTTCATTCTTTAATTTCTTTCAGCAGTGTTTTCAGCATATGTCTTTTACCTTCTTTGTTAGATTTATCCCTAAGTGTTTTATTATTTTTGATGCTATTATAAATGGAATTGCTTTCTTAATTTTCTCTTCAGATTATTCATTGCTGGTGTATAAAACAAAACTGATTTTTGTTCTTGGACTCTACAACTTTGCTAAACTTGTTTATTATCTCTAGTGGCTTTCTTACGGATTCTTTGGAATTTTCTATGTATAGGACCATGTCATTTATGAATAGAGATAGTTTTACCTCTTCCTTTCCAATTTGGATGCCTTTTCTTTTCCTTGTTTAATAGCTCTGGCTAAAACTTCTAAGTACAACGTTGAATAGCAGCAGTGAAAGTGAGCATCCTTATCTTGTTCCTGATCTTAGGGGGAAAGTTTTCAGTTGTTCATCTGTGAGTATGACGTTAGCTATGGGTAAAATAGACCTTTTAATACTAGTGCAGGGACAAATGGGCAGCCATTTGGAAAATGATCTACTTTTTTCATGGAATAATGAATGATCTACTTTTAGCATTTTCCAAATGGCTACCCATTTGTCCCTGTAATATTATTTAAAAGTTCACCTTAATCTACTGCTAACATGAACTAATTCCTCTATAATCTTGGTGTAGAAAATACAGGTATTTAACTCTGACTTAAAATCCAGAAGCATTAAAAGAAAAGTGATAAATTTCACTAAATTAAATTCTTGCATGAAAAGAATCCCATAAAAAGTTTGTGGGGAAAAGTATTGACAATCTATGCCACAAAAAAGGATAATTTTTTTAGATGAGAACACTTCTATAATTCTTTTTTTTTAATTAATTTTTATTGGAGTACAGTTGATTTACAATTGTTAGTTTCTCCTGTACCGCAAAGTGAATCAGTTATACATATACATATATCCACTCTTTTTTAGATTCTTTTCCCATATAGGTCATTATAGAGTATTGAGTAGAGTTCCCAGTGCTATTGTCCTTATTAACAATATTTTTTATGTACAAAGAGGTCTTAAAAATTGAGAGAAAAAGTTATAACAACCAAGTTATAACAACCAGATATAAAAGTGAGAATTAGCCATGAGCAGACAACTCACAAAAAATAAGCCATAAACATGACTCTCAAATATATGAAAAAAAGTTCACATTCACTCATAATTAGAGAAATGCAAATTAAAACAATACCTGTCAATGGCAAAAATTTAAAAATATGACAGTATTCTTTGTTGGTGAAGCTGTGGGGAAACAGGTGCGTGCTCTCATACATTGCTGGTGAGAATAAAAATTGTTATAATTGTTGTAATTTTTTTTTTTTTTTTTTTTTTATGCGTTACGCGGGCCTCTCACTGTTGTGGCCTCTCCCGTTGCGGAGGACAGGCTCCGGACGCGCAGGCTCAGCGGCCATGGCTCACGGGCCCAGCCGCTCCGCGGCATGTGGGATCTTCCCAGACCGGGGCACGAACCCGCGTCCCCTGCATCGGCAGGCGGACTCCCAACCACTGCGCCACCAGGGAAGCCCTGTTGTAATTTTTATAATTCTCCTTCTGAAGGGAGATTTGGCAATACCTAAAAATACTACGTAGGTATTTATTTACCCAGCAAGACCATTTTTGGGAATCTACCATGAAGATATACCTCCAACAATATGAAAATACATATGCAGATATTCATTACAGCATTGTATGTAACTACAAAATACTGGACACAATCTAAATGCCTATACATAGGAAAGTAATTAAACTGTTGTGTATCCATACAGTGGAATAATGGAGCTATAAAAAAAGAATGAGGATGATCTCTATCAATGGAGATGTGGATATGGAGTGTTTTCAAGAATATACAGTTAAGTGAAAAAAGTAAAGCACAATAGTACTTATAGCATACGCCTTTTATGTAAGAAAGGAGATATAAGACAATACACATATATCTGTTAATCTGTGCAAAATCAGTACCGGCAGGTTAAACCAGAAAATGAAGTGACTGATAACCTGTAGGGGGTAGGTGGGAAAGGGGTGCAAGGAAATGGAGAGGCGGGAATTCGGTAGTAGGAATGAGGAAGGAGTGACATTGAATAGAATGGGGAAGAAAAGAACTAACCCAAGTAATTTTGAAAAATATCATCTTGACTGGATACTGTAATGTTAAAGACATAAAAGAACTGTGCATTAATGCTGTAATCTAGTCAGTAAATGTATTTCTAACAGGGGTATAGATTAGCAATTCTATCTATGCTTTATGTGTGTACTAACTGAACAAATAAATATGTTTTTAGATAATAAGAACTGGGTTTCTCATAAGGAGAGGAGGAGGCTAAAATGAACTCTGTTGGGTTAGATTGGAATCTGTGATATCACTATATGTGTGGGTTAGTATGCATACATATATTTCCTAACTCTGTCCACTGTGAGGAACTAGAAGTGATGACACCTCAGCAGTAATGAACAAACTTAGCATCCAATTTTTTATTTCTAAGGATGATTCTCCAATAAAAGGAACCAGGGCTCCTTAGAGAAGTGGTCGACTGCAGGACTTAGATGGGGTAAAGGTCCCTGGAAAATCTTTAGGTGTGCCAGATAATAACAAAATGCTTTAAAAAAAAAAAAAAAAGAAAAGGGGGAATATTGTTGAAGGAACATGGGAGCCAACCTGAAGGAGTTCCTAATGGCCAAAGCTGGAACAATTTGAGCAAAAGAAATAATGATATCATTGAATTAATAAAGTAAATATCCATGAGTCCTTACTGATATAAATTTTAAAATGGGGGGGAAGGGACAGTTCTTCCTTTATAGTAGAATTTCAATTAATAACTGTGGAAGAATTGCAGGAAGTAGAAAGCCAGCATTAGCTAAACAGTAATTATTGTTGCAGACAAGATGCACTGATGGACAGTAAAATTAGTGAGTTAAAATAAAAGTTTTGTATAGAATCTAAGTATAGTAGTTTATACAGATTCGGTTTTCTTTGATGATTGAGTTTTTATTGTTTATTTTCTCTACAGAAGTGAACAATACCATGTCTTTGAAAGATTTACGAATTTTTTTAATATGAATTTAAACTAGGACGTAGTGCAGCCACGGCAAGTAGAAACATCAATTCTGTCTTTGGAGAAGGCTCTGTTAGTGAAAGGACTATCCGATGGTGGTTTGAAAAATTTCGTTCTGGGGATCTGAGTCTGAAAAATGAGCCTCGAGGGAGACCCAAATCTGTTTTAAATGAAGATCAGTTGAGAGCCATGGTGGAAGGTAACCCCCAAACAGCAATTCGAGATCTTGCAGCAGACTTAGGAGTTTCTGCTACAACAATTTCTCGACACCTGGCTGCAATAGGAAAGGTGAAAAAATTGGACAAGTGGGTAGGTACCACACCAGTTAATGGACGATCATAAACTCAGATGGTTAGAGGTATGCTCATCTCTTTACATTTGAAAGAACAGAGACATATTTTGGAGAGGATCATAAGCTCTGATAAAAAATGAAATTGAAAGTGGTTGGGACAATGGTTGGATTTTGATGAAGTTCCCGAACATGTGTTCAATCACTGCAACCAAAAAAGGTTCTGGTAATGGTATGGTGGTCTACAAAGAGTGTTTCATTACCGCTTTTTAACCCAGGTATAACTAACAGTAGCATCTTAACTGTCAAAAAGTTGAAATTATATATCAAAAAAGGTGATCTAAAAGCACTCTGTATTGGTTAGCAGACATGGACCTATACTGTTGCATGACAACATTTGACCACAGAAATCACAAACTATCATAGAGAAGTTAACTGAATTGAACTAAGAAAATTTCCCACATTCATCATATTCACCTGACTTTTTTTCAACCAATTACCACCTTTTCTGTCATTTGGAACTCTTTTCTGAGAAACAAAACTTCCTCCAATTGAGAAGCAGTAATTGGAGGATTTGAATAAACATTAACAATGCTAAATTTTATAAATATGGTACATACCATTTAATATTTAGGGAATGCAGTTAATGCTAACAGTGCATACTTTGGTTGAATAAAGCTTTTCTTTTTCTCCAAAATATTTAACATTTTAATTTGACCCATAAAAAGGCAATTTCATGTGGTTCAACTTGATACCTTCCCGGACCCTGGCAGAATGTGAAGACTGAAAGATACCTAAGGTATGGAAAACTACAAGCTGCCCATGAGTTTTGGGCTTCTTCACTGGAGGAATGTGGAGCAACCCAGTGTATTTGTGTGAAAGATGCTTAGGAGTCAGCCATGCAAAGGTCTGGGTAAAGTGGGTTCCAGGGAAATGAGCTGCCTCATTAGAGGCTCTGGGGCTCTCAGGAAAAAAAAATTTTTTTTTAATTAATTTATTTTTGGCTGCTCTGGGTCTTCATTGCTGCATGTGGGCTTTATCTAGTTGGTGCGAGTGGAGGCTACTCTTCGTTGCAGTGGACAGGCTTCTCATTGTGGTGGCTTCTCTTGTTGTGGAGCATGGGCTCTAGGCGCGCAGGCTTCAGTAGTTGTGGCTCGCGGGCTGTAGAGCGCAGGCTCAGTAGTTGTGGCGCACGGGCTTAGTTGCTCCGCGGCATGTGGGATCTTCAAGGACCAGGGCTTGAACCCGTGTCCCCTGAATTGGCAGGCGGATTCTTAACCACTGCGCCACCAGGTAAGTCCTCTTAGAGAATATTTTTTGACTAAAGAAATGAAAGTATGTTTCTAACACTAGAAGGCATGCACACATGGCTCAGTGATGCTTTTGGGTGTTAATACTTACTCTGTCACACAGAGCCAGTCATTTCTTTCATATGTTTTCCATTCTGATTTTTTATTTTTTAAAAATGTAGGTGGTCTGTCAGAGACCATAATTAATGGCCTCTTTATGATTTTTTAACTAGATTGCAGTTACTCTTTGTGGCATTTAGGGATTAAGTTGGGATAAAGATACCAGGATGGTCCTCTTCCTGCCTCTTTCGCTCATGACAACATGCTATGTCTAATCCATGAAGGAGAGGAGAGTTAAGGAATCTTGAAAGGTTAAGAGGTGAGAGGACATCCTGGAATGGATCTTACCTGGAGGGAGAGAGAGACACAGAAAGGGAGGGAAGAAGGGAAATGGAGGGAGAGATGGAATGGAAATTCCCTAAAGTAGAATTGACTATGAGCCCAAGGATTAAGGACCATGGAATGGATTACTGCAAAAAAGAAAAAAAAAATTGTCCTTTCCTTTGGGTAGATGCAACCCTGCACTATGACACATGGCTTGGTGAGCAGAGCATAGGGTGCTTTCAGTCCTAATTTATTCCCTGGCTGGATGCCCTGGTTGGGAGTCACGTGTTCATTTACTACTCCATCTTTGGGTTTATCAAGGAATCTACAGAGTTTCTGTGGACTCTTGCTTACTCCCAGGAGAGTGAAGCTTCTGATTAGTTCAGACTGATAGGGTAAGAGGACTAAGACCGGAAGTGTGGGAAGGACTTTATTTCAAAGGCAGCACAAGGGTGAGGCTAAATAGTAACAGGGTGAGAGGCAGTGGCTTGGCCAATGGGAGAGAAAGTGGTGTTTCTGGATGGTAGTTGTTCTATGACCCATCTATCCTTCCCTCAATTCTCAGACCCCTTGTCAGACTTCCAGAGCTGGATGCTGAATTTTGGTCTAAAACAATCAGTGGATATCCTTGTCCAGCCCAAATCAGTGTTTCTGGGATGGGTAGGAAACCCAAATAGGAGAGTGAACATGATGAGACAGGAAAAGGAGCAAATATAGGATGGTGAGCTATCTTAGCCATCTTCCCTACCATCTCCAACAAGGGGTGTAGACCCAAGAGACAGAAACGGGCCCTGTGGTTCTTGTGAGGACATGGATCCAGTTGTGCCTGAAACTGGTACTACTTATCAGTGTTTTTTGGTTATGTGAGCCAGTAACCTTTTTTGCTTAAGCCATTTTGAGTTGGGTTTCTATTTGGGGAAAAAAAATTTCCTGACTGATAATGCTCCCTGAGCCTTACATTATTTAACTGTAACCTTTGCAGGGCTTGGGGAGGAAGAGGGACAATTAATGTAAAGGACAGGCACAGAGTAGATGCCCAATAAGTAGTATTTAATACTATGAGAGAAAAAGCAAAAGGAGGCAAAGCGAGGCGTAGGACACCTTTGGAGGCCCCTCTGTGTTCAGGGCAGGCCAGTGGGCTGAGTTCAGTGCTCAGCGAAGGCTGGTACCTGTCTCGTACTGTCCAGAGGTACCCAGCTGTAAAGGAGGGCTGGCTTCTTGAGTTGAGCCTGTGGCTTTCCTGCAATGAGTGTTCCCTGACCCAGTGTGTTACTGGCCTCACAGGAAGGAAAGAAAAGCTCTCTTTCAGGACAAAGATGGCATCTTCTTTGTTTGTTATTTGTATCTTTTTTTAAAAATCATAGACCGTTCCATTTTGGAAATATGGAGTATAATGTGAACAGAATCAACACAAAATGACTACATTTTCCTCATTGTGATGATCATCTCTCTGTTGCTTTGGAAAAGTAGGAACTACAGCTTTAAACTTCTAACTCTTTAATTTAGGAGCTATATTGGGTTTTCAAGAAAAATGAGAAATTTTATACACACCCAAGATCTCCCAAGCATCCCAGTGCTCTTGTTATCCTTTCCCAGAAAAGAAAGAAAAGCTTTAAAAGGTTCCTTGGTAGAAACTTTGGTTTGTTTTAGTGTCAAAATAAAGGAGTTGAGATGGAGGCTGTTACATCTCACCTCCCCTTACCCCCCAGGAACTTGGGTTGTAATTACAAAAGGGGATAAAAAATGGCTTTGAGAGAATTCCCCGATGGTCCAGTGGTTAAGACTCTGCACTTTCACTGACAAGGGTTTTGGTTCGATCCCTCGTTGGGGAACTAAGATCCCACAAGGCGAGCAGTGCGGCCACAAAAAAAAAAGAAAAAGAAAAAGGCTTTGAATAGCCATTTTGGTTTCTCAAGTACATAATACCTATATTAAAATAGTTCCTGGGGACTTCCCCAGTGGCGCAGCGGTTAAGAATCTGCCTGCCAATGCAGGGGACACAGGTTCGAGCCCTGGTCCAGGAAGATCCCACATGCCAAGGAGCAACTAAGCCCCTGCCCCACAACTACTGAGCCTGTGCTCTAGAGCCCGTGAGCCACAGCTAGTGAAGCCCATGCTCCTCAACAAGAAGCCACTGCAATGAGAAGCCTGTGCACTGCAACGAAGAGTAGCCTCCCCTCGCTGCAACTAGAGAAAGCCCATGCACAGCAACGAAGACCCAATGCAGCCAAAAATAAATAAATCAAAGGAAATTAAAAAAAAAAGTTCCTGCCTGGTCTAATTGCTTACTATGAGACTAGAGCACCTACAGCCACTTCAACAGCACACATGAGGATCTTGAGCAAAGTTAGAAGTAGCATCGAAAGCCAGTGGAAAGTGGGCTCTTCCAGCACCCATCCTCAGTATGTCAGATTCTCTCTTCCTCTTTCTTTTGGTGCTTCAGCCATAATAGCTTCCTTTCATTTCCTTTTACCTCAGTTAATTTGCCCATGCTGTTCCTTCTGGCTGAATATTTGCTACTCCTCTTTACCTCATTAACTCTACCCATCATGCATATTTCTTCCAGGAAGTCTCCACTTCCACAGGGAAGCCCCACCCTACCACAGGTCAGATCTCCTCGTCAGTGGCCTTAGAGCCCCAGAATAGTACCTTCATAATTGTGATCACTGTAGTTATATATTTATTTGTATAATAGTACGTGTTTGTATGAGATTCACAACAGCAGGAACTTTATTTTACTCACAAGATTGTATCCCCATCAAGAGCACAAGGTCCAGCACATAGTAGGTACCTAGTAAGTATTAAATGAATGAATAAGTGTCAGGGCCAGTATCATCCATTTTGTAGAAAGCCCTTGTTTTGGTAATGGTGTAAGTAAGGAATATGTTTGACAGCAGATAATTGAAAACCTAATGAAAAGTGGTTTAAAATGTAGGTCTTGTTTCCTATAATTTATGAAAAATTTCAGACATACAAAATACTTAAATTTTACAGTGGACACCTGTATGCCAACAGCCTAGATTGTACCACTGACATTTTACTATACTGTATTTGCTTTATCACTTATCTACCCACGTAGCCATCTTTTTTTATGCATTTTTTTTATGCATTTCAATATAAGTTGCAGGCATTGGCACATTTTCCCATAAATACTTCAGCATACATATCATTACTTAGATTTCAATATTTGCTTAAGGTTTTTGTTGAGATAAAATTTAAATTCAATAAAATGCCTAAATCTTAAGAGTAGTTTTCATTTTGACAAATGCCAGTACTTGTGTGACACAAACCCCTATTAAGATACAGACTATTACTATCAGCCCAGGAAGTTCCCTCATAACCCTTTTCATTTTATCCCCACCCTTATCCTCCAAGAGGCAAATGCTGCTCTGATTTTTTTCTACCATGGAATAGTTTTGCTTGTTCTAGGACTGCATATAAATGGAACTACAGTATGTGCTCTTTTGTGTAAGGCTTCTTTTACTGAGCATAATGTTTTTGAGATTCATCCATTTTGTTGTATGTATCAGTAATTTGTTCCTTTTAAAAGCTGATTCATATTCCATTAAGTGAATGTACTACAATTTGTTTATCTATTTATGTTTACCTATTGATAGACATTTGTGTGTTTTTTCCCCATTTTGGGTCCATTATGAATAAAGCTGTTATGAATATTCTTGCACAAGTCTTTTTGTGGACATATATTTTCATTTCTCCCGAATAAATACTTAAGATTGGAAATATGGGTCATAGGCTGTGTGTATATTTAGTTTTCCTAGACCTTTTTCGAAAGTAATTACAGTATTTTATACCCCCTTCCACTAACATATGATGTTATTAGTCTTTAATTTATCTATTCTAGTGGGTGTGGAGCTGAATCTTATTTTGAGCTATTTTCTGCCTTTCACATTATAGGGCATCTAGGGAGGCAGGTCACAACTGGGGTGCTACTCAACAATGAGCAACCCAGGCACTTTTTAGTTTTCTATTCATCCTTCTTAGTGGATTGATGATAATTCCATGCATGGCACCTAGGGTAGCCAGCCTCTAAGATGGCTCCCAATGATCTCTGCCTTTTGGTGTTCTTGCCCTTGTGTAATTTCCTCTCATTGAGTGTGGGCTGGACTTAGTGACTTGCTTCTAATAGAATACAGCAGAAGTGATGTGATGCCACTTCTGAGATTAAGTTATAAAAAGAATGTGGCTTCTGTCATTCTTTCTCGGATCACTCATTCTAGGGGAAGCCAGTTGCCATGTTTCGAGGCACATCTGTGAAGAGCCCATGTGATGAGGGACTGTGGCCGCCAACAATTAAATGAATGAACTTAGAAGTGGATCTCCGCCTAGCTGAACATTCAGATGAGACTGCAGAACCACATCTGTTTTAAGCCGTTAATTTTGGGGGTAATTTGTTATGAAATGATAGATAACTAATACAACACCTCATTGTCTCACTGTCATAAGATGGCTGCTTTACCTCTAGGGCCTCATATTCATGCTCCAGACAGTAAGAAAAGTGTGAAAGGCAAAGGACAAAGAGGTTTTTTGGTCATGAATCACTTCATTTTTATCAGGAACTCAGAGCCTTTCCAAAAATCTCACTTAGCAGACTTCGGTTTACATCTTATTGGCCAGAGATAACACCACATGACCCACTCCTACTTAGAAGATGGCTAGAGAGAAGGGGGGACCTGAATGAAGTTTGCATCAGACAGCTGTCAGTGCCTGCCATGTAAAGCACTTCAAAAGCCCCACAGAGATGAAGACCTCTTCCTTAACACTCACACCAGCCAAGTGCCCTTTTGGGAAGATTTCCATAAAAAGGACCCAGTCAAATGAAATTTTCAGAAAACTCCTCAGGGCCAGGATTGCTGGGCCTGGGTTCCCGATTCATGCCCTACACCATTCTCCTGGGAAAACTGAGGTACTATCTTCCTCTGCTACTTCTATTCCTCCATTTCTTTGCATTAGAAAATTCAGAGTCATCCTGAAAATGTCCATGACCGCCACTCTCTCCCAGCAAAATAGCTCCTTAAGTTTTGCTAATATTATGGCCTTCATATTTAAAAAATTCCACCCCTCTCTTTATTGTCCATCCTCTCCCCATGCCTCAGGTCTAAAACCTGAGGTATTTTTCTGGCTCAATCATTATCAACTTCAAATACAATCCTGTTACTCCCCAACTTAAAACCCTTACTGCCCCATTGAACTCAGTATGAAGTCCAAACTCCTTCCCATGGTAGCAAAGACCCTGCCTGCATAGCTGGATATGATCCACATCTCCAGCTTTAACTGTTTGCCTTGCACTTGGTGTGCTCACAAAGCTAAACTCCTGACCTCTCTGCCTTTGCTTACACTGTCTCATCTGCCTGGTGAGTTCTCACTTTTGATTGGGCAATTCCACCTGACTTACTTAGGGATTCAGTTTTGGAAATAACTCTTCTAGAAAGCCTTCTAGGACCACCAACACCCTCAACAGTGGGTCAGGTGACCTCATTAGCTGTGTACAAATCCTTTTCCCTTTTGCGGGGGTGGGGGGTCATATTAGGTTAACCTAGTAGAAAATTCAGATAGTACAATAGGATATGGAATATGTCTCCCTCCTCTTCCTGCCCTCCAGTTCCTATTACCAGTTTCTTAATGTATATGCAAGCATAAATAAATATATTTTCATATTATTTTTGCACAGTTAAACAAGGTGTACTATACTTTGTTTTTCTAGTTAATACTATTTTGGAGATCATTATATCACTTTACATACAGAACTATCATTCTTTTGAAGAACTGCAATGACATTTCGTTGTATGCATAACTTAATTTGCTCAAGCAATTTGTTGATGGACACATGGGCTGTTTCTGATTTTGTTTTGAAAAGCAGTGCTGCGAAGTGCAGCATTTTTGCACAAATCCATTTGAGCACATGGAGAGTATCTTTCCAAATTCTTAGGTATGGGATTGCAAGATCAAAGGCGAGGTGAATTTTAAATTTTGATATAACACTCTAGTCAACCGACTTATTCTTTCCAACAACAACCCAAATCCCCTGTATTCGAATGTTGGGCCGTCTACACTTCTAGACTACGTGTTTGAGGGCAGGCACCTCCTAGTATTCACATTTGTGTGGCAGAATTGGCCCTTAATACATATTTGACTTAACGAATTTTATACCTCGCAGAACCGAGTCCAGGGCTGGCATATAGCAGATTCATCAGATGTCTATTACAATTCCTCAATGATTAGACTCGCTAACATTTACTGAAGTTTATCAAACGGCAGGATCTGTGCCAAGCCCTCTGCCTCCCACCGCCTTTTTCACTCACGTTCTCCTTCCTCCGGGGGAGGGGGCGGGCTCAGCACCACGACCCGCCCTGTCTGTGCATTCGTTGGTCGAACCTGACGCCCGTTACTGCCGAGTCCCGGCCAAACCACGCCTCCACGCCGTTCGTCTGGCCCAGAGAGGGCGTGTCCATCGTCCCGCCGGACGAGCCAGTCGGTCTCCTCTCGTGAGAATCGATACGCCCTAGAGGACCGGAGCGGCGCGGGTGGGGGCGTGTCCCGCGGTCCCTCGGAGCCCGCGCACGCCGCGCCCCGCCCCCTCAGCACGCAGGCTCCGCGCGAGCTCGCGCACGCGCGCGCGCGCGCGCTCTTCAGAGCCTCACTCGGGCCTGCGGGGACCGACGGGCGGAGGCTGGGCTGCTGAAGTACGAGGGGCGGAGCCCGGGCCGCCGCCGCCGCCGCCGCTGCCGCCGCCGCCGCTACTGCCGTAGCCGCCGCTGCCACCAGAGAGGAGCATGTCTGCAACTCGAGCCAAGAAAGTGAAGATGGCCACCAAATCATGCCCCGAGTGCGACCAACAGGTGGGCGCCGGGGGCCGGACACCGCGCACACGGGCCGGTGGGGCGGGTGCGCGCGGGCGGGCGTCCGTTGCCGGCGGCCGCTGGTTGTGGAGAGGCCGCCTCGCCGGGGTCCCAGCGGCTGAGCGTGTGGGCCGGCCCTTGAGCTCTGGCCATCATGGGAGCCCGCAATCGGCCGGATAGAGCCCAGGGGTTGCCGGGGAAGCGCCCGGGGCCGCGGCCCGGCCGGTGCCCACCTGGCGGCGGTCAGACGGGCGAGTATCTTGCCCTGTGGCCAGCCGCGTGAGAGGGGGCGTGGATTTATCGTGAGCTGACGGGGCGCCCTGTTCGGACCCTCCCAGAATCGCCTGTCCGGCTCCGGTGACAGCGGCAGGAGTGTGGGGCAGCAGCCCAAGTGGACGAGTTCGGTTCCTCAGCCCCCTTCTTCCCCGAAGAGAATCCCCGATGTGTCAACTCTGAGTCTGGGCTCCTGGCTCCGAAATCCGCCTTCTGCCAAGCTGGGTTGCTTTGTTCCCGTTTCAGATGTGTACGGTGGACCCCCAAAACTGTCCCCCCGCGACCTGGGCGGATGCTTAAATGTGACAGACAGGCCCGCAGTGTAACAGTTTTAAGTTTTGGCGAAATATGGAGATTTTTTCTCTTAAATATATTTATTATATTTTTGACGTAAATAATCGTGAATCCTTTCTGTACATTGTTTTAAATGGAACGTTATTGAATGACGCCCCCATTGAAGCCCTTCCTGAGCGCTCCTCACTTGCCCCTACTCGCCGCGGTATCCACTGTAAAAATTCGGCGTTTTCTGCTTCCAGATCTTCTAAAATATATATATGTGGTTTTATGAATTTTAAATGACTGCTTTCTACACAGAATTAATGGTGTCATAGCTGTAAGTTAAAAAAATCTCATCTTACCGTTTTAGTTTAAGGATGCCTCATTTTTTACTAGAATAATAGAAGTTCCTCTAAACCTTATAATCGAATGAGTTAAGACTCGGTTAAAAGCATTAGTAAGGGCCCTATTTCACGCCAACATGCAGATCTGGGTGTGTTTTTTTCTTTTCCACTGAGAGGATTTTTTCAAAATGATTACCTCTTCTCCCTTTTTCATTCTCTCCTTTTTTTAAAATCAGGAGTAATTTGAAATGGATGAAGACTTTTTTTTTTTTTGCGGTACGCGGGCCTCTCACGGTTGTGGCCTCTCCCGTTGCGGAGCGCAGGCTCAGCGGCCATGGCTCACGGGCCCAGCCGCTCCCGCGGCATGTGGGATCTTCCCGGACCGGGGCACGAACCGGCGTCCCCTGCATCGGCAGGCGGACTCTCAACCACTGCGCCACCAGGGAAGCCCTGAAGACTTTTTTAATAAGCAGATTTTAGTGCATACTTTAAGGAGCAAGCTTAAAGGTTGATCAAATCTTTTAACAGAAAATGTTACATGTTTTATTCAGTATCTTTTATGGGCAATGATAGATATGCTGATCAGAGGAAGACTGTGCAAGGAGAATTACGGTTTATTGATTGTTTGAGTTTATTGAGTATGCATTCTAAAAACAATTTAGCCATATTTTCCAAAACAGAGTTAAATTTCCTTTCTTTTCTTTTAAAATTTTTGTTTGCGTTGGGTCTTTGTTACTGCGCGTGGGGCTTTCCCTAGTTGCGGCCAGCGGGGGCTACTCTTCATTGCGGTGCACGGGCTTCTTATTGCGGTGGCTTCTCTTGTTGTGGAGCACGGGCTCTACGCGCGAGGGCTTCAGTAGTTGTGGCTCGCGAGCTGTAGAGCGCACACACAGTAGTTGTGGTGCGCGGGCTTAGTTGCTTCGCGGCATGTGGGATCTTCCCGGACCAGGGCTCGAACCTGTGTCCCCTGAATAGGCAGGCGGATTCTTAACCACTGCGCCACCAGAGAAGTCCTAAATTTCCATTCTTACCATTAAACTAAATTTGTTAAATTCTGAAAAAGTTGGACTTTTCTATTTAAGTCTCCTTGTTGAAGATTATTTCAATATTTAAATCATTTCCATTTGTTCCGTTTAATTGTGCAGAAGTATAAGGTTTACATGGTATGCATTATGCATTCCAGTTTCTGTAGGGCATCAGTTATTGCAAATCCTGACCTTGTTGTATTTGGCATACAGTAACCTTTTGGGGAAAATAACCTGTTTTTAATATCCTTGTTAAAAAAAGAGGAAAGGATAGTAAACTTGTAGGAGTCCCTGTAACTATTCGACAAAACGTGATCAGCATTTTATTTGGAAATATCACATTCTGTTTTGTTGTTACACACACAACCTCCACTCCAGCTGCCATAACAAAATACTGTAGATTGGGTGGCTCAAACAACAGTAATTTATTTTGTCACAGTTCTGGAGGCTGGAAGTCCCAAGATCCTGGCAGAAAAGAGAGCTTTCTGGTGTCTCTTGCAGGGACACTAATGCCATCCTGAGGGCTCCACCCTCATGACCTCATCTAAACCTAATTATCTCATCTCCAAATAATACTATCACGTTGGGGGGTTGGAGCTTCAACATACGAATTTGTTGCTGGGGTGTTTTTGCGGGGTGGAGACACAATTCATTCCATAACAGGCCACAACAACATAATTTAAAATGTTGGTTTGTAGTGTTCTTTATTCTAAATACTTAAGAGAAGATAACATACATGGTGACTAATTCAAACTTTTGGTGATTCTTAAAAGCGATTTATCTTTTACTAAAAGTAACTCAATTGAAGAAAATAATAGATTAATTTTAGTTTTCTAGTTATTTGAAAGTACAGTTTCTTATAAATGAGAAAAAAATTAGAATCCAGAAAGCCATTTTTAAAAAAAGCTTTAGAATACTGCTGTTATTCTAAGTTGCCTGATGAATATTAAATTAGAATTTAGATATAGTTTATAAACATAAATATAAAATCTTTAAAGTTTGAGGAGATTGCCTCAGTTGAGTAGATTTACATAAGTTCTGTCTATGTGTAAGTTTAAAAACAGGTACAGAGATCAGCAAACAAGAAAGACCTAGATTTTCAGTTGCTTTATTACGTCCCCTTTTACATTCCCCCATTTGAAAATATAGTTCTGAAACATCTAAACCACAATACTTTTCATTTTCAACGGGTTTCACATCCACTAACTCAAGTTACTGAGCCATTTTGAGTGTAGTAGTAGTCAGGATTGTTATTATTTTTCTGGGATCTCTGGTGTATGTTTCTGTTTTTGCTTTTTTTTTTTTTTTCTTTATTACATCAGCTTTTTCCCCCTTTTAGGAAAAAATGTTAGGAAATTTTATGTGACATTTAGCAAATATGTCCGCTGTACGTAACTTTGATGCTCTTAGCAACAAAGAGTATAGATGGATTCTCTGTATTGTGGTTATTTTTGAGCTTTTTGAAGTCAGTGAAACAATATAGGGTCAGGATTTTGTTTTTTGCAGTTGTTTTTTTAAGCCTGTCTTACTTGTAAAACATGCCTACAATCTAAATACCTATTTTTCAAGGAATAAATTGATTCACAAGCCATCAGTAAACAACACTTCAAAGTTTTTTCCTTGCATTTTAAAATCCTGCAAATATAGCATTAGAACTTTCATTACTGTTGTCTTTGGCATTACAACTGAAATTTCATGGAAGTTTAGGTGTTTGTTTAAAATCCAAATTATACAATAATTTAAAGAGATTAATATAACTGAAGTTGTCTACCTCATTTAATAATTCTTTTTACAGGATCTGTATTGTGGTAGTGGTTAGTTGGGTTTTCTTCAGGGTTGGTGTGAGGGGAAGGAACTTTACATTTTCAAAAGGACCTTAGGGTGACTTAGCTCAGGCGCATGAATGTTCCTTGAGCATAAGACACTTTCATTAAGGGATGTAAATCAGCCTGTCAATTGAATTAGTCATCCCAAAGCCGAATGTACATTTCTCATCTAACTGTAGCACACTGTTAATTCTGGACATGGGTTGATATAATTTTTTTGTGTATAAGACAATTAAATTTCAATTTGTTGAGTTTCAATAGCTGAAAGAAAATGGTTGTTGAGTAGCAAAGGGTATGTTGAATAAGAACATCACGTTCTGTGTTTTTTTGGGTAGCATTAACTTAAAACAATTTATATTGCTGTGGATGCCGTTAATGATGTGTTTTAGGTATAAAGGAAATGAGTCAGTACCTTTGAGCTTGGTTTCTCTGAAGATGTGAAATTTTTAAAATGACAAAACATACCTATTTTAGGCAGATTTTACACTATTAAGAAATGTAACATTACATTTTCTGTCATGGTTTGGAAGAATCTCGTTACATTCTTTTTTTTTTTTTTTTTTTGCGGTGCGCGGGCCTCTCGCTGTTGTGGCCTCTGCTGTTAAGGAGCACAGGCTCCGGGCACGCAGGCTCAGCGGCCATGGCTCACGGGTCTAGCCGCTCTGCGGCATGTGGGATCTTCCCGGACTGGGGCACGAACCCGTGTGCCCTGCATCGGCAGGGGGACTCTCAACCACTGCGCCACCAGGGAAGCCCTCGTTACATTCTTGATAAAGCAAGCTGTTAGACATACCTGGAGTTTGATTATTTTTATAGATTCATTGTTATTTTTCATAAATACAAACTAGAATTCTTTGTTCAGTATTTTTATGCAAAGAAAAGGAATTCTGCCAGAATTCTGATTTAGCTTATTTAGATCACATATTTATATTCTAGAACATGAGGCATTCTCTACATAAATGGATGAAAGCTTTATAGTAGTGATTAAACTTTTACATAAGCAGGACAGTGGGCAAATGGAACTTATCTTACAAAGGGAATTGTAATTAGTATTCTGTGAGTACTTTTTGTTGAGATTAATTTCTGCTTTTCAGTGAATGTGCCCTGAGTCCAAGGATCATTAAGGTTAATATTAGTGAAACAATTGTGGAGGAAAAGCTAAAGCTTTTTTCAATGATTTTCAGTAATATTTGGTTTTATAAATTTATTTATTTATTATTTTTGGCTGCGTTGGGTCTTCGTTGCTGCATGCGGGCTTTCTCTAGTTGCGGTGAGCAGGGGCTACTCTTCATGGCCATGTGTGAGCTTCTCATTGCGGTGGCTTCTCTTGTTGCAGAGCACTGGCTTTAGGCGCTCGGGCTTCAGTAGTTGTGGCACACGGGTTCAGTAGTTGTGGCTTGCAGGCTCTAGAGCACAAGCTCAGTAGTTGTGGCACATGGGCTTAGTTGCTCCACGGCATGTGGGATCTTCCCAGACCAGGGCTCAAACCCATGTCCCCTGCATGGGCAGGCAGATTCTTAACCACTGTGCCACCAGGGAAGTCCCTAACATTTGGCTTTAGAAAAATATTGACAGACTTGAAATGGAGAAAGGAGACACTTGTAAAAATAGTTTACAGATTTAGAAACAGAAGCCTGAAGAGCTTGTGTTTTATCCGACGTCCTTCCTGGAGCTGAGACTGTAAGATACTAGATCTCAACTCCTGCTTTGTCCCACATTCTCTTTTGTTAGTACAACACTTTTGCCCCTCAAACGGGTTGTTGTAAACTTTTTTTTTTTCTATTGGTAGTAATCGGCATCTTACCTGCTCATGTTGGAACCTGGGTTGTTTTCAGTTCTTTACCCTTTTGAAATGTCTTGTAGATCTACCTTCTCTCCATTTCCATTCTCACTATTCCAGTGGGGCCCATAATATTATGCTGGGATTACTTTAATGATTTCCCAATCATGCCCCCTTTTCCAATTTATTCTATATAAACTGCTTTCAAACTAATATTTTAGGAAATGCTACCTTTTCCCCCATATATTTTCCTTGGCTCTGACCCTATTGTGGTTTTCTGTTGTTCACTCACATCAGCACATGTTTACCATGCATTTGCTACATTCATGGTTATTGTAGTGTGTTACTAGAATGTGAAGATTTAGAGGACACAATACCCATCTCATAATTTGTTGTCAGGAGGTGGGGTTTAAATAAATCCACGATTCCTACTTCAAGTAATTTATCATTCAGTTTAGGAGAGTACATAAACACTGAGAAGTTTAAGAACAGAAAAATAGTAATAATAAATTGTTTCTTTTTTTTGTCTACAGGTTCCTGTTGCATGTAAATCATGTCCCTGTGGTTACATATTTATTAGCAGAAAACTTTTAAATGCAAAACACCCAGAAAAATCACCATCTTCTACAGGTAATTGTGAGAGTTTACCACATTTTTAGCTTTTTGATGTAGAAATTTAAAATTAATTTTTGTGAATTTACTATTCAATTTTTGTTGAAGTTAAAAATTAAAGTCTATTGAAGTATGTGTTTGGTTTTTATTAGCTATTGGAAATCAGCTTATGACATTAGTATGCCGTTCATTCTATTTAAATGTTAACCCCCTTGTAATGCTGATAACGCTTGTAACAAATTTTCTATTTTTTATTTTTGGAGTATGGAGAGCCATTGAAGGGTTTTAAGCAAGGGAGTGACCTAATCTGATTTTTTTAAAAAAAATTTAAATGTTTACTAAAGATATAATTGACTTCCAGTAAATTGTGCATATTTAAAGTGTATGTTTGATAAGTTTTGTCATGTGTTTACACCAATCAGTCACCACAGTCAAGATAATGAACATGTCCATCATTCCCATAAGCTCTCTAGTTCCCCTTTGTAATCTTTCCATCTTGTTTCCCACTCCCCCAGATAACCACTGATCTGCTTTCTGTCACTATTTTAGAACTTTACATTATATAAATGGAATCATACAGTATGTAATCTTTATTGCCTGACTTCTTTCACTGAGCATAATTTAAGATTCGGCCATATTGTTGTGTATATCAATAAGAATTCATTCCTTTTTATTGCTTAATAGTATTCTTTGTGTGGATATGCCACAATTTGTTTATCTGTTTACTGCTTGATGGACATTTTGGTTTTTCCTCTCATAGTGCTGGTACAATGTGTAACAACTTTAAAGTAGGTTTTTGTTTTTTTTTTTAAACTGGTGACTGAAAAAATATAACCTGATTTTGGTGTGAATATAATTTTTAGATACATTGGTTATTTTTTGTAATTCCCTGATATAGAATATCTAAAAATTTTTTTGTTTGAATTTTACCTTCCCATTAATATAGACAAATTGGATTTGTTCAGCAGATATATTTATTAAGAAATGAAATGTTGTTATTTGTTCTTTGATAAAGTCAGAACTTTATATGTTCATGATCCCCAAATAAGAGTAGATTGATTGCAAGTGTATATATGAGCACCTGCTGTATGCTAGGACTGTTCTAAGCCTTGGGCCTAAAGTAATGAATGAATTTACTATCAAGGCGGGTTCACTGCTGTCATGGAGCTTAATGCATTCTTGTAGGCAGGAAATAGAGAACAGATAAACAGGGAGAATATCAACTTGTGAATAAACGCCTTGTAAGAAATTAAAATAGAGTGCTGAGGTGTGTGACTGGAAGGCTACTTTTGATTGAGTGGTTTGGAAGCTTCTCTGAGAGGTGACATTTTAGGCTGAGGCTGAATAGGAACAGGGGGGTAGTAGCCATGATAAGATCAGGAAGAAGACCATTCTTGACAGATGAAATAGCAAATGCAAAAATTTTAAGGTTGTTAAATTTTGGTATGTTTTAGGAACAAAAAGGCCAGCGTGGTTGCAGTGTAGACAGTAAAACCAGGAGAGTGTTCGATATGAGGCCAGAGGGATAAGCAGAGGCCAGATTATTTATTTAAGGCTTTGTAAACTAGAGTAAGATTTTGGTTTTTGTTCTTACAATGTGAGGAGAAACTATCCCTGGGATGTGCAATGAGGTGAGGGGAGGGTGGCATGCTCTGATTTGCCTTTTAGAAAGATCATTCTGACTTCTGTCTAGAGAATAGTTTGTGGGGTTACAAGGTGGAAGTGAGCTTTTGCAGTATGTTAACTGAGTGAGGATGCCGAGTTAAGCAAAGAATGGTTATAGTAGGAGATGATTCAAGAATTACATATATTTATGTCTGTGAGAGGTCTGTTTATCCTAGGTCTGTGGAGAGATGGGAGGAAAGCAGTTTTAATTCCATTTCTGCCTCTGAGTTTGCTCCCTTTCAACATGGTAATGGACTTACTATTAATTCATTAGCTCTTAAAGGCTGTTGCTGGATTGGTTATATAGGAGTCATCCAGAGAACTGTTAAAAATCAATTCCTCATTCTTGTTTCCTAAGAGTATGATTTGGGTATGGGAACCTTGGAATGATTCATTCAGTAGATTTGCTGGGGTGGCATGTCAACTCAGTTCTGAGGCTCCAAAATGAATAAGACATTGTCCATGCTATTAGTGGGACAATTGTGTTTATTAGTTTTTCACTCAACAAATATTTTTGAGACCCTTCTATATACCAACAATTCAGGTGAGAAATGAGGTAAGGAAGAAATGTAAATGAGGACAGAGAAAAGGGACAGATGCTACAAGTGTTAAGAATTTAGAATCATTTGAAGGAAAGGGAAGACTTTAGAATGACTTCCAGATTTCTGACTGGGATTACTGGTTAGAAAGGGAAGATAAAAGGGAAGACAAGTTTTGAGGGAAAGATGAAGAAACTATGTTTGGATATAGTTGTGAAATATCATCCGTGTGGATTTTTTTTTTTTTTTTTTTCCCAGTTGGACATACAGTCTGAAGCTCAGGGAATAGCCTCAGCCGGAGAGAAAGGTTTGAATCATCATGGTTGTTGATATCATGGAAATGGATGAGCCAGTTCTATAGAGTCTATAGGGTAGGAAGAGGAAGCAGGTTCAGGGACTGAACTCTGGCAGACTCCAATCTTAAAGGGTAGAAGTGGGTAGGGAGGTCATGTCAGCTGAGAAGAAATGTCAGCCGCAGGAGAACAGCCAACAGAGGTGGTGTTACATAAGTCAGTGTGATGAGTGAGAAGCAGTTCATTATTATTTTACGTTTAGACTTGCGACCTTGAAGTGAAGATGAAACATTGAAGCCTAGAAATCCTAGGGAGGAGGAAGAAGAACCAGCAAGACAAAGAATAGAAAGGACAGAGAAATATCAGGGATAGACTGTGCTGTAGAACAAAAGGAGGAAAGGGTTTTAAGAAGGATTAAGAGTACTGAAAGCCTGGAAATCAGTTTGGTATAGTACAGCCATGTACTATATGTTGTTATATATTATATGAAGATCTGGCTTCAGATTCAGATTCCAGTTTGGACACTCTCTAACAGGTTAATTAACCTCCAGGGGCAGCTGCTGTTTACTTGTGTTTATGTAGGTTTATAGTACCAACTTAGAGGATTGAAGTGTAGAGGAAGTGTATATGAAAATGTCTAACATAAAGAAAGCTTGGTATGTTATAGGTACTCAATAAATACTAATTTTTACAATTAAATTTCTTTTTAAAAATTTTTTCTGAAAAAAAAAAAAATTTTTTTCTGGCTGCATTGGGTCTTCATTGCTGCACACGGCCTTTGTCTAGTTGCAGCGAGCGGGAGCTACTCTTCATTGCTGTGTGCGGACTTCTTATTGTGGTGGCTTCTCGTTGTGGAACATGGGCTCTAGGCATGCGGGCTTCAGTAGTTGTGGCATGTAGGCTCAGTAGTTGCGGCATGCAGGCTCAGTAGTTGCAGCATGCACAGGCCCTAGAGTGCAGGCTCAGTAGTTGTGGCGCATGGGCTTAGTTGCTCCACGGCACGTGGGATCTTCCCGGACCAGGGCTCGAACCCATGTCCCCTGCATTGGCAGGCGGATTCTTAACCACTGCACCACCAGGGAAGTCCCCAAGGAAGACTTTTATTTGCATAATTAAACATTTAAAACAAAAAAGAAACATCTTTAAAGCTCAGATTGCACTTATCTTAAAATCAAAGCTATAAAAGATTATTTGAAATTTCAGTGGGTTGAAACCTCTTATTTAATTATTGTAACTTTGTGTGACATGCAGGAGGAAAATAATCTGTTAAGTCATAGATTTATCTAGATTTGAAATGTTGAAAACTCACATTTTGCAAATATACTAATCATCTTTATATCTTCATAACATACATGAAAATAGGGAGGTGGGACGCTAGAACAATATAGAACTTTGCTAGCTGAAAATATAGATAAATAAAATCTATTATGGAAGTTAATTTTAAATTGTAAAAATATATTAATTTCGGTGAGAGGAAAAGATGAGTGTTACAAATAAAGCTGTATTAATGCTCAGTGTTTTGTACAAGTGCATAGAATCTCAAGGCAATTAATTATTCTTTGATTGCTTTCTAAATGAGTTAGGAATGTAGTATTGTTTCTTTTATCCTTTTTAGGGGGTCAATATTAAATGGAGATAAATTTTTAAAAATTGACTATGTTGTTCATGTAGGATTTCATTTCTAAATTGAATGGTTGACTGAGAGTTTAAAAAGTAGCCTTGAGGTTGAGTCTTCATCTGTCAATTTGAAGAAATTTAAAAAAAAAGAAATTAAAGGAAATACTGTATTTCCTAAAATTGAAAGTATCTGTACTGTGGCCTAAACCTTCAGTACTGTAGTAGTAATCTATTCAAGTATTTGGTCAGTTACCAAATACTGACAGAAGCAGTTTTTGGTGAGAACAAACTCTGTTCCAAATCTTTAAATTTAGTTTTCCAAATGGGTGTTCTGGGTGGTTTAGTGACATCAAGGGTGCTATTTTGCATTTAATAACAATGGATATACCTTTAAAATTTTTTCATTATAAAAACTGTAAAGAAAAAGTAAACTGAAAATCTAACTGAGATACTAGTTTATACAAGACTTCCGCTAAAGGTAAGAAAAAGGTTTAAAGCGGTAAGAATTTTGGGGCTTTCCTGGTGGCGCAGTGTTTGAGAGTCCGCCTGCCGATACATGGGTTCGTGCCCCGGTCCAGGAAGATCCCACATGCTGTGGAGCGGCTGGGCCCGTGAGCCATGGCCGCTGAGCCTGTGCGTCCGGAGCCTGTGCTCTGCAATGGGAGAGGCCGCAACAGTGAGAGGCCCGCGTACAGCAAAAAAAAAACTGTAAGAATTTTGAATAGCTTATTAGTATTTAACTGTTAATTTCTCAGTATAAAATTTCAGAGTATAAACTTTGGGTTAAGCTTAGTCAAATAAATAACAAAATTAAATAAGTTCCATTTTTTATTGGGGGAAGGAAAAAGGGATAAAAATATTAAACCTAATTTTTAAATTATTCTCTAACAGGGAAAGGCTGATAAATAAGCAAAGTCTGTAAATGACATACTCACTTTTGTAGTTAAGGAAGAAAAATGGGGAAATGATTATCACCAGTACCTTTTAGAAACCCAAAATGATTGAACGTTAATCAGTAGTAAGTGATCCTCAACTCTGAATTACTTGACAGTGAAGATTTGGTTTTGTTATTTCAGAAAACATTGTTCCTTACATGCTAATCACTTAAAATTGCTGTACATTCATATATGGAACATAGTTTTTATTTTGCCTTTTGATGAAAAAATACATACCTTCATCTCTGTGCCTTTCTTTAAAGTTCTTAATCATATAGTTTATATAATGATAACTATATTTATCTTTAAAAGATATTTTTCATAAAATCCTCTGATTTCTTCTAATCAAGACTGATTTTAGGTCTGCTGCACAGCTGTCATGCTAAAATTTCTTTCCATTGTACTATAAGGATAATCCTACTTTTTCTTTTTTCTTTTTTTTAAAGATATTTTGATGTGGACCATTTTTAGTCTTTATTGAATTTGTTACAGTATTGCTTCTGTTTTATATTTTGGTTTTTTGGCCATGAGGTGTGTGGGATCTTAGCTCCCTGACCAGGGGTCGAACCTGCACCCACTGCTTTGGAAGGTGAAGTCTTAACCACTGGGCCGCCAGGGAAGTCCCCTACTTTTTCTTTTTTTTTAAAATTAATTTAATTTAATTAATTTATTTATTTTGCTGAGTTGGGTCTTCGTAGCTGTTCATGGGCTTTCTCTAGTTGTGAGCCGGGGCTACTCTTCATTGCAGTGCGTGGGCTTCTCATTGCAGTGGCTTCTCTTGTTGCAGAGCACAGGCTCTAGGCGTATCTCAGAGCACAGACCAGGGCTCAAACCTGCGTCGCCTGCATTGGCAGGTGGATTCTTAACCACTAGGCCACCAGGGAAATCCCAGAATTTAGTATTTTAATCGTTTTAAGTTGTACGGTTTAGTGGCATTAAGTACATTCATATCATGTGCTTAAGCATCACCACTGTCCATTTCCAGAACTCTTTTCATCTTCCCAAACTGAAACTCCATACACATAAAACAATAACTCCCCATTTTCCTCCCACTCCCCGCCCCCATCACGCCCCAGGCCACTACTATTCTTTCTGTGCTTGTGAACTTGACTACTGTAGTTACTTTCTGTAAGTGTAGTCATGCAATATTTGTCCTTTTGTGTCTGGTTTCACTTAGTATAATGTCTCCATCCACGCTGTGACGTGTCAGAATTTCCTTCCTGAATAATATTCGATTGTATGTACTTACTACATTTTGTTCATGCATTGAACAGAAGTTTTTAATTTTGATAAAATCCAAGTTGTCTATTTTTTCTTTTTTTGCCGGTACTTTTGGTGTCATATCCAAGAAATCATTGACAAATCCACTGTCTTGAAGTTTTTCCCCTAAGCATTTTATAGTTTTAGTTGTTATATTTAGATCTTCAATCCATATTGAGTTAATTCTTGTATACTGGGGTCCCCAATCCCCGGGCCGCGGACCGCTACCAGTCCATGGCCTGTTATGAACCGGACCGCAAAGTAGGAAGTGAGTGGTGGGCGAGCGAGCAAAAGCTGCTTCTGCTGCTCTCCATTGTTCGCATTACCTTCTGAACTGTCCCCCTGCCCCGCCCCTTCCCCCCCCTCCCTCGGCGCCGGGGGGGGGGGGGGGGGGGGGGGGGGGGCGGCGGGAGGGAATATTGGCTTCCAGGAAACCAGTCCCTGGTACCAAAAAGGTTGGGGACTGCTGTTGTATATGGTGTAAGATAAGGGTCCAGTTTCATTTTTTTGCCTGTGGATATCCAGTTTTCCCAATTACCACTTGTTGAAAGTACTGTTTTTTCATGGCTACTGTTATTGAAAATCATTTGACCATATATTAGAGGATTTATCTTTGGGCTATTTTATTCTATTGGTCTGTATGTCTCTGGTAAGGCAGTACTACTTTTTTTCCTTTTTTTTTGCGGTACGCGGGGATGTCACTGTTGTGGCCTCTCCTGTTGCGGAGAACAGGCTCCGGACGCACAGGCTCAGTGGCCATGGCTCACAGGCCTAACCACTCCACGGCATGTGGGATCTTCCCGGACCGGGGCACGAACCCGTGTCTCCTGCATCGGCAGGCAGACTCTCAACCACTGCGCCACCAGGGAAGCCCAGTACTACATTTTTTTGATTACTGTAGTTTTGTTAGAAAAGGTTTGAAATCAAGAAGTGTGATTCTCTGTTCTTTTCCAAGATTGTTTTGGCTATTTGGGGTCCATTGAGATTCCATATGATTTTAGGATGGAGTTTTCTATTTCTGCAAAAAAATCTTAATGATATAGTACTTTCAGAAGGTATGCTTTGAAATGTTTTAAGATTTTTTTGTTTCCTGAATTACCTTTGTTCATCATGTTTTTGTTTTTATTTTGTTTTTGGCCTTGACCAGGGATTTAACCCGGGCCACAGCAGTGAAAGCCCAGAATCCTAACCACTAGACCACTAGGGAACTCCCTGTTTTATCTTGCTCCTTCTCTCTCTCACACTTTTTATTTTCTTCAAATAGCTGGTAATCATTAATTGCCTGTTGATATTTATAAATGAAGGTCTTGGTTTATCAGTGTAGATAACTTGCATGAATATACTACACTGTTTTGAAAGTCTATTTTTTTTTTTGAAAGTCTATTTTGACATCTCTTTAGTGTACAATTGGAAGAAGCTTATTGGCAGGCTTTTAGATGTAAATTAGGTGAGCTGGGGAATGCTGTTGAAATCCATGATTGCCCAAATAAGGAAGGTTTCATTCTGGGACAGAATGTGAGATCCATTATAGTATTTCATTTTTATGAGGAACTGACTATTTTGTTTGTTTGTTTCTTCTTTCTGTGTTGTGGAGGTTCAAAGTCCCCTTGAACATCGCTTGATTCCCAAGAGCTTTACGTCTTTATGTGTTACTTTGTATACATAGGCCCAACTGTTCTGCAGTAGTTCTAGTTATTCTGATGATCACCCTGTGGCCTGCTGTTCCTTACTGTACTTTTCGTCCTGTCCTGGGAATATCTTTGGGAAGAAGAGCGATCCCTGCTATAGGAGATATTTCTTATTCTTATTTTGAATTTTAATTTTTTCTATTCTGGTTACTTAGAATCTGTCAGCTTGCCAGTTTGCTGAAATTCTGTAATTTCAGATCGTTAATAGCACCCTTTCCTGTTTCAAGCACTGCAGATTTATTTTCCTTTTTCCCTTTACCTTTTTACCCATGTCTGTGCTCATTTCAATAGGATTTTTGAGAAGATAGTGAAATAAATCATGTGTTCAGTCTGATTTTATTTATTCAGCACCACTTAACATGTGTAGGTAACGTTCGAGGTTCTGTGAATGAGACAGACAAAAGCACCCCAGCTTTCATAGAGCTTATATTTTGATGGGGAGACATATTGAGCATATAAATAAATGTAGTAGAAGTAGTAGTAGAAGAAAATTATAGAAAGACTATAGTAGTAGTAGTAGAAGATTATAGAAAGTAACTTGGGCTGGGAGACTCAGAGGGGTGACCTATAAATTGACATCTGAAGGAAATAAAGCCTGTCTCATGAAGAGCCTTGGGAAGAAAGCTCTAGGCAGAAGGATTAGCAAATGCAGAGACTCAAGGGGAGGAAGGAACTTGTTTTATTAAAAGGAAGGCATATCTGGAGAGTACTGAACAAACTGGCTAGTGGTATGAGATTAGATGGGTGAGAGGTAAATGTCAGGTCTTATAGGGGGACTTACAGTCTTTGGTCAGGAAATTTGACTTTCTTTTAAATAAAGTGAAAAGCTAATGAAAGGTTTTAGAAAGGAAGCTTATTTATACAATTTTTTTTAAAGATAATTTTGGCAGCTATTTAGGGAATGTGTTCGGTTGCCCGTAGAAGTGGGAGAAATGAAGAAATTGTGGATGTATTTTGCACGGAGTACCTATGGACTTCTATGATGATAGAAGAAACAAGCTGAGTCACAAATGACTACAAGTTATTTGGCTTTTGCAACTGGTTGGTGCTGTTTACTAGTATAATGAAGGTTGGAGGAGGGAAAATCAAGAGTTATTTTTTGGCACATCTGAAATGCTTGTGAGTCATACAAGTGAAGCTGTTAGGTAGGCAGTCTAGAGCTTTGGCAAGAAGTCAGAGCTGAAAGTAGAAATTTTGGAATGATTATAACAATAATTTTTAATGTTTTGGGTCCATGGTTTATCTGGCCTCAGGACAGAGTCCTAAGACTTTAATATTAAGAGATGGAAAAGAACCTGCAGGGAGGAAAAGACAGCAGAGGCGATAAAGAGGAATGGCTGGTGAGATGGGAGATTTGCAGAACCTGAAAATCAAGTAAAAAATTAATTTCAAGGAAAAGAGGGGGCTTCCCTGGTGGCGTAGGGGCTTCCCTGGTGGCGCAATGGTTGAGAGTCTGCCTGCCGATGCAGGTTCGTGCCCCGGTCCGCGAAGATCCCACATGCCGTGGAGCCTGCGCGTCCGGAGCCTGTGCTCCGCAACGGGAGAGGCCACAACAGTGAGAGGCCCGCGTACCGCAAAAAAAAAAAAAAAAAAAAAAATTAATTTCAAGGCAAAGAGTAGTCCTGTGTTGAATTTTTGAGAGATGGCATTAAGATGATTAAAGAGAGGTGTCTATTAGATTTGCTGACAGAGGTTTTTGTCCTTCTTGATGATCATTTTCGTTGAGTTGGGAGCTATACTGGAATGAATTGATGGGTAAATGGGAGGTGAGAAACTGAAGGCAGAAAGTACAGATACTTCGTTTTTGAGAAGTTGGCTATGAAGAAGTTTGCAGAGATGGGTGGGTAGCTGAAGGAACAAACTTATATTCAGTGTTAAACTCTAAAAGGCATACTATAAAAAGCTTTACCTGTTACTATTTCTTTCAACTTTTTTTTTGAGAAATTCTAAGCATACGCTGTCCCATCCACATCCACTCCTTCTCTTGTATATTATTTTAAAGCAAATTTCATATAATTTCAATTATAAATATTTCATTACATGTTTCTAAAAGACAGACCTTGGGACTTCCCTGGTGGTCCAGTGGTTAAGACTCCATGCCTCCAATGCAGGGGGCATGGATTTGATTCCTGGTCAGGGAACTAGGATCCCATATGCCATGCGGCACAACCAAAAAGAAATAAAATTAAAAAAAAAAAAAAAATAAAAGATAGACCTTTAAAAACTTAAGCACAATAAAAAATTAACAATAATTCCATAATATCAAATATCCAACTGGTGTTGAAATTTTCAGGTTTCTCATAAATGGTTTTTAAAAACAGATTCCAAATAAGGTCCACACGTTGCATATGACTGATATCTTTTTTGGCTCTCTCTTTATCTATTATTTTCTCTTTTATTCCTTGCAGATTATATGTTAAACTATCACTTGTCCATTTGGATTTACTGTTTGTGTCTCCATGGTGTATGTTAACACATTCTTTGAATGATTTCTCTTTTTCTTATAAATTGTAATTTGGATCTAAGGGCTTGATGAGATTTGATTTTTTTTTTTGGCAAGACTACTTAGGTAGGTATTCTATAAGGAGGCACAAAGTCTACTTATCTCTGTTTTTGTGATGTTAGCAGCTGTTGATGTTTACATTTAGTTCATTTCAAGTTGAAAATGGTAATACTCTTATTCCTTCTTCAGTTTTTTAGCCACAGTGATTCTAAAATGAGAAATCGCTCTTCATCTACCCTTTCATTACCCAGTGAGTGGTACAGTTTGAATAGAAAAGGCAGGGTAAATGCTTTATTCTTTTCCTTTATTTCACTTTTCAAAATAGTGAGTTGGTTCTTTAGGTGTTTCAGTCTATTATAGTTATTATTTTTATTGATACTCAAATTATAATAGTCAACAGGAGCCTCTTCAAGTTAGCCCTTGAGTCCTTTAACAAGATGCTGGTGATCTTAGATAACTTTCTTACAGTTTGGAATAACTAGGTATTCTTGTATTACCTGGTATATGTTAATCTGAGACCTGGAATTAACTAATTCTCCAAGGATATGGTATTTGGAAATAACTATTAATATTTTACTTAAATTTATTTTATTTTATAGTAGCCTATTAAGCATACTTAATTTATATAGCCTTTTATTTCATTTTATTTTTACTTTATTTATTTTTTGCTGCATTGGGTCTTTGCTGCTGCGCGCGGTCTTTCTCTAGTTGTGGCCAGTGGGGGCTACTCTTAGTTGCAGTGTGCAGGCTTCTCATTGCGGTGGTGTCTCTTGTGGAGCACGGGCTCTAGGCGCGTGGGCTTCAACAGTTGTGGTAGGTGGGCTCAGTAGTTGTGGCTTGTGGGCTCTAGAGCGCAGGCTTAGTAGTTGTGGTGCACGGGCTTAGTTGCTCCATGGCATGTGGGATCTTCCCAGACCAGGGCTCAAACCCATGTCCCCTGCATTGGCAGGCGGCTTCTCAACCACTGTACCACCAGGGAAGCCCTGTATAGCCTTTTAAATTGTTCTCTTTAGTTCTTGGGATATGAATTTTCTTATATGTTTTGCCCCTTTACCACCATGGTTTTAGGCATTTGGTGAATTTTCTTTCTTTCTTTTGAATTCAGGTACGTATTAAAGCAATTTTAAAAAATTGTTGTTTGTCTTATCCAACCTTTTGATCTGTTTGGAGTGAGAGGGGTGGCTCCTTGCATTAATTAAATCACCATGTTGAGTAGGGTTCCCCTATTGCTATTTATTTGGGATAAACATGCTCTTAGAATGTCAGAAATGACCTCTTCTGTGGATAAAGTGAAAACTGCTTACTTCCCTAGTATTTTTATGTTTTCCCTAGATACTTTCTGTTTGGTTTTTATTGGGAACTTTAATATAAATATTATGGCTAAGGTCAGTTTTGCTTCTGTGTATTTGACATATTTCAATCTGTAGTTTGGGTAGGGGGAAAAAGGAATGGAATATTTATTTTCCTTTTGTAATACTTCACCATTTTTAACTTGGATACAGAGAGAAGGAAAAAGGTTGCTGTGGAATTGTGTGAACTTGTAGGGGCTGAAATTAAAAGTATCAAATAAAGAAACTTGTCTTCTGTTATAAGATTCCTACTACCTCATGTGTTAATGTGGATCTGAATTCTTTTGAATTTCTTTTTTTCCTGCATGGGTGTGAGGGACATATAGATGTTATGGTTGTAGTTTTATAAAATATGCCAGGCAGCAAACTCTAGTGCTATTTAGAAAAAAAAAAGAAGAAAGCAATGAGAACATGGGCAAACAGTTCTTGCTAAGCCCTAAAATATATCACTTTTATTCATCCATACAGAAAACAAGCATGAGGCCAAGAGGAGGCGAACAGAGAGAGTTAGGCGAGAGAAGATAAATTCTACAGTAAATAAGGATTTAGAAAACAGAAAGAGGTCTCGAAGTAACAGCCATTCAGATCATATCAGACGAGGAAGAGGAAGACCTAAAAGTGCATCTGCCAAAAAACATGAGGAAGAAAGAGGTATGAGTAAATCCAAGCAGTTGTGTTTTTTTTTTTTTTTTCAGGTATTAAAGTTTTCTAACATCTAAATTAGATAGTAGTGAAGAAAGTGTTTGGTAGGCATTGAACTCCTGGACTTAAAATTCCAACTCATATTTTAGTTTGTAAAAGCATTTCCTCTCAGGTAGATGTTTGTTTTTAAAAAGTCACATAAATTTAATTCTTATTGGAAAATTAAAGGCTTAAATTAGGTAAAATTCACCTTGCTATAAACTGATGATAGTAAAGTTCAGAGATAATTTGTGTATGACATCCTGGATAAGTCTGTTAAAATAGTTATACTTTTTTAAAGGTAAATCTGAATTCTGTTAAAACTTATTTCAAACTATTATACTGTGAGTTTTAAAAATTTACTCTCAAGTGTTCTTCAGTATGAATTTTTAAATTACTCCTATTCTGTTTCCTATTTTGAGGCAGCTTTTGGATAGTAAGGTGAATTCTTCTTGGTCTAAAACATATTCATATTCTCCTTATAGATTTTCTCTTTTCTTCTGATAACTAGTGTGTCTACCAATAACTTGTTTGTAACCATCAACTAAAACTTCTCATTTTCTTTGATTTATACATCTTTTAAAAAACCTTTTATTGTGGAAAATTTAAAAGATTACACAAAAGTAAAAAGAATGGTATAATGCACCCCATATGCCCATGAATATCTTTTTTAAAGTGGGACTTTCAAGCCAGTAATTAAATGAAAAAACAAGAGAGTTGCTTTTTATAATTCTTTAAAAATCTCTCTCAAGTAAATCAACTATATTTCAATTAAAAATAAATAACAATCTTGTTAGACACCACAAAAACCTCTATTAAAATAATTTCTTCAGTGAAATGTGTTTATAACTTCTTATGTTATTTGTGAGTTATGCTTTGCTTTTTCAGGTATTCAGTCTTAGGTATTCAAATATAAATATTTTAGACATTGAGAATTTTTTACCTGTTCACCATTTCTCTCTGCTTTGTGTGCTTCTATTTGAATAAAAGTGCTACTGTTAGGGAAAATAACTTCACTGGTACAGCTTTTATCAAAGTTAAAGATTTTTTAATATTGTATGGTTAAAGGACTAAGGTTTATAATGTCTTTTGACTGTATTCTGTGAAGACTGTGCTTCTATACTCCTTAATTTCCTTGGGTAATTTTACTGCTTTTTCTCTTTCCTTCTATTATGCTGATCTTCCAGAGAGTTTGAGTTGTTTTCTCAACTTGAGGGTGCTTCTTTAACAATGGGATGATCAGAAAATATATGCTAAAGACTGTTTCAGAATGAAAACTAGGTAAAGAAAAGTCAACAGAGGGGCTTCCCTGGTGGCACAGTGGTTAAGAATCTGCCTGCCGGTTCAGGGGACACGGGTTCAAGCCCTGGTCCGGGAAGATCCCACATGCCACGGAACAACAAAGCCCGTGCACCACAACTACTGAGCCTGCGCTCTAGAGCCCGTGAGCCACATCTACTGAGTCCCACATGCCACAACTACTGAAGCCCGTGCACCTAGAGCCCATGCTCTACAACAAGAGAAGCCACCACAATGAGAAGCCTGCACACCGCAATGAAGAGTAGCACCCACTCACCACAATTAGAGAAAGCACAAGCACAGCAACGAAGACCCAATGCAGCCAAAAAATAAAATAAATACATTTAAAAAAAAGTCAACGGAGAAAAAAGAAAAGAGGGAAATACTGCTTGGCCCAGAAAACAGAACATTCTTTACAGTTGAAGTAAAGGGAATATAACCCAAAGAATGGAAAAGGAATGCTTCTAGTCAGAGGAGATGAGAGAATAGATAATGACAGTCTTTTATTTGGGGGAACAAAGGCTCTGTAGTTGTGGTAGGACTATATATGCAGGTTTGGATCTTTTATTTCATGTTAACTTGAAAAAAGTGTTTATTTGGTATAAGTTGGTTTCAGGTATTTTTAGTTTATTATAGAAAAGTTTTAAGAAAGGTATTTCTAGAGTAAGATATGCTTTAAATACAAACAGGGAGGATCTCAAGGAATTTTTGTATAATAAAATAGAATCTTTTAATGTAGGCCAGGGGCAAGGGCATTCAGCAAACTTTTTCTGTAAAGAGCCAGATAATAAATATTTTAGGCTTCGTGGGCTATAGGGTCTCTGTCATAGCTAGTCTGCTCTGTCATTGTGTCTGGAAAGCTGCCATAGAGAATACGTAAATGAATGGGCATGGCTGTGTTCCAGTAAGACTTTGTAAAAACAGGTGGGAGGCCAGATTTTGCCAATTGTATTTTACCAGTTTTGCAGGCTGTATTTTACAAACCCTTAAGGCAGACCATGTTTTCTAAATATAATACTGATAGAAAATATGAACTTTTGAAATGTCTATATATTTTAGAATAGACTTCTTTGATATGCTTCTTAGTGTTAAGTAGCTACTTAAATTCAGTATTTATTGATTCCCAGCTCATAGGGCACTTGAAGAATTTGAAGCAAGCTTTACCTTTATTCTAATAAGGAAAACCTGACAGTGTGTCTAAAAGCACATTTTTAATTGGCTTTACTGTTTCCTATGTTTTGAAAAAAATAGGAAGAATAAGGAATGAAAAGGAAATCTTTTTAGACATCTAGATAACAACATTATGATAAAAGCCAACCATTAAACTTAACAGTTTTGGATGGTTTAAAATAAGTCTTCATTTTATATGTGGGGGGTATGATTATTCTGGATATTAGTAAAGTAGGAGTGACATATTTTTTTTTTTTTTTTTACGGTACACGGGCCTCTCACTGTTGTGACTTCTCCCGTTGCAGAGCACAGGCTCCAGATGCGCAGGCTCAGCGGCCATGGCTCACAGGCCTAGCCGCTCCACGGCATGTGGGATCTTCCTGGACCAGGGCACGAACCTGTGTCCCCTGCAGCGGCAGGCGGACTCTCAACCACTGCGCCACCAGGGAAGCCCCAGGAGTGACATTTTGACTGACTGAAATATATTGGGCAATTCTGAATACCTTATTAATGAACATAGAGAGTTAATGTAGACTTCACGTTAAAGATGGTGGATTGAATAAACACATCTAGCTCTGCACCCTCCCCAAATCCTAGTAAAATGACAAAGATGAAAGGGATTTTTTTTTAAAGGGCCAAGTCCCACAAGGACAAGGAGTGGGAGAAGCAGCAAAATTCTGCAAAGTGCTAACTTCTTTAGCAGACCCAAGAAACCCAAATTGTAAACTCCTTTGAGGAAAGCTGAGAAAGAAACTGATTTTTGTTTCACATCTGCCTAAGGTCAGGAATTTTTACCTCAGTTATTGTCTGAAAGTGTAGAGGTGAAGGTGAGGCTAAAAACAAGACTATTTGAAGTCTGTGTTTTAATAGCCAGCTAGGGCTCTTTACCCTGACCTCCCCTCCCTGCAAGTTTATCCTTTGAAAGGGAAAACACAGTCTCTGGTCTAGGAAACACCAGGCATCATTGAGGGCAGGAGTACCAAATTAAGATGAGGAAGATTAGGTGAAAATTGGAGATGGTAAATACTGAGTTCTCCAGTCAGACTTTCACAGAGGAATAAAAAAATAACTTGGATATGATAAGTTTTTGCAGGGAGAAGAAAAAAGTTAAAACTACCATTAATATTCTTTGTAAGAGAAGGTATGGTAGTTATGAAAGAAAAACAAGATGATGTTTAAAAGGAATTGCAGATGTCAAAAAAGTACCTGGAAAATGAACTTTAAAACGAGAATCTCAAAATATATATATATGTATGTATATGTCTATACGATTTGCAGAAATGTAAAACTTTTAACAGAAGCCTTATAGACAAAATTGAAGAAATGTACCGGAATGTATAGCAATAGGAAAAGAGATGAAAAAATGAATAAGAAACATAAGAAATTTAGAGGACCAGTTCAAGGTCCACATCTGTAAGTAATTGGTGTTGCAGAAGAAGAACATAGAAGATGAAGTAGATGGGAAGTCATCAGTGAAATAATTCAAGTAGTTTTCCCAAACGGGAAGGACATTGAATTTCCATATTGAAATGCCTCACCAAATTCCCAGACCAATGGATGGTTAAAACTAGATATTATGCCAAAGCATATCATCATAAGTCATATCTCTCTGGTTAAAGGGAAGGTCCTTCAAGTGTTCAGAGAAAATAATCAAAGTGGTACAGTGGAATACTACCCAGCAAGGAACAAACTACTCATGTATGAACAACATCAGTGAATTTCAAAAACATGTTGAATGAAAGAAGCTAGACACAAAACAGTACGTACTATACCATGCCACTTATATGAAGTTCAAAAACAGGCAAAATAAATCTATGGTGGTAGAAAAATGGTTGCTGGTGGGGTGGGAAGGGATTGACTGGAGAGGAGCATGAGGGATTTTCTGTATCTTGATTGTGGTATGGGTCATCCAGTTGTACACTTATGATCTGTATATTTAACTGTAGTAAATTTAGCAATAACTTAAAAAATAACTGTAAAAAGTGGTATACGGTTTTCTTAACAGTGACACCAGTAGTTGGAAGACAGTATTTTGCCTTTAAAATACTAAGAGGAGGGCTTCCCTGGTGGCGCAGTGGTTGAGAATCCGCCTGCCAATGCAGGGCACACGGGTTCGTGCCCCGGTCGGGGAAGATCCCACATGTCGCGGAGCGGCTGGGCCCGTGAGCCATGGCCGCTGAGCCTGCGCGTCCGGAGCCTGTGCTCTGCAACGGGAGAGGCCACAGCAGTGAGACGCCCACGTATCGCAAAAAAAAAAAAAAAAAAAAAAACTAAGAGGAAATATTCAAGTCTTTACTCAATCACACTATTAACTAGTGTGAAGAAAGACTAAAGACACTTTCTGATATTCAGGGTCTCAAAAAATTTGCTACCCATACTCCCTTTCCCAGGAGGCTACTGCAAGATATATGACATCGGTGAAGAAGTAAACCAAGAAAGTATCCTGGACCTACGACACGGGGTCCCACTCAAGAGAGAGATGAGGAGGATCTCCAGCATGATGTTGACGAGAGATCTCCAGATGATAATTGTGCAATAGGCCTAGAAAGCAACCATTTCACATTGGAGCATAGAATTTCTTCAAGAAGATAAGATTGATACGTGTAAACATTCTGAAAGATTTATCCAACTAGGAGAGAGTTTGGGTTCAATTAACAATGAAAACTAAGCAAGTGAAAAAAAAGAATCTCTTCAGTGAAAACAGTGTACAGGAAAAGTGAAATCATTTACACAGTGAATAATGTAAACACAATATTGATCTCATCAAAATGGTAATATAACTATAATGGGAAGATGTGATAAGAAGAGTATGGTGGGGGCAAGAGACAGAAAACAATAAATCCTAATATTTCATGGTGGAAAGTCAATTAATAATGCCTATAACCAAAAATCCAAGATGTTGCATCAGATAAATATGTTACTTAGGTAAAAACCAAAAGGAATACCTGGAAAATAGTTTTATTTGAAGAGTAGGAAATGTGCATGAGGGAAAGAGGACTTCTGTTTTTTTTGTAACACGTTTTGTAAAAATAATTTGACTCTAAACTATATTCATGTTTAACTTTGATTAAAAAGTCAATACAAAACAAAAAACGAGACAAATGTGGAATCATAGTAGAGCCTGAAAAAAATCATTTGGGAGAATATATACGAAAGATGTTAATCGTGATTTTAGCTGGCTCATCAGATAATAGGTGATTTTTCTTTTTTATTTTTCTGTATTTTTCAAAGTTTCTACCATGGACTTGGATTACATTTGTAATCAGGTGGGGAAAAGTAGAAATAAATGTTGGTTATTCATATTTTCCATAGCAGGGCTAAGGTGAAGAACTTAATATATTCATAAAGGCACCATTGATGTTCAGAAGGGACCATATTTAGGGTGAGGAAATTCATTTTGATTGAAACAGCTCATGCTAGTGAGGAGAAAGAAATATTTGAGATTCTTACAGAAATGATATCAATATTAGACTGTGTGTGTAGAAATATATACAGTCTCCATTTAGTCTTAGAATTGAGTTCATGGCATTTTAGTAACTCCTTTGTGTAATTTTAAAATTCCAGTTCAGTAGCATAATACTTTATAGCAGTTAGTGTATGTTGTAGTATTATGTATTATATTTATTGTCATTTAAAGGAATACTTTAAATTAAAAAAAATACTGCATCTACTGCCTTTATATTAAAAGCTTTCCCTTTTTCTTTTAACAGAGAAACAGGAAAAGGAAATTGACATCTATGCTAACCTCTCTGATGAAAAGGCTTTCGTGTTTTCAGTCGCCTTGGCAGAAATAAATAGAAAAATTATTAATCAAAGACTTATTCTCTGATATTTGTCTGCAAAATGTGTTGAAACTTTCTTCAGGATTACATCAGCAAATTCTCAAACAGTTATGAACTCCCAGGATCATTCTGACTGCATCAATAAGGGCCATTGATTGTTTTTTTTTCTTTATCATTTAGCCTGTGGCACACTTTGGGAGCAAAGCTGCAGGCTTGGACTCTTCTGGGATTTCCTTGTTTACCAAGGAGTATTGTCAGTGTTTTGTGTTTGGGATATAGTGTATTAACCCCCACCCCCCCACCCCCCACTGAAAGAAAGAAAAAACGCTGGATGGCTTTTACAAGATTAAGGGGTAGGGTTGGGAGTGGAAGTAAGGAAACTAGAGAAATAAAATGATAGTTTGCAGGTTTGCCACCAGAGATGCAATATTTTAAATACTTTGAGAAAGAGTGACTTTTAAAAATATATATTTCAGATTTTCAGCACTAACATTGCATATTTGCAGTTCATTTAGTAAATTGGCAATTGATATTTTATTGAATGGGGAATTAATAATATAAACTGTAAATTTTGTCTTAAATTGATTTTTTTCTTGGCCTTTATTTTTATAACTTAAGGTATGAGTTATATTTTAGAAGCTACTTTCTAGTTTGGAAGTTTGGGTGCTATATGAAGAAAAACATTTAAGGATATATCATACTTCAGATATAAACACCTTGTTTTCTTGAATGTAATTTATTTATTAATTAAAAAAAATACTTTTTTGCTCTCAAGATGGTGCCTGTTAACCTAAACATAAAATATATTTATTACATGCAAAATATTTCTTAGATAGCCACTTTGAAGCAGTAATGTTCTTTCTGAATGGATGTTCATTTATACATCCTGAAAATTATTTAAATTGTTACTTAACCTCACTCTGGAGGAAAAAAATAAACCTTAATATTGAAACTAATAGATTAAATAGTTTGGTATAAGCTTTTTGTTCTAGTGAAGTTTTGTGAACTGTATTTAAATTATTAATTTTTTAGTGTTATATGATAATTGTTTATATTTGATTTATTTTATATAAATGCTTTTGCATTTTTGTATATCAATTTAATGCTTAACATATTCAAACTTGATAATGACTTCCCTTATTTTAAGTCGACTGTGGCCTCCCCGCACCCCCCTCCCCCATCTGTTTGGAAGTCCTGAAGCCTTATTAGGGAATGTAGGCAGCAGTTAGACTTAGCCCTTACTTAAGAGAACTTTCCTTTCAGTTTCAACAACAGCATTGTCAGCTTCAGAGTGCATCTCCCATTACCTCCCAGAAGAAAAGAGGTTTACCTTTTTTTCTACTTTATTTAAATGGTAGCCAGCAGAGGGAGCTTAAGAGGTTCTCTAGGTAGGATGTAGGATTTTCCTAAGAATTCCTTTTCCCTCAATCCCCATATTTACCTGCAAGTACTACTACAATTATCTTGTATGCATTTTAAAGCCCTAGTAATAAAGTTTATTCCCAGAAATGTTAATGTGATTTTATCTATGAAATATAAGAAAAGTTTAAATTTTGAGGAAAAAACTTAAGATTAATATCTAAAAATGCTTGTGAACTTAATACAGGCATACCTCCAAAATATTGTGGGTTCAGATTCAGACCCCTGCAATAAAGCAAATATTGCAGTAAAGCAAGTCACATGAATTTTTTGGTTTCCCAGTGCATATAAATGTTATGTTTATACTGTACTGTAGTTTTTTCAGTGTGCAATAGCAGTATGTCTTTAAAAAATGTATATACCTTAATTTAAAAAATACTTAATTGCTAAAAACTGCTACCCATCATCTGAGCCTTCAGCAAGTCATAATCTTTGCTGGTGGAGGGTCTTACATTGATGTTGATGCTGCTGACTGATCAGGGTGAAGGCTGGGGTGGCCGTGGCAATTTCTAAAAATAAGACAACAATGAAGTCTGCCTCAGCGACTGGCTCTTGCTTTCATAAATGATTTCTCGGTAGTATGTAATGCTGTTTGATACCATTTTACCCATAGTAGGACTTCTTTCAAAATTGGAGTCAGTCCTCTCAAACCCTGCCTTGCTTTATCAACTGAGTTTATGTAATATTCTGAATCCTGTGTTGTGATTTCAACAGTCTTCACGGCATCTTCACTAGGGGTAGAGGCCATCTCAAGAAACCACTTTCTTTACTCATTCATACAAAGCATTTGTTAAAGTTAGATCATGACATTGCAGCAATTTAGTCAGATCTTTAGCCTCCATTTCTGATTCCAGTTCTCTTGCTAGTTCCACCACATCTTTGGTTACTTCCTCCACTGAAGTCTTGAACCCCTGAAGGTCATCCATGAGGGTTGGAATCAACTTCTTCCAAACTCCTGTGTATGTTGATATTTTGGCCTCTTTCCATGAATCACAAATGTTCTTAATGGCTTCTAGAATGGTGAATCCTTTCTAGAAGGTTTTCGATTTACCCAGATCCATCAGAGGAATCACCTGTCTATGGCAGCTATAGCCTTATGAAATGTATTTCTTAATAAGGCTTGAAAGTTGAAATTACTCCTTTATCCATGGCCTGCAGAATGGATGTTATGTTAGCAGGCACAAAAACAATATTAATCTTGCTTGTACATTGCCAGGGCTCTTGGGTGACCAAGGTGCATTGTCAATGAACGTTAGTATTTTGAAAGGAATCTTATTCTGAGGAGTAGTTCTCAAGAGTGGGCTCAGTAGTAAACGATGTTGTAAACAGATGTGCTGTTATCCTGGCTTTATTTTTCCATTTATAGAGCACAGGCAGAGTAAATTTACCATAATTTTAAAGGGTCCTAAGGTTTTCAGAATGGTAAATGAGCATTGGCTTCAACTTAAAGTCACCTACTACATTAACTCCTAACAAGAGAGACTGTCCTTTGAACCTTTGATGGCAGGCATTGACTTCTCTCTAGCATGGAAGTCCTAGATGGCATCTTCCAATATAAGGCTGTTTTGTCTACATTGAAAATCTGTTGTTTAATGTAGCCATCTTCATTAATTAGACCTTCTGGATAACCTGTTACAGCTTCTGCATCAGCACATGCTGCTTGCATTTTTATTTTATGGAGACAGCTTCTTTCCATAAACCTCATGAAACAACTTCTACCTTCAAACTTTCTTCTGGAGCTCCCTCGCCTCTTGGCCTTCATAGAATTGCAGAGAGTTAGGGCCTTGCTCTGGATTATGTTTTGGCTAAATGTTGTGGCTGGTTTGATCTTCTGTCCATATGGAAGATCTTCATATCAGCCTCCATAAGGCTGTTTCTCCTCATTTATGTGTTCACTGGAGTAGCACTTTTAATTTCCTTCAAGAAGTTTTCCTTTGCATTCACAACTTGGCTAACTGGTGCAAGAGGCTTAGCTTTCAGCCTGTCTTGATTTTCGACATGCTTTCCTCACTGAGCTTAATCATTTCTAGCTTTTGATATAAAGTGAGAGACGTGACTTCCTTTCACTTGAACACTTAGAGTCCATTTAGAGGTATTAATTGACCTAATTTCAACATTGTTGTGTCCCAGTATAGGGAGGCCAGGGGAGAGGGAGGAAGACACGGAATGTCTGGTGGTGGAGCAGTCAGAATACACATATTTATTAAGGTCGTTATGTTGGCACAGTTCATGGCACCCGAAAATAATGATAATAGTAACAGCAAAGTTCACTGATTGCAGTTCACCATAACAAATATAAAAATAATGGGAAAGTTCAAAATATTGTGAGAATTACCAGAAATGACACAGAGACACAAAGTGAGCAAATGATGTTGTAAAAATTGCACCTATAGACTTGCTTGATATAGGGTTGCCGCAAGCCTTCAATTGGTAAAAAAAAAAAAAGGAAGTATCTGCGAAGCTCAATAAAATGATGTATGCCTATGCCTATGGAGGTCCCCAGGAAAGGCAAGAACAGCTTATGGAGTAGGCATCTCTTTAAGAATTATTGATGTCAGAGTCATTCCATTTAAAGCTGAAGACCCTTAGAGGAAAGTCATGTTAAAATAGTCATTGGATACAATAAGGGAGGAGACTGGTGACCAGGCTAGAGTTTGCCACTTAGAAATGTAATTGTTTCAGATGTTCAAATCATTGGCTTATTTTAAAAGTTCTTTGACAGAGGGGCAAACTAGTCTTCCCCTGTTATGTGATGTAACCTATTTAATCAATTTCTCTAAAAATCATATTTGCTGATAAATATGTATATAAACTAACTCTTTGTAAAGCTGAATTTGTCTGTGTATATTGTAGTGGTCTCAGGAAATAGTACTTTGTCACGAAATAGTACTTTGTCACTGGTGTTGAAGAAACCTTTCTTGTCAGCAGATGTCCTAAAAGCATAATTATAGTAATTTAATTAGATAATCCAAAGTTTGTTCTGCTCTAATATTTATAAGTGATACAATTATTCAAAATGTTCTAAAATGATTCCATAATTAGATTAGGTCTGTTGAAGGTATGTTCATTCTTAAATGTGAGCAAGATTAAATAAAAGTTATTTGGGGGTTGTTAGGCTAACCTATACAAATTTGTGTTTACTTACCCAATCTCATACTATTCCAAAATGTTTTGGGGGGCACTTAAGTGCTTGAGATTTGATTTTGTGTGCTTTTTTTAAAAAGTATGAACATTTCTTATATTTTTATGGGCAGGTGAAAATTATCTAAAAGTAAGGGAAATACTGCAGATTACTTCTTTGCCAATCAATGGAAATGATCACACAGCTTGAGGCAGTTTATATCATGATGAAATAAAAATTTTAAATACACATGACTTAGAAATTTAGCCAAAGTAAATTCACGTCTTTAAATTTCAGAAATACTTTAAAAAATAATGGTCGGTATGGCATGACATCTGTGTTTCTTCCTAAAAGTATTATTAGAAATGTTTTTCCTGAGATAAGAATTCCAATGGAAAACTACTTGACTTTCTAAACTGTGGTAATTGCACTTAATTCTCCAATTCTTACTGTAGAAATGTCTCAGCAATATATTTAATTTTTACTTTCCTCCCACCCAACCTGGTTGTTTATCCTTTAAATTTGGAGAAATTAAGCTCTTTACATAACTTCATACAAAAGTATTAATCAAATTTGTTTGATTCTGCATTCAAAATATGCTGAAGATACAGGTAGTCACTCACACTGCCGAATTTAATGTGTTCTTCCCTAAAACGTGTCTATTATTCTTTGAAATTCCTTTACAGTTATTATTTTGGGAATTCCTGGTGGTCCAGTGGTTAAGACTCTGTGCTTCCACTGCAGGGGGCATGAGTTCGATCCCTGGTCAGGGAACTAAGATCCCACATGCCGCCTGGCATGGCCAAGAAAGAAAAAGAAGAGAAGAAAAAAATGTTAAAAAAAAAAAAAGTTATTTCCATTCAGCCTTCTGGTTTTGGTTTGATGCCTTATTTTCTTGAAGTTTCACTAGCATTTTCTATCTTTTTAGCCTTTAAAACATTTTTTATAAACTAATCTCATTTTAATTAAACTTTTTTTTGTGTGTGGCTGGTATTTTTTTGTTTTGTTTCTCTCTTACTACTGTTATATGCCTTGTTTTTACATTTGGAGGTATATTTATAGTATCTATATGCACACACTTTTTTTGGAATGTATTCGCAGTATATTTTATTTAATTTATTTTAACATCTTTATTGGAGTATAATTGCTCTACAATGGTATGTTAGTTTCTGCTTTATAACAAAGTGAATCAGCTGTACATATACATATATCCCCATATCTCTTCCTTCTTGCGTCTCCCTTCCACCCTCCCTATGCATATACTTCTTTAAAGTTATTTTGTGCTGTTTAACCCACTTAGTTATTAGTAGTATTTATTGCTCAAAGATTACAATTACAATAATGAGTATTCTAACATACAAAACAAACTCTCTGGAATGAAAAGTATGAGAAACATAATGAAGCTCTAGGCTGGACTGGAACAATTATTCTTTTTACCACAGTCAAATATTTTCCTTTTGTATTATTAAGGAATCTATTTTATTCTCTTATTGTTGAGGCGTCCTCCCCCACCCCGCCGCCACCTCCTTAATGTTTTATTAGTTTACAATCTGTATGCCTTTTATTTCTTATCCTTGCCTTATTGTACTAGCAAGGACTTCACTCAGTACAGTGTTGAAAAAGAACAGTGAGAGAAGAAATCCTTGCCTTGATTCCAATATTGAGGGTGGGGCGTGAAATTCAGTCTTACAGCATTAAGTATGATGTTAACTATAGATTTTTGTTGCAGAATACTCCTTATCAAATTGAGGAAATTCCATCTATCACTGTGTGCTGAGGTTTGTTTTTAATCTGTTTTATTTGAGTCCAATCTTATTACATGTAAAATAAGAGGAAGGACATGTTTCCTCCTCCCATCATTTTACAGTTACATTGAACTTTCCTATGAAATGACCCTATTTTATTTTTTAATTTTTAATTTTATTGAAGTATAATTGATTTACAATGTTGTATTAGTTTCCATTATACAGCAGAGTGATTCAGTTATATATATATATATACCCTTTGTCAGATTCTTTTCCCTTATAGGTTTTTTTTTAAAATTTTTTATTGGAGTTTAGTTGATTTACAATGTTGTGTTAGTTTCAGGTGTACAGCAAAGTGAATCAGTTATACATATACATATAGCCACTACTTTTTAAAGATTTTTTTCCCATATAGGCCATTACAGAGTAGAGTTCCCTGTGCTATACAGTAGGTCCTTATTAGTTATCTGTTTTATATATGCTAGTGTGTATATGTCATTCTGAATCTCCCAATTTACCCCTCTTCCTCTTTACCCCTGGCAACCATAAGTTTTCTACATCTGTGACTCTGTTCTGTTTTGTAAATAAGTTCATTTGTACCCTTTTTAAGATTTCACATGTAAGCAATATCATATGATATTTGTCTTTGTCTGACTTACTTCACTCATTATGACAATCTTTAGGTCCATCTATGTGGCTGCAAATGGCACTATTTTGTTCTTTTTTATGGCAGAGTAGTATTCCACTGTATATATGTACCACATTTTCTTTATCCATTCGTCTGTCAATAGACATTTAAGTTGCTTCCCTGTCTTGGCTGTTGTCAATAGTGCTGCAATGAACATTCGGGTACATGCATCTTTTCGAATTATAGTTTTCTCCAGGTATATGCCCAGGAGTGGGATTGCTGGGTCATATGGTAGTCCTATTTTTAATTTTTTAAGGAACCTCCATACTGTTCTCCATAGTGGCTGTATCAATTTATATTCCCACCAACAGTGCAAGAGGGTTCCCTTTTCTCCATGCCCTCCAGCATTTGTTGTTTGTAGATTTTTTGATGATGGCCATTCTGACTGGTGTGAGGCAATACCTTATTGTAGTTTTGATTTGCATTTCTCTAATAATTAGTGATGTTGAGCATCTTTTTAAGGCTGGATACTATAAAACTCTTAGAGGAAAACAGGCAGAACACTCTCTGACATAAATCACAGTAAGACCTTTTTTGAACCACCTCCTAGAGTAATGAAAATAAAAATATATAAATGGGACATAATTAAACTTAAAAGCTTTTGCACAGCAAAGGAGACCATAAACAATGTGAAAAGACAACCCTCAGAATGGGAGAAAATATTTGCAAATGAAGCAACCAACAAGGGATTAATCTCTAAGATATACAAACAGCTCATGCAGCTCAATATCAGAAAAACAATCCAATCAAGAAATGGGTGGAAGATCTAAATAGACACATTTCTCCAAAGAAGACATACAGTTGTTTTAAAAGCACATGAAAAGAATTCCCACTTTTACTACTGCTATTCAACATTGTAATGGAGGTTTTAGCCAGAGCAACGAGACAGGAAAGAGAAAGAAACATGAAAATTGGAAAGAAGCAAAACTGTATCTATGTGCATAAAACATGATCCTATACATAGGAAATCCAAAAGAATCCACAAGAAAGCCACTATAGCTAATAGACAAACTCAGCAAATATGATCATATGACTTTTACCTTTCATTTTGTTAATGTGGTGTATCACATTGATTGATTTATAGATGTTGAATCATCCCTGCATCCCTGGAGTAAATCTCACTTGATCATGGTGTCTGTTCCTTTTAATGTACAGTTGAATTTGGTTTGCTAATATTTTGTTGAGAATTTTTGCATCTATGTTCATCAGGGATATTGGCCTTCGATTTTCTTGCAGCGTCCTCAACTTGTTTTGGTATCAGGATAATGCTGGCCTTGTAAAAATGAGTTTGAAAGTGTTCCATCCTCTTCAGTTTCTTGGAAGAGTTTGAGAAGGATTGGTATTAATTCTTTCTTAAATGTTTGGTAGAATTCACCAGTGAAGCCATCTGGTCCTAGACTTTCCTTTATTGACAGTTTTTTTTTGGTTTTTTTGTGTTTTGTTTTTTTTGCGGTACGCGGGCCTCTCACTGCTGTGGCCCCTCCCATTGCAGAGCACAGGCTCCGGACGCGCAGGCCCAGCGGCCATGGCTCACGGGCCCAGCCGCTCCGCGGCATATGGGATCTTCCCAGACCGGGGCACGAACCCGTGTCCCCTGCATCGGCAGGCAGGCGAACTCCCAACCTCTGCACCACCAGGGAAGCCCTATTGAGAGGTTTTTAATGATTCAATTTCCTACTAGTAACTTGTTTGTGCAGATTTTCTGTTTCTTCATATTCAGTCATCAAGGTTGTATGTTTCTAGGAATTTATATATTTCTTCGATGTTGTCCAATTTGTTGATTGTATAAGTATTCATAGTAGTCTCTTATGATCTGTAGCTCTGTGGTATCAGCTGTAACGTCTCCTCTATCATTTCTTTTTCTTTTTTAAATTTGAGTCCTTTCTCTTATTTCTGGGTAAGTCCAGCTAAAGGTTTGTCTATTTTGTTTATGTTTTCATAAAACCAGCTTAGTTCATTTATTTTTTCTAATGTTATTTCTTCTCTTTCATTTACTTGCACTTCAATCTTTGTTGTTTCTTTCCTTCTTCTAACTTTGGGTTTAGTTCTTTTTCTAGTTCCTTGAGGTGTAAAGTGAGGCTGTTTATTTGAGATCTTCCTTGTGTCTTAATACAGGCTTTTATTGCTATAAACTGCCCCCTTAGAACTGCTTCTGCAACATTTCATAGGTTTGATATGTTGTGCTTCAGTTTTCACTTTTTTTCATGATATTACTTGATTTCCTTTTGATTTCTTTGATCCATTGGTTGTTCAGGAGCATGTTGTTTAATCTCCACATATTTGTGGATTTTCAGCTTTTCTCTGTTAATGATTTCCACTTTTACACCATTGTGGTCAAAAAAGATACTTTGTATGATTTTAATCTTCTGAAATTTGTTAAATGTTGTTTTGTGACCTATCATGTGATCTACTCTGTAGAATGTTCAATTTCTGCTTGAGAATTATGTGTATTCTGCTACTGTTCAATGGAATGTTTTATGTTTGTTAGGTCCAGTTGGTCTAAAGTATGATCAAGTCCAACATTTACTTGTTGATTTTTCGGTCTAGATGATCTAACCATTGTTGAAAGTGGGGTATCGAAGTCCCCCTATTAAACTGTATTGTTGTCTGTTTCTCCCTTCAGATCTGATAGTATTTGCTTAATATATATTTAGGTACTCCGATTTTGAGTGCATATATATTTATAATTGTTATACCCTCTTCATGAACTGACCCTCTTAGCATCATATAATGACCGTCTTTGTCTCGTTACCATCTTTGGCCTAAAACTTATTTTTTCTGATGTTACTATAGCTACCCCTTTTCTATTTTGGTTTCCACTTGCATGGAATGCCTTTTGCCATCCCTTTACTTTGAATCTATGTGTGTTCTTGGAGCTGAGTCTTTTGTAAGCAGCATATTGTTGGCTCTTGTTTCTTAATCTATCCAGCTGCTCCATGCCTTTCAATTGGAGAAGGCAATCCATTGACATTTAGAGTAATTGATAGGTGAGACCTTGCTTAATACCATCTTATTGTTTTCTGGCTGTTTTATAGTTTCATATATTTTCTTCCTCTCTTGCTGTCTTCTTTTGTAAGTTGATGTTTTTCTGTAGTGGTAGTATGGTTTCCTTTTCTTTATCTTTTGTGTATGTATTGTAGGCTTCTGCTTTGTGGTTACCATGAGGTTTACATAAAACATCTAATAGATTTAATAGTCTATTTTAACTGTGAAAACAGTTAAACTTATATCACCTATAACATATCATATATAAAATATTCTTTTACTCCCCCCTTTTATGTTTTTGATGCCACCATTTACATATTTTAATTGTATATCCATTAACAAATTGTTGAACTTATAGTTATTTTTTTTTTTTTTTTTTGCGGTACGTGGACCTCTCACTGCTGTGGCCCCTCCCGTCGCAGAGCACAGGCTCCGGACGCGCAGGCCCAGCGACCATGGCTCACGGGCCCAGCCGCTCCGCGGCATGTGGGATCCTCCCGGACTGGGGCACAAACCCGTGTCCCCTGCATCGGCAGGCGGACTCTCAACCACTGCGCCACCAGGGAGGCTATAGTTATTTTTAATACTTTTGTCCTTTAACATTTATTCTACAGTTAAGTAGTTAGCACATCACCATTTTACAGTATTAGGGTATTCTGAATCTGTTTATTTGTTAACCTTTACCAGTGTGTTGTATGTTTTCATGTTACTAATAAGCATCCTTTTCTTTCAGCTTGAAGGACTCCTTTTAACATTTCTTGTAAGGTAGATTTAGTGGTGATGAATTCCCTCTACTTTTGATTATTAGGGAAAGTTTTAATTTTGCCTTCAGTTCTGAAGGACAGTTTTGCTGGGTTAAGTATTCTTGGTTGGCATTTTCTTTTTTTTTATTGGAGTATTGCTTTACAATGTTGTGTTAGTTTCTGCTGCACAGCAAAGTGAATCAGCCATATGCATACACACATCCCCTCCCTCTTGGACTTTCACCATCCCACCCAACTAGGCCATCACATAGCACAGAGCTGAGCTCCCTGTGCTATACAGCAGGTTCTCACTAGCTATCTATTTTACACATGGTAGTGTATTTATGTCAAACTTAATCTCCCAATTCGTCCCACCCTCCCCTTCCCACCCCGTGTCCACATGTCAGTTCTCTATGTCTGCCTTTCTATTCCTGCCCTGCAAATAGGTTCATCTGTACCATTTTTCTAGATTCCACATATGTGCATTAATATACGATATTTGTTTTTCTCTTTCTGACTTACTTCACTGTATGACAGACTCTAGGTCCATTCACATCTACACGAATGACCCAGTTTCATTTCTTTTCATGGCTGAGTAATATTCCACTATATATATGTAACACACCTTCTTCATCCATTCGTCTCTTGATGGACATTTAGGTTGTTTCCACGTCCTGGCTATTGTAAATAGTGCTGCAATGAACATTGGGGTACTTGTGTCTTTTTGAATTATGGTTTTCTCAGGGTGTATGCACAGTAGTAGGATTGATGGATCATATGATAGTTCTATTTTTAGGTTCTTAAGGAACCTCCATACTGTTCTCCACAGTGGCTGTATCAATTTACATTCCCACCAACAGTGAAAGAGGGTTTTCTTTTCTCTGCACCCTCTCCAGCATTTATTGTTTGTAGATTTTCTGATGATGGCCATTCTGACTATGAGGTGATAACCTCATTTTAGTTTTGGTCTGCATTTCTCTGAAAATTAGTGATGTTGAGCATCTTTTCATGTGCCTCTTGGCGATCTGTATGTCTTCTTTGGAGAAGTGTCTGTTTAGATCTTCTGCTCATCTTTTGATTGGGTTGTTTGTTCTTTTGATATTGAGCTGCATGGGCTGTTTGTATATTTTGGAGATCAATCCTTTGTTGTTTCGTTTGCAAATATTTTCTCCCATTCCGTGGATTGTCTTTTCGTCTTGTTTATGGTTTCCTTTGCTGTGCAAAAGCTTTTAAGTTTAATTAGGTCCCATTCACTTATTTTTGTGTTTATTTTCATTATTCTAAGAGGTGGGTCATAAAAGATCTTTCTGTGATTTTTATCAAAGAGTGTTTTTCTTATGTGTTCCTCTAAGAGTTTTATAGTGTCTGGTCTTACATTTAGGTCTCTAATACATTTTGAGATTATTTTTGTGTATGGTGTTAGTGTGCTAATTTAATTCTTTTACATGTAGCTGTCCAGTTTTCCCAGCACCACTTACTGAAGAGACTGTCTTTTCTCCATTGTATATTCTTGCCTCCTTTGTCATAGTTTAGGTGACCACAGGTGCATGGGTTTATCTCTGGGCTATCTATCCTGTACCATTGGTCTGTATTTCTGTTTTTGTGCCAGTACCATACTGTCTTGATTACCGTAGCTTTATAGTATAGTTTGAAGTTGGGGAGCCTGATTCCTCCAGCTCTGTTTTTTTCCTCAAGATTGCTTGGGCTCTTCGGGGTCTTTTGTATCTCCATACAAATTGTATACTTTTTTGTTCTAATTCTCTGAAAAATGCCATTGGTAATTTGATAGGGATTGCATTGAACCTGTAGATTGCTTTGGGCAGTATACTCATTTTCACAATATTGATTCTTCCAATCCAGAAGCATGGTATATCTCTCCATCTGTTTATGTCATCTTTGATTTCTTTCATCAGTGTTTTATAGTTTTCTGAGTACAGGTCTTTTGCCTCCTTAGGTAGGTTTATTCCTAGGTATTTTATTCTTTTCGTTGCGATGGTAAATGGGTTTGTTTTCTTAATTTCCTTTTCTGATCTTTTGTTTTTAGTGTATAGGAATGCAAGAGATTTCTGTACATTAATTTTGTATCCTGCAACCTTACCAAATTCATTAATTAGTTCTAGTAGTTTTCTGGTGGCATCTTTAGGATTTTCTATGTTTAGTATTATGTCATCTGCAAACAATGACACTTTTACTACTTTTCCAATTTGTATTCCTTTTATTGCTTTTTCTTCTCTGATTTCCATGGCTAGAACCCCAAAACTATGTTGAATGAGAATGGCGAGTGTGGACATCCATTTTTCACCATTGAGAATGATGTTTGCTGTGGGTTTGTCATATATGGCCTTTATTACTGAGGTAGGTTCCCTCTGTGCCCACTTTCTGGAGAGTTTTTATCATAAATGGGTATTGAATTTTGTCAAAAGCTTTTCCTGCATCTATTGAGATGACCATATGATTTTTATTCTTTAATTTGTTAATATGGTATATCACATTGTTTTGCGTATACTGAAGAATTTTTGCATCCCTGGGATAAATCCCGCTTGACCATAGTGTATGATCCTTTTAATGGGTTGTTGGAGTCTGTTTGCTAGTATTTTGTTGAGGAGTTTTGCATCTATGTTCATCAGTGATATTGGTTTGTATTTTCTTTTTTTGTAGTATCTTTGTCTGGTTTTGTATCAGGGTGATGGTGGCCTCAGAACAAGTTTGGAAGTGTTCCTCCCTCTGCAGTTTTTTGGAGGAGTTTGAAAAGGATAAGTGTTAACTCTTCTCTAAATATTTGATAGTATTTGCCTATGAAGCCATCTGGTCCTGGACTTTTGTTTGTTGGAAGATTTTAAATTACAGTTTCAATTTTATTACCTGTGATTGATCTGCTTATATTTTCTAATTCTTCCTGGTTCAGTCTTGGAAGGTCATACCTTTCTAAGAGTTCATCCATTTCTTCCAGGTTGTCCATTTTATTGGCATAGAGTTGCTTGTAGTAGTCTCTTAATATCCTTTGCATTTCTGTGGTGTCAGTTGTAATCTCTCCTTTTTCATTTCTAATTTTATTGATTTGAGTCCTCTCCCTTTTTTTCTTGATGAGCTTGGCTAAGGTTTATCAATTTTGTTTATCTTCTCAAAGAACCAAGTTTTAGTTGTATTGATCTTGGCTATTGTCTTCTATGTTTCTATTTCATTTATTTCTGCTCTGATCTTTATGATTTCTTTCCTTCTACTAACTTTAGGTTTTGTTTGTTCTTCTTTTTCTAGTTGCTTTAGGTATAAATTTAGATTGTTTATTTGAGAATTTTCTTGTTTCTTGAGGTGGGCTTGAATTGCTATAAACTTCTCTCTTACAACTGCTTTGCTGTGTCTGATAGGTTTTGGATGGTTGCGTTTTCATTGTCATTTGTTTCTAGGTTTTTTTGGTTTTGTTTTGTTTTTGCGGTATATGGGCCTCTCACTGTTGTGGCCTCTCCCGTTGCGGAGCACAGGCTCCAGATGCACAGGCTCAGCAGCCATGGCTCACAGACCCAGCCGCTCCGCAGCATGTGGGATCTTCCTGGACTGGGGCACGAACCTGTGTCCCCTGCATCGGCAGGTGGACTCTCAACCACTGCACCACCAGGGAAGCCCTGTTTCTAGGTATTTTTTGATTTCTTCAGTGACCTCTTGGTTATTTAGCAGTGCACTGTTTAGCCTCCATATGTTTGTGTGTTTTATAGTTTTTCTTTTTTTTTTTTCTGTAATTGATTTCTAATCTCATAGCGTTCTGGTCAGTAAAGATGCTTGATACAATTTCAGTTTTCTTAAATTTTCCAAGGCTTGATTTTTGACCCAAGATGTGATCTATTCTGGAGAACGTTCCGTGTGTACTTGAGACAAAAGTGTATCTTTCCACTTTTGGGTAGAATGTCCTATAAAAATCAATTAAATCTACCTGGTCTATTGTGTCATTTAAAGTTTCTCCTTATTATTAATTTTCTGTCTGGATGATCTTTCTGTTGGTGTAAGTGGAGTGTTAGAGTTCCTCAGTATTATTGTGCTACTGTTGTTTTCCCCTTTTATCACTGTTAGCATTTGCCTTATGTATTGAGGTGTTCCTATGTTGGGTGCGTAAATATAATTGTTATGTTTTCTTCTAGGATTGATACTTTGATCATTATGTAGTGTCCTTCCTTATCTCTTGTAACAGTCTTTTAAGTCTATTTTATCTGGTATGAATATTGCTACTCCAGCTTTCTTTTGATTTCCATTTGCATGGAATATCTTTTTCCATCCTCTCACTTTCAGTCTGTATGTGTCCCAAGGTCTGAAGTGGGTATCTCGTAGACAGCATATATAAGGGTCTTGTTTTTCTATCCATTCAGCCAGTCTGTGTCTTTTGGTTGGAGCATTTAATCCACTTACATTCAAGGTGATTATTGATGTATATGTTCCTAGTACCATTTTCTTAATTGATTTGGGCTTGTTTTTGTGGGTCTTTTCCTTCTGTTGTGTTTCCTGCTTAGAAAAATTCCTTTAGCATTTGTTGTAGAGCTGGTATGGTGGTGCTGAATTTGCATAGCTCTTGCTTGTCTAAAGCTTTTGATTTCTCCATTGAATCTGAATGAGATCCTTGTTGGGTAGAGTAATCTTGGTTGTAGGTTTTTCCCTTTCATCACTTTAAATATATCCTGCTACTCCCTTCTGGCCTATAGAGTTTCTGCTGAGAAATCATCTGATAACTTTATGGGGATTCCCTTGTATGTTATTTTCCCTTGCTGCTTTTAATATTTTTTTCTTTAAATTTAATTTTTGTTAGTTTGATTAATATGTGTCTTGGTGTGTTTCTACCAGGGTTTATCCTATATGAGAGTCTCTGCACTTCCTGCACTTGGATGGCTGTTTCCTTTCCCATGTTAGGGAAGTTTTCAAGTATAATTTCTTCAAATACTTTCTCAGACCCTTTCTTTTTCTCTTCTTATCCTGGGACCCCTATAATTCGAATGTTGATGTGTTTAATGTTGTCCCAGAGGTCTCTGAAACTGTCCTCAATTGTTTTCATTCTTTTTCCTATATTGTGCTCCATGGCAGTTATTTCCACCATTTTATCTTCCAGCTCACTTATCTGTTCTTCTGCCTCAGTTATTCTGCTATTGATTCCTTCTAGAGTGTTTTGGATCATCTATACTATCATTACTCTGAATTCTTTTTCAGGTAGGTTGCCTATTTCCTCTTCATTTATTTGGTCCTGTAGGTTTTTACCTTACTCCTTTGTCTGTAACATATTTTATTGTCTTTTCATTTTTTTTTTTTGATGGGCGGGGCTTTATTCCTGTCTTACTGGTTGCTTGCCCTGAGGTGTCCAGCACTGGAGTTTTCAGGCAGTTGGGTAGAGCTGGGTCTTGCTGCTGCTATAAGGAGCTCCAGGAGGCCTCACTCCAATTAATATTACCTGGAGTCTGAGGTTCTCTGTTAGACAAGTGGTTTGCACTCAGTGCTCCTACCACAGGAGCTCAGGCCTGACCCTAGCCTGGGAACAAGTATCCTGCAAGCCATGCAGCACAGCAATAGAAAACAAAAGGGAAAAAAAGGAGCGTACAATATCAAAGAGTAAAAAATTAGAGCAGAAGCAAGAAGAACTACAATCCTGCAGCCTGTGAAACAAAAACCACATTCACAGAAAGATAGACAAGATGAAAAGGCAGAGGGCTATGTACCAGATGAAGGAACAAGATAAAACCCCAGAAAAACAACTAAATGAAATGGAGATAGATTCTTTCCAGAAAAAGAATTCAGAATAATGATAGTGAAGATGATCCAGGACCTCGGAAAAAGAATGGAGGCAAAGATCGAGAAGATGCAAGAAATGATTAACAAAGATCTAGAAGAATTAAAGAACAAATAGAGATGAACAATACAATAACTGAAAGGAAAAATACACTAGAAGGAATCAATAGCAGAATAACTGAGGCAGACGAATGGATAAGTGACCTGGAAGACAGAAAGGTGGAATTCACTGCTGCAGATCAGAAAAAAGAATGAAAAGAAATAAAGACAGCCTAAGAGACCTCTGGGACAACATTAAACGCAACAGCATTTGCATTATAGGGGTCCCAGAAGGAGAAGAGAGAGAGAAAGGACTCTAGAAAATATTTGAAGGGATTATATTTGAAAACCTCCCTAACATGGGAAAGGAAATAGCCACCCAAGTCCAGGGAGTGCAGAGAGCCCCATACAGGATAAACCCAAGGAGAAACACACCGAGACACATAGTAATCAAAATGGCAAAAATTAAAGACAAAGAAAAATGATTGAAAGCAGCAAGGGAAAAACAACAAATAACATACAAGGGAAGTCCCATAAGGTTAACAGGTGATTTCTCAGCAGAAACTCTACAATCCAGAAGGGAGTGCCGTGATATACTTAAAGTGATGAAAGGGAAGAACCTACAACCAACATTACTCTACCCAGCAAGGATCTCATTCAGATTCAATGGAGAAATCAAAACCTTTACAGACAAGTAAAAGCTAAGAGAATTCAGCACCACCAAACCAGCTCTACAACAAATGCTGAAGGTACTTCTCTAAGTGGGAAACACAAGAGAAGAAAAGAACCTACAAAAGCTAACCCCCAAAATCAAGAAAATGGGAATAGGAACATACATATCGATAATTACCTTAAATGTGAATGGATTAAATGCACAAACCAAAAGACACAGGCTTGCTGAATGGATACAAAAACAAGACCCATATATGTGCTGTCTACAAGAGACCCACTTCAGACCTAGGGACACATACAGACTGAAAGTGAGGGGATGGAAAAAGATATTCCATGCAAATGGAAATGAAAAGAAAGCTGGAATAGCAATACTCATATCAGATAAAATAGACTTTAAAATAAAGACTGTTATAAGAGATAAGGAAGGACACTACATAATGATCAAGGGATTAAATCAAGAAGAAGATATAACAATTATAGGTATATATGCACCCAACATAGGAGCACCACAATACATAAGGCAACTGCTAATAGCTATAAAAGAGGAAATCAACAATAGCACAATAATAGTGGGGGACTTTAACTCCTCACTTACACCAATGGACAGATCATCCAAACAGAAGATAATAAAGAAACACAAGCTTTAAATGACACAATAGACCAGATAGATTTAAGTGATATTTACAGGACATTCCATCCAAAAACAGCAGATTACACTTTCTTCTCAAGTGTGCATGGAACATTCTCCATGATAGATCACACCTTGGGTCACAAATCAAGGCTCAGTAAATTTAAGAAAACTGAAAATATATCAAGCATCTTTTCTGACCACAACTCTATGAGATTAGAAATCAATTACAGGGAAAAAGACGTAAAAAACACAAACACATGGAGGCTAAACAATACGTTACTAAATAACCAAGAGATCACTAAAGAGATCAAAGAGGAAATCAGAAAACACCTAGAGACAAATGACAATGAAAACACGATGATCCAAAAACAATGGGATGCAGAAAAAGCAGTGCTAAGAGGGAAATTTATAGATATACAAGCCTACCTCAAGAAACAAGAAATACCTCAAATCAACAATCTAACCTTACACCTAAAGGAACCAGAGAAAGAAGAACAAACAAAACTCAAAGTTAGCAGAAGGAAAGAAATCATAAAGGTCAGGGCAGAAATAAATGAAATAGAAACAAAGAAAACAATAACAAAGATCAATAAAACTAAAAGTTGGTTCTTTGAAAAGATAAACAAAATTGATAAACCATTAGCCAGACTCATCAAGAAAAAGAGGGATGGGACTCAAATCAATAAAATTAGAAATGAAAAAGGAGAAGTTACAAGAGACACCACAGAAATACAAAGCATCCTAAGAGACTACTACAAGCAACTCTATGCCAGTAAAATGGACAACCTGGAAAAAATGGATGAACTGTTAGAAAGGTATAACCTTCCAAGACTGAACCAGGAAGAAATAGAAAATATGAACAGACCAATCACAAGTAATGAAATTGAAACTGTGACTAAAAATCTTCCAACAAACAAAAGTCCAGGACCAGATGGCTTCACAGGTGAATTCTATGAAACATTTAGAGAAGAGCTAACACCCCTCCTTCTCAAACTCTTCCAAAAAATTGCAGTGGAAAGAACTCCCAAACTCATTCTGTGAGGCCACCATCACCCTGATACCAAAACCAGACAAAGACACTGCAAACAAAGAAAATTACAGACCAATATCACTGGTGAATATAGATGCAAAAATCCTCACCAAAATACTAGCAAACAGAATCCAAAAACACATTAAAAGGATCATACACCATGATCAAGTGGGATTTATCCCAGAGATGCAAGGATTCTTCAATATACGCAAATCAATCAATGTGATACACCATATTAACAAATTGAAGAATAAAAACCATATGACCGTCTCAATAGATGCAGAAATAGCTTTTGACAATATTCAACATTTTATTTATGATAACAATATTTATTTATTTATGATAAAAAACTCTCCAGAAAGTGGGGATAGAGGGAACCTACTTCAACATAATAAAGGCCATGTACAACAACCCCACAGCAAACATCATTCTCAATGGTGCAAAACTGAAAGCATTTCCTCTAAGATCAGGAACAAACAAGGATGTCCACTCTCACCACTATTATTCCACATAGTTTTGGAAGTCCTGGGCACAGCAACAGAAGAAAAAGAAATAAAAGGACTACAGATTGGAAAAGAAGAAGGAAAACTGTCACTGTTTGCAGATGACGTGATACTATACATAGAGGATCCTAAAGATGCCACCAGAAAACTACTGGAGCTAATCAATGAATTTGGTAAAGTTGCAGGATACAAAATTAATGCACAGAGATCTCTTGCATTCCTATACACTAATGATGAAAAATCTGAAAGAGAAATTAGGGAAACACTCCCATTTACCATTACAACAAAAAATAAAATACCTAGGAATAAACCTACCTAGAGAGACAAAAGACCTGTATGCAGAAAACTATAAGACACTGATGAAAGAAATTAAAGATGGTACCAAGAGATGGAGACATATACCATGTTCTTTGATTGGAAGAATCAATATTGTGAAAATGAGTATACTGCCCAAAGCAATCTACAGGTTCAATGCAATCCCTATCAAATTACCAATGGCATTTTTTACAGAACCAGAACAAAAAATCTTAAAATTTGTATGGAGACACAAAAGACCCCAAATAGCCAAAGCAGTCTTGAGGGAAAAAAACGGAGCTGGAGGAATCAGACTCCCTGACTTCAGACTATACTACAAAGCTACAGTAATCAAGACAATATGGTACTGGCAGAAAACCAGAAATATAGATCAATAGAACAGGATAGAAAGCCCAGAGATAAACCCACACACCTATGGTCAACAATCTATGACAAAGGGGGCAAGGATATACAATGGAGAAAAGACAGTCTCTTCAATAAGTGGTGCTGGGAAAACTGGACAGCTACATGTAAAAGAATGAAATTAGAACACTCCCTAACACCATACACAAAAATAAACTCAAAATGGATTAGAGACCTAAATGTAAGACAGGACAGTATAAAACTCTTAGAGGAAAACTTAGGAAGAACACTCTTTGACATAAATCACAGCAAGAAATATTTTGATCCACCTCCTAGAGTAATGGAAATAAAAACAAAAATAAACAAATGGGACCTAATGAAACTTAAAAGCTTTTGCACAGCAAAGGAAACCATAAACAAGACGAAAAGACAACCCTCAGAATGGGAGAAAATAATTGCAAACGAATCATCAAAGGATTTATCTCCAAAATATATAAGCAGCTCATGCAGCTCAATATTAAAAAAAACAACACAATCCAAAATTGGGCAGAAGACCTAAATTGACATTTCTCCAGAGAAGACATACAGGTGGTGAAGAAGCATATGAAAAGCTGCTCAACATCACTTATTATTAGAGAAATGCAAGTCAAAACTACAATGAGGTATCACCTCACACCAGGTAGAATGAGCGTCATCAGGAAATCTGCAAACTGCAAATGCTGGAGAGGGTGTTGAGAAAAGGGAACCCTCTTGCACTGTTGGTGGGAATGTAAATTGATACAGCCACTATGGAGAACAGTATGGACTTTCCTTAAAGAACTAAAAATAGAATTACCATATGACCCAGCAATCCCACTACTGGGCATATACCCAGAGAAAACCATAATTCAAAAAGACACATGCACCCCAATGTTCATTGCAGCACTATTTACAATAGCCAGGTCATGGAGGCAACCTAAATGCCCATTGACAGACGAATGGTAATGAAGGTGTGGTACATATATACAGTGGAATATTACTCAGCCATAGAAAGGAACGAAATTGGGTCATTTGTAGAGACGTGGATGCATCTAGAGACTGTCATACAGAGTGACGTAAGTCAGAAAGAGAAAAGCAAATATCGTATATTAACACATATATGTGGAACCTAGAAAATGGTACAGATGAACCGGTTGGCAGAGCAGAAATTGAGACACAGAAGTAGAGAACAAACGTATGGACACCAAGGGGGAAAAGCAGCAGGGGGTTGGGGTTGGGGTGTGATGAATTGGCAGGTTGGGATTGACATGTGTACACTGATGTGTATAAAATGGATGATCAATAAGAAAATAAACAAATAAACATTAAAAAAATTTTTAAGTTTTAGGAATTAGATAAAAAATATATTAGGAAAAATAAAAATATAATTGAAAAAACTACAACAAGGTATAACAGAACCACAACAGAAAAGAGAAAGAAAAAAAAGAAAAAACAAGAGAAGGGGGAACATCCCCAAAGGAGCAGAACAGTAACAAATTATAAATAATAAAATAAAATTAGAAAAATGAAAGATTTATTAGAAAAAAGTATAATATAGATGAATCAGCAACAATGGGTTAAAACAGAACCACAACCTAAAAGAATAAAGCAAAAAAAATGCCAGAAAAGGCCTTGGCTGTGGGGGGCGGAACTTAGGCGAGGTGGGGTTTAGGGTGGGCGTGGGGACTAGGCTGAAGACCCATGCAGCTGGAAAAGGCCTTGGGGGCAGGGCCTAGGCAGGGCGACATTCAAGAGTGGGGTGGGACCTAGGCTTAGGACCTGGTGACAGGGGAAAGGCGGTTCTGAGGGGGGCCTTGGAGAGTGGAGCTCCAGAGTTTGGAGGTAAGCTGTGAGTGAGCGTTTGTGGGCGAGGTTTAGGCCCAGTGTGGTTGGAGCGGGTCTCAGAGGTGGTCTCTGAGTGTCGCTTGTAGAAGTAGGGCTCTGAGTGGGGGTGTAGGGGCAGGGCTTAGGGTCTGCAATGCTGGAGGGAGCCTCTGAAGGCACAGTATTAAGCCCAGGAGACCAAGAGGCTCCCTGGTGCCCAAGTCAGCAGGGAAAGTGTTGGCCATGCTCCCTTCCGTTCCTCCACTCTCCCAAGCATCTCCCCTTGCTGCTGAAGCGTGGATGGGTCCCACCATGTGTGGGAACTTCTACTCTCCACCCGCCACCCCCCAGGGGTGCCAGTCCTGTCCATCTAGCCTTTACTTTTGCTCCCCCTTCCCTCCCTCCCACTCCCTCAGAACCCATGCTGTTGGAGGGGACCTTGGTTGGCAGAGGATCAGGCCCGGGATCTCAGCAGGCTCCCCAGGGCCCAACTGCACAGGGGAAACGTTGACTACACTCCCTTCTGATCCTCTGACCTTCCAATGGTGCCCCCCTTTCCCCCTCTGGGAGTGTGATCCCTTCCTCTCCCCCAGCCGCCCCTCAGGGGCACTGGTCCTGTCCCCCCTCCACTTCTCCTCCCCCATCACTCCCCACCCCACAACCTACCCGGTCGCTGGGGTTTCTTCCCATCCCCTTAGGTGTCTGTGGTCCCCCACCAGTGCCTGGTAGGTGCCCTAGTTGTGCAGAGATGCGGATTCCACGTCCTCCTAGTCCACAATCTTTGGTAGTTTATTTCTTTTAGCACTTTGAATATATTAGCTCATTCTCTCCTGGGCTGTAATGTCTCTGCTGAGACATCCACTGATAGCCTTATGGGGGTTCCTTTGTATGAGAGATATTCTTTTCTCTTGCTTCTTTTTTTTTTTTGGCCATGATGTGCAGCATGCGAGGTCTTAGTTCCCTGACCAGGGATCAAATCCGTGCCCCCTGGAGTGGAAGTCTTAACCGCTGGACTGCCAGGGAAGCCCTCTCTTGCTTCTTTTAAAATTATCTCTTTGCCTTTGTTTTTAGACACTTTAAAAAAAGTAATTAATTAATTAATTTTTGGCTGTGTTGGGTCTTCATTGCTGTGCGCAGGCTTTCTCTAGTTGCAGCGAGTGGGGGCTACTCTTCATTGTGGTGTATGGGCTTCTCATTGCAGTGGCTTCTCCTTGCAGAGCAGGGTTCTAGGAACGTGGGCTTCATTAGTTGTGGCACATGGGCTCAGTAGTTGTGGCTTACAGGCTTTAGAGGGCAGGCTCAGCAGTTGCGGCACATGGGCTTAGTTGCTCTGCAGCATGTGGGATCTTCCCAGACCAGGGCTCACACCCGTGTCCCCTGCATTGGCAGGTGAATTCTTAACCACTGCACCATCAGGGAAGTCATAGACACTTTTATTACTATGTGTCTTAGAGAAAAATGTTTCGGATTGAGAGTTTGAGGCAACATATTTGCTTCATGAACTTTGATGGCCTAATCTCTCCCCGTATTTCAGAATTTCTCAGCCATTATTTATTGAAATAAGCTTTCTATTCCTTTCTCCCTAGTACACATTATTTCTTTTGATGGTGTCCCATAACTTCTGTAGGCTTTCTACACTCCTTTTCATTCTCTTTTCTTTTTGCTCTTCTGTTTGTAAAATTTCAATCAATCTGTCCTCTGGATCACCAATTCGCTCTTCTGCTTGTTCAAGTCTGCTCTTGAAGCTTTCTATTCAATTCTTTATTTCAGTCATTGTATTCTACAGCTCCAGATTTTCTGTTTGGTTCTTTTTTTATGTTTTCTATCTCTTTTTTGAGGTTCTCATTTTGTTCTTGTATTGTTTTCCTGATAGCATTAAATTTTTCATCTGTGTTCTCTTGTAGCTCTCTGAGTATTCATAGAAGAATTATTTTGAATTCTTTGTCAGGCAATTCCTGGATTTCCATTTCTTTGCAGTCAGATACTGGAATTTTACTGTATTCTTTTGATGGAGACATGTTTCCCCTGATTCTCCATGATCCCTGTAGTGTTGTATAGGTATCTGCACATTTGAAGAAGCAGTCACGTCCTCCAGACTTTACCAACTGATTTTGTTAAGGGAAGCCTTCTACCTGCTGATAGGGACCCATACTGGTTATTCTATGACCCTGATCTAGTGATGCAGAGTGCCATGTGGAAAGGTGCATGGTGGCACTGGGTCCAATGGTATATGACATCTCTTTGGCTCCAGAACATTGGGGTCCACAGTATTGACAACTGTGTGGTCCTTGGCAAGCACTGCAGGAATTCTGTGGCTTCAAGATCTTTTGGGCTCCTAAGTGGCACCTCCAAGACTGGTAGCAGGGCAGGCAGTGGTGGTGGATGGAGCCAGTGGTGTGCACATACTCGGCTGCAGGGGCCAGCTGCAGGTGCCTATGTAGTGCCAGAGGGGGCCAAAGCAGGTAGCAAGGGCTGGGGCCAATTATAGGCTCACTGGCATTTGCCAGTACCATACTGTTTTGATTACTATAGCTTTATAGTATAGCTTAAAATCAGGAAATGTGATGCCCCCTGCTTTGTTCTTCTTTCTCAGCACTTATTTGGACATTCAGGGACTTTTTTATTTCCATATAAGTTTTATCCTCCTTTCTCATCTCCCTAAGACAACAGTATGATGATTGGGACAGGCTTGAATCCCAATGAGAAAAATCTATCAGATCCTTAGAGGGGTAAGGTCCTTGCTTGAATATCTTCACTTCCATTCAGCCTTCCACCCTAGTGATAATCCCATTTGTTTGGGCATTATCTCTATCAATTGACTGTACTCCTTATGTAACCCACAATTTTCTAAGCCTTCTCTAAATCTTATGCTAGGGACATAAGCTCCTGGATTGTCCCTAACTCAACTCTCCACATTTTTTGCAGTTGACAGTGAGTGTTCACCTGATAGACCCTTCACTTGGCTGTAATATGCCCTCCACATATATCTTGGTCTGTAAAGCTTTCTAGACATCACTACTGCATGGAACTGACTAGGGAATTAACCAAGGTCATTCTTATTGGCCATGTGACCTTGAACAAGTTACTTAGTCTTCCTGAACTTCTGAGGTGGACATAAAAATTGTACCTAATTCATATAGTTGTTACAGGATTAAATGAGTTAATGTAAAGCACTTGGTGCCTGAATTGTTTTAGGTGCTTAGAGGTAGTGTGATTATGCTGTTGCTACTACTGCTGACTACTTCAGCTTTAAAACTTGCACTTGCTTGTTTCTTCATTGACATCAAGCCTTTGCCTTAGAGGTAGTGTGATTATGCTGTTGCTACTACTGCTGACTACTTCAGCTTTAAAACTTGCACTTGCTTGTTTCTTCATTGACATCAAGCCTTTGCCTACAGAGCCCTTTCTCTTTGTTCCATCACCTTTCTTTCTCAGGAGCCCCAATCCTTTGGCTGCCTGAATGTATGTTGAAGAATGGAAAATTCCTGTGGTTTTGTTGAGCTGTGCCTTCCATATCGGGGGTGGGGGCCTGAAGGGATGGGGTGCCAACCTGTTCATAACCAAAAGGCCAATAAAAGTGTCTTCCTAAATGAAATATTGAACTTCATTAAATCTAAGACATCATCAACTGTGAGCCACACCCTAATTTTATGTAATACCAAGAAAGAAATAAGCAACCTTTAGAATTTTAATTTTATACTTATTTAAAAGTTATTTTGATACAGGTCTGTGAAGGGGCATAAGAGGCTTCCCGGTCCCTAGAGAGACCCCTCCACCAGGAGGACGTACGCAGCTCATGGACCTTTCCAGACATAGATGCAGCCTCTGGGGGGAGCTGGTCCTTGTGGCATGGGCCCATGTTCAGCAGTCGGGAAAGAATGTACATGACAGGTGACTGCTGATCAGGGGGTCTCAATTAAGTGACACAGGGAGCTACACTGTGTGGGTAGAAGCCCGCAACGGCACCCAGAGAGCAACTGGTTGTCCTGAGATTCGAGAGTTGGAAATCCCAGGCATCTCAGTCAACATTAGCTCCGTGGGCAGAAAACATGGATTCCATGGCTGCTGTCTGCCATACCAGTGCCCCCAACGTCAAGTGGTATGTGAGTTACACACAGGTGTCCAGCTATGACCACATGACAGTCTCCCCAGACAACAAGACACTCATCATCCAAAGGATCAGTAGCTGCAACTCACCACTTCAGTGTGGGATAGAAATCCTCCCACAGATTATTGAGAGAAGTGAAGTAATCTTTCCGACATTGACCTATGGTGCCCCCAGTGTGCTGATCAGGAGTAAGCGCCGTAACTTCAATGGCATCCTGCCTGCTGAGATGGGCTCCCAGGTGGAGATGGAGTGTATCTCCTATTCCAGACCAGAATTCAAGTACCAGTGGATCCACAACGGCTTCCTCCTGAACTTCTCAGAGAAAAAATTACCTTCCTGAATCTGATCTGGGACCAGATGGGCAGATACAGATATCAGGAAGTCCAGCTCCAGGTGCCCTGGCACAGGACTGCTTTTAGCAAAGGTTTCACTATCTCAGGATCCTTGCTGGTATTTCTCATCATGGTGACAGCAGTGGGCGGTGTCCTCTTCTGTGCATTCCTCATTCATACCCTGATCAGACATTACTCTACCAGGGCAAATTGGGCTACATGACCACCCACCTCAGACATAGAAGACAAGACCAGATGGGCAAGGAGGGTTCCAACTCCCCCACTTCCTTATCCGACACCATGGGACCATCAGGTATGCCCCATCTCAACATTGCCAGGGACAGAGAAACGGAACAACCTATACATGCCCAATAACCGGGAATTGCTTAAATGGGATGCAGCACATGTTGAGTGAATCTGTCATTGTTAGAAACCACACTGGGGAAAGCCATTTACTGATGCAGAGAATGTTCACAACTTGTTGCCAGGTTAGAAATGCATAATGCAAACCTACATCTGATAGTATCATATTGTGAAAAGTATAGATTAGTTAATTGATATAGATGTAATATTACAGTGTGTATGTATGTATGTGTTTTCCAGTTTTATGTGTACACACACACACACACATATATATATATATACATACACACATATATATGCACCTGTGCAAAAATTGTGGAAAATATTACCTATCAACAGTGTTATCTCAATTTCCTTCTTTGCACTTTACTGTATATTCTGAAGTGTTTTTTTTTCTTCACAAAGTATATAAATTGTTCTTATTATTAGAAAACAAACTCCAATAAAGGTAAAACAGCATGAAGTTAAGAAAAAATTATTTTGACAGAGATGAGGATGGTGGTCACCAGGGGCTGGGGGTGGGGGCACTGAGAAGATGCTGTTTAAGGGTACCAACTTACAACTAGTGGATAAATAAGATCTGGAAATCTGATGCACAACATAGGGATTATAGTCCACAATACTGTATTACAAACTTCAAAATTGCTAAGAGACTAAATCTTAACTATTCTCACTATAAAAAAAGAAATTATAAATATGTGCCATGATAAAGGTGTTAGCTAGCACTACTGTAGCAACCCTATGGCAATATGTAAATGAATCAAACCAACACATTGTACAACTTAAGCTGTACAATGTTATACGTCAGTTATAGCTCCATAAAAAAGGAAAAATATATTTTGAACAACTTTTTGAAAAAGTTATTTTGGACTTATTTAGACATAGAAACGATGATAATGTGAATGGCTATGGCTGAATTCACTCACGTAAATTGATAGCCACACCATAGACTGCTGCCTGGGTGATGGTCAGACACTATTGATTGTAAGATGCACATGAACTTCAGAGATGCTGAAATGTGAAAAATGAGAAAGTACATCTCAGAGTTAATGAAAGGTATTCTGTTTCCCTTCAACCAATCTTCTAGAATGTAGAAACTTCATTTTCTTTGTATAGTCATATATCTTTGATACATGAATTTTTGTAAAATAATTTCCCTCTATTCAAGACTTCAGGTCTTCCTAGCTTTAAATCTTCCTAGCTTTAAGAGAAAATACCTTGGCTGAGGCAAGTGTTTGTTGTTGATTATCATCTCAGACAATAGTAGAGGCTCTGTGATTGAGCTACTAATTTTGTCTTTTTCATTTCATTAGATGGAAAGCAGGCTGAAAGTTATATCCCTCCTACAGAGATATATGCTGTTTGATACTTAGCCGCAATTTCGTAACACTTTAAATTTCATCTCAGTGTTGTATAAAGAACAACATTTTGGAGTCAAACAGACTTAGGTTTATATTCTGCTACTACTAGTCATGTGACTAGGTACATTACTTCACCTTCCTAGGCCTCAGTTGCCTTATCTGTAATCTCATCATAGATTAAATAAATAATATATATAAAGTGTAAAATGTTTGCCTGTAATAGCTGTCCAATAAACCGCTGTTTTGATGGAAATGATGTTCTACTGGAGAACTAAGAATATGTTCTCTGGAAAGGTGGATGTCAAACTTGGCAGCAGTGTTGCCAGAGCCTTGCCTGGAGTCAATCTGGCCTGGAAGCACTGTTTTCTTATAGGTCATTCCTCGAGAAATGGTGAGGTGACTACTTTTAGGGAAAGACAGTTAGTACTAATAAATGCCTTATTGTTCAATGGCAACATTATATTAATCTGGGAGCAAAAGGAAATGTTGCGAATGCAAAAAGAATGGTTTTGATCATTTGAGAAGGATTTTGAAACAGGAATTCTTTACTAAAGGTTAGGAATGGATAAAATTATTCATTAACTCATAAAATATGTATTGAGTACCTTCTCAATGCTAGGTGCTCTGCTAGGTCCTGGGAACACAATGCCTATGTGTTTGTTCTAGTAAAGAATGCAGAAAAGGGCCTGTCCTTGTGGAGCTTACACTGAGGGGAGGATTTAGGGATATGCAATAAAAAGTAAACAATTTTTAAGACAAGATAATTCCATAATGCTACTTAAGGTTTGGTGGTAAGGGAAGACTTCTCTGAGATGGTGCCATTTTAGCTGAAACCTGAATGACAAGGAGTGATTTTTCTTATCCTTTGTGTTCATTAAGCTTCTCATATATGTGGATTTACAGTTTTCATCAAATTTGGAAACATTTTGGCCATTATTTCTTTCCCTCTCCTTTGGAGACTGATTATACACATATTAGGCCTCCTGAAGTCCCATATCTCACTATTGCTCTCATCTTTTCTTTCTTTCTTTGCTTTTTTAGAGTCTCTCTCTCTCTCTTTTTTTTTTTTTGGTATTTCTTTTTGGATAGTTTCCATTGCTTTGTCTTCAAGTTCACTAATCTTTTCTTCTGCAACATTTAACCTGCCTTTAATTCCATCCAGTGTATCTATCATCTCAGATGTTGTAGTTTTTATTTCTAGAATTTCATTTTAAGACTTTTTAATATCTTCCATGTCTCTACTTAATACATTCTGCTTTTTCTCTAGGTTTCTGGAAACTGGAGCAATCATGGGGTTCACCTTGTTTGCTCCCCATCTCTCATGCATCACTGTCCTTTATTGCCTGATGGCTAATGTCTTGAGAACTGTTCTTTCATATGCTTTGTCCTGATTTTTAGTTGTTTCAGTTAGTAGGGTAGGGACTTCCCTGGTGGTCCAGTAGGTGGGACTTCGTATTCCCATTACATGGGGCCCGGGTTCGATCCCTGGTTGGGGAACTAGATCCTGCATGCATGCCACAACTAAGAAGTCCACATGCCACAACTAAGAGTCTGCATGCCACAACTAAGAAGTCTGCATGCCTCAACTAAAGGATACTGCATGCCGCAACTAAAATTAAAAAAAAAAACTGATAGTAGGGTAAATCCAGTCCTTACTCCATCTTGGCTGAAAGTAGGAGTGTTCTGCCTCTATTATTTACCTCATAATTTTTCTCAGGTTTTAAAATGTACAAAAAGGCCACATATTGGTTTTAACCAGTTGCTAACAATAGAAAACACTTTAGAGTCTGATTATACATGTTTTCCTGATGTGTGATAAAGCACATGCCATCTATTTGGTCTCTGAACTAATCTTTGTTCAGAATCTATTAACAACATAACCATCAAAAAGCTCTAATATTTTTCTTCTTTTTTTTTAATGAAAAAATTCCATCTGTTTTAACCAGTAAGAGAAATCTGCTTCAGAGCCTTTTGGTATTTATTATGCTATTATGGTATCACATTCCTGGGCTGAGCTGCTTGCCAGATGTAGTTATCAAACATTTTTGTGGCACTATACATGGCCCAAGGACTTTAGACGTCTTATTTTAGTTTTATGTGGGCTGAGGTGGATTTATGTTTTTTTTTAATTGTGGTTAAAGTCTATATAACAAAATTTACCATTTTAACCATTTTTAAGTGTATAATTTGTGAATGTCATAAAGTACATTCACAATGATGTATAACAATCACCACTATCTATTTCTGAAACTCTTTCATCATCCCAAAGAGACTCTGTACGTATCAAACAATAACTCCCCATCCTCTCCTCCCCCCACCTCCTGGTGATCTTTATTCTACTTTCTGTCTTTATGAATTTGCCTAGTATAGGTACCTCATATAAGTGGAATCATACATTTGTCCTTTAGTATCTGGCTTATTTCACTTAGAATAATACTTAAGGTTCATATTGTAGCATGAATGAGAATTTTATTTCTTCTTAAGGCTGAATAATATTCCCTTGTATATATATAGCACATTTTCTTTATTCATCTATTGATGGACACTTGGGTTGTTTCTACCTTTTGGCTATTGTGAATAATGCTGCTGGGAACATTAGTATAAAAGTATCTACTTTCAGTTCTTTTGGGTATGGGCCTAGGAGTGGAATTGCTGGATCATATGGTAATTTTATGTTTAATTTTTGAGAAATCACCAAACTGTTTTACATAATGACTGCACCATTTTACATTCCCACCAGCAATGCACAAAGGTGCCAATTTCTCCACACCCTTACCAACGCTTGTTTTACTTCCTCTCTTCCTTCCTCCATTTTTTTAAAAAATAGTACCCATTCTAATGGGTGTGAAGTGTTATCTCATTGTGGTTTTGATTTTTATTTCCCTAATGACTAGTGATATTGAACACTTTTTCATGTGCTTACTGGCTATTGTATATTTATTCACATCCTTTGCCCATTTTTGAATTGGGTTGTTTGGTTTTTGCAGGAGAGCTGTAAGCCCAAATCTATATGTTCTTCAAAGATCTGGGAGTTTAGGTACTCATTTGGTATTTTATATCTAACATATCTAGAAAATGTTCCACAGAAAATTTTTCCATGTTTCTATAACAGTGGTGTGACATATGTGGCAGATCTTTCTTTGTAATAGATGAAGCAGACAGTGATTCCAAGTTGCTTCCCGTGTATTTGGGCTGTTTTCAGTGTTCTCCTTTTGTTTCTACATGGCAAACTTCCAGAAAAGAATGGTTGACTAGACTAATGGAAGTGATTGTGTGTGAGACTCCCAAGGCTCCAGTTATAGACCTGTTAAACTTCACTTTTCTTTGGGTTGGAAAATTTTATCTCAGTGAAATACAAAACATAAACAAAACAAACAAAAACACCTTTACTCTTTGGTTGCTAATTAGACTTGCAGTTGAGAAATTCACTTTCTAAATTTCACACGTCATTATTGAGAGAATCTGCTTCTGCTCCAGCAAAGGCAGCTCTGACACAAGTTTGCTAGGAGCCTCTTTTAACTCAAAAGCTACAACCCGAGAGCTATATAAATTTGGTGCTAAATATATTGATAAATGTAACTAACTTCTGACCTTCATCAGGGAGCTCAGGGTTAAAAGTTTTAAGTGTGATTTTGAGGCCGTAGAAATATAAAGCACACTTAAAAATGTCAAACATGTTTGTAACAAATGAATCAGTTGAACACATCTGAACACATTTGTTTATGTCTTTTATGGTAGTGCCAGCGTTTGAGTGCAAATAAAAGGAACAATAGCAGAAACAATAGAAAAGAACTACCATTTATGGAGTACTCACTGTGTCCCAGGCACCATGCCAAATGCTTTCCATGTATGATTGTGTTTAATAATTACAAATCAGGAAAATGAAGCTCAAAGATTCAAGAAAGTTGCTCAGGTCACATACTTGGGAAGTGGCAGAGACTGGATTCAAAGCCAGGTCAGTGTGACTCCAACTTTGTAACAGAAATACAAGATCTTGTTGGATGGAGGAGAAACAGGGAAATACATTTCAAATAGCTTAATATTATTGCGACTGGCTGAAGGCAGCATAAACATCATCTAGAAAATAGTAGGAGATTTAAGTAGACAGAACTTGTTGTTTTTTTTTAACTGTGTTGGGAATGTTACATAGAAATGCAGAAAGCCAGGCTTCCCTGGTGGCGCGGTGGTTAAGAATCCATCTGCCAATGCAGGGGACACGGGTCTGAGCCCTGATCCAGGAAGATCCCACATACCACGAAGCAACTAAGCCCATGCACCACAACTACTGAGCCTGTGCTCTAGAGCCCGCAAGCCACAAATACTGAGCCCGCGTGCCTAGAGCCTGTGCTCCACAACAAGAGAAGCCACCACAATGAGAAGGCTGTGCACCACAACGAAGAGTAGCCCCTGCTCGCCGCAACTAGAGAAAGCCCGCACGCAGCAATGAAGACCCACACAGCCAAAAAAAAAAAAAAAAAAAAAGTGCAGAAAGCCAAGTGCTCATCCTAACCTTCTTGATTTATGCTGGTATCTTCTTTAAGTGTGTTGCAGTTTTTCTTTTCGTATTCAAATTTTGGATTAAAATATTTTGTTTACGTTTTGATTGGCTTTTATACTGACTATTATGCTCTCTTCATTGGCCTTACCACCACTTTCTGAACAAAATGCTAATTCAAAATTTCCTTTCCTAAGAGTTCTTACCATGCCCCTATCTTTCAACTCTAAGCCTTGACTGCTTCCCTAACCCTGTCTAATGGATTCCGTTTCTTCATCTGAGGTTTCAAAGTCTCCAGTTAATCTACCTTTGCCTATATTATAGTTCTTGGTTCTTGACAACCATACTTTTGAGACTTTTGTCTTATACTTTCTCACTTGTGGCATTTTCTGTTTTTTTTGGCTTTTTTCTACCCTGTCTTTTTGAATTTATGGGAATTCATGGCCCTTCTCTGTAGGTTGAAACCTAAAGACTGTCTCCAGAATCTCTCTTACTAGACCAATTTTCAACTTTCTAGAATGGCAAAACCAGTTGTTTCTAATTGATCAGAAATCTACTCTTGAATCAGTCAGTCATGACAAGTTGAGTAGGGACCAGAATCCCATAGTACAGACATGGCTGCTGGGAGTCTACTGACTTTATTAGGGGCTTTCCTGGAAAAGGCAGAATGTTTACTAGCCAGGTACTTATCCAAGAGGTGCCTTCTTCACTCTGTAGACCAGGACACTGGAAAAAGTTATGATATCCTTGTAAACAAGATGGAGAAACATGAGCTGAATCCTGGGGAATTGGGTGCAATTTTAAGTAACTGAACAATCAAATCCCAAGAAGGTGTACTGATGTTAGCCTGAAGGCAGGTCATTAGTGATGAGCTGAAAGGCTCTGCTCACCCTGCCCGGATTTTAACGTTTCTTTCAGTGATTCAGATGAGCTATCCCTGAAATGCAAGTTCCCACAAGAACAGAGGTTATAGGACCCTGGCTTCCTTGGTGATATCAGGGCACATTAAAAAATTGATAGCCATTTTCTGGCCACCCTCAACTCTCCTTCCTGAGCATACTACCCCTCAGTCGTGATGGGAATCCCATTAGAGCTCCCTGGGAAATGAGTGATGCAAAGATGGGAAAATGGCTGGAGTTCACTCATCCCTCCCCTCCCACTCCCAGCCTTTCCTCTATACTTTTCTCCTGGGACTCCATTTACTGAAGCTTGGACTTTCAGATTTTATCTGTTCCTTCACATTTTCTCTCTTTTTTTTTTTTTTTTTTTTTTTTTTTTTGTGGTACGCGGGCCTCTCACTGCCGTGGCCTCTCCCGTTGCGGAGCACAGGCTCCGGATGCGCAGGCCCAGCGGCCATGGCTCACGGGCCCAGACGCTCCGCGGCATGTGGGATCCTCCCGGACCGGGACACGAACCAGCGTCCCCTGCATCGGCAGGCGGACTCCCGACCACTGCGCCACCAGGGAAGCCCCACATTTTCTCTCTTTTTACCCTATGCTCTAGGAGATGTTATGATTTGTGAACATTTTATTTCTGCTATCATATTTTAAATCTCTAATTGCTTCTCTGATTATTCCTTTTTCAAATCAACATCTTCTTCACAAAAATCTTTCTTAAATCTCTTTGAGTCAAGTTTTCTTCTATTCCCTGATTATTTTTGTTTTCACTAGAATTTGTTTTTCATGTTTATATATCTTGGTCTTTCCCTTTCAAGCTGCTGGATCTGCTAATATCTTGATGATCTTTGCTTGTCTGCTCATATTTAAGAAAGAAGGTCCATGCAATTGGAGTGACATCTCTCCAGTGATAATTCTGACTGGGTGCTCTGGACATGAGGTGGGGGAGGTGAGTGGGAACTCATTTTTAGGCTGAGCCCACCTGATGGCTAGAATGAGAACTTTACTGTGAGACATGAAGTTGATGACTAAAAACCTTAGATTCTCCAATATGGAGAATTGTTTAATTTCTTTAAAGAAGAGCTATCAGGGACTTGTTTGTTTACTTTAGCCTGAGGATAAATGCCAGCTGCCTGTACTTACTGGGTATGAGGGAGGGACTGGAGGGTGGAAGCCGGTGGTGGAGAAAAGCAGGTGGGTACTGTTGATCCACCTTCAGAGCTTGCCCGGTTCTCCAGGCTAACTGGCAGCCCTCCTCTGCAGCCCTCATAGCTTGTCCTGGGCTGGCTGTCTAAGGCATCCTTTACCTGTTAAACCTCTTCCATCAACTTTCTGGCTTCCAGAAAGTTGCTAACTTGCTGGCTTCCAGATATATGCTAACTATCTCATCCCCAAGTAATACCTCCTTACTCTGTTCTCCTTTAGATATGGGTTTATTCCTTTGTGTACTTCTGTTCCTTTAGTACGAAGAGTCAAGGCAGAGAGAGCATGTCTGGTTCATTAATAAAAAGCAACAATACACATTTACTGTTTATTATCCCACAAATGATATTTCTAGCAAAAGAACTATAAATTAATGTAATGGTTACATTAAAATAAATAAATTATTTTTTATTGCTTAAAAAGTGTACAAGTAACATATAAAAACATGCTCCTTATAAAAATACAAAATCATGTAGACTATAAAGGGAAATTGGCTGTTCCCTTCTTTTTTTCCCCAATGCAATTCTGCTCTTTTCCCAGGAAGTAACTGCTGTTAATAACTAGGTATATATATCCTTGACTATTGCTAATGTATTTATATATCTGTATCTGTTTGGTTATCAAGCTGTTTGTCTTTTTTATTTAGATAGATCAAGTTTTATATGTGGTTTTGTGAATTTTAACTCGACCATATGTCTTGGATAGCTTTTCATGGCAGTAGATATAGAGCTATCATTCTTTCCCCTACCAGTTGACATCTAAGTAGTTTGTAGTTTTTCTTTTTCAGAAAGGCAAAATCTATTACTTTCCTGTTTCATTGTCCCTTAGCATTCTTTCCACTCAAACTGAGAAATCCTTGTCATACCTGTAAAGAATCCCAGTGGATTAAACGGAAAAAACCTGATGAATGAAATATAGCAAGTTGAACAGATCATAATATATGATAATATTTAGAGGTACAGTACTAAAACTTCTTTATTAAAATTCATATTATCCTACCCCAGTTAATGAATGGAACAGAATCAGATCACATTTATTTTGATCAGAGTTAAGGAGGCAAACCAGCTTGCGTGTCATCTCTCAAACGTACTAATAACAAATGCCCAGGTTTAAAACGTTCTTTTTTTTCCCTACTGTTCTTTTCCTACTATTTCCTGCCTTTTTCTTTGTTTATTCACCATGCTCTAAGCTCTTGATTTATTGCTCATTCTTTTTGTTACAGGTCTTGAAACTGGAATCAGTTTAACCTCAAGAGAATCATCAGAGTGTTAATTTCCAAATGAATCCTCTTTCTAACAATGATAAGAATATCTATGACGAAAATACACATTTTGGGGACCCGGATCCACACCTCCCCTGGAGAAAGGTCACATTCTCCACTTTTGAAGAGCAGAAATCCTTCTGCATGGCCAGTTCTGGCAGGTCCTTATGTTGTTCCACACCAAAAGGTTTTGAGAGTTCTATGCTTGGTTAGCACTGACTTTCTTGGCTCTGTGGCAGAATGACCCCTCCCGCCCCCCCCCCCAACCCAGGTTTTCACATTTCTTCATCTATAGAAACCTGGTGCTCCCTGGCCTCCCCTCTGTAAGGCTGGATCAGAACTCCAGCTTACACTCTGCTTTTAACAAATTCACCAAGCACTAAACTATGTTTAGGCACTGTTGTATTAGGCATTTCACATTCATTATCTCATTTAATCCTCAAAACAATCCCACATATTAGCTTTAGATATGGTTAAGGTACTTGCTTAAAGTCACACAGTAAGTGGTAGAGCTGGGCTTCAAACCTGGGCTTGCCTAGCACCAAAGCTTGAGCTCTGACCTCTGTGCTACACATTCACCACTCAGCCAATGAACCCTCATGAGTGCATGAGAAGAGAAACTTGAAGGCCCTTGAGTGGCTGAGAGGCTAGATGATGGCCCCCCAAAAGGTATTCACCTCCTCATCCCTGGAACCTGTGAATGTTACTTTATATGGTGAAAAAGGACTTTGCAAATGTGATTAAGTTAAGAACCTTGAGATAGGAAGATTATCCTGTACTATCCAGGTGGGATCTAAATGCAGTCACATATATCATCATAGAAGGATGGCAGGGGATCTGACACACACACAGAGGGGTTGGTAAGGCAGTGTGATCGTGGAGGAGGAGACTGCAGTGATCGGCCGCAAACCAAGAAATGCCACCTGCTACCGGAAGCTGGAAAAAGCAAGGAATGATTTTCCCCTGGAGCCTCCGGAGAAAGCACAGCCCTGCTGACACCGGGTTTGGCCCAGTGATACTGGTTTCAGACTTCTGGCCATCAGAACTGTGAGAGAATATGTTTCTGTTGTTTTAAGCCACTAAGTTTGTGGTAATTTGTTATGGCGATCACAGGTGACTTTGTGATCTCTCTAGGCCAGTTTCCTTATCTGTAAAATGAGGATATTAGTGGTAATACCTAGAATTAAAAAAAAAAGAAAAGCGCTAGCATTTACCTAGCACAAGGTAGATGCTCCACAGGGCTATTATCACTCGCAGGGTCCGAGAGGAAGATGTATGGGGTGCTTTGGGAGCACATGGGAAGGAAGGGCAATTAACCCAGCCTCTAGTTCATAAATGCACATGACCATCCAGTAAGGTTAACAAAGAAGTTGAAATTAATTAAAAATGACAGTATATGGCATTTATTGACCAAATGACAGAGAGTTCACAAAACAATCTCCACCCTTAATTTCTAAGAGTGACTGCAACCATCAGAGAAACTTTTCAGGTGGTAACTCATTACCTCGTGGATGCCCCAGCAACTTTATTTTTCTGGAGGTGATTCTGAATGGTCATTCCAGGACACATTAATTAATGAACCATAAAAATAAACACTGCAACTGGAAACTGGAAGTGTAAATTCAGTTGCCTATTAGGAATGTAATCTGTGACCATCACACTTTGTCCATAGAAATGAGCAGAGGGAAGGCTGGATTTATCTAGGGGCCTGGTTCCCAGGTATGTAAGGATTATTTCTCCCTGAGGGCTGGACTGAAGCCGGGCCAGAGAGTTTGCCTTTGAGCTGTTCCCATTTGTTCATCCAGCTCCTGAAGAGTCGTCATTGCCTTCATTATGGATTGCTCTGGGCTAGTGATGGAAGAGTTAGCAGGGTGGCCTGGAGTGGCTCTTAGCAGGCTGGTGCCAGCTGACACATGCCACTTAGGTTTCCAAGGAGCCAAGCTGTCCCCACTCACGTATGGCTGATGCACTTGTGGCTAAATGTGGTGCCACCAGGGCCCCGGGCCAGATTCAGGGCAGGAAATAGAATGCCATCTCCATCACCAGGGAAACCATGGCCTGCGTGCATGATTTAAACCAGGGCCAACAAAAAAGCTCAAAGGCAGGGTCAGAAGAGGAAGGGAGACCAGAGGGTGGCTTGCATGGATTTTGTCTTGGGTTATAACTGTTGACAAGCCACTTAGCTGCCCACATGTTTAAGTTTATCTGCATATAAGATGGAGGTAACAATATTTACGCATCTCACTGGGGACTTATGAAAACAACATTTCTGACAGACCACTCAGGATCCATGGATGGAAGGTGGTATGTAAGTGCAGATGGTAAACTTACTGTGTGTGTGTGTTTTCAGCAGGTGCATTAGGGGCATGTAGACCCTCAGGAAAACACATTTAGAGTCTGACCAAAAGCAAACAATAATAAAAGCTAACAATTTTAAGTGCATGGATTTGTCTTTGGTTTTGTGCAGGTTTGGGGGAATTGCATGTGTAATTCAGACTTCAAGACTGTTTTCAAACATTGCTGTGATTAGTAATACTTATGGCTCAAATCATTTGAGAATGCTGTGGTTGTTGATTGTTCCCAAATGTTTGCCAACTTTGCTCTAAAAAATTCCCAAGTTAATTCTCCCGTATAGTTTATGAGTTGCACGTGGAGTCTGGAACTTTTGTTCCCAAGTTGGAAGGAGGCAAAAATCTATTTAAAAAACAAAGTGCAAAGAGGAATCTGTTGCTCTATCCCCTGGAGGTCTGCTATTTCTGAGGAGTCCTGAGTCTGTTACATATACATTTGTTCTGTTCATTTAAGGTTAAGCAATTGACCTCTGACCTCCCTATAAGGTTACTAAACGCTGCTTTCTGTTAGCTGGGTTCCTGAGGGAGTCTGTCACTCTGTTCTTGGTTAATTAAACCTTTCTCTGGTGCATATTGTCTGTCTAGAATAATTCCTGTGGGTCCAGGTGAATGGTGACTATTATAGAAAAACAAACTTGTTTAATAACACAAATAATACACTTAAAAATTAGAATAATTATATAAGTGAAATATAGAAAAGAAAGATCATCTGCAATTCTCTCATGCAGAATTAACCATACTAGCATATATATATATTTTAAACAAATATGGGATTCTAATGTATGTACTTGCTGTTTTGTGACCTGCTGTTGGGCTGAAGCCTTCACCTATTGTATCTGGGTGGAACACCACAGATCCTTAGAGTGTCTGGCCTACAGTGGGGAGGGGTCCTGCTTCGGTTGTGGGCATGGGAGTGGTAGAAGGAGGGCCTCAGAGCTTCAGTCAGGACTTGCGAAAGGAGTTTCAAAGAAAGGAGTTTCAAAGCCCAAAACAAGTCTTTGGGCTTCCCTGGTGGCACAGTGGTTGGGGGTCCGCCTGCCGATGCAGGGAACGCGGGTTTGTGCCCCGGTCTGGGAAGGTCCCACATACCGCGGAGCAGCTGGGCCCGTGAGCCATGGCCGCTGAGCCTGCGTGTCAGGAGCCTGTGCTCCGCAACGGGAGAGGCCACAACAGTGAGAGGCCCGCGTACAGCAAAAAAAAAAAAAAAAAAAGACTTGTTCTCTCAGATGTCACTCCACTTCCTTAGTGCTCCCGTGTTTTGGCAACAGCGTTCATCCCAGAACTGGTGAACACTTGCTCATTTTAGCGTCCGTGCAGATGATGATCCCGTGCCCTCCTGATCCATCTGCATTCTGTTGTCAGATCCATCGGTTCCCCCTTCCTCCCTTTTCTTCATACTAACACAACTTGATTAAGGCATGGTTTATATGCAGCACAATGCACAAATCTTACAGCCTTTTGAATTGAATACTGCAAACCTGTATGCACATAGGCATGACCCAATGTAACCACCACCCGTGATATAAAACATCTCCAACATCCCAGAAGTGGCTTTGTGTCCCCTCTGAGTCAATCCCTCCTACCCCTAGGTAATCATTCTGTCCATTCTTAGACACTAATTTTATCATATTATTTCTCACCTAAAAACATTCCACAGGATTGTTGCCCCTTTATCTTGCTCCTTTGGGTCTAAATGTCCCTGCTTGACTTTCCAGGTCCACTTTCTTAAGGGTCCTGCCTGCTGAATCATTTGGGCCTCCACTGACATCTGGCCTGAGGCCAGTCTCTGCACTGTCACTTCCATCTGCCAGGCTCCACCTGGAACTTTGTTCACTCTGTGCCCTCACATTTCCCTGGCCTCCCCGAACCTCACCCATCCTTCAAGGCTCAGCCCAAGTCCTGTTTCTGGCAAGAAGTCCTTCCACTTTGCCAAAATTTTTTCCTATTTCTTTACCTGTCTCTTACACCCTGTATCGGTTGACATCAAGTGACTGAGTTTCTGCAAAGACTTGGGGCCATGGAAGGTAGACCACCCTGCCATTCCTACTTGTGATTCCCCATGACCATCCACACGTTGCAGCACACAGTTTTCCAAACCCTCCGTTCTTTTCTCACCCATTCTCTCGCATCATGGGGCTGCCCCAGGTCTGCAGCTCCCCAACCCCAGGCCCTGCTCCCTGTCTATCTCTCCCCATCTTTTCTTCCCCTTCTTGGTACTTTGCTACCCAGCTCACTAAATTGTCTCCTCCAGACCTCAGATTCCACCCCTTCTTCAGATCTGACACCAAAAATCCTGAGACCAGGCTCTCCTCAGAGGGTAGGGATAAAATGCAGGGAGAGAATTTGAGCAGATGATGATGGAATTCTTTTTTTCAGATACAAGAGGGCTGGAGACACCGGTGCATCATATAATTTTGCCCCATCCCACCCACATCCTTTGCACCCAGCAGTTAGTGGCTGTCCCGCCTTCTCTGTTGTTCCAGTGTGTTAACTTTGCTCCCACCCAGACTTCCTGAGTTTGCCATGGCACAAGCAGAGTTCTGAGCTCACAAGAGTCAGCACAATCAAGGGGTTTAAGTGAGATATTGCAGCCAAAGGGCTTAGCACAGGTCTGCTGTGGTCAGGCTCAGAGCTAATATCAAAAGCCTGCAACCCCTTCTCTGATTCCTATCAAGTCAGATGTGTTGGGGATCCCAAAGTGACTGTGATTGTGTGTGAGTGAGTGTGTGTGTGTGGTCAGAAACCCTACCTTCTACAGTGAACACAGGCCCTGGGGCCAAGACCAGCTCTGCACTGCCTCTTCCTGGGACCCTCAGTCTCTTCATGAGTAAAATAAGATTCATAATCCATGCACCTCCGATGAGTGTAAGTGAAGCACACAACAAAGCACTTTGCAGGTGGGTCCACCCTGCCAGTGTGAGCCAGTAGAAGGACAGGCAATACAATGTGTTGGCAAGAAACTGGTTGGCCTAGTTCCAACTTGCAAATAGAATTGTGTTTCTGAACTGGCAGTTGGCAAATGCAGCCCCCCAGAGACAAAATCCGGTTCTAGACAAAATGTTTCAGTTAGACTCCTTCAGTGGTAAGCAGACTCAGGAGTCTGGCTGCCTGCATTGATATACAGGTTCTTACACTGACTTTGGAAAATGGCTTCGTCATTCCAAGCCTCAGTTGACTTGTCTGTGAAATGGGGATAATGGTCTCTTCCTCTTAGAATTGTCGTGAGGGGCAAAAGTAATTTATGTGAAGATATAGCACAGTGCCTGACACATAGAAACGCTCGATGAATATTAGTGCTTTTATTATTTCCTAATAAGTGTTGCTCTGTACATGTTTAATGAATGAATAGCTGCTGGTGTGGATTTGGCTTATGAGGGTGCTTTTTGTTCTTCTCTGGTATTTTCAGGCTGATTCCATCTGACCGTGCTTGGCTGGGAACAATTTTGACTAGGTAGGTGGGAAAGGAAATGACGAAATGAAAAGGCTTCAACCAGGGCTAGGAATGCTGACTACAGAAGACCGTGAGATACTGGGAGCAAACCCACTAGCCACCTGAGAGCTACCAGAGGACTTCCCTGAGGCCCAGGCCAGCCATGCACCTGTCATTTCCCTCTCTGCTTCTTCAGAGAGGCCAACTTGACTTTGGTTTTATTCCCAAGCTCATTTCCTGGATTCATCTGGCAGGACTGTGGCTATTTTTCTGGATAGCCAGATGAGATAAGCTGTAGACGTTTTTCTACAAAAGAATAAGCAACCAATATAGTATCTGGGGGTCCCTGCCCTGTGGCCCCCTCCTCATCTCCTCAGACAACTGTCAGAGCTGAGCCTGTGGGCAGAGGCCTATTTCATGACACACACACCCTTCTGAAACCCAGAGAGCAGGGTGGAGAGTTCCATGGCCACTCTGAGGGCAACAGTTTTGTTATTTGGTCCTGCCTTTGCCTTTGACTTACTATGTGACCTTCAGAAAGTCCCTTCCCCTCTCCAGGTCTCAGACTCTCCATCTACAAAATGAGGGAGTTGACCCTTACCATCTCTGAGGTCCTCACTGTCTCTGAAACTGGCAGAGTGCTGTGAGTTATCAACCTGGGTTGGAATTCTGGCTCCACTGTTTTCTGACTTCGTGGCCTTGGGTAGGCCACTTAAGTTCTTTAGATGGATCCCCCTCTGTAAAATGGGAATGATAAATAGTAATCTACCCTATAGGGTTGTAGCAAGGTTTAAACAAGACATGTGCGGCTAAAGTGCTTAGTGCAGGATCTGCCCATGGCCAGGCTCAGCAAAGCTAGCCAATATCAAAAGCCTGCAGCCCCTTCTCTGATTCCTGTCAGCCAGGCCAGGTGAGTTGGGGCCCTGGAGTGATATGCGCGTGTTTCCGTCTGTCTGTCTGTGGACATGTGCCAGTGTATGTGGAGGGCTTGGCCTCCCCCAGGGCACTCTGGGAAGATCTGTCCAGGGAGCCTCCCTGAGGGCACCAGCTGAGTTGGAGCAGGTGTCTCATTTAGCAGAAGAGGCAGGTCATAGCCTTCCCCTCACTGCAGCATGCCTCAGTCTTTGGGGCTCTAGATATCTTCATTGTTTCCTGAGCAGTTTTCCTTGAAGAGGCAATAGCTGGTCCCTCCCAGTGTGGAGATAACTAACCAGGTTCCCAGCCAGGGTGCAAGCATCCCCTGAAGCAACCTGTTCTATTGCTACTCAGGACTTTGCTCTGTCTTGGAGGGCTGCCTGAAGGCAAGGAGCCCCAGCTCTTCTCCTGGGCCCCTGGGTTTTGAACTCAGGTCAGCTCTGTGCTAGGACTCCCTCCCTTCTTTCTTCTCTCCTTGGACCATGTGGTGTTTGTTTCACACTGGACACTCCGCTAAGTGATGCAGGAAGTAGGCCCCCAGGGAGGCAGATACCGCCCAGCAAAGCAGATAACCAAGTGAAACCTCTGGATGCCTCTGGGGCCTGGGGCAGGCTCAGTGATAAGTGGAAATGCCAGGCTTATCGCTGCAGGCCGAGTTCTAGAGAAGTTATCCTGGCCGGCCCACCTCGCTCCCAGGCCTCCGGGCAGTCGGGCATCTCCAGGCAGAGTAAACGCTGGGTTGGCACAGCCGCAGCAGCAGGACGGGGATACTGTGCCCCACTCTGGCACTTCGCAGTCCCAGCGCCAGAGGCCAGTAGCGGGCGTCGGATTACACCCAGATATTTGCGGTAAGCAGGCCGGTCTGCTTTGAAGTAGGAGCCCGAGGAAGCATTGTTAGGTTCATGGGACTAAGGGAGTCTCGGTGACAATTGTTCCCCCAATCTGGGTCGTCTTGGACCAAGAAGCTCCATCAGCAGGAAGCTTTGGTTGATGGGTACAGCCCGGGGACGGTCAGTGCAGGCCTTTCCCGACTAACATGCCGTATAGCGGGCAGAGGAGGCTGAGGGGCAGCTAACCCCGAAGTTGTCCACGTTGAAGCTTGCGAGACTTTCTGAGGTTCTGTTTCAGCTCTGGTTTCCTTCCAGGAGTAAGCGCAGCTTCATGGAGGACGCGTTTGCCCTTTCTGAGCGCACATCAGCTAATGGTGCATGCGGGGAGGTGGCTTGGGCCAGGCCAGGTGGCTGGGGGAGCTGACTCAGGACTGGGAAGACACCCCCTCATCCTTCTGTCCCCCCCCCCCGCCCCCGCACAAGGAGGGGACTGAGTACACTGCCATCCTTGTTGGCTGACCTTCTTGGGTGGGATGGGTGTGGTGAGGGGTGGTGAGTTCCAATCTCCACATTTTCATGTACTTTACCATGTGCCAGGTGCTGTGCTAAGTGTTTTACTTATCCTAATACTCAAATAGCCCTGAAGTTATTGCACTGTTATGAGCCCCTTTTACAAATGAGGAAAGCTGTGTTCGGGGAGATTAAGTTCCAGGTATGCAGCTGGTCCCTACGGGCACTTAGGTATGAAAGTAGGTAAGCACCCCTTTCCTCAAGATACATGGCCTCTGTCTCTCAGAAAACTGTCATGATGTTTGATTTTCTTAGAACAAGACCTTTCACTGCCTTGTGCTGCCACACTTGTTATAAATCTACAAACCTACACAGTCTACCGCATGTCAGTCTCCCCCTCAGATGTTGTGCCCTTGAGCTTTGCAAAACCTGCTTCCTCTCCTCTGCTCCCCAGCTGCAAACACACTGAAGTCTTTGAGCTGTTTCTCCTGGTGTTCGACTCCAATTCTCTCCTCATCAATTTTGTTCATTATCTATGGACTTCCTCTTAAGAGAAACGAAGATTTAGCTCTCTCCACTTTCCCTTCACAACTCTTGTAATACATATATCACTGTTTTAACTTAGTAAATATTTACTTTATTATGGCATAAAGTTATATAATATATATAATGTAATATTATATTATACAAATATAATTCACTGAAAATTCAATCATGTACTTTAATTTCATTCTTTCCTGAACTCTGATTTTCTCGGAGTCTCTGATTCCTTTTGTTCCCTTTTTGTCCTGTTGCCAGCATCATACTGATGGCTAACATTTGAGCACTCACTGGGTGCCAAGCTCTGTTCCAGGTGCCTTGTAAGAATTCTCCAGTGACCCTCCTGAAAACTCTATGAAGTGTGTGCATTGTTATTATGTTACAGCCCAGGAAGTACAGACTCAGAGAGGTTAAATAAACTGGCTCGTGATTTTGCCCGAAAACTGGCAGAGGCAGGAGTTAAATCCAGATGGTCTGACCCTAGGCCCCATGCTCTTAATATTTTACTACATGTCCTTAATTATATTATATTGTATACTGTTTTTTTCCCCCCTGAAGTCCTCCCTTTTGGGGATCCTCCATCTTCCTGCTTCAACTTTGGGCCTAGGTTGAAGCTGTTGTTTCCTGGAGCTCTGTTTTTTTGTTTGCTTGTTTAGTCCCTGGTTTTGCTGGTGTTTATCCTCCAAGCAGCTTCCTTGGAAAGGGGGCATACATTTTTTTACATCTTGGAAAGTCTTAAAAGTCTTTATTCTGTCTTCTGACAATGGTGCAATGTCTTCAAAATTCTAATTCTCTCTCATCTAGCATTTTACATACAACCTAACTGTCTTGCCGCATCTGGTTGTTTTTAGGATGAGAAGTCTGATGTCACTCTGATTCCAGTTCTCTGATATGTGATTTTTTTTTTCTTTTAAATTTCAGGGAGCTTTTATAATCTTCTCTTTACTCCTCTGTTCTAAAATTGCATAATGTCTGCAGTATTTCTTTGATAAATTCCTTCCCTCTTTTTTCATTTCTCCTCCTGAACTCCAGTTAATTAGATGTAGGACCAGCTGGATCCACTGTCTCTCTTTCTTATCTTTTCTCTCCATCTTCATCTTTCAGTTCTGTTTTCTGGAATATTATCTTAACCTTGTTTTCTAATCCCTATATTGGATTTTTAAATGTTAACATTCATATTTGTAAAAGACTTCCCTTTTATTCTATGTTTGTTCTTTTTCCATAACACCCTCTTCTTTTTTAATGGATGGAACAGTCTTTCACACTTTTCTGTGGTTACTAATGAGAGGCTTTTTTAAAAACTTTCCTCTGTTTCTGCCACAATTATATTTCGGTTTATTTGTTCTGAGCTACCCTTTTCATCTTGGGGGCTTTCTTTGAATACCTGGTGATCCTTTTTTTCTGTGCATATTTCAGAATACGTCACAAAAACCTGGGTGGGTGGTTGAGGCTTGTTGACTGCTTGACTTTGTTGAGGATCAGATGGGGAGCTCCCAAGGGACCCCAAAGCCAGTGCATAGAACGGTTGTATTGTGGACTGCTCCGTCTCTGCAGAAACAGATCTCTGATCTGCAGGGAGGGTGGGGAAGGAGGAGAGCCACAGCTTTGGATGGACTCCTCAGCCTTGCACTTCTGCTCCCCTCTTCCTCCACCTAGGGTCTCAGGGTCCACAGGCCTCTCTGGGGTTTTTCAGGGAAAGCTGGCTGTCACCAGAAAGACAAGGGAAGAGTCTTGGGATTCAGCACACACTGACCGCAGCCTACGGCAGAGGTCAGCCTGTGTTTTTCCGGGAGTGGATCAGCTGCCAGTCCTCAGCCAGGAAGGATGAGGTGTCATTGCACTTGCTACTCTGTGTCCATCCAGCTAGGCTGCCTTTTCTCTGTCTGCGTTCTCTTGGCTTGCTGGGTGGAATGCCTCCCCCGTCCTCTGGGCAGGCGGCATTGCCCAAAAGGAATTGCCCATGGCTCTTGCTGTGCCCTCTAAATCAGGGAGTTGGAGAGAAGCCATGCACCAGCCCTCAGAGAACCCATGTGCTCATAAACTCATGTCTTCTGGAGGCTGAGAAATGAAAGGGGTTCAAAGCTGGTTTTCCTGGCTGCTCCTTTTCACCAAAGAGACCTAAGGACGTGTCCTGTCGGCATATTCTGAGCTTTCTCCCAGAGGGTCCCAGAGCTTACTTCTGGGAATTGTCAGGGCTTCCTGCCTTCTGCTCATGTGATTGTTCTGGAAAATCTGGGCTGTAGCCTCCTCCTTCCACAATCCTCCCGGTGGTCAGCCCAGCCTCCGGCTCCTGCTGGAGCCTCCTTTATTCATTCCTTCCATACAGTTGCTTTGAATACCTATGTGCCAGGCACATTGGTGCGCTGGGGAAAAAGGCAAGCCAAACGGGCACTGTTCTGGTCTCAGGGGCCTTCAAGGTGGTTCTGTAACAGTGTATATGACGCAGCAGACATGTTTGCAGTAAACCAGCTGCCTTGCAATTACTTGTCGCTTAAGGGAGACCTGGGGCAAATACTTTTGTAATTTAAATAATTTGCTTGTGATATAAATAGGTGGTCTGGGACATTTATTTGTGTCCTTTGTGTTCATCTAGACTTTCTTTCCAGGCTTTATTAACCCGGGACCTGCCTGGATGCAAGCTACTCTGAAACTCTCTAGAGCAGCGGTCATAGTGAAGCCAAGGATTGGTGGGAACTGTCTCCCAGAGACAGCATCTGTCTCTTTCGACTGTGGGGACTTCCTTTCACAACGATTATCGGCACCTATTGTAGGACAGACGCTGTGCTGGGTGTTAGACTTCCAGAGATTTCTCTAGGCGGACACTTCCCAAAGTTTGACCCAGGGAACAGTAGTTCCACAGGGAAGTATTAAGCAGGAATTACGGAGGAAGAAGTAAGTCCCTACCCAGGTGCTGGTTTCTTTCTGTGGCAGGTGAGGTCCTGCTGAGGGTGAATCCTCAGGAGGGACTGGAGCCTGGTGTGTCCCAAATTTCTTTTTCAAGGAGAGTTTATCTGTGTGTTTTAAATCACAGTAAATGTAACAGACCAGTGCCCTTTTGAGCATGCTCTGGGCCGTTCCATCAATGACACCCAGCCCGTGCTCCCAGAAATGGGTCTGGATTTCTACATGGGCTGCTAAGGGCAGCTGTCCTGACAGAGGGCGAGTGGCAAGGGGTTTGTGGTCAAGCTGCACACTGTGTTTACTACTCAGCTACAGCTTAAGACAGCAAAACGATCCCAAGGTGTTTTTAGATGTCAGAGTTCCAGGTCAAATTTATTCTCATAATTGCTTTTATTCAGAAGGAGGGAGTTTAGGGGGATGCTAACACTCACCTCCCTGGTGCCAGCCTTCACCAGAGCTGCGCTCTCCTCAGGAGGTCCTGTGCCGGGGCCACCTTGGACAGAGTCCCTCTCTGGTCTTGTTTTCTCTCTCTGAGGGCCTGGATGCAAGTGGTGTCAGTGGACTGTTCTGCGGCAGCCTTGGGCTCTGTGGTGCCCCCTCACACCCCACCTTAGTGTCAGCCTGAGCATGTCCTTTTGTCTGGTATATTTATTGTGGCTTCCGTAAAAGTTTCATTTGAACCAAGTGTTTCTGAGGCTAAAATATTTGGAAACCACAGGAAACGCAGGCCCCCTTGCTCTCTGGGGCCTTACTGTGCCTGTTTCAGTTTAGAGACTGGGTGCCTGATGCCTGTGTAGACATCCTTGGGGAAGAAGGGTGTCACTGGCAAATGGTCCCCAGAGGGCTCTGCAAGGAACATGACCTGAGGGATGATACTTGGCCACTGTTCCTCACTTCTATTTTTAGGTACAAGTGACTAGTGACTGGGGGCCCCACGTGGGGAAGGACCTGCTGATTCACCCCAGAGCAGACTAAACACCTTTGGGGCATCAGCAAAGTAGGGGAACCAAAATTTTGTTTTTAATTTGCAGAAGCATCAAATTTTTTCATCATGGCAAAATCAGAACTTTGTTGAATGGCCTCACATTTCCTTCTGTTTTGGTCTAGCTTCTTATTGTGAATTGGATGCGTATGTGATGGGTGGGACCCATCTGCTTCTCAGTGCTTTGGACCTCTAAAGCCCTTACTCTGCCCTGGTATCCCTGAGGCCCCCTCGTAGAGTCCAGTTATCAGGTCGTTACCTAAAGGATCCCTTTTCTTCTAACCTTTAGTTTCAGCTACAAGAACTCTGCCTGCCCTGGGCAGATTCTTAACATATTTGCCCATCAACAGCCTCTCAGAGAGGAATGTTAAATGCTGCAGTGATGTCAAAGGGGCCCCCAAGGGGAAGGGCCTGGGCCAAGCCCAGCCTGTCACTCATGGCCACGGCAGGGTGGGAGATAAGCAAAGGCAACGGCTGGGAGAGAGTCTGGTCTTCTGGGCGCCCTGAACAACCCAGGTGAACCTTAGCTAGAGAACAATGAACTTCCAGACACCGCTGCCCAAGTGAAAGCAAGAGGTCAGCAGCTCTTCTGATTCCTCACCCTTGGCAATCTTCATCAGGATGTCAGGAGCCCCCAAGGAGAGTTTGCCGGGGTTGCCAGGGCTGGGCAAGGCCTGCTTAACCACCATGGACCAAAAGCTTAACGTGCTGGATGAGAAGGTTGACAAACTCTTAAATTTCCAAGAAGACGTCATGGAGAAACTGCAATGTGTGTACCGAGGCATGGGCCACCTGGAGCAAGGCCTGCACCGGCTGGAGGCCTCCCGTATTCTGGGCCCAGCTGGGGCCGACTGCACTCCCCCCGCTGACATGCAGGCTGGGTGGCCGGAGGTCCTGGAACTGGTGAGGGCCGGGCGGCAGGATGTCGCCCAGCAGGGCGCCAGGCTAGAAGCCCTCTTCCGGATGGTGGTGGCTGTGGACAAGGCCATAGCTTTGTTGGGGGCTGTGCTCCAGAACTCGAAGGTGGTGGATTTTATCATGCAAGGGAGTGTCCCCTGGAGGAAGGGAAGTCTGGCCGATGGCCCTGCGGAGGTTGGTTCCTGCTGCCCTGCCCCGGTGCCCTTCTGGCTGGAAGGGAGGCTCGGGTCCCTGGTGGGGAGACCAGACAGGAAGCTAGTCCTAGGAGAGCTGGAGGGCTGTTGTCCCCTCTTGTGCCTCCTGTGTGACCTGTTGATGGGAACATGGAGAGATGGAAACTTAAAGACCATAGGTGGGTTTCCAGACAGGGCAGGACAGGTGGATTTCCCCCAGGGAAAGGGAGAGGCAGTGCCTCTGTGGGGCCCTGGGCTGTGCAGGGAACCTAGAAGTGGGGGACAAATGAGCCATTAGGGAGAGGAGGGCAGTTACACTTCTTTGACATCCCAGGAACTTCTTTTCTCCTTACACCTGGGGTAGGAGAGAAGTGGGGAGTGCTCAGTTTACCCTGACAGAGCCCCCTTCAGAAACCCAAACCTCCCTCCCTTCCTGTCCCCAGCCTTGTGCTCTGTCCTCGAGTGGGCGGAGTGTGCAGCTGCCTGTGGGGAGATGAGTGTTGACAGTGACCCATGGGGGACACAGGCAGGGGACACAGGCGGGAGCCGGAGCCTGGGGGTGGAGTGTGGCATTTCTGGGAGCGGCTGTTCCCAAGGGTTGCATAATCAGACCCACTGGCTAATGAAAGCTTGGCTGGTGTGTGTGTGTGTGGTGTGTGTAGAGGCAACACTGGGAACAGCAGGGTAAGCCACCTAGCAACACTCACATGGCCTGGAGCCACCCTTTCAGATCTCTGCAGCTTCCCCCCAGCATGAAGTCTGTGCTTAAACTCTGTCAGCGACTGAGGCTTTCAGAGGCAAGGCTGCAGGAGTTTGCCTTCCCTCCCCTCCCCAGCCAGGCCAGAACTCGCCCTGCAGATCCCTTCGCTCCCTGCCCAGCTGCTTCTCCAGAGCTGGCCCCTCCCACCCCAGCTCCCTGCTTTCTGCACCTCCCCTGAAAGTCAGGCCTGCAGGGGAGATGTGACCTTCTGCTCTTGACAATGATAACCAACCTCAGCTTTAAAACAGAAAATAAATATAATTTATGCTCATGGTAAGAAAACATTCTCCCTCCTACTGCATCCCCCCAGTCCCCGGGACAGCCCTCCTCCCCAGACAATCATAGGAACCAGTCTCCTGTGAAACCTTCCAGATAGAGTCTGTTTATCTACAAGCACATTGGTATACACACCACCCTCTTTGTTTTGCTTTGTTTTAACTCAAATATTACTCACATTGTACTGGCCTGGATTTTTTCTAACTTAATATATTTGGGGCATTGTTTCATATTTATAGCTAGAAAGCTTCCTCGTTGTTGTTAAGTTGCAGAGAGCTCTCTTTTTGAGGATGTGTCTTAATTTGCTAATCAGTCCCATATCATTGTTTGTTTATATTGTTTCTCATTTTTAGCTATTATAGATAATGATGCAGTGACTAACCATGGAAGTGTGAGTTTATCTATATGACACACTCCTAGAAGTGGCAGTGCTAAGCCAAAGGGTAAATTTATACAATAAATGAAGCCAAACCAACCTTCAAAGGAGTTATTCTAATTCAATAACGTATGGGAATGCTTGTTGCCCCATTTTTGCTAACAAAGCATATGATCCAGTTTTTGACTCTTTGCCTGTCTGGCGGATGAAAACATCTTATTATGCATGTGTATTTTAAAAAATATTTTAGTACAAAAAATGTCAAACATTTATAAAAATAGAGATTAGTACAATGAACCCTGTGAGCCCATAACTGGAGGCTGATGTTTCCCACCCACTTCCCTCTTTCCAGATTATTTTGAGGAAAATCTGAGATAATGGATTATTTCTTCCATAAGCATTTCAGCAAATATATCTAAACCATAAGGGCTCTTTTAAAAAACATTATCATGATCTAAAATGTGAATGGTAACTTGATATTACCAGTCAACGTTCAAATGTCCCTGATCGGCTTATGCCTTATTTATTTATTTTTATCATTTGTTTATTTGAGTTAAAATCCAAATAAGGCAATTGGTCATATGCCCCTTAAAGCTAACTTTTTTAAAAAAATTCTTAAAATTAAAAAAAAAACTTTTTATTGTGAAAAATTTCAAACATAACCAAAAGTAGACAGAATGATATATCTCATTGTAGTTTTAATTTGCTCATGCCCTTTTCCCTCTATTTCTTTTTTTTGCCTTTTTCTTGATTTGTAAGAATTCTTCATATATTAGTGAAATCAGCTGTCATACGTGTTGCAGATATTTAGGCATTTCTGGATAGGGTGAAGTCATGGAACTTTCTGTTTTCTGAGTTCTTGCCATAGTTCTTGCCTGTGATTGATCTGGCACGTGATTGATCTCTCTTCTGGTGTTTAATACACATCCCAGTAACTATGTTACTAGATCTAGTACTAAATCTAGAACTAAGGGCTAGATCTAGTCTCCCAGGCAGGCTGTCAGCTCCTTGCTGACTGTGAGGCCTCTGCTTCCCTCTGTGTGCTGGCAGGGCTGGCCATTAGACAGCTGTGACCGAGCCCCAGCTATTTAACACACTGTCCATGCTGAAAGCAGTGCCCTGTGGAGACTTTCTGGAGATCCTCTTTGTATTTCCTAGGAGAGTAGGGGCATAGCAATTTGTGGAATTGAATTCAGCCTTAGCAGTGGCTGCCAGGACTTCGGGAAGCTCCTCCTCAGGTCTGGAGTGCCCAGTGGCACTTCGTTTGGTTGTGACAATGAATCAGATTATTGCTGGAAGCCACGTGCTCTCTCGTGGACAGGGTTAGGCTCAGCCAGGATGCGCAGAATCACAGTCAACCTGCTCAGAAGGCATCGGTCCTCCAGATGCCTAGGCATTTGGGGTCTATCCTTTTTCCTCTGGATGCATCGGACAAGGCAGGAACCAAAAGTTTGAGCCTTGAAGTCAAAACCCAGCTCTGCATGTGTGTGTGTTTGTATGTGTGTGAGTGTGTGTGTGTGCGCGCACGCACGCCTCTCTCCACCAAAGAGAAAGGGAGGGAGAAGACAGTCTGAGCCCCACAAGGTCTACCAAAGGACAGTCTGTTCAAGTCTTTCTCTACTGATGGGTGAAACAGGAGGCAGCGTGGTAATGCTTTCAGTTCCCCCAACTACGGGGGTGGTAGGGCAGAGTCTGTAGAAAGAGACCAAAGGAGAGGTCTCTGCAGAGCAGGGCATCCGGGTCACATTGATGATGCTGGTGATAACCATGATGACAGCAGCTAGCACTTATTTATGAAGTGTTTCCATGTGTTATGTTGTTACCATTAAGAGGGCAAAGCTTACTGTCCTGGAATCCCAAAGACATGAGCAGAAAACAGGACTGAGAGAAGGGGGCACAGCATAGGAAAAACAGTGGAACCAACCTGGAACCAAGCAGAACCCTATGTGCCACCCCCCACCCCCACTCCAGTGCAAAGGCCCCTCCACATCCCCTGCCTCTTGTTTGTGGAAAAGCTGAAGTCTCCCAGGCCTCCCCGAGCCACAAAAGAGCAGGCCAAAGCAGCTAATGATTAGGACAACAGAGTCACAGACTTAGTGTCTGATGCACATTCCTGAGTTGTTTTACAGGTACTGTGACTGCCGCCAGAGGGAAAAAGCTAACTACATGTTGACCAGACTGCAGCCATGACTTAGCTCCATCTTGAGCAGCACTGAATCTATGGCTGGCAAAATTTCAAGAACTGGCCTCAAGAGAATGGGATGCTATTGCTCATAATAATCTATATCTTTGTGGGCATCAACATAATTGTAGCTTCTTCTGCCCGTATATGTAAATGGGCAACTACACTTGACAGCAAAGAGATGCTACAGACCCATGCCGACATCTTCCACTCTAAGAATACAGCGCCCTACGTCAGCACGAAGTAGTTACAGAAGACGGACTTTTGCCCATAATCCCATAGAAATGGAATGATGTTCTGACAAGTGGGGATTTGTAAGCAGCTTTTGGCAGGAAAGAGCTCTTTGCAGGAGGCCCCTTTTGTCTTGTCGCTAACCTTAAACCAGGCACCCCCATGCTCTACTCATCTCTGGCCCAAGTGCAACTTTCAAATATTTTGATCACACGATACCTTGCCTAACGTGTCAGTTCTTTCTGTAGATCAAAGAAGTAGAAATGGAGAATAAGTAACTAACAGAAGACCAGATCTCTTCCCTAGCTTCCCCTTCAGTAATCTCACAAACTGTGTGAACAAACTGTGAACAAGATAGCATCAACAAGCCTGCACGACAAGCCTGCATACACTGGGGGATGGCGACAACTCTGATTAACTGAGATTACTTCACTCTTTCCCTTTAAAAACTTTCACGGCTGAGCAGATTCTTTGGAGGCGGTTTTGGGGGGACGCTGAGTCCACCCTCTCCCCAGATTGCCAGCATTCTGATTAAAAGCAACTTTCCTTTCTACCAACATTTGCCTCTCTCAAGTATTGCATTTTGAGGAAAAAGCAGCTGGACCTGATTTGGTAGCAAATGTAACCTCCATCCTTAGTGTCAGGGAGACATGCAAGAGAGGTGAGCACTATGGTGGGAATTGCTCCAGCTGATTTTTGCCACATGGGCCTGGAATTCCCAGATCTTCCGATTTTCTTTTTCAAGAGAAGCTGGGAACCTAGAATTTTTTCTAATCAGTTTTATTAAGGTATAATTGACATACAATAAGCTGCACATACACACACTAAGTGTGCACAATTTAAGTATACAGTTCAACAAATGTATACACCCTAATAGCCACCACCACAATCAAAATGTAGAACAATTCTAAATGGAACTTAGAATTTTGATGGAAAAATCTCCTAGATTTAAAATGGTGGTAACAAATTTAAAAATTTTAAATTCTATGCAAGCCAGAAAAAATGCGAGCTCTTTTTGGACTCTGGCCTCCTGGTTGGGGCCTCTGTGGCCAAGGCAGGAGAAAGGGCCTTCAGTCTCTGGCCTGAGACCAGACCCACTTCTGTGACAAGTGCCAGGAGGAATCTTAGGGGCCATATCAGTCAAAGGCTCTGAAATACCAGGGGGGCCCAGCAAGGGTCAGGCCACCTAGAAATATTTGCATTTGGAAATACTGAGTGCTCTGGACGATTTCAGGGGCACGAGCATATGCACTGGACTGGTGTGGACCATTCAGTTCAGGAAGACCTGCCGAGAGCCTCACTGGGTGGGCTCCGAGTGTCCTTACATGATCTGCTCTGTCTCAGACAACACAAAATCATCCGAGCTATTGAGCACTTACCATGTGCTGGGAGCACTTCTCAGGAAATTCCATAAATTAACTCCCCCAATCCTCCCGCTAGCTCTACGAGTAGGTAATATTATTCTTCCCATTTTACAGATGAGGAAAGTGAGACGCAGAGAAGTTAAGGATCTTGGCCAAGTGGTGAAGGTGGGGTTTAAACTCAGTGAGTCTGGTTCAAGGGTCCTGTACTGCAAAGAGGCAACCTTGGGATCCACCCACCTAGCTCCCAAGCAGACATTATTAATTGATAGTGGCACTCTCCCCCTGCAAGCATAGGTTTATCTGACCTTAGTATCCAACTCAAGCCAACACTGTAAAAGACATGACCGATTGATCTAAATTGACACCTTAAATTAATTTTCCATGCCTTGTCTAGTATTTTCAGGTCTGGTCTGTTTAGATCACCCTGTCGGGGGCTAGGTCTGCCCCTTACCTGCACTATGGTGACCCATTAGAAAGGACTTGGTGATCTTGGGAAAGCCTCAGCATTCTTATCTCTAAAATGACAATAGTAATATGTACCCTCTAGTATTACTCTGAGACTAAGAAATAACCTAAGTTCTTCTATTTCAAGCACAGGGTAGGTGCTCAACAAATGTTTGTGGCCTGAACGATGATGTTGATGATGATGCTAGTTTTTATGGTTATTCTTTTAGAACAAAGAGCGAGTGGAAGAGAAAGGAGCAAAACCAAAGCACGCGCTGAGCACCAGAGGCGTGCAAGCCGAGCTCAAGGGGCCTTGGGAAGGTGAGTGGGGCCCCGTTGGCTTTATCCCACCTGCACACCTAATTTCAGAATAAAAATACCACCACCACCACCACCAATATGATTACTGAAAAACTGCTGAAACGTATTCTTCCTCTTTTTTTTTTGCAGTTCTTTTTGTCTTTATGCTTATTCCATTCTGTATTGCTCTTTATTTCACTTTGCTTTAAATTTTTATGGATTGCTTTTTTTAAGCACTTGGTCAACTTTAAATTTTTTTAAGCTAATTTTCTTTTATAATCTTGTATAATAGTTACATGGTTCCAAAGTCGAATTGACAAAACAAGGTATATTAAGAGAAGTTCTATGCATGTTCCCTGCATCCTATTTTCTCCCCTGCATATGTAACTATGTAAAAAAGTTTTTGTCTTATCTTTCCTTTGAGATCCAGTCTCTTTAGACCACATTGTAAGTGGTTATACACACACATATGCATGCTCACATACACACACCTTCCTTCTTAGACAAACAGAAGCATACCACACACTTTTCATCCTTGCTTTTCTCCACCGTATATCCTGAGATCACTCCATAGCCGCATATGGAGATATTCGTTTCTCCTTTTTTATGCCTGGGTGGCCCTGGTTTAGTCAATCAACTCTCTCCTGATGGTCACTTGCATTATTTCCAGTCTGTCTATTATAAACATGGTGCACTGAATGGCCTTCTACATATTTTTCAGGATACCTTTGGGATAGGTTCTTCTAAATAGGAGAGCATTTTTATCCTGCTTATTTTCCTATAGAGAGCCAGAAGGTGGACCTGCCAGAGGGGACAGTGGAGAGGTTGCCCCCCATCAGTGCTTCAGGGATAGGAGCTGACCTCCTTACCCAGGCAGAGACCTCACCAGGGCAGGGAGACGGAGTTCCTGGCCCAGCCCAGGTACGCCCAGAGGTGGAAGCCAAAGCTCCTGTAACATCCAGCGAGAACCCCAGGACGGGCCTGGAATTGTCTGTGGTGTCTGAAAGGGTCAGTGAGGCTCCCACCGGCCAGGAGGCTGCATCGGGTGCAGGACGAGGAACATCATCCAGTAGACCTGACCCTCGGCTCTCGGAGGAGGGCATGAGGCTGACTCCAGCACTGCCAGCCCAGGCCAATTCAGCTCACGGTGGTGGAGAAACACCTCCAAGGTAAGGGATGTGCCTCCAAGCTGGGCAAGGGAAGGCATTAACTGCAGCTCCTGGGCTGCTAAGGGGCCAGCTGCTCCTGTTTGAGTGTCCACTGTGTGTGCAGCTCTGGCTAGCCTCGAGACAAGAAGACAGGAGAAGGCCGAGACCCTGCTTTCAGAAGCTGAGAGCACTGGTTCTTACCTGGCACCCATTAGAATTACTGGAAGGAATTTTTTAGATACGAATGCCCAGAGGTTCTGATTTATTCAGTCTGGAGTGATGCTCAAGCATCGTTTTTTTGTTTATTTGTTTGTTTTTAAAGCTCCCCAGGTGAGTCCCATGTGGAACAAGACTGAGAGCAATAGTAGTAGCTATAATAATACTTAAAAGTGTTCACCAGGTGCCAGTCGTTGGCTGAGCATTTCACAGACATCATCTCGTTTTATTCTCACAACCTCCCCAGGAGGCAAGTGTGGTTGGTGTCCCCAGTTTACTCATGATGAAACAGGGTCAGGTTGCCCAGGGCCACACAGCTAGGGATTCATAGAGCTGGAATCTGAATCCAGGTGTTTGTTTGTTTATTACGGAAGTATAGTTGATCTACAATATTATATTAATTTCAGATATACAGCATAAGGATCAGAAGTTTTATAGTTTATACTCCATTAAAAGTTATTATAAGATAATGACTATAATTCCCTGGGTTATACAATATATCCTTGTTGTTGATCTAGTTTATACATGGTAGGTGTACCCTAATGAGCAACTCCCCACTTCACTCTCCCCACTGGTAACCAGTAGTTTGTTCTCTGTATCTATGAGTCTGTTTCTGTTTTGCTATATACCTTCATTTGTATTATTTTTTAGATTTCACATATAAGTGATATCATACAGTAATTCTTTCTCTGTCTGACTTATTTCACTAAGCATAATATGCTCTAGTTGTATCCATGTTGCCGCAAATGGCAGAATTTCATTCTTTTTTATGGCTGAATAATATTCCATTATCTGTATATACCATGTCTTCTTTATCCATTCATCTGTTGATGGACACTTGGGTTGCTTCCATATCTTGGCTATTGTAAATAGTGCTGCTATGAACATTGGGGCACATGTATCTTTTTAAATAAATGATTTTGTTTTTTTTCTGGATATATACCCAAGATTGGAATTACTGAGTCATATGGTAGTTCTGTTTTTAGTTTTTTGAGGCACCTCAATACTGTTTTTCATAGTCACTGCACCAATTTACATTCCCACCAACAGTGTACAAAGGTTCCTTTTTCTCCACATCCTTGCCAACATTTGTTATTTGTAGTCTTTTTTTTTTTTTGGCTGTGTTGGGTCTTCGTTGCTGCATGCAGGCTTTCTCTAGTTGTGGCAAGTGAGGGCTACTCTTTGCTGCAGTGTGCGGGCTTCTCATTGTGGTGGCTTCTCTTGTTGTGGAGCATGGGCGCTAGGCTTGCAGGCTTCAGTAGTTGCAGCATGGGGGCTCAATAGTTGTGGCATGCGGGCCCTAGAGCGTGTGGGCGTCAGTAGTTGCGGCTCATGGGCTCAGTAGTTGTGGCTCACGGGCTCTAGAGTGCAGGCTTAGTAGCTGTGGTGCACAGGCTTAGTTGCTTCACAGCATGTGGGATCTTCCTGGACCAGGGATCGAACCCGTGTACCTGGCACTGGCAGGTGGATTCTTAACCACTGTGCCACTGGGGAAGTCCCTATTTGTAGTCTTTTTGATGATAGCTGTTCTGACAGGTGTGAGGTGATATCTCATTGTTGTTTTGATTTGCATTTCTCTAATAATTAGCAATGTTGAGCATCTTTTCATGTGCTTTTTGGCCGCCTGTATGTCTTCTTTGGAGAAATGTCTATTCAGGTCTTCTGCCCATTTTTTCATTGGCTTGTTTGTTTTTTTCATATTGAACTATATGGGCTGTTTATATATTTTGGATATTAACCCCTTGTTGGTCATGTCATCTGCAAATATTTTCTCCTGTTCAGTAGGTTGTCTTTTTATTTTCTCAATGTCTTTTCATTTTTCTTTGCTGTGAAAAAGCTTTTAAGTTTAATTAGGCCCTGTTTGTTTGTTTGCTTTTATTTCTTTCGACTTAGGAGACAGATACAAAAAAAACAGTTGATATGATTTACATCATAGGCTGTTCTGACTGAACATTCTTTTCCAGGAGTTTTATGGTTTGGGGTCTTATATTTAGGTCTTTAATCCATTTTGGTTTTTTTTTTTTTATTATATGGTATGAGAAAGTAGTCCAGTTTGATTCTTTTGCATGTAGCTGTTCAGTTTTCCCAACAGTGTTTATCAAAGAGGCTGTCTTTTCCCCGTTGTATATTCTTGCCTCCTTTGTCATAGATTAATTGACCATAGGTGTATGCGTTTATTTCTGGGCTCTCTGTTCTGTTCCATTGATCTATGTGTCTGTTTTCTGTGCCAGTACCATGATGTTTTGATTACTGTAGCTTTGTAATATAACCTGAAGTCTGGGAGGGTGATACCTCCAGCTTTGTTCTTTTTTACCAAGATTGCTTTGGCACTTTGAGGTCTTTTGTGGTTCGATATGAACTTTAGGATTATTTGTTCTCATTCTGAAAAAATGTCATGGGTATTTTTATAAAGATTGCATTAAATCTGTAGATTGCTTTGGGTACAATATTAATTCTTCCAATCCAAGAGCATGGGATATCTTTCCATTTCTTTATATCATCTTCAATTTCCTTCATCAATGTTTTATAGTTTTCAGTCTATAGGTCTTTCACCTCCTTTGTTAAGTTCCTTCTTAGGCATTTTTAAAATGTGATTTTAAAAGGGATTGTTTTTTACTTTCTCTTTCTGATAGTTTAACATTAGTGTATAGAAAAGCAACAGATTTCTGTATACTAATCTAGTGTCTTGCAATTTCATTTAATTTATTAGTTTTTATAGTTTATTTGCTTTATAGTTTTATCTGTTTTATTGTTTATTTGTTTTATAGTTTTCAGGTGGAGACTTTAGGGTTTTCTATTTAAAGTATCATGTCATCTGCAAATAGTGACAGTTTAACATCTTTCCTTCCAATCTGGATGCCTTTTATTTCTTTTTCTTGTCTGATTGCCGTGGCTAGGTCTTCCAATATTATGTTAAATACAAGTGGAAAGAGTGGGATCCTTGCCTTGTTCCTGAATTTAGAGGAAAGGCTTTTAGCTTTTCACCATTGAGTGTGATGTTAGCTGTGAGTTTGTCATAAGTGACCTTTATTATGTTGAGATGTGTTCTCTCTATACCTACTTTGATGATAGCTTTTTATAATGAGTGGATGTTGAAGTTTGTCAAATGTTTTTTAGGCATCTATTGAGATGATCATGTGATTTTTATCCTTCCCTTTGTTAGTATGATGTATCACATTGATTGATTTACAAATATTGAAACATCCTTGGGTCCCTGGAATAAATCCCACTTGATCGTGGTGTACGATCCTTTTTATATATTGTTGGATTTAGTTTGCTAATATTTTGTTGAGGATTTTTGCATCTATTTTCATCAAAGATACTGGCCTATAGTTTGCTTTTGTTGTAGTGTCTTTTTCTGATTTTGGTATTAGGGTAACGGTGGCCTCATAGAATGCATTTGGGAGTGTTCCATCCTCTTCAAGTTTTTGGACTAGTTTGAAAAGGATAAGCACTAGTTCTTTTTTATAGAACACAAAAAAGAATTACCCTGTGAAGCTGTCTAACCCTGGACTTTTGTTTGCTGGGAGTTTTTTTTAAAATTACAAATTCAGTTTCACTACTAGTGATCAGTCTGTTCAAATTGTCTGTTTGTTCTTGATTCAGTCTTGGCAGGTTGTATGTTTCTAGAAATTTGTTCTAGGTTGTCCAATTTGTTCACATATAGCTGTTCATAGTATTCTTTTATGATTTTTTGTAGTTCTGTGGTATTGTTTGTTATTTACCCTCTTTCATTTCTTTTCTTGTTTGTTTTTAATTGAAGTATAGTTGATTTACAATGTTGTGTTACTTTCTGCTGTACAGCAAAGTGATTCAGTTATACATATATATACATTCTTTTTTTTTTTTTTTTTTTTTTTTTTGCCGTACGTGGGCCTCTCTCTGTTGTGGCCTTTCCCGTTGCGGAGCACAGGCTCCGGACGCGCAGGCTCAGCGGCCATGACTCACGGGCCCAGCCGCTCCGCGGCATGTGGGATCTTCCCGGACCGGGGCAAGAACCCGCATCCCCTGCATCGGCAGGCGGACTCTCAACCACTGCGCCACCAGGGAAGCCCTATACATTCTTTTTTAAAATATTCTTTTCCACTATGGCTTATCATAGGATAGTGAATATAGTTCTCTGTGCTCTACCTTGTCCTCTTTCATTTCTTATTTTGTTTATTTGGGTCCTCTCTCCTTTCTTCTTGATTAGTGTGGTTAAAGGTTTATCACTTTTGTTTGTCTTTTCAAAAAACCACCTCTTGGTTTCCTTGATATTTTCTATTGTGTTTTGATCTCTATTGTATTTATTTCCTCTTTAATATTTATTTTTTCTTTCCTTCTGCTGACTTTGGGCCTTCTTTGTTCTTCTTTAGGTGGTAATTCCTTTAGGTGGTAGTTTAGGTTGCTTGATGTTTTTCTTGTTTCTTGAGGAAAGCCGGTACTGCTATCAGCTTCCCTCTTAGAACTGCTTTTACTGCATCCCATAGGTTTTGGAGTGTTGTGTTTCCATTTTCATTTGTCTCAAGGTATTTTCTGATTTCCTCTTTGATTTCATCATTGACACATTGGTTTTTTAGTAGCATGTTGTTTAGTCTCCACGTGTCTGTTCTTGTTCCATTTTTCTTTCTATAATTGATTTCTGATTTCATACCACTGTAGCTGGAAAAAATGCTTGATATAAGAATCAAACACATTCAGGATTTCTCTGGTGGTGCAGTGGTTACGAATCTGCCTGCCAATGCAGGGGACATGGGTTCGAGCCCTGGTCTGGGAAGAACCCACATGCCACTAAGCCTGTGTGCCACAACTACTGAGCTTGTGCTCTAGAGCCCATGAGCCACAACTATTGAAACCCACGTGCCTAGAACCTGTGCTCCATAACAAGTGAAGCCACTGCAATAAGAGAAGCCACCGCAATGAGAAGCTTGCGTGCTGCAATGAAGAGTAGCCCCCACTCGCTGCAACTAGAGAAAGCCTGCACACAGCAACGAAGACCCAACACAGCCATAAATAAATACACATTCTTTTCAAGTACACATGGAATGTTCTCCAGGATAGATCACATGCTAGGCCACAAAACAATTCTCAAAAAATTTAAGAGGCTGGATCTAGGTTTTTGGACTCCAGAATCTGTGCCCCTAACCACTGCACCATCCTGTTTTTTCAGGTCAGCATTTAGTTAAGTCTTAAATACTATGATGGGGAGAGAATGATGGGTGTTCAGAGGTGGGAGGTTGGTATGGGCTGAATCAATCCAGGGGCTTTCAGAAAGATTATGCTTGGAGCTCTGGAAGTGGACTTGGAGCTCTAAGGACTCAGTCTCAGGACCTGCCCTCAGCAGACATGGTGCAGGAAAAGGAAGAACCAGAACTGCTGACTGTCAGGTCCTACCTAGCCCTGTGTTTTCCAGCAGTGTTCTCCAGGGGCAGGGCATCCTGGCTCCAGGCAGCCCACTGAAGGGCACTCTGCTTCCTGGGCCTTTCTCTAAAGGGACTTGTGCCCTTCTGCACCTGCCCTTGGCTGTCCTGATCTATAACTGAGTCCCCCAAGGCCTGGCTCAGGGAGAGGAGCTGGTGTCTGTGTATGCTGTGGTGGCTGGCAGGGAAGCCCAGTCCTTTTTCTGCCTTCGTTCTGGAAGGAAATATGAGTCCCCAGGAGACCTAAACAGCTGGAGGGAGGGATTCCTGGCAGGCATCCTTGGATCCTGGCCAAGGCTCTAAATGTGGAATCTAGGGTGGGGATGAACTTTCCATGAACTTGTTAGGGGCCCTAAAAGAATTCTGGGAGAGGCGGAAAGGTCTGTGTGTCAGTTTCAACCCTGAGTTGAATTTCAGACACAGACTGGGCTCAGGAAATGGGGCGATCACTGCCTACCCTCCATCACCTAGCACATGGGTATATCTTGAGAAAAATGGATTTGAACTCGAGCATTGGCTGTGATTGGCAGTGGCTGCCTGTGTAGAGGATCCTTGGGCCCTTGCTGGACTTGGTGGAACAGAGTGCTGCAATCAATTAGCAATGCCTGCCCTGGGTGTGCTGCGCAGGAAGTGGGGAAGCCTTAGACACTCAGAGTGGCATGGGAATGCATGGCAGTACCTTGGGGTCATCCCATGCCCCCAGGTATGAAGACCAAGAGGAACTCAATGGCTGTTGGCCTTCTTAGCTGGCTACCTGGCTACCTGGATATTCTTCCAGAAACTGGCTTCCTGCAGTTTCCCATGTCCCTTGGTTAAGGCAAGGGCTGAGCTGGGCTTGGATGCCACCCTTCCCATCCTACCCTGTCATCACCAACCCATACTTGCTCCTGAGGGAGTGTCGGGGGACTTTTGCTGCCTCCCACCCAAGGCTTAGCTGTGAACAGGCTGCCGAACCAGGTGCATTCAGAAGTAGGCACTGCTCTCAGAGGACCTGCAGCAACTCAGAGGAGGGGCCTGGGCCTCCAGCTGCTAGGGAAAGCCTTAATTTAAAAAAAAAATGTGGTTAAAAACTCATAACATAAAATTTACCATCTTAACCATTTTCAAGTGTATAGTGTAGTTGTGTTAAGTATATTCATATTGCTGTGACACAGATCTCCAGAACTTTTTTGTCTTGTGAATCTGAAACTCTGTTACCATCAAACACCTCCCCCCCAGATCATGGTAACCACCTTTCTACTTTCTGTCTCTATGAATTTGACTATTGTAAGTCCTTCATATAATTCATTCTCCATATATGTGGAATCAGTCTTTCTGTCACTGGCTTATTTCACTTAGCATAAAGTTCTCAAGGTTCATCCAGGTCAGAACTTCCTTCCTTTTTAAGGATGAATAATATTCCATTGTATGTATATGCCACATTTTTTTATCCATTCATCCATCACTGGACACTTGGGTTGCTTCCACATTTGGCTGTTGTGAATAATGCTGCTGTGAACATGGCTGTGCAAATCTCTTTGAGATTCTGCTTTCAATTCTTTTGGATATATTTCCAGAAGTGAGATTGCTGGATCATATGGTAGTTCTATTTTTACATTTTTTAGGAACCGCCATACTGATTTCCACAGTAGCTGCACCATTTTAGGCTTCACTGTTTGAACCTCCTGCATTTGTACTTTCATTTCTTAGTCGACTCTCAGTACATTTGTGAGGTGTTACTGTCCCCGTTTGACAGAAGAGGTTGCTGAGGCTAGAATTGCCCAAACCCAGCCCTGTTCAGCAACATGTGGCAGAACTACGGCCAGGATGGAGGCCGCCTGGCTCCCTCCTGAGACTCAGTCCACCCCAGGCACTCACCCCCTCACCCCTGCCCCAACACTCATAGACCTCGGCAGTGGGGTAGTGAAGGGCAGTCAGAGGGCAACTCTGAGAGGGTCTGAAGCTCCCAGGATCAGGGTCCTTCCCTCTGAATGTCAGGGCTTAGAAGGCCTTCCTGACCTCCAGCTGGCTTCCAAAACCACAATGCTGCTTGGTCTGGGTAACAAAGGTGGATGCAGTGGGCCCAGTGGCATGGCCCAGTGGCGTGGCCCATTGACATGGCCCAGTGGCGCAGGGGGGCCTGTAGGGAGGCAGAGAGTTTCCTCAGCTGTGTAAGCATGCAGGCCCAGCACAGCCAGGACTGTTTTATTCAGGAGAAACAGAAAGTCCAGACTCTTATGAGCAATTCCCTGATTTTGCTAAAATGTGTCTGACCTGAAGCTTCAGTGTGATGTTTGACTTGGTTCACCCTTCTTTTCTTTTAATGGAAGGGAAACTGAGGCCCAAAGAAGGGAGGGAAGAGCCCAGGTCTCCTGCCTCCCGGCCACATTCCTCCTGGAGCAGAAGCACATTCCCAAGGGGCCACAGAGACAGCTGGTGCCCACCTCCCCACTCCTCCCAAGCCCCATCCACCACAGGTTGCTTCAAGTCTTTCCTGGATGCTGATCCAGTGGAATCCTGAGAGCTGGTGGCACCGTATGTCACTGAAGCCAGTCTCTCCCCTGGTGTCCTGTCTGGGTAGAGAGGGACAGGGGATGGAATCTGCTGGTTTCAACCGCAAGCTAACTCTTACTATTATAACAACCCAAAGGGCCCGTTTTAACAGATGAGAAAACTGAGGCTAAGAGGCCATGGTCAGTGAATGGCAGCAGCAGGCATTTGAACCCAGGTCTGTTCTGACTCAGGTTCTTGCTTTTAACCTCAGGGCCACATTTCTCTCTGCCCCAGGATCTCCATCCATGTGCAGGAGACAGACATCCCTGGGGAGCTACTTGTGACACGAGGCGGCAGCCTCAGAACCACGCCCCCTGCAGAGGCTCTAGCAGCTGCCCATCCAGGTGAGCAGGACTCACCTGGGCCCAGGTGCTACCCCCAAGCCCCTGGGACTGAGTCAGGAAAACATATCCCAAAAGGAGCCGGGGTGTTTTCCCCACCGTGGAAGCGGAGCAGCGACTGCGGAGCAAAGGCCAAAGAGAAACAGGGATCTGGGCCTGAGCCCGCCATGACACCAAGCAGGGCCTGGAGGGACAAGGGAGCCGATGCCAGGACCCCAGGCCTGCAGCAGGACACAGGCCCAGGAGCAGGGGACCCTGAGCCTGGAAAAGACTGCACAGCCAGGGGCACGAGCAGAGCCGAAGCAGGAAGGAGAACACCCCCAGGAGCTGAGGCGGGCAGCCTGTTTCTGGGTAAGTGAGGGCATTGCTATGTGCCCCGAGGTGAGTGAGTTTGAAAGGCCTACTCTGGGAGGCCTCCCTGAAGCTTCCAGGGAGAGAGAATGTGGGTGTTGGGGAGTCGAAGACTGGGAACAGCCTGCCAGCACATCCCAGGGCTGGAGACCAAGGCACGGAGATGCAGCGGGCTGAGCTCATGTTGGCTCTCGCCATTGGAGAGGAGGGAACCCATGGGGCTCAACTCGGATTTCTCAAAGCCACCTGCCTGCCCGATACTATTGGTATCTTTCTGGATTGAGACAGGGAAGGCTCCTGCTAAAAGGCAAATCCATTAACTGGTATATATAACCCACTATCAGCCATTTGCACTCAGGGGGCTGACTCTCATCCAGGATCGGGAAGGGGCTGCTGACCTGCTTTCTGTCCCAATGGTGGTGGGAGGCATCCTTGTGTTCCTGTGACCCAAAGGGCCTCAACTCCTCCAGCCCTTAGGGCCACACCCTCGTTGGTCTGAGCCCTCATCCCATATGGCTGCTGGAAGGCCACCATTTGCTGACTCCCTGTCCCAGAATTTCTGGATGTCCCTGAGGAAGGGCTGAGCGTTCTGCAGGTCATCCTGGTGCCCCTTGCCAGTTCCGGGCTCCACGGTTGCCATGTGCTGTGCTCTGACTTCTCTGGCTGCTTCCTCTCCCCTTGTATGACCTGGTCCAGATGTGGACATAAGGCCTACCTTAATTCCTGAAACACAGCTGAGAGCAGGCTGTGACTTTAGAGTCTTTTCTGAGACTTGAGATGGTGATAAAGCCAATGTTAGCTGAGGACTCCCTGTGAGCCGAGCCTCGGGCATTTGTGGTGGCGTTTACCCTCACAGGCCTGTGGAGTGGAGACACGTGAAACACAGGAGGGGCTGAGAAGCACGTTTAAGGTCACAAGGTCAGTGCTGACAGAGCCAGGATCTGACGGTTGGGCTCCAGAACAGAAGGCAGTTACTTTGCAGTGAAGGAGACTTCAGACTGGAATTCTAGATGTGGATTCTCTGTGACACACCCAGGCTTTCCGGGGGCCCAGGAAACAACACAATCATGCAAATGTTACCCCCTTGTAGTCTAGGGCTTGGGCTCCCCTTTGCAGACACAAAAAAGGTACACAATATGCTCTCAAAGCAAATTCAGTCTTCTACTTTGGGGAGCAGAAAGTGACTTGTGAGACAAACTAAGAGAAAATAGAAGTATTTCCCCTGCTCTGGGTCCAGGGTTGCGGAGGTCATGGAGCTGTTCCTGGAACATTCTGAGTACTCCCTCGATAAGCCCCCAACAAACTGGCAGAAGCCGTTTTTGAACCAAGTGTGTCTGGGACTGGGGGTGGGGGGAGCTGAGAGGTGGGGACGGCATGAAGGAGGCTCACAGGCTGCTGTCTCCCGAACAGACGACAGTCCAGCCCCGCCAGCCCCCTTCGAGCATCGGGTGGTGAGTGTCAGGGAGACCTCGACCTCAGCGGGCTACACAGTGTGCCAGCACGAAGTCCTGGGAGGGTAAGCTGGCCTTCTGCCTTGATGGAGGGGCGGGGCAACTGGACAGCTGGGTGCCGCTGGTGGTTCTCAGGAACTGATTGATGGAGCCACCGCCAGGAGTGGGATGTCCCGCACAGCATGAGAGTGGGCGGAGGGCTCACAAAGAGTGGGTGAGGAGATATCCGCGGAGTGCAGGAGGGCCCGCATGGTGTGAGTGAGATGAAGTGTAGGGTGCAGGAGGGCCCACAGTGCGGGCCTGGGACCCATGTACTGGAGGTGGCACGGGAGCTGACATGGGGTGTGGTAAGAGGGATGTCCTCTAGGGTGCAGGACTGCCTGGGTGGTGTGGGTGGAGAGAACACCCCCTGGGGTGCAGGGTGGCCTAGGTGGTGTGGGTGACAGGGACACCGCCTGGGGTGCAGGATGGGCTGGGTTCTGTGGGTTGGGGGCACACCCTCTGGGGTGCAGGATGGCCCACACATATGGGGTGAAGAAGCTCTTTTCCACGTTCAGAGCCCGTGGGTGTGCGGGTGGTGACTGATAACTCTGGGGTGCAGGATAATCCCTGTGGTGTGTGTGGAGCAGAGGTAGGACCAGAAAGCCCAGGGTCCAGGATGGGTCTGACCCACCACATGCTGGGTGTGCTTCTGGGGCTCTGAGACTGCTCCGTCATCGTATCTCTGTAGGGGCCGGTTTGGCCAGGTCCACAGATGCATGGAGAAGGCCACAGGCCTCTCGCTGGCGGCCAAGATCATCAAAGTGAAGAGTGCCAAGGACCGGGTGAGGTTTTTGCCCCAGGCCAGTGGGTGTCCCGGACCAAGCTCAGGATTCCTTCACTTCCCCCTGGGCCACCGTGGGCCCCACACTGCACCAGGCCCCTCCACTCTGAGCAGGAAACCTAGCCACCTTTCCTGCCTCTTTTCCATGACTCCCACACTCCAGTCAGCAGGTCACCTTGCACCCTGGGCAACAGGTCCTCCTAGACCTCCAGGGTTCCTTTTTGGGCTTCAGGTTTCCTATCTGTGAAATGGGCGGGCCCTTGCTGCTGTAAGAAGCTGGTGTGGGTGGTGAGTTGAGGAAAGCTGGTGTGAGAACAGGAAATGAGGATGCAGGGTGGGGGTGTGTGTGTCTTGGGAAGGGCAGCTGACTTCTCTTCCTGACCCATTTCTTGGAAACTCTTCTCCCCTTTGGCTCCACAAGGAGGATGTGAAGAACGAGATCAACATCATGAACCAGCTCAGCCATGTGAACCTGATCCAGCTCTACGATGCCTTTGAGAGCAAGAACAGCTTTACCCTTGTCATGGAGTAGTGAGCATGGGAGGCGGGGCCAGGGCTCGGGGTGGGGCTGGGAGCTGAGATTCCAGCAAAACTCTCCCTTTCCTTCCCCTCTCAGTGACATCCAGGGAAAGGCATCACCTCCTCTGCCTGACCTCCAACATAGAGCACAGAGGACAAAGCCATTTGTCACAAACCAGAAGCCAGTGAACCTGATTTGACCTACAGATATTGTTTTGGCCTACAAAATTTTTAGTAATTTTGATTTAGTTGTTAACTAAATTTAGTTGTTAGTTGGAAATTGGGAAATTTCACATTAAAACCTAGATGTCTAGCTTTCCTTGCAAATATAAAAGATCTAGTAATGCTGGATCTACATTTCCAGTTGGAAGTGGTGTGATGGAGCTCATAGTAACTGACCTTTGTAGACGGGGCAATCAAACTCCCATTTGCTACAGTCCCTATCACTTCCAGCTACCCATGACGTTGAGGCCAGGGGCTCAGGGGACATTTATTATTGTGCTTGTGTTGCTATTTTCCTTCTGGTAGGACTGAGGATAGTGAAATATTTGTCATGTCAGTTTTCTATAAAAAGTGGAAAAAGAAGTTAGACTAAGGGCTATGTGTTCTAAGAAAAGTTTTGTCTTACATCTGGTCTGATTTAGGCTTCTTGCCATGTAGGTACTAATTGGCCCCTGTAGGCCAATGAGTTTACAACCTTGGCCTAGAGTATCAAGAGTGAGTATCCAGAGTGAGCCTGGATGATCAACACTGCAGATAAGCCCCAGTCTCCCATTTGGCCCATCACTTCCTTTTTACCACCCATACTCTGAGCTGGGAATGGACAAGAGCAAAGGTCCCCGTAAAACCCCAGATGGCAGTGGCACCCTTGGGCTCACCTGGTGATGAGTGGACCAGTCTTCTGAGAGCCTTTCTCAGTCAGTGCTTGCCTCTTCCTTTGCCTTGGCAGTGTGGATGGGGGTGAGCTCTTTGACCGGATCACAGAAGAGAAGTACCACCTGACTGAACTGGATGTGGTGTTGTTCACCAAGCAGGTCTGCGAGGGTGTGCAATACCTCCATCAGCAGTACGTCCTGCACTTGGACCTCAAGGTCAGGCTCCGCCCTGGGCACGTGGTGGTTGGGTGCCCCGGTTCCTGAGTCTCTGCTGCTCTCTCATCTTTGAGAGCTCTGTCAGCACCCAATCCTGGCTTCCATTCCTTGCTCTGCCATTGCCTACTTCTGGAGTCTAGGGCAGGCCAAGTCTCTGAGCCTCAGTTCCTCCATCTGTGACATGTGGAAAATAAGTACCTCATTAAGTGTTCTTTGACGGTCAAATGATACAGTGACTTTTTTCTATAAAAAAATCTCTAAGATTAGTTTTTAAAAACTAAAATAGAAACATGCATGTGGTAACAAATATAGACAATATAGAAATGTATGAAATGCACAGTGAAAGTTCTTCCCACTCAGCCTCTGTGCTGAGAGGTCTTCTGTATTAGCAATTTGGCATGACAAACACACACACACACAAGGGATCATACTATACATCTCGTTTTTAAACTTGCCCTTTATAGTTAACAGTACACTGTAGACATCTTTTCTCATTCTCTTTAAGAGCCATGGTATAGTCCATTGAATGAATGCATTACAGCTTCTTTTGTCTACTTGACAAAAAGTAAGCACATGGTAGCCATTCTTTTCTTTCTTTTTTGTACATGGGTTTATTTCTGGGATGTCTGTTCTGTTCCACTGATCTACATGTCTGCCTTTTTATGCCTATATTATACTATTTTGATTAGTGTAGCTTAGTTACAGTTTGAGATCAGGAAGTGCGATGCCTCCAATTTTTTAGATTCTACTTATAACTGAGATCATACAGTAAGTGTCTTTCTCTGTCTGATTTATTTCACTTTGCATAATGCCGTCAAGTTCCATCTTGTCACAAATGGCAGAATTTCCTTTCCTTTTCTTTTTTTTTTTTGACTGTGCCATGTGGCATCTTCGTTCTCCAACCAGGGATCAAACCTGTGTCCCCTGAAGTGGAAGTGTGGAGTCTTGATCACTGGACTGCCAGGGAAGCCCCACATTTGACTATTAAGCACTTGAAATATAACTAGTGTGAGTGAGGAACTGAATTTTAAATTTTATTAATTTAAATCTAAAAATTGACATGATTAAATTATTGAAAAACATTAAGTATATTTGGAACAATTTCAATATGTTAATTTGTTTTTCAAAAACTATCAATTTCATGAAATCTAAATACAAATAATTCATGAGATCTAAATACATCTAAAGTATTTCTGATGAAAATTTAGTGTCTGATTTGAGATGTGCTGTAAATGTAAAATGCACACTGGACTTCAAAGGCAATATGATAAAATAATGGAAAATGTTTCATCGATATTTTTTATTTTGATAACCTATTGAAATGGTAGTGTTTTTGATATATCAGGCCAGAGAAAATTATTATTAAAATTAAGTTTTAGAAAATACTTTGAGATGAATGAAAATGAGAACACAACATGCCAAGACGTATGGGGGTGCATCTAAACTAGGAATGAAATTTGTAGCTGCAAACACTTATATATTAAAAAGAACATCTCAAACCAATAATCTAACATTCCATCTTAAGAAACTAGAAAAAGAAGAGCAAGCTAAACTCAAAGCAAGCAGAGGATACAAATAAGAAAGGTTAGAGCAGAAATAATTGAAACAGAGAACAGAGAAACAGTAGAGAAAATCAATGAAACCAAAAGTTGGTTCTTTGAAAAGATCAATAAATTGACAAATCTTTAGCTATATTGAACTAGAGAGAAGACTCAAATTACTAAAATGAATGGAATGAAAGAGGGGGCATCACTACCAGCCTTACAGAAATAAAAAAAGATTATAAGGGAATGTTATGAAAAATTGTATGCCAGTAAATTAGATAATGTAGATAAAATGGAAGAATTCCCCCAAAAGACACAAACTTCTGAAAACTCACTCAAAAGGAATAGAAAATCTGAATAGACTTATAACAAGTAAAACAATCAAATTGGTGTAAAAAACTACCCACAAAGAAAAGCCTAGGCCCATGTGCCTTCACTGGTGAATTCTACCAAATGTTTAAAGAATTAATACCAATCCTTCACAAACTGTTCCAAAAATTAGAAGAGAATAAAGCACTTCCTCACTCATTTTATGAGACCAGACTTACCCTGATTCCAAAACCAGGCAGACATCACTTCTTGTGATGAAACTACAGACGAATATCCCTTGTGAATATAGATGTAAAAATTCTCAAAAAAAAATTAGTAAACTGAATATAGCAACATTTAAAAAGGGTTATACAGGGCTTCCCTGGTGGCGCAGTGGTTGAGAGTCCGCCTGCTGATGCAGGGGACAGGGGTTTGTGCCCCGGTCCAGGAAGAGCCCACATGCTGCGGAGCGGCTGGGCCTGTGAGCCATGGCCACTGGGCCTTCGCGTCCGGAGCCTGTGCTCCGCAACGGGAGAGGCCACAACAGTGAGAGGCCCATGTACCGCAAAAAAAAAAAAGAATTATACACATCACAAAGTGGGATTTGTCCCAAGAGTGCAAGGTTGGTTTAACATATGAAAAATCAATCAATGTAATATGCCATATTAAAAGAATAAAGGACAACATCACATGATCATTTTAGTAGCTAGAAAAATCACTTGACAAAATCAAACAACTTTTCATGGTGAAAACACTAAACAAATTAGGTATAGAAGAGAACTCCTTAACCTGATAAAGGTCATCTATGAAAAACACACAGCTAATTTTAAACTTAATGATAAAATGTTGAATGTTTACCTTTTAACATCAGAAACAAGACACGGGTGTATATTCTTGCCATTTCTATTAAACATTGTACTTGTGGTTCTAACCAGGGCAATTAGGCAAGAGAATAAATAAAAGACACCCAGATTGGAGAGGAAGAAGTAAAATTCTATTCACAGATGACATGATTTTGATATAGAAAATCCTAAGGAGGGTGGAGGGAAACTATTAGAACTAATAAATTAGTTCAGCAATGTTGTAGGATGTAAGATGTAAAAATCAATTGTATTTCCATACATTAGCAGTTGACATTCTGTAAATAAAATTAAGAAAACTATTTCCTTTACAGTAGCATCAGAACGAATAAAATACTTAGAAATGAATTTGACCAAAGATGTATAAGCCTTATATTCTGAAAACTATGAAACATTGTTGAAAGAAATTAAAGATGGCATAAGTAAATGGAAAGACATCCCATATTCATAGATCAGAAAACTTAATATTGTTAAGATGGCAATACTCTCCAAAATGATCTGTATGTTCAGTGCAATCCTATCAAAATCACAGCTGGCTTCTTTGCAGAAATTAATGATCTAATCCTAAAATTCAGATGGAAATTTATGGGACCCAGAATAGCAAAAACAATCTTGAAAAAGAAGGACAAATTTGGAGGACTCACATTTCCCAACTTCAAAACTTACTACTAAGCTACAGAAATCAAAACTGTGTTATGATGTAAGGACAGACAGACAGATCAATGGAATACAATTGAGAGTCCAGAATTAAACCCTTATATTTGTGGTCAATAGATTTTTGAAAAAAGTGCCATGACAATTCAATGGGCAAAGAATAGTCTTTTCAACAAATGGTGCTGGGACACCATGCTTGATATCCACATGAAAGTTGAACCCCTACCTCATAATATATACAAATATTAACTCAAAATGGATATAGACCTAAATGTAAGAGCTAAAACTATAAAGTTCTTAGAAGAAAGCATAGGAGTATATTATATATGAATCAAAAGCTCAAACTAGAAGAGCAAAGTTGATAAATTACACTTCATCAAAATTAGAAACCGTTATGTTTCGAAGGACACCATAATGAAAATGAAATAACAGCCCACAGAATGGGAGAAAATATTTTCAAATCATATGTCTGATAAAGGACTTGTATCTAGGATATATAAAGAACTCTTACAACTCATTTAGAAAGACAAATTTGAAAATGGGCAAAGGATTTGAATAGACATTTATCCAATGAGGATATAAAAATGGCCAATAAGCACATGAAAAGATTTTTAACATCATTAGTCAAAAGACAAATGTAAATCAAAAGTACAATGAGATACTATTTCACACCCATTGGATTAGCTAAAATAAAAATGGCAGACAAGAAGTGTTACTAGGATTTGGAGAAATTGGAACTCTCGTACATTGCTGGTGGGATTGTAAAGTTGTGCATCCACTTTAGAAAACAATTTGGCAGTTCCTATAATGTTAGACAAAGAGTTATCATATGACCCAGCAATTTCACTTCTAGGCATATACTCAAGAATTGAAAACACAAGTCAACACAAAAACTTGTACACAAATGTCCTTAGCAGCATTATGCATAATAGCCAAAAAGTAGAAACAACCCCAATGTTTACTAACTGATGAATAGATAAACAAAATGTGGTAGGTACTGTCCTTACAATGAATATTATTCAGCCATGAAAAGGAACCAAGTATTGGTACATGGATGAACCTTGAAAATATTATGCTGACTGAAAGAAATCAGATGCAAAAGGTCACATATTTATGATTCATATGATTCCATTTATATGAAATGACCAGAACAGGCAAATCTACAGAGACAGAAAATACATTAGTGATTGCCAGGAGTTGTGGGTGAGGAGGATGGAGAGTGACTGCTGATGAATATGGGTTTTTTTTTTTTTGAAGTGCTGAAAATGTTCTAAAATTAGATAGTGGTGAACTATCTACTGAAAACCACTGAATTGTACACTTGAAAATGGTAATTTTTTTATGATCTCATGTTTTATTATTTATTTATTATTTATGTTTATTATTTATATTTCAAAATTTTAGGAAAATTAAGTTCACCTATTTCTTTTTACTTATTTAATGTGGCTATTAGAAAATTTTGAATTATATATGTAGCTTACATTATATTTCTATTGGACAGTGTTGTTCTAGACCTTACAAAGAAGACATGAAGATTTTTTTATTAGTTTTATTTATTTATTAGAATTTTAAAATTAATTAATTTATTTTTGGCTGCGTTGGGTCTTCGTTGCTGCATGCGGGCTGTCTCTGGTTGTGGCAAGTGGGGGCTACACTTCCTTGTGGTGCGCGGGATTCTCATTGCAGTGGCTTCTCTTGCTGCGGAGCATGGGCTCCAGGTGCATGGGCTTCAGTAGTTGTGGCAGGTGGTCTCAGTAGTTGTGGCTCACGGGCTCTAGAGCACAGGCTCAGTAGTTGTGGCGCACAGGCCCAGTTGCTCTGCAGCATGTGGGATCGTCCCTGACCAGGGCTCGAACCCGTGTCCCCTGCATCGGCAGGCGGATTCTTAACCACTGCACCACCAGCGAAGTCCCAAGACATGAAGATTTTTAATCATCGATTTCTTGAACCTATCTGAGGAATTTCACAACCGCTTTGTAACGTAAATAGCAATAAAAGCTTCTGTTAGGAGAAATAGTACCTGACATTTGCTTCATAAGCTGGAAAGTTTTTAATGCATACTATGTCATTTGATCTTCCCACCCTCCCAGGAGGAAGGCAGGAAGAGGTTATTATTCCCATTTTACAGATGGAGACACTGAGTTTCCGGAATGGGAAAGTACTCATCTAGGGCTAGGGACCCTGGTAATGGACCCCTGGACCTCAGGCACTGGTCTTAGGTCTCTAGATCCTTTATACCATAAGCCCTCCATCTGCCCTCCACCCCTACCCCTATCCAGATTTGTCTGGCACAAGCAACGAGAATCGTTCCAGTCTCCCTCAGGGCCTCCAAGCTGATCTGAAACAGTTAAGAGAAGCATGTCAAGTCCAGCACCTCCATCCCATGGGTCACAGCTGTAACCACAAAATGGCAGGTTGACATTTTGCAGCTCTGATCTCCTTGACCAAGCTACTGCAGATTTGGTCCCACCCCTGAGATTCTGATGTAATCAGGTCAGGGTTGGGGCCTGGGTGTTGGGACTTTTGAGGACTTCCCTGATGGTTCTAGTGTGCAGCCAAGGTTTGGAGCCGCCACCCCAAGCCAATGGTCACAAACAATCAGCTTGTGGGCCAAATCCGCATCCCAGACATGTCGTGTTTGACTCCTATACGTGATGAATGCATGCTTAAATTGGATTAAGTTGTCAACATTTAAAAGCACGGAAGTTTTACTTAAACCTGGATTTCTGGCTTCCCTTGAGGGCTGAGGAACTCTGGAGACTGGGCCTGCATTCCTGTGTGGTGGCCAGTGGCTGGAGCTGAGCAGTGGCTGCCCCTTTACACAGGGCAGGAGTTCTCCAGTTCCCCACCGTCCATACCACTCCTTATTGTCTCACACTAGCCCACATCATTTATTTTCAATATCTATCCATCTCTATAGGGCTGCCCTGTAGGACTTTCCCTTGCAGGCTGGGAAACTGAGGCCTATTGACAAATAAGTGTGGGAACTCAGACCTTCTTAGCTGTTGATTAAGCTATGCTAACTTCTCTTTCTTTCCCAGCCTGAGAACATACTGTGTGTCAATCAGACGGGACACCAAATTAAGATCATTGACTTCGGGCTGGCCAGAAGGTAAGGGAGTTTTATTTCGGTGGTTTGACAGAGCTCCTTGGAAACTCTTGGTGGCTCTCTTGGACATGGTTACCTACAACTCAGCCAATTTTTGAGTTTTGGGACTGATAGGAGAAAGCTCTCTCACTGAGGCTGGCAGCCTTCACAAAGACTGCGTAGAGAGGCCTCGTTACTACTGCAGGGGGCGGCTTTGTGCGGCGGGCTCTGCTTCTCCTTAAAAGGCTGTGGGATTAACAGTATTTCAAACCACCTGTGTGAACAGAGAGGAGAGTGATAAAGGGGGTCACTGAATGGGGGTGCTGGGAAGCTCCTTCTATTCATCCCGCAGGCCTCCTGGGGCCAAGATGTACTGGGCTGTGTGATACATTCATCACCAACACTGCCCTCCAGAAAATGACTAGGTTAAATAGGATGGTGCCATGGGTAAGTGGTTCTGGGCACTCAGGACTGGGTTAGATCTTGGTAAAAGGGTGGTACAATGCAGTGCCCGCTGATATGGGCAATAATGAAGTTTAAATGAGATAATACATCAACAGTGGAGACCCATTCTATGAGGGTGATTAGGTTCTCAAGTTTCAGTGCATAAAGTGAATATCACATATAATTTAAAAAACATCTTAAAGTCCCTTATAAAGCCTAGTGACGTATAGTTTTACTGTTGGATCCTCATGCTTGATGAACACCGTGTCTCTGCAGGGCTCTTGCCCATGGCGTGCACAACCAGTGGTGTGGCTGTAGCAGACCCTTGGCATTGGGGAGGGCATCCACAGTCTGTGAAGATGGCAATAAATGTATGTTCATCCTCCAGGCTTCCTCCAGAATTCTATTTCCACCAAGAATGACATTTCTCTGAGAATCACATACTTTCTAGATATGTCTTCACACCACGGCTTCAAATCTTGAAATGTTCTTACTCTCATGGTCATTTTCCACACAGACGTTGTTTTTGTCACTTTCGGAGCCTTGCAGCATCTACCACTCCATCCACAAGGGGGGAAAGGAGCACTTCATCCCCATGGTGGCAGAGCCGTGCCTGAGCTCAGCCTCTGGCGTCCAGCCCTGGCCTCCCAGAGGGGGCGTTCAAACCCACAATGGTGGTCTTCCTAGGTCACTTCCCCACTGGTTGGAGAGGTAAATGTCACCTCTTTGCAGGTGTGAAAGGTACATTTTCAGGGCCCCACATGATGGATGGGAGGCTAAGTGTGGTATTGGAGCAACGGCAGAGGGAAGTTCTTACCACCGCGCTGTACTTTCAGGGTCCACACTACACAGCGTACTGCATTTCATGAACAGTCCCAAATCCCCCAACCCAGATGCCTAAAAATCACACCCAATCCATAATGTAAAAAAATTGCTTAATATTTTCCCAAATAATGTTGTATAAAATTGGGATGCATCCTATACACTTGCACACCTTATGCACCAGGGCGTGTTTCTCAACCTATTTTTCATGTCTCCACCTGCCCCACAAAGAGCCTTTTTAACCATTTCTTTCCTAATCCCTCGGTCCCTTCCTCATGAAATGTAATGCCACAGGTGTATTGTGGATCTGTTTATGTGCTGAGGCCCTTTGGAGAGCCGCAGACCGTTGTAATAGCTAAGATTTTTTTGCCCTTCCCCCAAGAACCACTGTTCCCTCACTGTGGGGCAATATATTCTTCATCCAGACCTCACACACTAGTGTATGCAGGACCCTACCAAATGCCGGGTGACCAATTGCCAAATGAGGATTTACAGTGACACACTGTGAATTCAGAGCAAGAAGTAACCACCTGAGGTTCCTGGAGTCTGGGAAGTCTCTGGGCAGCCGGAAGAGACGAATGGACAGGGTTTTGTTACCTGCAGGCAGTAGTGTGCTGGTAAATGTTTAACAACCTGCTGCAGCTGGGGCATGAGAGGAGGTGGGGTTGATTTGTAACCTTTGCTAACTTTGGCTGATTTCAAGCTACCAACATGACGTCACTGAGTGCAGAGTTGGGAGGAGACGTGCACCATTGGCTCTCATGCACCTGTGAGAACCGGCTCCAGCACGACTCTGCGTGGAGGGGGACAGGAGGGATAGTGTCAGTTAGGGACCAAGAATAGGATGCACACTGCGCATGAGCAGGCTGGCCTGGGGAAGGCAGGAGCTGTGGATGGGACTGGGGAAGGAAGACACAGTAGAAGGTGAGGGCACTAATGGGGCATCCTGAGTAGGGAGGCTCAGATGTTGGAATGGTATCCAATAGGCCATTGAGTCTCAGATGGTGGGAGGTGAAAAGGGTTGTAGGCCAATTTACCGAAAATCGATTAGTCAAAATCTATTCCCAATACACACTACTATATACAAAATAGATAACCAATAAGGGCCAACTGTATAGCACAGGGAACTATAGTCAATATTTTGTAATAACCTATAATGGAAAAGAATCTAAAAAGGAATATATATATATATATAAAACCGAACCACTTTGCTTTACACCTGAAACAAGCACAACATTGTAAATCTATATTTCAATAAAAATTTTAAAAAATCTATTCCAAACTGTCAGTCAAATTTGTTAATCTGGTTAAGGGCATTAATGGCAATAATTTTGCCCGTGGGAGCAGAGGTAGAGGGCGAGTTCAAGAAAATATACACAGGGAGCCATATTTTTAATTTTAATTTTAATTTTTAAATTTTTTGGCCGCACGGCATGTGGGATCTTAGTTCCCTGACCAGGGATTGAACCTGCACCCCCTGCATTGGGAGCACGGAGTCTTACCTACAGGACCACCAGGGAACTCCCAGGGAGCCGTATTTAAGAGAAAGCCACCCATGAAAAACTGCTGGGCACTGGAGAAGTATAGGTGTCAGAAAACGTGGTACTCAGGAAATTGCACTTAGTGGAACTGGGCTGACAGGTTCACAGTTTCTGGCTGTGAGATGAAAGGAAAACATCAAAAGCATCCTCAATAGTCTGGCAAACTGGTCATTCAGCAAAAAGATTCTTTGGCAAATTGGTTTTTGACAAATTGGCCTGCTTCCTGGGAAGTGTGTCCTTCTAAAAGGAGGGATCTGTGGGGGGAATGTGCAGTTTGAGAGAGCATGCTTTATGCTCCGGAATAGTTAAATGTTTGTAAAGAGGGAGGAAATGACAAATTTTCCCCATAACACGAACTATAGAAAGTACAGTTGTATTTCTGGGTGGGACTATGAGAAGGCGCTGAGATTCTGAGTGCAGGTATGACCCCCAGTAGAGTAGGGCCATACAAACCTTCAGAGACTCTGACATCTAGCAAGAGGGACCAGTTTTTTTGTTTTTTGGTTTTTTTTTGCGGTACACGGGCCTCTCACTGCTGCGGCCTCTCCCATCGTGGAGCACAGGCTCCAGCCGCGCAGGCTCAGCGGCCATGGCTCACGGGCCGAGCCACTCCGCGGCACGTGGGATCTTCCCAGACCGGGGCACGAACCTGCGACCCCTGCATCGGCAGGCGGACTCCCAACCACTGCACCACCAGGGTAGCCCAAGAGGGACCAGTTTTACACCAGGCTGGGTGGTGAGAGTCATCAGTGGGTCTAAGTAGGGACATGTCAAGGGGTCGAGAATGGAGACAGAATGGGAAGTATCTTGTTTAATTATCTTGGTCTCCAGAATGTTGGGTGCAGGGATGAGCCTCCTGACTCCCAGTCCAGTGCTCAGATTGGAATCTAAGCCCATTTCATCAGATCCTTTGGCAGGGCAAGGAGTTGCCTATCTCAAACCTTATGAGGCTGCAACCTCACATGTGACCTTATGATCACAGAGGGCCTCACGCTGGGAATCTGGAGAGGGGCGTCTTAGTGGATATTTTGACACAGCTTTGGGGTGGATGGATCAGTTAACTATTGCTACAGTACTGTTGTATAACAAATCACCCCCAAATGCAGTGACTTAAAACACCAATTGTTTATTTTCCTCCACACATTTTCGAGTCAGCTGGGGAATTAGTATGCTGGACCCAACTTATACTAGCTCACGATAAGGAATCTTGTAAGCCAGTTGTTAAACATGGCCATTATTAAAAATTAAATTGTATAAGCTTACAATTAAAGAAATTATTTTAAAACAAAGATGTTACCTTTTAAAAAGTTAACACTTCCTCATTATTTTACTACATTTCACAGTTATTTACGTTCCTGGGTTTGTTTACGCCGATTGTTATCTATATGGTGGAAAGACTGTAGAACGGTGTGCTATTGCCGATCTCTTCCCAACTCTTCATTCAGTGACATGGTGATGGTACTTTTAAATCAGACACGGTGAAATCAGTATTTACACGATTGGCAAATACTACAAATCAAAACTTAAAAGAAAATCAGATAGCTGGTTATTAAACTTTTACCCACAGACCACTGGTTGGGAGTCACTGATCTAGGCTGAATTGAACTGGGCTTGGATGCAGGTCAGTGAGGACAGGTCTGTTCCAGGTGTGTCTCATTCTCTTCTCATGGTGATGGCCGAGGAGCAAGAGGCACGCTCCTACAGCCTAGCTTGGAATTGGCCCACCATCATGTCCACCCACATTCCACTGGCCAAAGCAGCTCATGTGACCAAGCTCACCATCAATGGGATGGGGCAATATATGCCATCTCTAATGGAAGACACTACAAAGTCACATGATACAGGATGTGGCTGTGGGGCAGATGAAGCAGTGGAAACCGGAATGCATCCTGGGAAAGGGACATCCAGGGGCTGAGAGCCTGGACCTTCTCTCCTCAAGGGGAAGCCTGTTCCTCTCAGTTTGGCTCCTTGGCCCTGAGGCTCCAGTCGGGTGCCAGTGCAGGGGACGAACAGACTGCCAGAGGAAGGCTCTAACTCTCCTCCCCTCCCTGACTTCCCGCCACAACTCAGCCACCAAGGTGATCTTTGTTGCTCTTTCACTGGATGAGTATGGTCTGTGTTGGCTCAGGGTCTGCATTTGCCTGACTCTCAGCAAATTTGGAAAAGAAGAGACTGTATTTTGAAAACACACATCCCTGATTTAAGGGAATCAGGCACATTGGCAGGATATTTATTTTATTCTTCTCTATTTCTCAATTGCCTCATCTGTAAAATGGGGACAATAAACTTACCTACTTCATAGGGTTGTTGTGAGGATGAAAAGTTTATATAAGTAAAACTTTTAGCATGGTATCTGGCGAATAGGAAGTGCCCATTAATTTTTTTAAATTAACACTTCATTTTTTAGAGGAGTTTTAGGTGCACATCAAAATTGGGGGGAAGGAACAGGGATTTCCCATTTATCCCCTGTCCCCACAATGCAAAGCCTCCCCTCATCACCATTGATAAGCCTACATTGACACATCATAATCACCCAAAGTCCACAGTTTAAATTTAGGTTCACTCTTGGTGTTGTACATTCTATGGGTTTGGATAAATGTATGATGACATGTATTCATCATTATAGTATCATACAAAGTATTTTCACTGCCCTAAAAAGCCTCTGTGCTTCACCTGTTTATTTCTCCCTCCTCCCTAATCCCTGGCAACCACGGATCTTTTTACTCTCTCCACAGTTTTGCCTTCTCCAGAATGTCATATATTTGGAATCATACAGTATGTAGCCTTTTCAGACTGGCTTCTTTCACTTAGCAATATGCTTTTTTTTAAACTTTTTATTTTATATTGGAGTATAGTTGATTAACAATTGTGTTAGTTTTAGGTGTTTTAGGTGTACGTTTTGCTGTACACCTAAAGATATCTATACACCTATATAGGTGTATAGGTACACCTATATGATTCAGTTATACATATAGGTGTATCTATTCTTTTTCAAATTTTTTTCCCATTTAGGTTGTTACATAATATTGAGCAGAGTTCCCTGTGCTATACAGCAGGCCCTTGTTGGTTATCCATTTTATTTATTTATTTTTATTGGAGTATAATTTCTTTACAATGTTGTGTTAGCTTCTGCTGTACAGTGCAGTGAATCAGTTAATGTATACATATATCCCTTTCCTCTTGGACCTCCCTCCCCCCAGCCGCCCCACTCATCTAGAACATCACAGAGCACCAAGTTGATCTCCCTGTGCTATACAGCATGTTCCCACTAGCTATCTATTTTACACGTGGTAGTGTATTTATGTCAAACCTAATCTCCCAATTCATCCCACCCTCCCCTTCCCCACCGTGACCACACATCCATTCTCTACGTCTGCCTTTCTATTCCTGCCCTGCAAATAGGCTCATCTGTACCATTTTTCTACATTCCACATATATGCATTAATATACGATATTTGTTTTTCTCCTTCTGACTTACTTCACTCTGTATGACAGTCTCTAGGTCCATCCACATCTTTACAAATGACCCAATTTCATTTCTTTTTGTGGCTGAGTAATATTCCATTATATATATGTTCCACATCTTTTTTTTTTTTTGGTGTGTGCGGTGCGCGGGCCTCTCACTGTTGTGGCCTCTCCCGTTGCGGAGCACAGGCTCCGGACGCGCAGGCTCAGCGGCCATGGCTCACGGGCCCAGCCACTCCACGGCATGTGGGATCTTCCCGGACCGGGGCACGAACCCGTGTTCCCTGCATCGGCAGGCAGACTCTCAACAACTGTGCCACCAGGGAAACCCCACATCTTCTTTATCCACTCCTCTGTTGATGGACATTTAGGTTGTTTCCAGGTCCTGGCTATTGTAAATAGTGCTGCAATGAACATTGGGATACATGTGTCTTTTTGAATTATGGTTTTCTCAGGGTATATGCCCAGTAGTGGGATTGCTGCATCGAATGGTAGTTCTAGTTTTAGTTTTTTAAGGAACCTCCATACTGTTCTCCACAGTGGCTGTATCAATTTACATTCCCACCAACAGTGCAAGAGTGTTCCCTTTTCTCTGCACCCTCTCCAGCATTTACTGTTTGTAGATTTTAAAAGTTCTTCCATGTCTTTTCATGGATTGATGATTCTTTTTTTATCACTGAATTTAATTATTTATTTTTTAAAAATTATTTTATTTATTTTTTTATACAGTAGGTTCTTATTAGTCATCCATTTTATACATGTCAGTGTATACATGTCAATCTCAATCTCCCAATTCATCACACCACAACCCACACACCCCGCTGCTTTCCTCCCTTGGTGTCAATACGTTTGTTCTCTACTTCTGTGTCTCAATTTCTGCCCTGCAAACTGGTATATCTGTACCATTTTCTAGGTTCCACATATATGCGTTAATATACGATATTTGTTTTTCTCTTTCTGACTTAACTTCACTCCATATGACAGTCTCTAGATGCATCCACGTCTCTACAAATGACCCACTTTTGCTACTTTTTATGGCTGAGTAATATTCCATTGTATATATGTACCACATCTTCTTTATCCATTCATCTGTCGATGGGCATTTAGATTGTTTCCATGACCTGGCTATTGTAAATAGTGCTGCAATGAACATTGGAGTGTATACGTCTCTTGAATTATGGTTTTCTCTGGGTATATGCCTAGCAGTGGGATTACTGGGTCATATGGTAATTCTATTTTTAGCTTTTTAAGGAACGTCCATACTGTTCTCCATAGTGGCTGTATCAATCTACATTCCCACCAACAGTGCAAGAGGGTTCCCTTTTCTGCACACCCTCTCCAGCATTTGTTGTTTGTAGATTTTCTGATGATGCCCATTCTAACTGGTGTGAGGTGATACCTCATTGTAGTTTTGATTTGCATTTCTCTAATGATTAGTGATGTTGAGCAGATTTTCACGTGCTTCTTGGCCATCTGTATGTCTTCTTTGGAGAAATGTCTATTTTGGTCTTCTCATTTTTAGATTGGGTTATTTTTGTTTGTTTGTTAGTTTTTGTGGTACGCGGGCCTCTCACTGTCGTGGCCTCTCCCGTTGCAGAGCACAGGCTCTGGACGCGCAGGACCAGCGGCCATGGCTCACAGGCCTAGCCGCTCCGCGGCATGTGGGATCTTCCCGGACCGGGGCACGAACCCGTGTCCCCTGCCTCGGCAGGTGGACTCTCAACCACTGTGCCACCAGGGAAGCCCTGTTTGTTTTTTTAATATTGAGCTGCATGAGCTGTTTATATATTTTGGAGATTAATTCTTTGTCCGATGATTCATTTGCAAATATTTTCTCTCATTCTGAGGGTTGTCTTGTTGTCTTATTTATGGTTTCCTTTGCTGTGCAAATGCTTTTAAGTTTCATTAGGTCCTATTTGTTTATTTTTGTTTTTATTTCTGTTATTGTAGGAGGTGGATCAAAAAAGATCTTGCTGTGATTTACGTCAGAGTGTTTTTCCTATGTTTTCCTCTAAGAGTTTTATAGTGCCCGGTCTTACATTTAGGTCTCTAATCCATTTTGAGTTTATTTTTGCGTATGGTGTTAGGGAGTGTTCTAATTTCATTCTTCTACATGCAGCTGTCCAGTTTTCCCAGCACCACTTATTGAAGAGACTGTCTTTTCTCCATTGTATATCCTTGCCCCCTTTGTCATAGACCATAGGTGCATGGGTTTATCTCTGGGCTTTCTATCTTGTTCCATTGATCTATATTTCTGTTTTTGTGCCAGTACCATATTGTCTTGATTACTGTAGCTTTGTGGTATAGTCTGAAGTCAGGGAATCTGATTCCTCCAGCTCCGTTTTTTTCCCTCAAGACTGCTTTTGTTATTTGGGGTCTTTTCTGTCTCCATACAAATTTTAAGATTTTTTGCTCTAGTTCTGTATAAAAATGCCGTTGGTAGGTTGATAAGGATTGCATTGAATCTGTTGATTGATTTGGGTAGTATAGTCATTTTCATAATATTGATTCGTCTAATCCAAGAACATGGTATATCTCTTCATCTGTCGGTATCATCTTTAATTTCTTTCAACAGTGTCTTATAGTTTTCTGCATACAGGTCTTTGGTCTCCCTCGGTAGGTTTATTCCTAGGTATTCTATTCTTTTTGTTGCAGTGGTAAATGGGAGTGTTTCCTTAATTTCTCTTTCAGATTTTTCATCATTAGTGTATAGGAATACAAGAGATTTCTGTGCATTAATTTTCTATCCTGCAACTTTATGAAATTCATTGATTAGCTCTAGTAGTTTCCTGGTAGTATCTTTAGGATTCTCTATGTATACTATCATGTCATCTGCAAACAGTGACAGTTTTCCTTCTTCTTTTCCAATCTGTAGTCCTTTTATTTCTTTTTCTTCTCTGTTGCTGTGCCCAGGACTTCCAAAACTATGTGGAATAATAGTGGTGAGAGTGGACATCCTTGTCTTGCTCCTGATCTTAGAGGAAATGCTTTCAGTTTTTCACCATTGAGAATGATGTTTGCTGTGGGTTTGTCATATATGGCCTTTATTATGTTGAAGTAAGTTCCCTCTATGCCCAGTTTCTGGAGAGTTTTTATCATAAACAGGTGTTGAATCTTGTCAAAAGCTATTTCTGCATCTACTGAGATGATCATATGGTTTTTATTCTTCAATTTGTTAATATGGTGTATCACAATTGTTTGATTTGCGTATATTGAAAGATCCTTGCATCTCTGGCATAAATCCCACTTGATCATGGTGTATGATCCTTTTAATGTGTTTTTGGATTCTGTTTGCTAGTATTTTGTTGAGGATTTTTGCATCTATATTCATCAGTGATATTGGTCTGTAATTTTCTTTTTTTGCAGTATCTTTGTCTGATTTTGGTATCAGGGTGATGGTGGCCTCATAGAATGAGTTTGGGAATGTTCCTTCCACCTCAATTTTTTGAAAGAGTTGGAGAAGGATGGGTGTTAGCTCTTCTCTAAATGTTTCATAGAATTCACCTGTGAAGCCATCTGGTCCTGGACTTTTGTTTGTTGGAAGATTTTTAGTCACAGTTTCAATTTCATTACTTGTGATTGGTCTGTTCATATTTTCAGTTGCTTCCAGGTTCTGTCTCAGAAGGTTATACCTTTCTAACAATTTGTCCATTTCTTCCAGATTGTCCATTGTATTGGCATAGAGTTGCTTGTAGTAGTCTCTTAGGACGCTTTGTATTTTGGCGCTGTCTGTTGTAACTTCTCCTTTTTCATTTCTAATTTTATTGATTTGAGTCCCCTCCCTCTTTTTCTTGATGAGTCTGGCTAATGGTTTATCAATTTTGTTTGTCTTCTCAAAGAACCAGCTTTTAGTTTTATTGATCTTTGCTGTTGTTTTCTTTGTTTCTATTTCATTTATTTCTGCTCTAATCTTTATGATTTCCTCCCTTCTGCTAACTTTGAGTTTTGTTTGTTCCTTCTCTAGTTTAGGTGTAACATTTAGGTGTAACCTAGATTGTTTATTTGAGATTTTTCTTGTTTCTTGAGGTAGGCTTGTATAGCTATAAACTTCCCTCTTAGTACTGCTTTTGCTGCATCCCATAGGTTTGGATCATGTTTTCATTGTCATTTGTCTCTAGGTATTTTTTATTTCCTCTTTGATTTCTTCAGTGATTTCTTGGTTATTTAGTAACGTATTGTTTAGCCTCCATGTGTTTGTGTTTTTCACATTCTTTTCCCTGTAATTGATTTCTATTCTCATAGCGTTATGGTCAGAAAACATTCTTGATATGATTTCAATTTACTTAAATTTACTGAGGCTTGATTTGTGACCCAGGATGTGATATATCCTGGTTAATGTTCCATGTACACTTGAGAAGAAAGTGTAATCTGCTGTTTTTGGATGGAATGTCCTATAAATATCAATTAAATCTATCTGGTCTATTATGGCATTTAAAGCTTGTGTTTCCTATTAATTTTCTGTTTGGATGATCTGTCCATTGGTGTAAATAAGGTGTTAAAGTCCCCCACTATTATTGTGTTACTGTTGATTTCCTCTTTTATAGCTGTTAGCAATTGCCTTACATATTGAGGTGCTCCTATGTTGGGTGCATATATATTTATAATTGTTATATCTTCTTCTTAGATTGATCCCTTGATCATTATGTAGTGTCCTTCCTTGTCTCTTGTAACATTCTTCATTTTAAAGTCTATTTTATCTGATGAGTATTGCTACTCCAGATTTCTTTTGATTTCCATTTGCATGGAATATCTTTTTCCATCCCCTCACTTTCAGTCTGTATGTGTCCCTAGGTCTGAAGTGGGTCTCTTGTAGACAACATATATATGGGTCTTGTTTTTGTATCCATTCAGCCAGTCTGTGTCTTTTGGTTGGAACATTTAATCCATTCACGTGTAAGGTAATTATCGATATGTATGTTCCTATTACCATTTTCTTAATTGTTTTGGGTTTGTTTTTGTAGGTTCTTTTCTTCTCTTGTGTTTCCCACGTAGAGAAGTTCCTTTAGCATTTTTTGTAGAGCTGATTTCATGGTGCTGAATTCTCTTATCTTTTGCTTGTCTGTAAAGCTTTTGATTTCTCCGTCAAATCTGAATGAGATCCTTCCTGGGTAGAGTAGGTTCTTCCCTTTCATCACTTTAAGTATATCATGCCACTCCCTTCTGGCTTGTAGAGTTTCTGCTGAGAAATCAGCTGTTAACCTTATGAGAGTTCCCTTGTATGTTGTTGTTTTTCCCTTGCTGCTTTCAATAATTTTTGTTTGTCTTTAATTTTTGCCAATTTGATTGCTATGTGTCTTGGCATGTTTCTCCTTGGGTTTATCCTGTATGGAACTCTTTGAGCTTCCTGGTCTTGGGTGGCTATTTCCTTTCCCATGTTAGGGAAGTTTTTGACTATAATCTCTTCAAATATTTTCTCGGGTCCTTTCTCTCTCTCTTCTCCTTCTGGGACCCCTATAATGCGAATGTTGTTGCATTTAATGTTGTTCCAGAGGTCTCTTAGGCTATCTTCATTAGTTTTCATTCTTTTTTCTTTATTCTGTTCCACAGCAGTGAATTCCACCATTCTGTCTTCCAGGTCACTTATCCGTTCTTCTGCCTCAGTTATTCTGCTATTGATTCCTTCTAGTGTAGTTTTCATTTCAGTTATTGTATTGTTTATCTCTGTTTGTTTGTTCTTTAATTCTTCTAGATCTTTATTAAACATATCTTGCATCTTCTCGATCTCTGCCTCCATTCTTTTTCTGAGGTCCTGGATCATCTTCACTATCATTATTCTGAATTCTTTTTCTGGAAGATTGCCTATGTCCACTTCACTGAGTTGTTTTTCTGGGGTTTTATCTTGTTCCTTCAGCTGGTGCATAGCCCTCTGCCTCTTCATCTTGTCTTTCTTTCTGTGAATCTCTTTTTTATCTTTTTAAGTGTTGAATACTATTCCATTTTCTAGATGTACCATACTTTATATTATCCATTCTCCAACTGAAGGACATCTTTTTTGCTGCCCATTAAATTTCAGCTAGAGGTTTTCTTCTTTTTCAAGATTGATTCTAAAAACCAACTTTCTCCAACCCCTTCCCCATACAGCCATCAATTCTCTTCCTAGCCTTTCTTAAACTTCATGTCCAGAATACTTTTTCTAGATCTTTTTGTAATTGTGTAAAATACACATAACATAAAATTTGCCATGTTAGCAATTTTGAAGATTAGTTACAGTAGTCTTTAGATATGTTCATATTGTTGTGCAACCAATCTCCAGAGCTTTTTTTGCCTTGCAAAACTGAAACTCTGTACCCAGTAAATAACTACCCCTCATTTTCCTCCTGCCTTCAGCCCCTGGAAACCAGCATCCTACCTTCTGTCTCTGAATTAACTACACTGGGAACCTCATATAAGTGGAATCATACAGTATTTGCCTTTTTGTGACTGGCTTATTTCACTTATTGTAATGTCTTCAGAGTTCATCCATATTACAACATGTGTCAGAATTTCCTTTCTTTTTAAGGCTGAATAATATCATATTGTATGTATATACCACATTTTGTTTATCCATTCATCTGCTGATGGACACTTGGGTTGCTTCCACCTTTTGGCTATTCTGAATAATGCTGCTATGAACATGGGTGTATAAATATCTCTTCAAGACTCTGCTTTTAATTCTTTTGGATATATACCCAGAAGTAGGATTCCTGGATCATATGGTAGTTCTTTAAAAAAATTTTTTGAAGAACTGCCATACTGTTTTCCATAGCAGCTGCTCCCTTTTACATTCCTACTGACAAGGTTCTAATTTCTTCACATCCTAGCCAACACTTACAATTTTCTATTTTTTTCTGATGGTGTGAGGTAATGTCTCATTGTGGTTTTGATTTGCATTTCACTGATGATCAGTGATGTTGAGCATTTTGCCTCTTTCTATAACTCCTATCGTCTTCCCTTTAACTATGATGCACAATAGAGCCGTCCTCCCCACACAGCTTCTACACAGGTTGTTTTTGCTCATCCGTGTGACTGCAGGCCAGTCACATAAGATATATTGATCTTCCCTCTTTTTGATTAAGATATATTGATCTTCCCTCTTTTTCAGATTGTAAATACCTGGAGAAGGAGGAGGACTGTGGTTTTCTTATTCTCCACAGTGACTTAGGAAAGTCTGCATTTAGGGCCTGGGTGTGTGATGATTTCCCAGTAAACCACGTGTGGTGGGATGTGATGTCCAGAAAACATGGCTGACAGCAAGGGTTGGGGAGTGTTTAGCGGCCCCCAAGGAATTAGCCGGGCATCCACAACTTCTCTCGGGGCTCACTCTCATTGTCCTCTGCACCCCTCCTCCCCAGGTACAAGCCTCGGGAGAAGCTGAAGGTGAACTTTGGCACTCCCGAGTTCCTGGCCCCAGAAGTCGTCAATTACGAGTTTGTCTCATTCCCAACGGACATGTGGAGTGTGGGAGTCATAACCTACATGCTGTGAGTGCCCAGGGGCCTCACACCCCACTGGGAATGGGGGCCATTTGTCTTAGTTTGGGTATCCTTAGAAGCAGCAAGAACTTGAGGGCAAGGAGTTTATTGGGGACGCATCCCTAAGAAAAGCCAACAGAGAAGTGGGGAAGTGAAATGGGGAAGGAAGGCAGCCAGTAATGTGTGTGTGGTGGAGTCAGTAACCACTGTGGGCACCTGGAGTTTAATCCTGCAGGGAACTGGGGGCCACTGTGGGACACCCACTCAGAGCTAGGCCAGCTAGTGGGGGAGGGAGTTGGGGTATTAATACACCGACTCTAATCAGTTGTTGCTAGTGGGCTGGTCCCAGAGTTATTAATTCCCTGAAACTTCTGGGTGGATAAATCAGCTTCCACTGGAGAGAAAGCCCTCTGGCAAAGAAATGCGGGTGCTGTGGTGCAAGTGGGACTGGAGTGCATTGAAGAGGTAAGGAGAGGGGAGGGCAGGGCAGGGCACAGCTCCTGCATCTTCTAACTTTGTCCTTCTGCTCTGCACTCCCTGTTTTCTGTGGGCTGAGGAAGCAGAGTTAGGATGGGCTGAGAGGAGATCTGTGCACAGATTAAATGTCCTCCTCTCTCTCCAACTGTGGACATCCCTCAGAGGCCCAACAAAATCAAGCTTTGCTCCCAGTCTTATTATTACAGTTTAACTGTTTCCCCACACTTTGTGTGTGTGCTACACCAGGTTGGGGAATATTGTGGCTCAAGGCCAGCCAGTGAAGTTGTCTCATCTCTCTGCCCTCCTCTAGAGGAGCCTAATAAAGCCAGTTTTCCTTTGGCCCCTGAGGCCTGGGTAGTCTCAGAGACATGCCAAGCTATCTTAATATTCAGTCAAATGTACCTGATAAATGGGCATATTGGGTTGGATCCCAATTTACTCTTTAATTCAGGGTAAGGGGGAATGTGGTGAGCATGATAGGGGACTTATTCCACCACTCTTCCTGTCATCAGTTTTTCAGTGCTTCCACTTTATTGAGCGTACTGGACTTCTCCTGTGGAGAGGCAATGGGGGTGCTTTTCTTTTGAACCCTCTTGGTTCTGGTTAGTTCTGCTTGATCTTGTAAGAGTCTTCTCTGTATTGTCGATGTGTGTTGGCAGGTATAGCTTCCACATACTGACAGTCCTTTCTCTCCTCTGTAGGCTCAGTGGTTTGTCGCCGTTTCTAGGGGAAACAGATGCAGAGACCATGAATTTCATTGTGAACTGTAGTTGGGATTTTGATGCTGACACTTTTGAAGGGCTGTCAGAGGAGGCCAAGGACTTTGTCTCCCGGTTGCTGGTCAAAGAGAAGAGGTACCCTTTATTGCTTGTCACCCATGATCCATCCTGATGGTGACCATCCATTTGGGTGCTGTGGAAATCAGGCTGGTGCTAGGCAGGGCTGCTGAAGCGAATGGTCCTTTCTCCCTGTAGACCGATTCTGTTCAGGATTTCTTAGTCTGCTACTTCTTTGGGGAAAAAAAAAGAAAAGGTAGCAGGGAAAGGGACAAAGGAAGTCAGTTAAGAAACAAGCAACTAGGAGCATAAAATCTAGACAAGAGTTTTAGAAAAGACCATATTTACAAATAAGGCCTATTTCCAAGTTATTGCTTTTCATAGGCTAATGTTGAAAAAAAGTTGAGATATGCAGTTGTTATTCCCCAGAATAAAAGACAGAAAACCTTATTTCTTGGTGACGAAGACCTACTTCGTTTTCAGTAGCTATATCAAGGTTATGGGTTGGACCACTGAGTTTTCCAATACTCAGACATATGGGAATAACTACAAGTGGTGGGGCCCAAGATCTGGGCTCTGAGACAGCTCTCGTTCCCTGGCCTTGACTGTTTTGTTTCTTCCTTATTGTGAAAAGTTATGTGAGAGGAAATATATTTCTAATTCAGATGAACAAGTTGACATTATTCTCTGTGAAGAAAGATGAGCTTCTTTCAAGGCTCATGCTCTTTTATTTCTTAAGAGCAATTCCAGGCACAGCTGGCCCTCCTACTGTCCTACCTTGATTCCCCAGCTCTCTCTGGGAGGTGGTGATTAATCACTAGGACACATACCCTCAATAGAGGGCAGGGAACATTTTGCTGACGACATTCTTGCACTTTTAAGGATGGGAATTTTAGGTAGTAGGAGGTCTTTTTTTAGCACGTGGCATGAATCTGCCTATATGATTAATCTGTTCCACTGACTCAGCTTCCTACCGATTAAACAGATTTTGGATAGCCAGAAAAATGCAACCCCAACTAAAAGTCTCACCTGCTGTTTGATTTCACAGCTGCAGAATGAGTGCCACACAGTGCCTGAAACATGAGTGGTTGAATAACTTGCCTGCCAAAGCTTCTAAATCGAAAGTTCGTCTCAAATCCCAACTATTGCTGCAGAAATACATGGCTCAGAGGAAATGGAAGGTATCTGTTTCTCTTTTAGTAAAAGCAGCATTTGTTTTCTTAAAATGTCCTTTGAAAGAAGGGTACTAAGTTTTTACTTACGTTTTGATTCTAAATAGATTATTTAGGGGGAAAAATGTCTCACGTAAAAAACCTGTTACCTTCGCAACAGAAGAGGCCACAACAGTGAGAGGCCCGCGTACCGCAAAAATACAAAAACAAACAAAAAAACCTGTTACCTTGATTAAAAAATGCCACAGACCGAAAGTGACTGGCATAAAAATAGCTTTCAATTCATACTTATGTGAACGCTTGAAGTGACAGAATGAAGTCTGAGCGTGTGTTCTCAATGAACATCGCAGTGCAGCGCTCAGAACTAATGCCCGTAGCTTGAGGATGATTCCTCCACATTTTAGAAAAAGGGCCCAGGAAAGCCCTATTAGGCTTTAAAAGCTTTATAATTTTGTTTACAACAGAACGCTTTGGAACCATGGACATAGAATGTCTCTCAAAAACAATTGTCCTCCAGGGAAGTGACTTTCCAACATTTTGATATTGGCTTAGATCTTCAATAAAAAACAAAACCAAAATGCTTTACCCAGAGAGCCAGTATACAAGTACACGTATACTCGCACACATGTGAAACAAAAATACTGCGACATTTGCTCCACAGAGTGTGATGCACTCTGATATTTTCTATTCTATGATATTTAGTTTCATTTAAAAAAAGTTGTTAGTCATGCCCCACCAATTTGATTTCATGACCCACTGGTGGGTTGTGAGTTACAATTTGAAAAATACCATTCTAGGGTGCTCCATTTTTCACTTGAAAAGGGTGGGATAACATATTTGCTCACTTCAAACTTGCTTTAAACATGCCCCTGAAAGTCATGTGACTGTTTTACTATAATTGTGCTAGAATCTTCTTTTCCCCTTTAGTTATCAATTTTAAACAAACCCAAGTGGCTAAACTTAAGCAAGTCCTTTTATTGTTTCTTCTTAAAGTAATTGATCTATAAATATGCCTTTTTCCCTTCCTTTTTTCTCTCCTTACCTTAAGAAACACTTCTACGTGGTGACTGCTGCCAACAGATTAAGGAAATTTCCACCTTGTCCCTAATCCTCAACTCTGCTGCTCCCATGGGCCCAGAAATTACTGAGACTTGTGGTGAAGTCATGACTGAAGATTTTTAATAATCTGGCCTTCTACTTATTTTGTAAAAAAAGTTTATGGCTGTTGCCTTCCTTGTGGATGAAAAGTGGCTGTAAAGAGACTGACCTAAGAACTTTTTTCTGCCTTATAAGATCAGTTGAAATGCTGGGATTACTTTTCAAGTGTACCTACTTTTGATGATAAGTGTAGGCATGCTTTAGGTAGGTAGGAAAGCTTCTACTTTGCATATGTCAAATTTAATGTCTAAGCTTACTCTGATTAAAGAACCCAGTGGACTATCACGCAGGGCATGTTAGTATTACCTCCTCCAGTGCAAAGAATTCCTAGCATTTTGACTTGCTCAGGTGTGAGCTGACATTTTGTACTACATTTGTTGCTCTAGTGTGAAGCAATGTGGATTTAGGGCAGAGATCCTCAAACTTGTTTTAACGTGTGCTCCCTTTTGAGAATCAAAACATGCATCCTTTAATATTCTTTGAAATTTCAAAATGTACTGACTGTCATGGCGGTATCAGAGCAATGATAGCTTTGAATATGCTTTTAAAATCTGTACATACTTCTACCCTCTCCTAATTCTGCCCTGTCCTGACATTGGCAGTCTCCCTCCTGATCTCTCTTCCACAGTTATGAATCTATGGTCTAGTAAGTCTGGGAACTGATATGTAATATGTGAAAGAGAGATAAGAATGTAATGATGTTCAGCTTTCTGAGAGAAACACAGAAATGATGCATCAAGAGAAAACAAATGAAAACTGCTCTCCTACTGTTTTATCAGGTATATACCCATCACTTAACTAACTTCAAGAAATTATTAACAAGGAGTACTTTATTATTCAAAAGGAAACAATCCTTTTAATTTCCTTAGTTGTAAGGAAGTTTTTGTGCTATTCTCATGACCTTCCTGGGCCAGAAGTTTTTAGTTACTTTTAATTTTTAATTAGCCATGCAACAGTTTCACAGCCTTTCAGGACTTTTGTCCCATAATAAAGACTTTTTTTATTGTGGGGAGAGAGGCAGAAGATGGAGATATTAATCCTCCTGCTGCATTTCTTCGGTTATAACTTTCCTCTGGAACACTAACCCCTGTTGGGAAGCTAAGATTTTCAGTATCAGCACATCTAGGCCTGCTCCAAGCTTGTCAGCTTGTGGATGAATATCAGAAGAGATGGCTGCTGGAAACCTCCCTTTCATGGGCCAGTAACAGTGATTTGGTAAAATGCTTTATTTTTAAGGTGTTCTGAAGGCAGCCTCCAGAAGGAGCTATAGAGGATATCTATAGTTCTATCTATAGTATGGTGATTCTTCCCTTCCATGGGACTTCACATTCTTGGGGGAATGCTATAAATCTTCTCCCCAGAAAAATGTAGTTAGTTATCCTGATCTAGAGCACCACTCCCTCATAGAAATATAATATGAGCCATATACATAATTTAAAATTTTCTGATAGCTTCTCTAAAAATACCCTGGTAAAATTAATTTTAATAATTTATTTAACATATCAAAACCTATTTTAATATGTAATCAATATAAAAATTATTGATTTTTTTTCATACTAAGTCTCCAAAATCTGGTGTGTATTTTACACTTAAAATACATGCCAGTTCAGATTCTAGATTTTTATCAGACATACAATTTGTATTTATATTTCATAAAATTTACTGTGGAAAAATATAGTCACATATTCAAGTTGTTCAAGCATCTTAAATATTTTCTAGTATTTTTATGATTAATTAAAATGAAATAAAATTAGAAATACAGTTGCATTAGCCACATTTTAAGTGCTTAATAGCCACATATGGTTAGTGGCTTCTATATAAGACAGGGCAGATCCAGAGAAAATCCGATAGCTATCAAATTTTAATTTTTCCCCCTATATGCTGTTATTCTCTACCTAGAGAAACTTTTCAACAAAGTTCCTTTGAGGGATTTGTTTAGGCCAGGCCCACACAAGTGAGAGGTACTGCAGAAGTTAGCTTCCCTTATTTGAAAGGCGAGGGAGCTTTTACGAAACTTTAATTTTCTGGATATTTTTAGTTCTCTGCTGGTGTGTACTTGAAAATTTTTTAGATTGCAACTTTGCTAGCATTAACTATTTCAAATGGGACTTTTTAATTTGAATGAACAGTCATTGAAAACTTCTGGGAAATCAATGATACTCCAATATAAAATAAAAATTAAATTTAAAAAAATGAAAGAAAACTGCTGGGCAGAGGACCTCTGAAAGGTAGTCAGGACCCACTTTTTTCACCTAGCAGATTTGGTGAGGGTGTGGGGAAAATGGAATTTTTCACTTTTGATGAATATGTATCCAAATAAAAGTCATGCCCATACTTTCACCCGGCAATTACATTTCTAGAAATTTATCCCTCAGCAATACTTGAACAAGCGGGCAGAGATGTATGCAAAGTGACCTTTACTGTAGCAAAATGGCCCATATAGGTTGAAAACAACCTATATGTGCCTATCAGCAAGGGTTTAAATTTTGCCACATACATATGGGAGGTTACCTTGTAGCCAGTAAAGATAGATCTTGATGTACTGAGTTTTATTATGAAAAAAATTATAGAACATATATATGGTATTATCCCATTTATAGAGAGACATGCTTATATGTGCATTAAACTTTTCTAGGTTATGCAAGAAAGTTAACAGTGTGGTGTAGAAAGTGGGTGATGGGGAGAGAGGGAATTCTACTTTTCACTTTATTACTTTCTAAATCATTTGAATTTTTTTTTAACAATGAGCATGTATTGCTTTTAAAATTAAAAATTAGCAACCACTGTCAAGTGCGGACCTTGTCTTGACCCTGATTTGAGCAAATAAACGATAAAAAGATATTTCAGAGACATCCAGGGAAATTTAATTCTAAATTGCATATTTGGGCTTCCTTGGTGGTGCAGTGGTTAAGAATCTGCCTGCCAATGCAGGGGACACGGGTTCGAGCCCTGGTCTGGGAAGATCCCACATGCCGCGGAGCAACTAAGCCCGTGCGCCACAACTACTGAAGCCCATATGCCTAGAGCCTGTGCTCCGCAACAAGAGAAGCCACCGCGATCAGAAGCCCATGCACTGCAATGACAAGTAGCCCCCACTCACCTCAACTAAAGAAAGCCCGCGCGCAGCAACGAAGACCCGATGCAGCCAAAACTAACTAAATAAATTTTTTTAAAATTGCATATCTGATGATAGAATTTCTATTAATATTGTGACGTATGATAATGGTAATGTGGCCATAATGTGGGTTAAATGACTTCAGGAAAAAGGGAGATACAGTTAAGCAAGTGTGGCAAAATCTTAACTGTTGGGTTTGGGTAGTCAGTATGGGGTAGCATAATATTGTCTTCTAGTAAAGAGGTATATATTTGTTGTATACATTTGAAAACTTTCATGATAAAACATTTTTTAATCAGTTAAATAAGCCAAGAGGAGCTGTTAAAGAAATCAGCTTCCAGAAAGTCTTTACAACAGTACTGAAGTATGGACCCACTAAGTAGTAAGCTTCCATAGCTGGAGTATGAATGTGTTGGAAAATCATGAAGGATTCCTGCCCTAGGAGGGCATTTGGACAAGATTGCTTTAAGGCAATTCCCCTACCCCACAACTAGTTTAAAAAATAACGAAGTACCTACTACATTCCAGATAATCAAGATTATTACCATCACCTGCTTTCAGGGCATAGAAGAAAAAGTCACAAACAGTACTTATTTATTCTCATGAAATCACCAGTGAAAAGGCAATCTTAAGAATGAGAGAAAATATTTGCAATAATTTTTTAATAGGGGGTTAATATTTACACTATATAAAGAACAACTCAACAACAAAAAACCCATTAAAAAAATGGGTGAAGGACTTGAACTGACATTTTCCCAAATGGCAAACAAGCACATGAAAAAGTGCTCACTAATCATTAGAGGAATGCAAATCAAAACCACAATGAGATACCACCTCACACCCATTTAGGATGGCTACTAACAAAAAAAAACAGAAAATACGTGTTGGCCAGGATGTGGAGAAATTGGAACCCTTGTGCACTGTTGGTGGGAATGTAATATGATGCAGTTATTATGGAAAACAGTATGGTGGTTCCTCAAAATTTAAAAACAGAATTATTAAATGTCACTTCCAGGTAAATGCCCAAAATAATAGAAAGCAGGATCTCCAAGAGACACATAACTATACACGTCTATAGCAGCACTATTCACAATAGCCAAGAGGTAAAAGCAACCTAAATGTTCATTGACAGATATGGATAAAGTGTGGTATATCCACACAATGGAAAATTATTCAGACTTAAAAAGGAAAGAAATTCTGACACATGCCACAATATAGATGAACCTCAAGGACATTATGCCAAGTGAAAAAAAGTAAAAAAAAAATACCATATGATTCCACTTAGATGAAGTATCTAGCTAGAATAGTTAAAATTCAGACGGAGGTAGAATGGTGGCTGCCAGAGGCTGGGGGAGGGAGGAATGGGAGTTGTTTAATGGGTTTCATGGGTAGAGTCAGCTTTGCAAGATGAAGGGTTCTGGAGATCACATAACAATGTGAATGTACTTAACACTAGTGAACCGTACTCTTAAAAATTGTTAAGATAGTGAATTTTATATTTACCACACTTTTTAAAAAAAGTGAATGTGCTTTAATTTTACCTGGTGATGAATAGATTGCTTTGACCCAAAAGTAGAATCTGAATCTTGGTACCCAAATCAAATTATATACCTTCTTAAAATAAATGAGGAAAAGACTCACATCCATTTTAGATCAAAGTAATAATAGAAGCACTATTTAGTGAATGTCTTCTAAGTGTCACACACTTTACAAATATTACCTTTAATTCTCACAAGGTAGATAATATTTCCATTTTATAAACAAGGAAACTGAAGCTCATTAAGGTTGTAATATTTCCTCAGGGTATAAGTGGCAGAGTCAGAGTTTAAATGCAAGTGCATGTGGTTCCAAAGCTCACGTTCATTCCCCTCTACCACATGGCTGTGGGACATTATGCATGTGTGGGATCATTTGATTACAGCATTTCTCTAACCTTAGCTTGCTAAATGTCTAGAATTAAAAGGGGCAGGGAAAGAAAATCACTCCCTTAGTTACTCCTGTTCTATGCAGCAGGTATTATACCTTATTTACAGCAGATAGAAGGCAACCACTATTATTGATTCCATTCTGATTAGGCTTTAAAAATTTGGATGCAATCACTTTATTGCATTCTTCATGGAAATATTTAATTAGATCATGTATTCTTTATTTTTGAAAGTTAATAAACTTTATTTTTTAGAGTTTTTAGGTTCATAGCAAAATTGAGCAGGAAGGACAGAGATTTCCGCTATGCCCTCTGTACCTGCCCATACCGCCTCATCCACAACCTCCTCCACTATTGACATCACCCGCTACAGTGGGTGTATTTACTACGGCTGATGAAACTACAATGACACATTGTTATCACCCAAAGTCCATTGCTAACATTAGGGTTCACTCTTGGTATTGCACATTCTGTGGGTTTTGATGAATGTATAATGATATATATCCACCATTGTAATATCATACAGAATAGTTTCACTGCCCTAAAAATCCTTTATGCTCTGCCTATTCATCTCTGCCCCCACCCCAACCCCTGGAGACCACTGATCTTTTTACTGTCTCCATAGTTTTTTCCTTTTTCATAGTGTCATATACTTGGAGCCATAAGGCCTTTTCATATTGGCTTCTTTCACTTAGAAGTACGCATTTAAATGTCCTCCATGTCTTTTCATGATGTGATAGCTCATTTCCTTTTAGTGCTGAATAATATTCCATGGTCTGGATGTACTACAGTTTATCCATTCACCTACTGAAAGACATCTTGGTTGCTTCTAAATTTTGGCAATTATGAATAAAGGTGCAATAAGTATCAATGTGTAGGTTTTTGCAGACATAAGTTTTCAACTCATTTAAGCAAGTACCAAGGAGCGTGATTACTGGATTACATGGTAAGAGTATGTTTAGTTTCGTAAGAAGCTCCCAAACTGTCTTCCAAGTCGCTGTAACATTATGCCTTCCCACAAGCAACAAATGAGAGTTCCTGTTGTTCCACATCCTTGCCAACATTGTTCTTCTCCTTCAATATCGACTTGTTGTTCTGGGTCTTTTAATTTTCATATAAACTTTAGTCTGTTGATGTCCACAAAATGCTGGGACTTTGATTGGAATTGTGTTGAATCTGTACATCAAGTTGGGAAGAACTAACATCTCAACAATATTGAGCCTTTCTATCCATGAACATGCAATCTCTCCATGCATTTTATTCTCCTTAGATATGTTGATATCTTATTGGAGTTCTGAAGTTAGCTTTGTAGTAGATCATGTATTCTTAATTTTGGTTAAAATCATGTCTGACATGATGCCTCAGAGCCCCTAGCAACTTATCTTTCCAGGCCCTTTTCCATAGTTTTAAAGTAAGTATTTAGTAAGGTTACATTTTTCAGTATGTGGATATCAAAGAAAATAAACCTTGGGCTCTTTTTTAAAGTATAATTGACTTACAATATTATATAAATTTCAGGTGTACAATATAGTGATTTGATATTTCTACACATTATGATCACCAGTCTAGCTATCATATCACAGTGACTACATATTATTGACCATATTCCCTATGCTGTACATTACATCCCCATGATATTTATTTTATAACTGGTAGTTTGTACTCCTTAATCTCCCTCACCTATTTCACTCATCCCCCCCTACCCACCTCCCCTCTGGCAACCACCAATTTGTTGTTTGTTTTGTCCATTCGTGTTTTGTTTTTAGATTCCACATGAGATCATACGGTATTTGTATTTCTGTCTGACTTATTTCACTTAGCATAATACCCTCTAGGTCTATCCATGTTGTCACACTTTAGTCTGTTTCTTAATTTTTTAATATGATGCTAATATATAATTATATTAGCATGAGACCTCTATGTGTTTCTTTCTGTATTTTAATACTTACTAAATACTTATACCAGGAGCTGTACTAAATGCTTTACATGTAATAGCTCAGATACTCCTCCAAATTATTCTATGAGGTAGACATTATTTTTATTCCTACCAATTGATTTGGCATAAAGAAGCTAATTAATTTGCTCAAGGTTTCACAGGTGGTAAATGGCTGAGCAGTGTTTTAAACCCAGAAAGTCTGATTCAAGAGTTTGTGCTCTGGGGAGCAGTATGGTTCAGTGTTCAGCAACCTGGGCTTTTTTCCTGCTAGAGTAGATGGCTTTTGGCATACCACAGATTCTCCCAAACTGATAACAACTGCACCTTGAATGCATATAAAAATAATATTTATTAACTTAGGTTGTACTATATATTTAGTCAAACCAAGAGATCAACACAAAAACTTAAAATCTTTAGACTCCATTCAGCTTGAATTTCATATTCTGGATAGGACAGGAGACTGTCTTTGCTTAAAATAAAACAAGAAGGCAAAATGGTTTCAATGACATTTTGTAGGAGAGAGCAGACCTGTGGAGAGCCAAGGCTGAGCCAACCAGGCACTGTGGCTTATCTAATGAATTTGCTGCCCATGTGAGAGCCACCCTGCTCAGCCCCAATGCTGGTTTCTTTGCTATTAAGGATAGGATTCTTGTTATAAAAGTTCAAACAAATTTCCAAAGCCCTCACATCTTCCTTGAGGTGGCAGATGCACTGCTGGTTTGCAGTACAGGTGGTCCGGAAGCTGAAATCACTCTGTTGTAGCCTTTTGTGCTTTGGCAGCATTTTCCAAAATTTTCCTTTTCCACTGTTCATAATCCTCTGTCAGATCTTCATCTTTTTGCGGTTTATGTGGGATCTCTACTACATTCTCTATTTCTATGAGAGAAAAAAAAATTTTGTTTCAAAATCCTTATGTTTACAAATGAGTAAGAAAGAAGCTTGTTTACTTTAAAACGTCTATCTTAATTAAGGTAATAGGGAATAAGATACCAAAATGAGAAGTGGAAACAGAAGTTAACACATCAGTTTTTCGCTCTCCCTTACACTCCAAGCATTCCAAGACATCTTGATGATAGCTAACATTTATCAAGCCCTGAATCCAGCACTTTTTAGTTGTATTATCTCATTCAAACCTCACCACAATTATGTGAAATGGGTGCTAATATTAATCACATTTTATAGATTAGGAAGTTGAGGCTCACAGAAATTGTCACTTTCCTAAAATCACAGAACCACTCGGTGGTAAAGCAGGATTTGAACCTCAGCAGTTTGCCTTCAGATGTATTCTTAATTACATGATACTTCTGTAAACTACTGCTTGGAAAACTGGTCTTATCAAATGATTAACTTCCAGGATTTAGTTAAAATCTGATTTTTTTTTAAATTGAAGTATAGTTGATTTACAATGTTGTGTTAGTTTCTGGTGTACAGCAAAGTGATTCAGTTATACATATATGTATATTCTTTTTCATACTCTTTTCCATTATGGTTTATCACAGGATACTGAATATAGTTCCCTGTGCTACAGTAGGACCTTGCTGTTTATCCTTCGTATATATAATAGTTTGTATCTGATAGTCCCAAACTCCCAATCGAACCCTCCTCCTTGGCAACAAGTCTGTTCTCTATGTCTGTGAGTCTGTTTCTGTTTCGTAGATAAGTTCATTTGTGTCATATTTTAGATTCCACATACAAGTGATATCATATGGTATTTGTCTTTCTATTTCTGACTTATTTCACTTAGTATGATAATCTCTAGATCCATCCATGTTGCTGCAAATATAAAATCTGACTCTTGTCAAGGCAAGCTGCTAAAGCAGCAAAGGGCTGTTCACTGCATTAAACCCACTGTACACTAATCCCATTGTACTAATTTCAATGTTCATCCGGTGTTAATAATGCTTCACCCGTTGCTGAAGGTTCAACCACTGTCTTCTTTTTCTTCCATGGTGGAGTAGCTGAATCTCCAGGCTCTCCTTTAGGGGAAAAAAAAAGTATTATCAGAGTTAATTTTTCTCCTATTTTCAATTTTAGTTTTGGGGCTTATTTTGGATCACAAATAAAAACCAGATACCTTGATTGACCAAATACTAAGATAAGGAGAAGGCAAATGATCTTGCCCTTCTCTTTTCTTTGGCTTTTCCTGTCAGATTTCAGAACAGAGAATCTATTTTCTAGGTATGAATTTACAGAATCACAGGGTTGGTTTTTTTTGTTTTTGTTTTTTAGTTATTAAGCTATTTTATTTGAAAAATAGAAAAGAACAGTAATTTTCTCAGTAAAAACCAATCTTGTCTACAGATAGACAAGAATATGTATTTCAGAGACGTTCTTTCAAATGACACGTTCTTGCAACATGGAATGAATACTCACTGTCGATCTGCTGCCCAATCTTCTCTAACTGTTTACAGAGTCGATCAAACATGGCTTTTTTTACACCGGATGTGGCTGCCATTTTATTTCTGTCCACCTTTAGCTTTAGAATCCTACAAAAGAATTTGATAACTTACTGTTCTTAAGATCAGTATTGTTATCTTCTTTGGCCAACCAGTTATCAACTTATTTCCTTTCCACTAAGGCTTTATGAAGAGCCCCCAACTGTTTAATTTTCCCTTTATTTCAAACATATATCATTAGCTAAAACCATGCAAACTTACCTTTTAAAGTTATTTATTTAGTTATTTATTGTGCTGCGAGAGTTAAAATGCACACGGGGTCTGTTACATAACAAATAGGGCACATAAAAACATTTGCTATAGTACTTCATGCTTTATAGAACTCTTTCTTATACATCTCAGATGTTAACTTGTTAAATGACAATTACAGCATTTTAAAGTGTTTTACTCACTTTAAACACTTATGATGCTTATATTTATATGACTACAAGAATATAAACCACCCTCCCCTCCAAAAACCCCCTCCCTAATAACACTTCACAACAACCACTAATGAAAAATACAAAACAAACTTATTTAAAATAACAGACCCATTCAAACCTTTCTTTGTTCAGTGAAATGTGCTTTCAAAAGTGAGGTTGTCAATACTGCTTTCTACCATAACAGCCATACTCCCTCCACACATACATATACCTTTGTTGAAATAAAGGGACTATTTCTATTCACTAATAGTAGCTAAGGGAGCCAAACACACCAAAATTAGTGGTTCAATAGTAAGAAACCTATTCTTTAAGCACCAGCTACAATTTGTTTTCTAATGAGTTTTCCAGTAAGATAAAACAAGACAACTTTAGACACAGATAACAATTACTAATATTTCCAGGGTAAAATTTCAGTATACACACAGATAACCCCAAAGATTCAAATTAAGAATTTATCATTGAAAAGTTTTATAAATTACTTGAAAAAGAGTTGCAATCAGTACTTAAAAAAATGTGACTGTAAAATCACAACTAAGCACTGTTTTAATGATAGGTTTCATGACTTAGCGTACATATACATATATGTGGCTGTCACTTGGCAAGTGGGCTTTGGGCAACACTAGTTCCTAGTTGTCAGGTCCATCGTGGGATAAATTGAGAATCGGGTCACTTGGCCACTATTAAGGTTATTTAGGAAAATATGCTCTGAGTTGAAATCAACTAAATTAGAAGTATTCTTTGGCAACGAGAAATTTATTTATAAATTATAGACTTTTCTGAATGTTCAAAGGACACTTACTTGCATGCTGAAAGTAGTGCAGCAGTGGTGAAAAGTGGCCTGGATAAGTCAAGATCCACTTGCTGTGTTTGTGGAAGACTGGACTCATAGCTAAGTGAAAGCAGTGTTTGCAGAGTTATTTGTTAGAAAATATTATTTCAAAGAAACTGAAAATGCAAATCAGAACTTACAAACTATTTAAATGTATAAGATACGTATTCTGTCACTTCAGCATATTAGTTATTTTTTAAGATGGAAAATTACCATGACATTGGATATTTCTGCTTTATGTATCAGTATCGATTTTCAGTTATATGCCTCATACCTTTGCAGTATCTTTGAAGCCATGTTCACCGCTTCTGTACAGCTAAACTGTACAGCTAGGTCTCTTATTCCAATATTCGAGTTCAGGCCCAGTAAACACTCAAAAGATTTAAGACAACTCTGATATATCTTCTTGTTCAAACCAGAAAGTTTAATTAAATATTCCTTTGAAAGGAAAAACAGATGAATCATAAAAATCGTAAGTGCTGTATATTAGTGCCTTTAACACTTGTTTAATAAGTCAACTTTTCAATATTAATTAATTCTGTGGCAAGTCACTCTACCTAAAGGTTTAGCTTCACTTAGTCAAAAATCAGTAATCATATCAGGCAAGTTAAGTACCGCTGGCAAGAAGCTCATACTATAGAAAGGCAGTCATGCATGTGTGCAGATAATTTAAAATACAACATAGTGTTACCACAGCCAAGCTGTGAATTAAAAAACACAGGAGATGCATATATGGTTATTTGCTTTAACAAAGGTGCCAATGTGCAATTCACTGGAAAAACAAAGGAGGGAAGTAGTGGGAGTGAGGTGGGGAGGGAGAGTGTGTGTGAAAGGGAGATAAGAGGGAAACTGGGAGAGAAACAGGAGGATCAACCACTGAGGGACACCAACTCTGCTTGGGAAAGGAAAGCTTAATAAAGGATGTAACAGCAAGGCAGGGTCATTTTAAGACAAACAGGAGCTTGCTAGAAAAGCATTCCAGGTTAAAAAAAAAAAGGCATTGCATTTACAAAGTCAGTCATTAAGATGCATGGTCTGTTAAGTGAATAGTGTAGCTTGAGGTTAGTAGGGTTCAAGAAGGGCTGGAGAGTTTGATGGTAATGGGGAGCCAACCCATGGGGAGCCAATGGTGTTTTTAATGCCACCATTTTTATCAGTGTACCATTATGTGACAGGCACTGTGTTAACAGTGTTACATATAGTACATTGTTTCCTCCTTACAATTATCCAGTGAAATGGATACCTTTATCCCCATTTGATGGATGAGGAAACTAGAGACTCACAGAGTTAGTAACCGGAGGTGTTGAGATTTGGTCTCAACATGTGAGTCTTGCCATAGCTTGGCTCTCAACCACTGTGACACTGGAAGAAAAATAATACATGGGTTTTAAAGTATGTGATTTAGGAGAATGATGCTAGTGGCAGTGTGGAAGACAGCCTTGTGTGAAGAAAAAGGTGCTCAGGAAAACTAGGTAGTAAAGAATAGAGAGAATGTTGCAAAAAATTTTTTTTCTCAAACCCTACAAAATGATTCTAAAGTTCATCTAGAATAACATACGAGAATAGCCAGTAAAATTCTAAAACACGGAGTTTTGATGGGGGCTAGTCCAACCAGAGATGAAAACATGGTTAAACTTCAGTGTTGCACCAGATTATTCAGACATTCAGTGGGACCTACTTACCCTGTCCAAGGGGCACTTCATGCAGGAAGCTGCAAGGTCCAGGAACATGACTGCATTGCTGGTTTCTGTGGTTCGTGCCGCCAGGCCAATACACTTCACATGGGACAGTCGCAAGTACTCCTCTGCTTTCCTGAGCAACACATTCACTAAAACTCTTTCCCAGAAGTTTGCCCAATACTTTGGTAAACAATGAATTCAGCCTGGCGGACTTCACTCCGACCCTAATTCCTATGCAAGTTTATTTGGGGCTGGGAATGAAACTCACATCTTTTGGGGGAGGACAGGGTTCTACAAAACAGAACAAACCCTCTGACTCCAGACATCACTGTGCTCAAGTACTTTCAAGCAAAAGTAAGTTCCTGAAATCCTCCCAAAAAGGCCAACCCTTCTTTCAGCCTTCCATTACTGGAACAAGCATGAACTGTGACACAGGCAGGCAAGTGAGACCAGGGTTCCTGCTTCCTCTAAATCTGTGGTTCTTGGGACTTCCCTGGTGGTGCAGTGATTAAGAATCCACCTGCCAATGCAGGGTACACGGGTCCGATATCTGGTCCAGGAATATCCCACATGCCGCGGAGCAACTAAGGCCCTGCGTCACAGCTACTGAGCCTGCGCTCTAGAGCCCACGCGCCGAGAGGCCATGCTCTTCAACAAGAGAAGCCACTGCAATGAGAAGCCCGCGCACCGCAACTATGAGTAGCCCCCACTCGCCGAAACTAGAGGAAGCCGGCGCACAGCAACGAAGACCCAACGCAGCCATACGTACATACATACATACATAAATAAATAAAAATAAATCTGTGGTTCTCAAACTTTAGTGTACATGACAGTCACCTTGGGGCTTGTGAAAAGATTGCTGGTCCCAGCCCGAGTTTCTGATCAGTAGGCCTACAGTGGGGCCTAAAAATGTGCACTTCTACCAAGTTCCAAGGAGATACTGATACTGCTGGTCCAGGAACCACACTTTGAGAACCACTGTTCTAAATGATTACGAGTCCAGGAGGTGTTCCTTTCCTTCCCTTCCATCACCTAACTGACAGTCCAAGCACCCAGGCTAGCCCTGCCCTCCCAGTTTAACTACAATACTTTCTTTCTTTCTTTCTTTCTTTTAACATTTATTTACTTATCGGCTGTGTTGGGTCGTCGTTGCTAAACGCGGGCTTTCTCTTGCGGCGAGCGGGGGCTACTCTTCCTTGCAGTGCGCAGGCTTCTCATTGCGGTGGCTTCTCTTGTTGCGGAGCACAGGCTCTAGGCACACGGGCTTCAGTAGTTGTGGCACGCGGGCTCTGTAGTTGTGGCTCACGGGCTCTAGAGTGCAGGCTCAGTAATTGCGGTGTACAGGCTTAGCTGCTCCGCGGCATGTGGGATCTTCCCGGACCAGGGCTCGACCTGTGTCCCCTGCATTGGCAGACGGATTCTTCACCACTGCACCACCAGGGAAGCCCCAATACTTTATTTCTAACCCTGGATCATGCAAAAGTCCTTCCCATCTCCGGGGTTTTGCACAGGCTGCTGTCCCTGCTTGGGCCCTCTTCGCACATCTTCCCGTGGTGGCACCTCCTATAAATCGGGTCTCAGCGCCAGTGGCACCCCCCCCATCCGAGGCTTTCTCGCAAGTTTCTTTTAAACTAAAGGCTGCAGAGAAGCTGCGCTCCGCTCCATCCCCAGCGGCTCCGCACACCACCCCATTCCACTTCCTGCGTAGTCGTTGCCACCATAGACATTGCCCTCCATGAGGTCTCCACCTCGTCTGTCTGCCTCTGCCGTAAACGCACTCTCAATAAGTTTCAGGGAAACGACCCAAGCTCTCCGCTTCTCTCCCTTTCCCACCACCGTGCATCCCACAGTGCTAGCTGTTCCCAGGGGCGTCTACACTCGCCCCTCCGGCCTGCTCACAAAGCCCACTGTCGGGAGGTTTTTCTTAAGGTAGGGCCTAAATCCCTTCTGAGGGCGCAGGGCCGCTGGGATGCGCCCGACCGAACTCACCTCAGCACCTCCGGCTCGGCGATGCCCAGGCGCGGGGCTAAACGCCGGATCAGACCAGGTTCCATGGCGCGGACAAAGACTACACCCGCAAACAGAGGCAACGCGACGAAACCCGCGCGCGGATGTCTCGCCAGCCAGTGAGGGCCGGGACCCACCCCCCCGCTGCATCTAGATTGGTTGGGACAAGAAGTTGCGACTACCCCGTAAACCAATCCTGGTCTTCCTCTTGAGCGTGCGCTCTGCGAGTACACGCGCCAAGGCATAAAGTGAATGTGCTCCGGCAGCTCCCACTCCTTTTATTCCTCCCTTTTAGGCAGACTTAAACGCTGCCTTAGGCTCTTGCTGTCTCCTTCCTGCAGCCGAGGGATTTCCCCCTACTCCGCACTGTCCCGCCACACACTATGGCGAGATTGGCTGGCGCCTAGGTTCCTCAGTCCAGCGTGAAGTGACAAGGACCAATAAATACGCGAGACTTGGAGGGCCAATCTAGGAGCTGCCTGCAGCGTCCGAAGGCGGAGCTAGAGGGGGCGGGGCTTGGAGGGGCTGCAGAGTCACCTGACCGCGGGAGGCTCCGCGCGGGGTGGGTGCTGTTAGCTGCAGGCTTAGGGGAATCGCCATGGTGAGTGCTGAGGGGCCGCGGGCCCCGGGCCAACCCTTCTCCCAGCACCTGCTCACTCCCACCGCCTTGGAGCCTTGCAGGAGGAGTCGGGGCCCCGCAGCCGGGTCGGGGCTAATACCAGCCCGGCTTGGCCTGCGGGGTGGGCGACAGGCCGGGGAAGGCCGCAGGCGGGGCGATCCGGGCTCGGGTGGGCGGGGGTGTTTGGCCGCGGCCGTTACTCTTTGAGGAGGTGTCTCCGCCCATTAGCTCTGGGGGTCCGTGAGGGCCTGCGGCCCCTCTGAGTGGAGTCGGCCACCGCCCGCCTTGATGGGATCCAGAGTGCCGGGTCTGGGCGTCTGGCTGGAACGGGAGCGTGCGGAGGGCCTGAGGCTCAGAGGTGGCGTTGGGATCCGCCCAGAGGCTGCTCCCTTGCTGGCGGTTCCACCTTTGTGCCTGGTAGTGCTTTCTTATCCCTTCCTTGTGCAAGAAATACCTTCCGGAGGGGCCTTAATGGTGCCCGGGCCTTCTTCGGCCTCATAGCCCCCTTCGATTGCAGTGTGTGTCAGAATTCTAGGGACTCGCTTACGTGAATTTCCTGGAAGGACTCATGCTCTCTGATATCTACTAATTCTGAGAGACGGAAAGGAGACTGCTTGTTTCCTTTAACACTTGTTCGTTGGGCGTCCTGGCTCTCTTACTGACCTCCCCATTGATGAAATCCAAGTGTTTTACTTCCTGGAAGTAGGCATACTCCTTAGCGCCTCTCCGTGCTGGCAGCAAATCGTGGTGTGGCTGTTGGCTGGTGAACTTGAACTTCCTCAAAATGTGAATCCTTGTGTCTAGTTTCCACAAAGGCAAGTTGTCACTTGCATTTTATTAGCGTTTGACATAGTCTGCACAGTATGAATAATGTTTTTGGATGTTGGTGTACAGTATGTCAGTTTTATCTCACTATTTACTTTACGTAGACAGGCTTCTGAAAACCTGTAAGCCTGGAAACAGGGGTCGCTTTAAATGTGTTAATGCCAGAAAGCAGAATGTTTGACATATATTACTTTCATATAATATGATGCCATACAAGGTGATTTTGCTTATTTCTCAGAATTTTTAGTTGGGAATTGATATGAGAACGGTACAAAAATTAAACTAGGATATCTCTGTTTCTCAACATTTATGGATTGACATTTATAGTGTTTTGTAATCAAAGCAGTTACTTGAGGATCTACTATACATCCAGATTCTGTGCTTGATGAACCAGTTTGGAGCAGTGAGTCAGACACACAGTCCTGTTCTCATGAATTTTATTGGGAAAGAAAACTTGAGTAGCAGTCTTGTCACAGCCACTGTCTCTGTGACTTGGGCAAGTCACTCATTCTTCTTTGAGTCTCCTTTTTGCATCTGAAAACAAATGTTGTCTCTTTGGCCCTTCCCAATCCTAAAATTCTAGGATCCAGTTCAGTTCATCATGCATCTTGTGTGCCTTCTATGTCATGGACTGTGCTGGGCACTGGGAACATAGTCCTTGCTTTCAAAGAACTTAAGGGTCTAGCAGGGAAGACTTGCTTGTGGCACTTAATGGAATACAGTCTGAGGATCGCTTTGCTAGCACTGTCAACTCAGTGTTGTGGGGCCCTGGAGGGAGAGACAGTTCTGCCTGAGGAGCTTGGGAAAGACTACAGGAAGTAAATGTTAATTTTGATTCTGAGGAAGGTGAACAGAAATTCCCCAGGTGGAGAAGAAAGTGTATTGCTAGTAGATAAAGCTGGGAGAAGTGAATGCTCATGGTGTGTGCCATCATAGGATTCCTGGGGAAATTTATTGGTAAATTAAGGTGGAGACACTTTGGTATTAAAATACATGTTTGGACGTTCCCATCCCTTCATCATCCTTAGTTCTCCCTACTTCAATTGCTATTTTGTGTCTTATCATCATTTTTAAAACAGTACTTTCATTAACATAATGAAATTCTGTATCTTTGTGAGACTGGTTATTTTCACTTTACAGTTGCTTTGCATCGCGTTGTTAGATTACATCTGTAGCATGAGTGGAGAGATTGACAAATAAGTTTCTAGGATCGTTGGAGATAATTGCTGATATCTAAGGGGGATATAATAATAATGGTAACACTTATGTGAAGTGCTTATTACTAAGTGCTAAGCACTTTTCAAGCTTTATCTGTGTCACTTCACTTATTACTCATAACGGTGATGTAAGTACTCTTATTAACCTTGTTTGCTACAAGAAGAAGTGAAAGCACATTGTTTGAATGGAGAATAGTTTTATAAGTGATATGTTCATAGTGACCTTTGTTTTCTCTGCACCTTTTTAAAAAAATAAATTTATTTATTTAATTTTGGCTGCGTTGGGTCTTCATTGCTGCCCACGGGCTTTTTCTAGTTACGGTGAGCGGGGGCTACTCTTTGTTGTGGTGCATGGGCTTCTCATTACGTGGCTTCTCTTGTTGCAGAGCATGGGCTCTAGGCGCGCGGGCTTCAGTAGTTTGTGGCCCATGGGCTTAGTTGCTCCGCGGCATGTGGGATCTTCCTGGACCAGGGCTCGAACCGTCCCCTGCATTGGCAGGCAGCTTCTTAACCACTGCACCACCTCTCTGCACCTTTTAACTGTGTAGACTTGGGAGGGCTGTTTGGCTTGAGTCTCAAGCTAAAATGGGCCTGATCACAAATGTTAATTTGATCTTGACTCTGTAGTGTTTCCATTTTTCTCTGATGCATGTAGCTGCTATGTACAGAGTCATCTGTAAACAGAGAACCACTTTCATGAGTGAGGAATCATTGGTTACCTGGCTTGTGTTCAATGAGAGCGTGTTCACGTTATACCTGACACTACTCGCAATGTGACACTTCCCAGGAAGGGCATCTAGATGCTCCTTTAGAATAGCCATTTGGGGACTTCCCTGGTGGTGCAGTGGTGAAGAATCCGCCTGCCAATGCAGGGGACACGGGTTCAAGCCCTGGTACGGGAAGATCCCACATGCCGCAGAGCAACTAAACCCGTGTGGCACAACTACTGAGCCCATGTGCCACAACTAGTGAAACCCGCGCACGTAGAGCCCGTGCTCCGCAACAAGAGAAGCCGCCGCAATGAGAAGCCCGTGCACTGCAACGAAGAGTAGCCCCTGCTCGTCACAACTAGAGAAAGCCCACACACAGCAATGAAGACCCAATGAAGCCAAATAAATAAATAAGTACAGTAGAATAGCCGTTTGTATAATAACTACATTGTCTTACAAGTAATATGTAAAAATACATTAATATAGCTTTATCTCTTCATTTGTAGCCTACTAATAAGTCTGTAATTTTCTACATTGTGTATATATATGTTTCTATTAATTTTAAACCCCATTGATACAAAATAGAAAAATTTTGCCAATTTGTTTACAGATTACTGAATCTGGTCATTTCTATACAAGTATTTTTGAATTGCTTGTAATCTCTTTTTTTTTTTTAAGTGAAATCACCTTTTATTCTTATATTCTGCACTTGATGCACTTGGTGCTCAGTAGGTTGAATCAAAAATGATTTTCTTTTTTTTTTTTAACATCTTTATTGGGGTATAATTGCTTTACAATGGTGTGTTAATGTTTTATAACAAAGTGAATCAGTTATACATATACATATGTTCCCATATCTCTTCCCTCTTGCGTCTCCCTCCCTCCCACCCTCCCTATCCCAACCCTCCAGGCGGTCAGAAAGCACCTAGCTGATATCCCTGTGCCATGCAGCTACTTCCCACTAGCTATCTACCTTACGTTTGTTAGTGTATATATGTCCACGCCTCTCAATCGCCCTGTCACAGCTCACCCTTCCCCCTCCCCATATCCTCAAGTCCGTTCTCCAGTAGGTCTGTGTCTTTAATCCTGTCTTACCCCTAGGTTCTTCGTGACATTTTTTTTTCTTAAATTCCATATATATGTGTTAGCATACGGTATTTGTCTTTGTCTTTCTGACTTACTTCACTCTGTATGACAGACTCTAGGTCTATCCACCTCATTACAAGTAGCTCAATTTCGTTTCTTTTTATGGCTGAGTAATATTCCATTGTATATATCTGCTATATCTTCTTTATCCATTCATCCGATGATGGGCATTTAGGTTGTTTCCATCTCCGGGCTATTGTAAATAGAGCTGCAATGAACATTTTGGTACATGACTCTTTTTGAATTTTAGTTTTCTCAGGGTATATGCCCAGTAGTGGGATTGCTGGGTCATATGGCAGTTCTATTTGTAGTTTTTTAAGGAACCTCCATACTGTTCTCCATAGTGGCTGAACCAATTCACATTCCCACCAGCAGTGCAAGAGTGTTCCCTTTTCTCCACACCCTCTCCAGCATTTATTGTTTCTAGACTTTTTGATGATGGCCATTCTGACTGGTGTGAGATGATATCTCATTGTAGTTTTGATTTGCATTTCTCTAATGATTAATGATGTTGAGCATTCTTTCATGTGTTTGTTGGCAGTCTGTATATCTTCTTTGGAGAAATGTCTATTTAGGTCTTCTGCCCGTTTTTTGATTGGGTTGTTTGTTTTTTTGTTATTGACCTGCATGAGCTGCTTGTAAATTTTGGAAATTAATCCTTTGTCAGTTGCTTCATTTGCAAATATTTTCTCCCATTCTGAGGGTTGTCTTTTGGTTTTGTTTATGGTTTCCTTTGTTGTGCAAAAGCTTTGAAGTTTCATTAGGACCCATTTGTTTATTTTTGTTTTTATTTCCATTTCTCTAGGAGGTGGGTCAAAAAGGATCTTGCTGTGATTTATGTCAGAGTGTTCTGCCTATGTTTTTCTCTAAGAGCTTGATAGTTTCTGGCCTTACATTTAGGTCTTTAATCCATTTTGAGCTTATTTTTGTGTATGGTGTTAGGGAGTGATCTAATCTCATACTTTTACATGTACCTGTCCAGTTCTCCCAGCACACTTATTGAAGAGGCTGTCCGTTCTCCACTGTACATTCCTGCTATCTTTATCAAAGATAAGGTGTCCATATGTGCATGGGTTTATCTCTGGGCTTTCTATCCTGTTCCATTGATCTATCTTTCTGTTTTTATGCCAGTACCATACTGTCTTGATTACTGTAGCTTTGTAGTATAGTCTGAAGTCAGGGAGCCTGATTCCTCCAGCTCCGTATTTCGTTCTCAAGATTGCTTTGGCTATTGGGGTCTTTTGTGTTTCCATACAAATTGTGAAATTTTTTGTTCTTGTTCTGTGAAAAAATGCCAGTGGTAGTTTGATAGGGATTGCATTGAATCTGTAGATTGCTTTGGGTAGTAGAGTCATTTTCACAATGTTCATTCTTCCAATCCAAGAACATGGTATATCTCTCCATCTAGTTGTATCATCTTTAATTTCTTTCATCAGTGTCTTATAATTTTCTGCATACAGGTCTTTTGTCTCCTTAGGTAGGTTTATTCCTAGATATTTTATTCTTTTTGTTGCAGTGGTAAATGGGAGTGTTTTCTGGATTTCACTTTCAGATTTTTCATCATTAGTATATAGGAATGCCAGAGATTTCTGTGCATTAATTTTGTATCCTGCTACTTTACCAAATTCACTGATTAGCTCTAGTAGTTTTCTGGTAGCATCTTTAGGATTCTCTATGTATAGTATTATGTCATCTGCAAACAGTGACAGCTTTACTTCTTTTCTGATTTAGATTCCTTTTATTTCCTTTTCTTCTCTGATTGCTGTGTCTAAAATTTCCAAAACTATGTTGAATAAGAGTGGTGAGAGTGGGCAACCTTCCTGATCTTAGTGGAAATGCTTTCAGTTTTTCACCACTGAGGATGATGTTGGCTGTGGGCTTGTCATATATGTCCTTTATTATGTTGAGGAAAGTTCCCTCTATGCCTACTTTCTGCAGGGTTTTTATCATAAATGGGTGTTGAATTTTGTCAAAAGCTTTCTCTGCATCTATTGAGATGATATATGGTTTTTCTCCTTCAATTTGTTAATATGGTTTATCACATTGATAGATTTGCGTATATTGAAGAATCCTTGCATTCCTGGAATAAACCCCACCTGATCATGGTGTATGATCCTTTTAATATGCTGTTGGATTCTGTTTGCTACTATTTTGTTGAGGATTTTTGCATCTATGTTCATCAGTGATATTGGCCTGTAGTTTTCTTTCTTTGTGACATCCTTGTCTGGTTTTGGTATCAAGGTGATGGTGGCCCCGTAGAAGGAATTTGGGAGTGTTCCTCCCTCTGCTATATTTAGGAAGAGTTTGAGAAGGATAGGTGTTAGCTCTTCTCTAAATGTTTGGTAGAATTCGGCTGTGAAGCCATCTGGTCCTGGGCTTTTGTTTGTTGGAAGATTTTTAATCACAGTTTCAATTTCAGTGCTTGTGATTGGTCTGTTCATATTTTCTATTTCTTCCTGATTCAGTCTCGGCAGGTTGTGCATTTCTAAGAATTTGTCTATTTCTTCCAGGTTTTCCATTTTATTGGCATAGAGTTGCTTGTAGTAATCTCTCATGATCTTTTGTATTTCTGCAGTGTCAGTTATTACTTCTCTTTTTCATTTCTAATTCTATTGATTTGAGTCTTCTCCCTTTTTTTCTTGATGAGTCTGGCTAATGGTTTATCTATTTTGTTAATCTTCTCAAAGAACCAGCTTTTAGTTTTATTGATCTTTGCTATTGTTTCGTTCATTTCTTTTTCATTTATTTCTGATATGATTTTTATGATTTCTTTCCTTCTGCTAACTTTGGGGTTTTTTGTTTTTCTTTCTCTAATTGCTTAGGTGCAAGGTTTGGTTGTTTATTTGAGATGTTTCCTGCTTCTTAAGGTGGGTTGTATTGCTATAAACTTCCCTCTTAGAACTGCTTTTGCTGCATCCCATAGGTTTTGGGTCGTTGTGTCTCCATTGTCATTTGTTTCTAGGTATTCTTTTATTTCCTCTTTGATTTCTTCAGTGATCACTTCGTTATTAAGTAGTGTATTGTTTAGCCTCCATGTTTTTGTATTTTTTACAGATCTTTTCCTGTAATTGATATCTAGTCTCATGGCGTTGTGGTCGGAAAAGATACTTGATACAATTTCAATTTTCTTAAATTTACCAGTGCTTATTTTGTGACCCAAGATATGATGTATCCTGGAGAATGTTCCATGAGCACTTGAGAAAAATGTGTATTCTGTTGTTTTTGGATGGAGTGTCCTATAAATATCAATTAAGTCCATCTTGTTTAATGTGTCATTTAAAGCTTGTGTTTCCTTACTTATTTTCATTTTGGATGATCTGTCCATTGGTGAAAGTGGGATGTTGAAGTCCTGTACTATGAATGTGTTACTGTCGATTTCCCCTTTTATGGCTGTTATTTTTTGCCTTATGTATTGAGGTGCTCCTATGTTGGGTGCATAAATATTTACAATTGTTATATCTTCTTCTTGGATTGATCCCTTGATCATTATGTAGTATCCTTCTTTGTCTCTTCTAATAGTCTTTATTTTAAAGTCTATTTTGTCTGATATGAGAATTGCTACTCCAGCTTTCTTTTGGTTTCCATTTGCATGAAATATCTTTTTCCATCCCCTTACTTTCAGTCTGTATGTGTCTCTAGGTCTGAAGTGGGTCTCTTGTAGACAGCATATATATGGGTCTTGTTTTTGTATCCATTCAGCCAATCTGTGTCTTTTGGTGGGAGCATTTAGTCCATTTACATTTAAGGTAATTATCGATATTTATGTTCCTATTCCCATTTTCTAAATTGTTTTGGGTGCGTTATTATAGGTCTTTTCCTTCTCTTGTGTTTCTTGTCTAGAGAAGTTCCTTTAGCATTTGTTGTAAAGCTGGTTTGGTGGTGCTGAACTCTCTCAGCTTTTTGCTTGTCTGTAAAGGTTTTAATTTCTCCATCGAATCTGAATGAGATCCTTGCTGGGTAGAGTAATCTTGGTTGCAGGTTTTTCTTCTTCATCACTTTCAGTATGTCCTGCCGCTCCCTTCTGGCTTGCAGAATTTCTGCTGAAAGATCAGCTGTTAACCTTATGGGGATTCCCTTGTGTGTTATTTGTTGTTTTTCCCTTGCTGCTTTTAATATGCTTTCTTTGTATTTAATTTTTGACAGTTTGATTAATATGTGTCTTGGCATATTTCTCCTTAGATTTATCCTGTATGGGACTGTCTGTGCTTCCTGGACTGAACTATTTCCTTTCCCATATTAGGGAAGTTTTCAACTATAATCTCTTCAAATATTTTCTCAGTCCCTTTCTTTTTCTCTTCTTCTTCTGGAACCCCTATAATTCGAATGTTGGTGCGTTTAATGTTGTCCCAGAGGTCTCTGAGACTGTCCTCAGTTCTTTTCATTCTTTTTTCTTTATTCTGTTCTGCAGTAGTTATTTCCACTATTTTATCTTCCAGGTCACTTATCCGTTCTTCTGCCTCAATTATTCTGCTATTGATCCCATCTAGAGTATTTTTCATTTCACCTATTGTGTTGTTCATCGTTGCTTGTTTCATCTTTATTTCTTCTAGGTCCTTGTTAAATGTTTCTTGCATTTTGTCCATCCTATTTCCAAGATTTTGGATCATCTCTACTATCATTATTCTGAATTCTTTTTCAGGTAGACTGCCTATTTCCTCTTCATTTGTTAGGTCTGCTGCATTTTTATCTTGCTCCTTCATCTGCTGTGTGTTTTTCTGTCTTCTCTTTTTGCTTATCTTACTGTGTTTGGGTTCTTTTTTCAGGCTGCAGGTTCGTAGTTCCTGTTGTTTTTTGTTTTTTTTTTTTTTGCGGTACGCGGGCGTCTCACTGCTGTGGCCTCTCCCGGTGTGGAGCACAGGCTCTGGACGCGCAGGCTCAGCAGCCATGGCTCACGGGCCCAGCCGCTCCACGGCATGTGGGATCCTCCCGGACTGGGGCACGAACGCATGTCCCCTGCATCGGCAGGCAGACTCTCAACCACTGCGCCACCAGGGAAGCCTGTTCCTGTTGTTTTTGATGTCTGTCTCCAGTGGCTAAGGTTGGTTCAGTGGGTTGTGTAGGCTTCCTGGTGGAGGGGATTAGTGCCTGTGTTGTGGTGGATAAGGTTGGATCTTGTCTCTCTAGTTGGCAGGTCCACACCTGGTGGTGTGTTTTGGGGTGTCTGTGGACTTATTATGATTTTAGGCAGCCTCTCTGGTAATGGGTGGGGTTGTGTTCCTGTTTTGCTAGTTGTTTGGCATAGGTTGTCCAGCACTGTAGCTTGCTGGTCGTTGAGTGAAGCTGGGTGCTGGTGTTAAGATGGAGGTCTCTTGGAGATTTTCGCTGTTTGATATTATGTGGAGCTGGGAGGTCTCTTGTTGACCAGTGTCCTAAAGTTGGCTCTCCCACTTCAGAGGCAGAGCCCTGACTCCTGGCAGGAGCAGCAAGAGCCTTTCATCCACACGGCTCAGAATAAAAGGGAGAAAAAGTAGAGAGAATTAGTAGAAGTAGGAAGAAAGAAAGAAAGAAAGGAGGGAAGGAAGGAAGGAAGAAAGAAGAAAAGAAGGAAAGAAATGGAGGGAGGGAGGGAGGGAGGAGGGAAGGAAGGAAGGAAGGAAGGAAAAAAGACAGAAAGAAGATACAGTAACGTAAAATAAAGTATAATAAAGTTATTGAGTTAAAAAATAATTATTTAGAAAAAAAAAGGGGGGACGGATAGAATCTTAGGACAAATGGTGGAACCAAAGCTATACAGACAAAATCTTACACAGAAGCATACACATACACCCTCACAAAAAGAGGTAAAGGGGAAAAAGTCATGAATCTTGCTCTCAAAGTCCACCTCCTCAATTTGGGATGATTCGTTGTCTAAAGGAGGGAAGGAAGGAAGGAAGGAAGGAAGGAAAGAAAGAAGGTAAAGTATAATAGTTATTAAAATTAATTATTAAGAAAAAAATAAAAAAAAAACAAAACAATGGATGGATAGAACCCTAGGACAAATGGTGGAAGCAAAGCTATACAGACAAGATTTCACAAAGAAGCATACACATACACATTCACAAAAAGAGGAAAAGGGGAAAAAATCATAGATCTTGCTTCGAAGTCCACCTCCTCAATTTGGGATGATTTGTTGTCTATTCATGTATTCCACAGATGCAGGGTACATCACGTTTATTGTGGAGCTTTAATCCGCTGTTTCTGAGGCTGCTGGGAGAGATTTCCCTTTCTCTTTGTTCTCACAGCTCACAGGGGCTCAGCTTTGGATTTGGCCCCGCCTCTGCGTGTAGGTCGCTGGAGGGCGTCTGTTTTTTGCTGAGACAGGACGGGGTTAAAGGAGCCGCTGATTCGTGGGCTCTGGCGCACTCAGGCTGGAGGGAGGGAGGGGCACAGCGTGCGGGGCGGGCCTGCGGTGGCAGAGGCCGGTGTGACGTTGCACCAGCCTGAGGCCCGCTGTGCGTTCTCCCTGGGAAGTTGTCCCTGGATCCCGGGAACCTGGCAGTGGCGGGCTGCACAGGCTCCGCGGAAGAGGGGTGTGGAGAGTGACCTGTGCTCGTACACAGGCCCCTTGGTGGCGGCAGCAGCAGCCTTAGCGTCTCCCGCCCGTCTCTGGGGTCCGTGCTTTTAGCTGCAGCTTGCGCCCGTCTCTGGGGTCTGCGCTTTTAGCCGCGGCTCACACCCGTCTCTGGGGTCCACGCTTTTAGCTGCGGCTCGCGGTCTCTGGGGTTCGTGCTTTTAGCCGCGGCTCGCGCCTGTCTCTGGAGTTCCTTTAAGCAGCGCTCTTAAACCCTTCTCCTCGCGCACCAGGAAACAAAGAGGGAAGAAAAAGTCTCTTGCCTCTTCGGCAGGTGCAGACTTTTCCCCGGACTCCCTCCCGGCTAGCCGTGGTGCACTAACCCCTTCAGGCTGTGTTCAAGCCGCCAACCCCAGTCCTCTCCCTGCGCTCCGACCGAAGCCCGAGCCTCAGCTTGCAGGCCCGCCTTCCCCGGCGGGTGAGCAGACAAGCCTCTCGGGCTGGTGAGTGCTGGTCAGCACCGATCCTCTGTGCGGGAATCTCTCTGCTTTGCCCTCCGCACCCCTGTTGCTATGCTCTCCTCCGCGGCCCCGAAGCTTTCCCCCTCCACCACCCGCAGTCTCTGCCCATGAAGGGGCTTCCTAGTGTGTGGAAACCTTTCCTCCTTCACAGCTCCCTCCCACTGGTGCAGGTGCCATTCCTATTCTTTTGTCTCTGCTTTTTCTTATTTTTCTTTCGCCCTACCCAGGTACTTGGGGAGTTTCTTGCCTTTTGGGAGGTCTGAGGTCTTCTGCCAGCATTCAGTAGGTGTTCTGTAGGAGTTGTTCCACTTGTAGATGTATTTCTGGTGTATCTGTGGGGAGGAAGGTAATCTCCGCGTCTTACTCTTCTGCCATCTTCCCAGCACCCCACCGCTTGTAATCTGTTTATAACCACAGTTTTATTTGCTATATAATTATACACAATAGCCAAAAGGTAGAAGCAACCCAAATATCTATCAACAGACGAACAGATAAACAGAATGGTATATACACATGATGAAGTATTTAGCCTTAAAAAGAAGGAAATTTTGACATATGCTACAGCATGGATGAGCCTTGAAGATATTATGCCAAGTGAAATAAGCTGGACGCAAAAGGGCAATATTGTATTATTCCACTTATATGAGATTAAACTCCTAGAGAGAAGTCAAACTCCTAGAGAAAAAAAGTTAAGTGGTGGTTGCCTGGAGTGCAAGTCGGCGGATGGGGAGTTACTATTTAATGGGCACAGAATTTCCTTTTGGAAAGGTGAAAAAGTTCTGGAAATAGATGGTGGCAGTTGCTGTAAAACGATGTAAATGTGCTTAATGCTACCGAACCGCACACTTAAAAATGGTTAAAATGGCAAATTTTATGTTATATATGTTTTAACCACACTAAAAATTATAAAAATTTCCTGATTTATCTCTAAGTTGGCCATCTGAATCTAGTGAAATCCATTGATTCTAATAATTGTTAAATCTATTGCATCCAGAGTTTAGAGCCAGAAAACCCAAACCATAGCTTGGTCTTCCTGAAGTTTTCAGATGGCTAGACCGTGATGAACAGTGAATTTCATGAAGTCAGAATCCTTAAATGCTGATGTTCTCCTTGCCAGCATTTTACACTAATAGTTCTGTTGTATAAATTAGTGTTCAGTTTAAAAGATACATAACTTTTTCTCTGAAATTTATATATGTTTATGAAGAAGTATGGTCACAGGGAAACTCAGTTTACTAGAGTTTGCCACAGGAAAAGATAGAGAGATGCTTGGCATTGCTTATTATTTAATTAATTTCTTTCCTCTTTCCAAAATTAGACCAAGAAAGTATTCTATTTTTATGAATGATTCTAGTTCAGAAGTGGGTTTTATGTGCTTTTTGTTAATCTCGAAATTAAGTGTTGTTTTGATTGTCTTTGATAATGGAGCAGACCAGATTTAACTTTCATGTTTATAAGTAAGTGCTTGCCTTCCATCTTCCTAGTTCATTGTGTAAGAGGCATTCTATCTCTAGTCATTTTTCTTTTTTATTAAGGTAGAATTTACATAAAATTGACCATTTTAAAGCAAACAATTCAGTGACATTTCGTACATTAACAGTGTTGTATGACTACCATCTCTGTCTAGTTTCAAAGCATTTTTATCACCCGAAAAGGAAACCCTGTACTCATTAAGCAGTTACTCATCCACTCTCCCTCCTGGTAACCACCAGTCTGCTTTTTGTTTCTGTGGATGATTTACCTATTCTGGATGCAAGCTTACTTCGTTTTATTGTGCTTTTGCTTTACTGCATTTTTTTTTTTTTTTTTAACAAATTGAAGGTTTGTGGCAACCCTGCAGCTAGAAGGTCTTTTGGCGCCATTTCTCCAACAGCATTTGCTTACTTTGTGTCACATTTTGGTAATTCTTGGAATATTTCAAACTTTTTCATTATTATATTTGTTCTGGTGATTAGTGATCTTTGATATTACAATTGTAATTGTTGTGGGGTGACACAAACTGTGCCTATATGAATGGGCAAACTTAATTGATAAATGTGTGTATTCTGACTGCCCCCCGACTGGCTGTTCCCCGTTACTCTCCCTCTCCTTGAGCCTCCCTATTCCCTGAGATATAACAATATTGAAATTAGGCCAATTAATAGCCCTACAGTGGCCTCTAAGTGTTCAAGTGAAAGGAAGGGTTGCACGTTCTCACTGTAAATCAAAAGCTAGAAATGATTAAGCTCGGTGAGGAAGGCATGTCAAAAGCTCAGCCTCTTGCACCAGTTAGCCAAGCTGGGAATGGAAAGGAAAAGTTCTTGAAGGAAATTAAAAGTCCTACTCCAGTGAACACATGAATGATAAGAAGGCACAACAGCCTTATGGTTGATACGCAGAAAGTTTTAGTGGTCTGGATAGATGATCAGACCAGCCACCACATTTCCTTAAGCCAAAGCCTAATCCATAGCAAGGCCCTCTCTTCAGTTCTTTGAAGGCTTAGAGAGGTTAAGGAAGCTGCAGAAGAAAAGTTTGAAGCTCGCAGAGGTTGTTTCATGGAAAGAAGCCATTTCTGTACCATAAAAATGCAAGGTGAAGCTGCAAATGGTGATGTAGAAGCTGTAATAAGTTATCCAGAAGGTCTAGATAAGACAATGAATGATGGTGGCTACACTAAACAACAGATTTTCAATGTAGACAAAACTCTCACAGCTAGAGAGGAGAAGTCAATGTCTGGCTTCAAGAACAGGCTGACCCTCTTGTTAGGGGCTAATGCAGCTGATGGCTTTAAGTTGAAGCTGATGCTCATTTACCGTTCCTAAAATCCTAGGGTCCTTGTGAATTATGGGCCTGTGCCCATAAATGGAAAAACAAAGCTTGGATGACAGCACATCAGTTTACAACATAATTTACTTAATGTTTTAAGCTCACTGTTGAGACCTAGTGCTCAGGAAAAAAGGATTCCTTCCAAAATATTAATGCTCATTGACAATGCACCTGGTCACCCAAGAGCTCTGATGGAGATGTACAGTGAGATTAATACTGTTTTCATGCCAGCTAACACAACATCCATTCTGTAGCCGACAGATCAAGGAGTTATTTTGAATTTCAAGTCTTGTTATTTAAGAAATATATTTCATAAGGCTATAGCTGCCATAGTTAGTGATTCCTTTGATGGATCTGGATAAAGTAAAGCCATTAAGAATATTTGTGATTCATGGGAAGAGGTCAAAATATCAACATACACAGGAGTTTGGAGGAAGTTGATTCTAATCCTCATGGATGACCTTGACTGGTTTAAGACTTCAGTGGAGGAAGTAACTGAAGATGTGGTAGAAATAGCAAGAAAACTAGAATTAGAAGTAGAGCCTGAAGATGTGCCTGAATTGCTGTAATATCATGATCAAACTAACAGATGAGGAGATGAATAAAGAACGTGGTTTCTGGAGATGGAATCTACTCCTGGCGAAGATACTGTGAAGATTGTTGAAATGACAATAAAGGAATTAGAATATTACATAAACTTAGTTGATAAAGCAGGGCAGGGTTTGAAAGAACTAACTCCAATTTTGAAAGAAGTCCTGCTATGGGTAAAATGGTATCAAACAGCATTACATGCTACCGAGAAATCATTCATGAAAGGAAGAGCCAGTCGCTGAGGCAGACTTCATTGTCGTCTTATTTTAAGCAGTTGCCACGGCCACCCCAGCCTTCACCCTGATCAGTCAGTAGCATCAACATCAATGTAAGACCCTCCACCAGCATAAAGAAAATGACTGAAGGCTCAGATGATGGGTAGCAGTTTTTAGCAATAAGTTTTTGTTTTTCGGTGTGTGGGCCTCTCACTGTTGTGGCCTCTCCTGTTGCGGAGCACAGGCTCCAGGCGTGCAGGCTCAGCGGCCATGGCTCACAGGCCTAGCCGCTCCGTGGCATGTGGGATCTTCCCGGACCGGGGCATGAACCCGTGTCCCCTGCATCGGCAGGCAGACTCTCAACCACTGCGCCACCAGGGAAGCCCCAATAAGTTATTTTTAAATTAAGGTATATACATTGTTTACTTAGACATAATGCTATTGCACACTTAATAGACTACAGTACAGTGTAAACATAACTTTTGTACACGCTATGAAACCAAAAAGTTTGTGTGACTCACTTTATTGCAATATTTGCTTTATTGCTGTGGTCTGGAACTGAACATGCAGTATCTCTGAGGTATGCCTGTATTTCGTATCAGTGGAGTCATACAATATGTGGTCTTCCGTGTCTGGTTTCTTTCACTTAGCATAATGTTTTCTAGGTTAGTTCACGTAGCATGTATCAATACTTCACTCCTTATGATTGAGTAATATTCCTTATATGTATATAACACAATTTGTTTATCCACTCATCTGTTGGTCTTTTAGTCATTTTTTATTAAAAACATAATCTAAAACCAGCTTATTCATTCATACAGTGAACATTTATGAAGCATCCATTATGTGTCAGGCAATGTGTTGGGTCCCAAGGATGTAAAAATGGCCATCATTTATAATTATAATGTGATACCTGCTGTAGTAGAGGTGTAACACAGTGTTTATACAACATAAGGGGTGGAGTGGTTAACACTGCTTGACAGGTGGATCTAATTCATCTTGCAAGCAGATTTTTCTGATGGCAAAGAGAAGACTATATAGATGTATTTCGTTCATTATAACTGTAGATCTCCATATTTGAAATGATAAGGTAGGTTCTTGAGGAGAGTACTCTTTATGGTGTTCTACTGCAGCTCACTGACAATAATTTTAGCTATTTTATTTCTAAGCTGTTTAGTCCCTCGTTATATATTACCTAAGGGGATAAGTGTTCTCATGAACTAGTTCCTTGGTCTGCCTAAGAATAGACTAAGATGCAGATGAGAGGCTTTTAGAGATTTGGGTTAGACTATACTTACCACCACAGATTGGTTATGTTCCAGTTGAATTCAGAGTGTATTAGCAGAACATAGGCAGATAAACATAGATAAACTACCACCTTATATTTCTTTGAAGCCAACCTGCTACAGGAATGTTGAGTCAGTTTCTGAGAAGAAGAAATTCTCTGTACATACTACTTTTCTCCTTCAGCAATCTTACGCTGTTAACTTCAGTGATGGCACAGCTCTCTGTTCAGTTGTCAAAAATTGATAAATTAGTTTGACATGTAGAACTGGAATGAGTCTTATATGAAAGCCTTGGAAATATAAAGTATGGTGGGAAATATAGAAAGAACAGATTTACTAGAAGAGAGTGCTAATGAGACATTAATGGGAGGTTTCTAAAAAAATTTTTCAGCCTACAACACAGCAGTCACCTCAGGATGAGCAGGAAAAGCTCTTGGATGAAGCCATACAGGCTGTGAAGGTCCAGTCATTCCAGATGAAGAGATGCCTGGTAAGAAGGACAATTGCAGTCTGTGTATTCCTAAGAACACATATGCAGTGTTCTCTAAAGTTGTATAGCACTACTGCTTCTGGTAAATCTAATCTTCAGTCCCACTTCCCTCAAGCACTGCTTGGAGCAGTTTCAACAGATAGCCCTATTGAAATATTTACTTACCATTATATTTATGTTTTGAGATTGTCTGTCTTCCCTACCAGAATGTAAGCTCCATGAGGACAAGAGATCCTGACTCCTATTTACATGTCACTATATTATCACCATACCCTATCTCACCTGAATTACTAGCCTCATTAGTTCTGTACCTCAGAACTGAGGAGTACTTGACAGTACTTGACAGTACTTGCTTGATAAATATTGGTTGAACAAGTGGATTTAAATGCTTTCAACTTGAATTATTCAGCTTTCCCCCCCTATCTTGAAGGATTTTATTTCTGTCCTGAATAGATACATTTTTTTCAGGAACTACCTTAAAAATCAGACCTATTTATATATTTTCATATTCTGAAAGGGTAGGAGATTATCTGTGTAGAAACTATAAATTCTCTGGATTAAAATTTAAGAAATGGAACCAAATAGGCTGGTACTTCAAGTTGTAAGTTGCTGTGTTGATGATGATAATAATATCTTGCCTTTGTAAAGTATCTTAGAGTTTCTAAAGCTTAGTAATATGCTCTTTTAACCAATTGTATCTACTGTATTGCTTTTCTCTCAAACCAATTTGTAAAAACAAAACTCTTGGAATGGAGAAAATGGGTGAGCATGGAGCTTGCTATTGCTTGCTTCTGTCTCTTTCTGTGTATGAATAGTGTTTCCTGTATCTAAAGGAATTGTCTGCATTTATGTGTTAAGTGGGCCACATGGACATTGTGAGGAGGAAAGCATAATTAAAGGAGTAGTCATTCCAGACATCTCTGAAGAGTATTTAACCTATGACCAAACCATTGTCAGAATAGTATCTTGCTTCAAAAGGATCAGTATGCCAGTTTTCTTTATTGCAGGTAAAATATGAATTGGTGGAGTTACAGTTTCAGTGTTGCTAGGGGTTGTAAAGACGAGTTATTGCCAGGAAGCTTGCAGCCCTAGATAAATTAGATTTGCTAAGCTTTGCAGCCCTGGTGAGGAGCTATGTTTCTTATTCTTTTCAGTAAACAGAAGGCAGGGTGAAACTAAACTTGATTTTTATGCGATTAAAATACTTTAGGTGCTGTATACTTATAAAACCGTGTAACAGATCCTTGGTGAAAGAGTTTATATAACCAAGTTAAATGTTTATTTAAATTAAGCATTCTCACCAATTCTCTTGGTATTTCTGTAGGACAAAAACAAGCTTATGGATGCTCTGAAACATGCTTCTAATATGCTTGGTGAACTTCGGACTTCTATGTTATCACCAAAGAGCTACTATGAACTTTGTATCTTTTGAATGTTGAAGAATGAACATTTTGATCATACTTTTTTCTCGATAAGGCCATATTTTGTTTGTTCCTTAAGTTTTTCTGAAGTTGTGTTATTGTCTTAACCAAATAGTACTCCTCCATGCAAATGTGCTCAGTGAGAAAAAGAAAAACTTAGTATCAGAAACCCTTTTTCTATGCGTAAATTTCAAGTGGGTTGTTGTTACATCTCAATTTTCAGACTCTCATGAAGGTTATTGAAAGTATTAGACAATTAGTTCTTTTTGCTTGTTTGTTTTTTAATTTGTTTTGGGCTGTGCTGGGTCTTCGTTGCTGTGCGCGGACTTTATTTGCGGTGAGCGGGGGCTACTCTTCGTTGCGGTGCGCAGGCTTCTCATTGCAGTGGCTTCTCTTGTTGCATAGCACAGGCTCTAGGCTTGCGGGCTTCAGTAGTTGTAGCACACTGGCTCAGTAGTTGTGGCTCGCAGGCTCTAGAGCACAGGCTCAGTAGTTGTGGCACACAGGCTTAGTTCCTCTGCGGCATGTGGGATCTTCCCGGACCAGGGCTCAAACCTGTGTCCCCTGTTTTGGCAGGCGGATTCTTAACTACTGCGCCACCAGAGAAGTCCCTAGGCAGTTGGTTCTTTAATGCTAAGATTTTGTAATGCAGGACTCTGATATGGAAAGGAAATCAATGCTTTGCCATTTCAAAACCCTTTAGTAGTCTGACAGGCAATCTTGTTTTTGTTGCCTTGCTTTACCAGACATCTTTTAAAACCCTCATTTTAAAGTAGGGAAAGCCCAGAAGAAATTCTCTCTTTACTTAATTTAAAAATGCTCTCATACATGACTAACATTTAAGAAATTTGCCCAATACAGTAGTTCCCTGGTGGCCTAGTGATTACGATTCTAGTTTTTCACTGCCATGGCCCAGTTTCAGTCCCTTGTTGGGGAACTAAGATCCCACAAGCTGCGTGGTGTGGCCAAAAAATAAAAAAATAAATTAAATAAAGAAATGGCAATATCAAAAAAAAGAAAAACAGAAATTTGCCCAATAATTTAATGACTCCAACAAGTTGCAGAGTATTGCTTAGGTTGACTTAGCTTTGAATCCTTAATGATAATTAAAAGATATGGCTATTTCTGATGAACTGCACTACTTGGAAGTTTACCTGACAGATGAGTTTGCTAAAGGAAGAAAAGTGGCAGATCTCTATGAACTTGTACAGTATGCTGGAAACATTATCCCAAGGCTGTAAGTTATTAAGACTGTGAGGGCTTTTATATCTGCATTTCCCACTTTATGTTATATCCCTTAAAATCAGCAGCTTTTTTAAACCAAGTTTAAGGTTATTTAATTTCTTAACGAATAGAGGTTAACATTCCGACAGTGATTAAGGTTTTAGAGTAAAATTAGTTTTACTTTTTATAGATTATTGAGGAACTTTGGAAATAGGAAAAATGGACATATTTTGTTTAATTTCTTGACTACTAGAAAAATTAATATAATGACAATTATAAGAGACCTAATGTGTTTAAAGGTGATGATATATATATAAAAATGGAGGGGTGTCAGTAAACAGTTATATTTTAAATCAAACGATATTTTCTTCATTGTGCAGGAGAAAACCTGCTCCCTGTCTTGTTTTTTTAATGTTTGTATATGCTATGTTTGAATATAATCAAATTCTTGACTTGAGTATTTTATATTTCTAATCTAATGTTGCCTCATAATTCTTCTAGTTATCTGTTGATCACAGTTGGAGTTGTATATGTCAAGTCATTTCCTCAATCCAGGAAAGATATTCTGAAAGATTTGGTAGAAATGTGCCGAGGTGTGCAGCACCCCTTGAGAGGTCTATTTCTTCGAAATTATCTACTTCAGTGTACCAGAAACATCTTACCTGATGAAGGAGAGCCAACAGAGTAAGTGCTTTTCTTTCTTGATTTAATTGTAGTATTTTTTTGTTGTAAAACATACAAAAAGTATAGAAGAGTATATAGAAGAAAATAAATATCAATAATTTTCCTGCCCAGAGTCAGCCACTGGTAGTATTTTTTTTCTTCTTTTTTGTTTTGTGGTACGCGGGCTTCTCACTGTTGTGGCCTCTCCCGTTGCGGAGCACAGGCTCTGGACGCACAGGCTCAGCGGCCATGGCTCACGGGCCCAGCCGCTCCGCGGCATGTGGGACTGGGCCACGAACCCATGTCCCCTGCATCGTCAGGCGGACTCTCAACCACTGTGCCACCAGGGAATCCCCACTGGTAGCATTTTGTGTATAGATTTCCTTTGAGACACAGAACTCCTCAGTATATGTGATGTGATACAAAATGTACTGTTATGAAAATTATGTGTGGATTATTAGTACCTGCTTTTTTCATGCAACATAATTGAGAGCATTTTTTTCATTCCATCAGATATTCTTTGAAAATGTGACTTTTTAAATGAGTTACATTTTGAAAATGGTATTTGTGATAAAATAATGAAATATGCTTAACTTTTTCTATGAGCTAGCCAGTTTTCATATTGTTTCTTGAATGTCTGTCAGTTTTTATAATTTGTCAACTTCTAGTTACCCCAGAGTATTAGTGATTTCAATTATCTGTGCACACAAATTAGATACTAACTCCAAAACAGAAAGCAAAAAGCCATTCAGAGAGAGCCCTATCTCTTATGTGAGCAGTATTCCAGCATCCGAGTCCATTGTGCTTTTATCCCACAAAAAGGGTAGATGGTCAGCCTGCTGTGGTCTCATCCAACTGGGTGAACTATTCATGAGACACGTTCCCTTGATTGAGGAACTTAATTCCCTTTTTCTAAAGTTTATTCATTTATTTCTAATGTGTATATTTTAGTGGTTTTTAGTATATCTGCATCATTTCCTTTTCAAAAGAAAAACTTTAATAAAAATTTAACCAATGCACAAGACAAAAAGTTTAAATGGTTTAGAAAAGACAAAAATTTAATGGTGTAGAGAAGATGGTGAGGTTATTTGCTTTATTATGATTTGACTCAGTTTTGAGCATTTAATTAGGCAATAAGCAAAAAATTTTGAAAACTCCTAAGTTCACCTTCTTAGGAGATGTAAAAATAAGGAGGAAATACTTGGTATCTTCCCTTGCAGAGCTTACAAAGCTTATACTCCAATTGAAAACATAAAATATTCAACAATAAAATGATGAGATAACAGTGACACTTGTAAGTGTCAACTTTTTTAGGCCTTTTGAATTAATGGAATACAATTCAAAGAACAAGTTTAGTTGGCCCAGGAAAGGGAGTGGTGGGGGAAGCGTTTTGTCCCTTTACACTTGAACTGTGTCCTCTCCCTGATGTTTTTTTCTCTTGAGTCTGTTCCCTTTGAAATTGAGCACTGAGCCAGTGAGGTTTAAAGTGTCTTTCATAAAGCATTTGGTGTATTAAAGAGGTAAGAAGGAAATGCACAAAGAAGAGGAATAGTAGTAATTTTTCCTATAATTTAAATACTGTATATAAAGATTTTTCCATTTCTTTGCAGTGAAGAAACAACTGGTGATATCAGTGATTCCATGGATTTTGTACTACTCAACTTTGCAGAAATGAACAAGCTCTGGGTTCGAATGCAGCATCAGGGACATAGCCGAGATAGAGAAAAAAGAGAACGAGAAAGACAAGAACTAAGGATTTTAGTGGGAACAAATTTGGTGCGCCTCAGTCAGTTGGAAGGTGTAAATGTGGAACGTTATAAACAGGTTTATATCTTTTTACTTTTCATCTTTTCTTATGTCGTGAGATGTAAATTGAAGTCTGATTTTTAAAATTGAAATATTTTTAAAAATAATATTACACTGAAAACCATTGACAATCAAAGAAGACTTAAATAAACTAAAAGATATATATTTTGAGTCTGTGCTTGTGGATTAGAAGACTCAATGTTATCAAGATACCAATTTTCTTTAAATTGAGATTTAGTATATTTTAACTATTGGTTTTGTAAGTCATATAGTTTGCAGCTACTAAATTCTGCCAATGTAGTGCAAAAGCAGGGAAATACAATGTGGAAACAATTTACAAAAATGGGCATTAAACTAGGTTTGCTGACCCCTAGAAGAGATGATCCAGAACAGACCTACATGTATATAATCAACTATTGTTGATAAGGGTGCAAAGGCAACCTTTCAACAAGTGATTCTGCAACAATTGGACATCTGTATGCAAACAAAGCCTCTAAACTGCAACCCATTTTCATGTAGAGAAACTAAAAAAAAAATGATCAAAGTCATAAGTGTGAAATTTGCAACTATGAAACTTTTAGAAGAAAACACGAAGGAAATCTTTGTAACCTTGAATTACATAAAGCTTTCCTAGGACACAAAAAGGACAAACCATAAAAGAAAAAAAACTGATGACATGGACTTTGGCTTTTATGAAATAGAAACCCAGAATTTTTTATTTAAAAATTCTGTAAAATTTCAAAGTTTAGTCTAGAAATGATATATATGTCAGAAAAATCTAAAATATGACTTTTAAACTAATAGCTCAAATGTGTTATTAGAGGAATTACTTAGGATTTTGAAAATAATTTTTTAACTCCTAAAAATTTTTTTTTCTCTTTTCAGATTGTTTTGACTGGCATATTGGAGCAAGTTGTGAATTGCAGGGATGCTTTGGCTCAAGAATATCTCATGGAGTGTATTATTCAGGTAAGTGAGAACATTTCAGGGTATTAAAGAACTCATTTTATATTTCATTAATTTTCATTGTTTTGGAAAAAAATCTTGATTGAAGAGAAATTAAGGTTTCCTGAATAAATCCCTTTCTCCTATTAATGTAACAACTTGGTCTTTATATTGATGTCTTTTTCTCCCAAAAATGTAGAAAAGATTAACATCCAAGTTTTCTAGGTATCGTTAGTTTTAGTTTAATTGTAGCTGTACTTTTGAATTGGTTCAAGATGGCAGAGTAGAAGGGCTTGCGCTCACTCCCTTTTGCGACAGCACCAGAATCACAACTCACTGCTGAACGATCATTGACAGGAAGCCACTGGAACTCACCAAAAAATATACCCCACATCCAAAGACTCCTGCTGCAATGAGACAGTAGGAGGGGCACAATCATGATAAAATCAATCCCGTAACCACTGGGTGGGCGACTCACAAACTGGAGAACAATTATACCTCAAAAGTCCACCCACTGGAGTGAAGGTTCTGAGCCCCGCCTCAGGCTTCCCAACCTGGGGGTCTGCCAAAGTGAGGAGAAATCCCCAGAGAATCAGACTTTGAAGGCCAGTGGGGTTTGATTGCAGGACTGACAGGAATGGGGGGAACAGAGACTGTACTCTCGGAGGGCACACACAAAGTAGTGTGTGCACCAGGACCAAGGGGGAAGGAGCAGACACCACAGGAGACTGAACCAGACCTACCTGATAGTGTTGGAAGGTCTCCTACAGAGGCAGGGGGCGGCTGTGGCTCACTGCGGGGACAAGGACACTGGCAGCAGAAGTTCTGGGAGTTACTTCTTGGTGTGAGTCCTCCCAGAGTCCGCCATTAGCCCCACCAAAGAGCCTTGTAGGCTCCAGTGTTGGATTGCCTCAGGCAAAACAACCAACAGGGAGGGAACTCAGCCTCACCCATCAGCAGACAAGCATATTAAACTTTTCCTGAGTTCTGCCTACCAGAGCAACACCCAGCTTTACCCACCATTAGTCCCTCCCAACAGGAAGCTTGCACAAGCCTCTTAGCCTCATCCACCAGAGGGCAGACAGCAGAAGCAAGAAGAACTACAGGCTTGCAGCCTGCTGAATGAAAACCACAATCGCAGAAAGATAGACAAAATGAAAAGGCAGAGGACTATGTCCCAGATGAAGGAACAGGATAAAACCCTGGAAAAACAACTAAATGAAGTGGAGATAGGCAACCTTCCAGAAAAAGAATTCCGAATAATGACACTGAAGATGATCCAGGACCTCGGAAAAAGAGTGGAGGAAAAGATTGAGAAGATGCAAGAAATGTTTAACAAATACATAGAAGAATTAATGAACAAACAAACAGATGAACAATACAATAACTGAAATGAAAAATACACTAGAAGAAATCAATAGCAGAATAACTGAGGCAAAGAAGAATGGGTAAGTGACCTGGAAGAAGGAATGGTAGAAATCATTGCGGTGACAGAGAATAAAGAAAAAAGAATGAAAAGAAATGAAGACAGCCTAAGAGACCTCTGGGACAACATTCAACGCACCAACATTGGCATTATAGGAGTCCCAGAAGGAGAAGAGAGAAAGAAAGGACCCAAGAAAATATTTGAAGAGATTGTAGTCGAAAGCTTCCCTAACATGGGAAAGAAAATAGCCACCCAAGTCCAGGAAGCACAGAGAGTCCCAGGCAAGATAAACCCAAGGAGAAACACGTTGAGACGCATAGTAATCAAATTGACAAAGATAAAGACAAAGAAAAATTATTAAAAGCAACAAGGGAAAAATGACAAATAACATACAGGGGAACTCCCATAAAGTTAACAGCTGATTTCTCAGCAGAAACTCTGCAAGCCAGAAGGGAATGGCATGATATATTTAAAGTGATGAAAGGGAAGAACCTACAACACAGAATACTCTACCCAGCAAGGATGTCATTCAGATTTGATGGAGAAATCAAAAGCTTTACAAACAAGCAAAAGCTAAGAGAACTCAGCACCACCAAACCAGCTCTACAATAAATGCTAAAGAAACTTCTCTAAGTGGGAAACACAAGAGTAGAAAAGGACCTACAAAAACAAACCCAAAACAATTAAGAAAATGGTAATAGGAACATACATATCGATAGTTACCTTAAATGTAAATGGGTTAAATGCTGCAACCATAAGACACAGACTGGCTGACTGGATACAAAAACAAGACCCTTATATATGCTGTCTACAAGAGACCCACTTCAGACCTAGGGACATATACAGACAGAAAGGAGGGGATCGAAAAAGATATTCCATGCAAATGGAAATCAAAAGAAACTGGAGTAGCAATACTCATATCAGATAAGATAGATTTAAAAATAAAGACTGTTACAAGAGATAAGGAAGGATACTACGTTAATGATCAAAGGATCAATCCAAGAAGAAAACATAACAATTATAAATATTTATGCACCTAACATAGGAGTACCTCAATACATAAGGCAAATGCTAACAGTGATAAAAGCGGAAATCAACAGTAACACAGTAATACTGGTGGACTTTAACACCTCACTTACACCAATAGAGAGATCATCCAGACAGAAAATAAATAATAAACACAAGCTTTAAATGACACAATAGACCAGATAGACTTAATTGATTTTTATAGGACATTCTACCCAAAAGTGGAAGAATAGACTTTTGTCTCAAGTACACAAGGAACGTTCTCCAGAATAGATCACATCTTGGGTCAAAAATCAAGCCTTGGGAAATTTAAGAAGACTGAAATTGTATCAAGTATCTTTACTGACCACAACGCTATGAGATTAGAAATCAATTACAGGAAAAAAAAACCTATAAAGCACACAAACACATGGAGGCTAAATAGTGCACTGCTAAATAACCAAGAGATCACTGAAGAAATCAAAGAAGAAATTTAAAAATACCTAGAAACAACTGACAATGAAAACACAGTGATCCAAAACCTATGGGACACAGCAAAAGGAGTTCTAAGAGGGAAGTTTACAGCAATTCAAGCCCACCTCAAGAAACAAGAAAATTCTCAAATAATCTAACCTTACACCTAAAGCAACTAGAAAAAGAAGAACAAACAAAACCCAAAGTTAGTAGAAGGAAAGAAATCATAAAGATCAGAGCAGAAATAAATGAAATAGAAACAACGAAAACAATAACAAAGATCTATAAAACTAAAAGCTGGTTCTTTGAGAAGATAAACAAAATTGATAAACCTTTAGCCAGGCTCATCATGAGAAAGAGGGAGAGGACTCAAATCAATAGAATTAGAAGTGAAAAGGAGAAGTTAACAATGGAAACCACAGAAATATAAAGCATTGTAAGAGACTACTACAAGCAACTCTATGCCAATAAAGTAGACAACCTGGAAGAAATGGACAAATTCTTAGAAAAATATAACCTTCCAAGACTGAACCAGGAAGAAATAGAAATTATAAACAGACCAATCACAAGTAATGAAATTGAAACTGTGATTAAAATCTTCCAACAAACAGAAGTTCAGGACCATATGGCTTCACAGGTGAATTCTGTCAAACATTTAGAGAAGAACTAACACCCAGTCTTCTCAAACTCTTAATATTGCAGAGGAAGGAACACTCCCAAACTCATTCTACAAGACCACCCTCACCCTGATATCAAAACCAGACAAAGATACTACAAAAAAAGAAAATTACAGACCAATGTCACTGATGAATATAGATGCAAAAATCCTCAACAAAATACTAGCAAACAGAATCCAGTAACACATTAAAAGGCTCATACACCATGATCAACTAGGATTTATCCCAGGGATGCAAGGATTCTACAATATATGCAAATCAATCAATGTGACACACCATATTAACAAATTGAAGGATAAAAACGATACGGTTATCTCAATAGATGCCACAAAAGCTTTTGACACAAGTCAACACCCATTTATGATAAAAACTCTTCAGAAGGTGGGCATAGAGGGAACCTACCTCAACATAATAAAGGCCATATATGACAAACCCACAACAAACATCATTCTCAATGGTGAAAAACTGAAAGCATTTCCTCTAAGATCAGGAACAATATAAGGATGTCCACTCTCGCCACTGTTATTCAACATAGTTTTGGAAGTCCTAGACACGGCAATCCAAGAAGAAAAAGGAATACAAATTGGAAAGGAAAAGGTTAAACTGTCTCTGCAGGTGACATGATACTGTACGTAGAAAATCCTAAAGATGCCACCAGGAAACTACTAGAGGTAATCAATGAATTTGGTAAAGTTGCCAGATACAAAATTAATACACAGAAATCTCTTGCATTCCTATACACTAACAACAAAAGATCAGAAAAAGAAATTAAGGAAATAATCCCATTCACCATTGCAACAAAAAGAATAAAATACCTAGGAATAAACTTACCTAAGGAGGTATAAGACTATAAGACACTGATGAAAGAAACCAAAGGTGACACAAACAGATGGAGAGATATACATGTTCTTGAATTGGAAGAATCAATATTGTGAAAATGACTACTACGTAAAGCAATCTACAGATTCAATGCAACCCCTATCAAATTACCAATGGCATTTTTTACAGAACTAGAACAAAAAGACTTAAAATTTGTATGGATATACAAAAGACCCCAAATAGCCAAAACAATCTTGAGAAAAAAAAAATGGAATTGAAGGAATGAGACTCCCTGACTTCCAAGTATACTACAAAGCTACAGTAGTCAAGACAATTTGGTACTGGCACAAAAACAAAAAAATCAATGGAACAGGACAGAAAGCCCAGAGATAAACCCATGCACATATGGTCACCTTATATTTGATAAAGGAGGCAAAAATATACAATGGAGAAAAGACAGTCTCTTCAATAAGTGGTGCTGGGAATACTGGACAGCTACATGTAAAAGAATAAAATTAGAACACTTCCTAACACCATACACAAAAATAAACTCAAAATGGATTAAAGATCTAAATGTAGGACTGGACACTATAAAACTCTTAGAGGAAAACACAAGAACACTCTTTGACATAAATCACAGCAAGATCCTTTTTGACCCACCTCCTAGAGTAATGGAAATGAAAACAAATAAACAAATGGGACCTAATGAAACTTAGCAGCTTTTGCACAGCAAAGGAAACTATACACAAGACAAAAAGACAACCCTTGGAATGGGAGAATATATTTGCAAAGAAATCAGCAAACAAGGATTAATCTCCCAAATACATAAACAGCTCGTGCAGCTCAATATCAAAAACACAACCCAATCAAAAAATGGACGGAAGACCTAAATAGACATTTCTCCAAAGAAGACATACAGATGGCCAAGAGGCACATGAAAAGCTGCTCAACATTACTAATTATTAGAGAAATGCAAATCAAAACCACAATGAGGTATCACCTTACACTGGTTAGAATGACCATCATCAGAAAATCTACAAACAATAAGTGCTGGAGAAGGTGTGGAGAAAAGGGAACCCTCTTGCACTGTTGGTGGGAATGTAAATTGATACAGCCACTATGGAGAACAGTATGGAAGTTCCTTAAAAAGCTAAAAATAGAATTACCATATGACCCAGCAATACCACTACTGGCATATACCCAGAGAAAACCATAATTCAAAAAGACACATGCACCCAAATGTTCATTGCACACTATTTACAATAGCCAGGTCATGGAAGCAACCTAAATTCCCATTGACAGACGAATGAATAAAGATGTGGTACATATATACAATGGAATATTACTCAGCCGTACAAAGGAATGAAATTGGGTCATTCGTAGAGACGTGGATGGACCTAGAGACTGTCATACAGAATGAAGTAAGTCAGAAAGAGAAAAACAAATATTGTCTATTCATGCATATATGTGTAATCTAGAAAAATGGTACAGATGAACTGGTTTGCAAGGCAGAAACGGAGACACAGATGCAGAGGACAAACGTATGGACACTAAATGGGGGAAGCAGGGGTGTGGGGTTGTGGTGGTGGGATGAATTGGGAGATTGGGACTGACATACATACACTAATGTGTATAAAATAGATAACTAATAAGAACCTGCTATATAGCACAGGAAGCTTTAGTTCGCTGTACAGTGGAAACTAACACAACAGTGTAAAACAACTATACCACAATTAAAAAAAGAAAAAAGGGAAATAAAATAAAGACAGAGTTGTTAACACTACCAGATGGGCCATATTGGAAGCTGATGCAAAGGAAAAATACTGATCTTCCTTAACTTAAAATTTTGATAGTTTGGTTTGTCATTTTTTGGCATTACTGAGTCTCATTTTTCTTACCTTGAAATGGGACTAACAGAGATCCTTATAAAATTGTCAGGAGCATTAAATAAATAAATATAAACCTGGAAAAAAAATTGTAGGTGTACTTTGGTTAATAGAATATTTCTTTCTGGGGTTATGTTTAGAGAGGCTTAAAAGTGATGTATTTGAATTTGGTTTTATAAGATTAAAATGATTTTTTCCCCCCACAAATATGAACTTTAAATACTAAGTCCAGAATATTGTGTGAAATGCTTTTTCTAATTGATCTTTACTATTTGGTTTTAATAATAATTGAGTATTATTTGATTTTCAGGTTTTCCCTGACGAATTCCACCTTCAAACTTTGAATCCTTTTCTTCGGGCCTGTGCTGAGTTACACCAAAATGTAAATGTGAAAAACATAATCATTGCTTTAATTGATAGGTAAGAATTTCCAACACTGGAGGGCAGATGTTCTGACTTGGGAATAATGAATTTAAAACATTTTTGTGAATTCTTTTTTTCTGTTCCATCTTTATTAATATTTTTGATGTAGTTACACTAGTTCTGTAAGTCTGAGTACTTACTAAGTGCTTGTCTAGCTTACGCATGAAATAAGTTTAGCTCTTAATTGTACAGGGGTCATGAAGGTAATATATTTTAATCTATGCATTTAATTGGCATTTAAAGACATTATACAGACCTAAGATGTTAGTCATAAATCCAGATTTTATAATTCCAAAGATCACTGAAGAGCAAAACTTGTTTTTTACCATGATGAAAGTATCTTGGGCTTCCCTGGTGGCACAGTGGTTAAGAATCCACCTGCCAATGCAGGGGACACAGGTTTGATCACTAGTCCAGGAAGATCCCACGTGCCATGGAGCAACTAAGCCTGTGCACCACAACTACTGAGCCTGTGCTCTAGAGCCTGTGAGACACAACTGCTGGGCCCACGTGCCACAACTACTGAATCCCACGTGCCTAGAGCCCGTGCTCCGCAACAAGAGAAGCCACCACAATGAGAAGCCCGCACACCACAACGAAGAATAGCCCCCGCTCGCCGCAACTAAAGAAAGCCCGCGTGCAGCAATGAAGACCCAACACAGCCAAAAATAAATTAATTATAAAAAAAAGAAAGTTATCTTTCAGTGGGAACCAGTTTGATCTGGAGTCTTCTTTATCAAGTAGCCATAAATATAGATGATTAAGAATGTTCAGGTAGGGCTTCCCTGGTGGCGCACTGGTTGAGAGTCCGCCTGCCGATGCAGGGGACACGGGTTCGTGCCCCGGTCCGGGAGGATCCCACATGCCGCGCAGCGGCTGGGCCCGTGAGCCATGGCCGCTGAGCCTGTGCGTCCGGAGCCTGTGCTCCGCAACGGGAGAGGCCACAACAGTGGAAGGCCCTCGTACCGCAAAAAACCAAAAAAAAGGACGTTCAGGTAATCACTGCATCATCACATGTTTTTAAAGAAGAATTTTCAAGTATTAAAAATGTTAGTAAATCCTCTTTAAGTTTGACTTCTTTAGCCTTTGGTCTTCGTTAAAAGTATAAAACTTGGCCTTCAATAATAGCTTTAATGAGTGCATGCTGGGTGCTAGTACATAGTATGTGTCCTGCTTGTGAGCATACACTCATTGACATTATGAAACCAGAAACCCAAGGGTAGATTTATTTCTGCAAATACTTTTTATTATATTTTAAATATCTAAGTTATTAGTTTTAAAGTCTGAGAATTTATATAGCAGAATTCTTCAAATTATCTTGTCAGTCCTGGACATTAAGAATTATAAGTTACTTGGCCATGCTCTTTTTTTTTTTTTTTTAAACATTTCTCTTTTTTTATTAATTTATTTTATTTTTTGCCTGCACTATGTGTTAGTTGTGGCATGTGGGATTTTCATTGAGGCATGCGGGATCTTTTGTTGTGGCACTCAGGCTTCTTTCTAGTTGTGGTATGCGGGTTTTCTCTCTGTAGTTGTGGCATGCAGGCTTCTTTCTAGTTGTGGTACACGGGTTTTCTCTCGTTGTGGCATGTGGGCTCCAAGGCGCATGTGCTCTGTAGTTTGTGGCACACAGGCTCTCTGGTTGAGGTGTGTGAGTTCAGTAGTTGTGGCCTGGAGGCTTAATTCCCCCGCAGCATTTGGGATCTTAGTTCCCCAACCAGGGATCCCACCCGCATTCCCTGCACTGTTAAGTGGATTCTTTACCACTGCACCACCAGTAAAGTCCTCTATTTGGGCATACTCTTAATGGAAGCTAATAACTGGATTTTCCTATGTTGGGTGTATTGTCACTTAACCGTTTCTGTCAGTAGTGGTTCTTCTGTGCATAACAAAATGTGCGTCTAGTTGTAACCATGATAAACACTTAGTGATAATGGAACAGACGTTATTTTGTATAGTTTAAGATGTGGTAAAAAGTTAGCTTTACTACTTTTAGAATTAGTTGTGTTTTAAACTTTTCAGTAGTAAAAATGCAGTGTCTTAAAAGAGTCTAGGCGCTTTTTATGTTTAAAAGGTTATTTTTTATAATCATGGCTGTTGAATACGTTTATCACCTTTAATACATTTCTATCCATATCTACTTAATTAATTTGGCAGAATTGGCCTGTCGAAAATTTGTTGTGTATGGTATAAAGTAAGAATACAGTGAAATAAGGCATCATTGGTAAAACTGTTTCATTAAAAATGAATTGAGGGAATGGTCAGCTACGTTCCCTGTCCTTCTTAAAAATCTCTTTAGGAGAAAGGTTCTAGGAGAAATACACTTGGAGAAAATACAGAACAGCATAAAGAATAAAATGTCATCCATGATCCCACTACCCAGATCCCTATATCCTTTTAAATAAAGATTATTTTCTTTTTTAGATTAGCTTTATTTGCTCACCGTGAAGATGGACCTGGAATTCCAACAGATATTAAACTTTTTGACATATTTTCACAGCAGGTGGCTACAGTAATACAGGTTTGTATGGCTTTGTTCCTAAGTTCTCAAAACTTTCAAACTTCTCAGGTGGTAGTTCCTCTTCTAATTGTTTAAAATAAATTCCATGGTTTTTCTGAACATTCCAGTCGAGACAAGACATGCCTTCGGAGGACGTTGTATCTTTACAAGTCTCTCTCATTAATCTCGCTATGAAGTGTTATCCTGATCGTGTGGACTATGTTGATAAAGTTCTAGAAACAACAGTGGAGATATTTAATAAGCTCAACCTTGAACAGTAAGTAAAAGTTAAACATTTTTGTAAAAACCTTTGTAAAGCACTTTTTTGTCCCAGATTTATTTTTCTTTTGCAATTCCTTTTTGAAATGTTAGCGTTCATCTTGTTTTAAGTATTTGTTAGATCGACATGCTTGGTACTAATCAGGGCAGAAAGTGGCAACCAACTGCTTGGCTGTGTACATTGATCAAGTAGTGGCACTCATAGATCATAGCAGTCTTCAGGGACCAGTGTCTCCAATTCAGACCCCTTTGTATATATGGGTGAGTTAGTTTTTAAACTGGTAAGGAAACTATTTATATCAAGCAGTATTTCCATGAGAAGTGGTTTCCTACAGATAAGTAAGATGTGAAAAAATTAGGGAGGCATGTATGTATTTAAGGTGTGGAAATTAATTGGTTTAAATTTTTCTCTATTTTGAGCTTTGATTTTGATACCATCAAGGATAGTATAATATTCTGTTGTCTACTTGCATCTTCTTCAACTATGCTGTCCTGGACCTGTTGCATCCTCTAGTGGCCACTGTGGGCAGTTCTGATCCCTTTATGTTTTCCCAGCAGTCCTCTTACTGTCCCATCCTTCACTGCTTCTGAACATGTGGTCAATTTGGGACCCTCCTTGCCCTATACCCTTCCTTGCCCAATCTAGGCCCCTCCTTGCCCCTCCTTGCCGTATATATATAGGCCCCTATATATACACTCGCGTAATCTTTCCGCTTTCCATCTCTCCTCCAGTGGTTTAGTTAACATCTGGAAGATTTCTTTTTCTTTTACCTCTTTTTATTCCTCCTTTTTCTTTTTGTCACTCCCATTTTTTGTGAACTCAAAAACATTCCAGATCTTGAATAAGTGATGTATCTATATCTTCCCCCACTAAGTGAGTTTTAAAGTAAAATTAGACAAAATAAAAAATTAGAAATCCCAACCTCTAAAGGTCTTATAAATGCCTGGATATTCTTCAGCCCCCACGGAATGTTCCTAATTTCATCCTGCTTTTCCTTAGTCATCAACATCTGATGCAGAAGAAATAATTTATGTATTTTTCTATTTTGTTGAATTGCTATTTTTGCATGGCTTTGTCACCCTGAATGTACCGTACTTACTGGCTGCCCTAGAAACCTAACTACCACTTAAAATACTTCCCTTAGAAATACCACATTCTAGACAGGCATTTTAACTCCAGGTATACAACCTGTTTATGAATTGGAGACTAGCATAACTTATTGTATCAATAGGACATTAATAGATGAATAAATGTGCTTAGAAAGACATCTGATAAACCTCTCTTGGAAGTCATTGGGGTGTTTTGGGGTGGTGTGATTCACTTGACCCATTTCCTTTAATATTATAAATGAAAAATTTCAAATTTTTGTGAATCAAGTGCTGTCTGTGTATATAAGAAGTTAATTTCATTCACTAAAGGGCTGCTGTTTTTCTTTTTGCAGTATTGCTACCAGTAGTGCAGTTTCAAAGGAGCTCACCAGACTTTTGAAGATACCTGTTGACACTTACAACAATATTTTAACAGTCTTGAAATTAAAACATTTTCACCCACTCTTTGAGTACTTTGACTATGAGTCCAGAAAAAGCATGAGTTGTTATGTGCTTAGTAATGTTCTGGATTATAACACAGAAATTGTCTCTCAAGACCAGGTAAGAGAATACCCACATGCTTTATTAGAAAAACAGAGACAATGTAGTTATGGTTTTAGACCTTGAGACAAACACATGAGATGGGCGGGGAGGGTAATTTACTACGAAAAAAAAGTTACAAGTAGCTTATTCATTATATAAATGAGATAATTGGGGATGTATAAAGAAGAAATTATAAAATAACTATAACCCACCAGGAAGAGAGGTCCATTGATTAACTATTGATTAACATTTGGTGCGTCTCTTTCTAAATGTTTATATGTGTACCAACATGCATATACTTTCATACAGAAGAAGGAATTATGTTGTTGATACTATTTCATAACTACACAACTAGAAATGCTTTTGTCAGTGGCATTATATGCTGATTGTTTCACCCCAGTGGGTTTCTGTCTCTCATGATACAGGTGGATTCCATAATGAATTTGGTATCCACGTTGATTCAGGATCAGCCAGATCAACCTGTAGAAGACCCTGACCCAGAGGACTTTGCTGATGAGCAGAGCCTTGTGGGCAGATTCATTCATCTTCTACGGTCTGAGGACCCTGATCAGCAGTACTTGGTATGAGTTAACTCTTACTATACCCCTTCAACAACTTCTAATGAAGTCATGTGTAGATGTGTCTCAAATGGTCTAATCCAGCTTGTGGTATTAAAAGGTTTTGAAAGAATTGAAACTGAATAAGAGATTAACTGAACTTTATGATTAAATGCATAATTGTTTGTAAACTTCTGGAGCTTATGAAGAACAAGTTGGTTGCTGTCATTTCTTTTGAAGACTTCTTAAGAATTTTAGAAAAGCCTATCTTCCTTTAGTTGGGTGTCCTATAATCAGTCTCTGTCCATTTTCTTTTTGAACTGTGTGTTACTTGTAGAATTGTTCATTTGTTTTTCATAATAAACTTTTAAAGTATGAGTAAAATCCTTATATTCAACTGTGTATATGTTTCCAAGGTTTGCAAATAGAAGTTGTTTGTGTTTGCCACATGGAAAATGTGTGAAGACTTTAAAATTAAAATTGCCTTTTTCTTAACCCCCTTTTCCTGGAAAAAAACAATCAGATGAGATTCTCCCTTTCTTTGTCCTTAGTCCTCAATAAACCTTTGTGAAATGAATAAAACATGTTGCCTGAATAGGAGTATTGGTGACTGATACTGGACAATTTATGTTTATGAAAGGTAGCACATATGGCTGCCTAATTATCGTTTGGGCAAAGTAGTTTAACCATTGTTGGATGCATGAGGCTAAGTGTTAGTAATGAAGAACACCTTTATTTGAGGATGAGTCCTGACTTTCTTCCTGTGTTGACTTTGTCATAGTTGACACTCTCGTACTTCTTCATAGCCATTGTGAAAAAGAAGCTGATTTCTTTTGGTAGTGCGATAGTCTTCAACTTGGCTTAGTGTCAGATAATCTGTGCACTGTGTGTGATCTATACCTAGTGGCTGGCTCCATTGTTCAGATGTTTTAACTGATTCCCTTATGTTTCTGTGTCACATGGCCTATGTGTGTTTTCATTTTTTGTTGTATACCAAATGTAGTAGTTAGGAAGTATGCTTTCCACCTGTGGCCAGTTGGTTATGCCATGTACAGAAACACCTTTAAGGTGAGGATCATTAGCTGTGACTTCCCCAAGGGGGAATGCATTCTCTTCCTATCCATCTATGACTGTCAGAGAAATTTACAAAACCTGAATATGTCACACACTGTGACACACATATTAAGTTATTTCATGAATTCTTGTGTTTTTTTTTCTGAAACAACCAGACATTTGTTTACTAATGGCTCTTTTTTAAAGTGTGTTACCATTTCCCTTGACTTAAATGGTCTTAATGTTTTTCTGAAGTAGGAGGTGTGATATACCAGCAATATGCATATTTTTTGTATCATAATAATAGCGAATATTTTGAGTACATGCCTTGTGTTAGTACTGGTAACACTTTACATCTGTTACTTGATCTTCCCAGCAACCTTAAGAGAAATATACTGCCCCATTTTTCAAATGAAACTTACAGCTAAGAGAAGGTAAATATTAATGTGCCCAGGGTCACACAGATAGTAAGTGTTAGAATCTACTTCTAACTGTATCTGTCTTCAGAGCCTGTGCTCTTTATCATCACAGTATACTTCTCAAATGTGTATATGAACATGTATTTATATCTGCCCCTGACTAGCTATGTAACTTTGGGCAAGTTATACAACCTCTCTGAACCTCAGTCTTCCCCATTTGTGAAATGGGTTTAGTATTTGTCTCTAGGGTGATTGTGATGACTCGGCAAGATAAGAAATGTAAAAGTATACCATGAAGTCTGGTATATCATATATATTCAAAAAATGGTAGCAATCATGATGATTAGAGCTCCCATTTAATTTTATAAGTGATTAATTATAGTTTCTATAATTACAGAAAAGATGAATGGGTTTTGTTTGTTTTGGTCAGATTTTAAACACAGCACGAAAACATTTTGGAGCTGGTGGAAATCAGCGGATTCGCTTCACACTGCCACCTTTGGTATTTGCAGCTTACCAGCTGGCTTTTCGCTACAAAGAGAATTCTAAAGTGGTGGGTTTACTTTTAAGTATGTCACTAATTTTTTCCCTTTTTCCTCTGTGTATGTGTTTTAGTTTATCATTATAGAAAATTTCAAACATATACAAATAGATAATGGTGTAATAAAATCCCAGTTTCAATAACTCTCAATTCATTACTCATCCTGTGTTATACTTAAGTATCACTGTTGACAATAGTGATGTTGGTAGATAAGATTACATACTAGTTGAGGAATCACATAAAAAACACTTAGAAATGAAAGATTAAAACAGTTTAAATTTATGTTAGAAGTTTTTCCTGTGTCTAAAGATCACTTGTGAGACATCTATAAGTTTATTACAAAATGGCTCAGAATGCTTTAGTTTCTCAAGAACGATTTTATTTTCTTGGGAGTCTTTATGATGTACTAATTCTGAAGTGATATAATAATCTTATTCAGAGGTTGCAGTACATAACAAGTAAGATCTAATTCATGTTAGCTTTGCCTAATGAAAGGGCCCAGCGTTGCATAATTGCTGCTCTCTAAAAGCCTGTAATTGAATAATTTTATGAGTTGTGTACATTTTTTAATGAGCTTAGTCCTTTTACAAACAGGATTATGGCTAAGTCTTCAGTGGTGTACTTTTGTAGAAAATATCCTAATCTGGGAGTTCCCTGGCCATCCAGTGGTTAGGACTCTGCTTTCACTGCCGAGGGCCCAGGTTGCATCCCTAATTGGGGAACTAAAATCCCACAAGCCTCACGGCGCAGCGAAAAAAAAAGACCCTAACCTAACGTACCTGAAAGTTGGACAGTCAGGTTTATATTAAGGAACAAACACCATAAACTTTATTTTCTAATAATGGAGAAACAAGGTATATTCAGTAGACTTACCAGTATGACATAGCATGCCTTTGGCCAGTTTTTATGAGGCCAGCCTCTCATAGTTCCTTTTTCCCAATATTTTATGGATAGGTGTTTGTGAATGTAACAATAAAAAAAGCAACGAGCATTTACTTACTATGTGCCGTACACTGTGCCAAGGAGTATAAACTTGGATTATTGCATTTAGTCCTTGTAAAAGTCTGTGACTATTATCCTCTCTTAAAAGTGAAAAGAATCAATTGCATTAATAAGAAATTTGGATGGTCAAACATGGATAAAATATTTAACCTCACTACTAATTGTAACAGTGAACCTTTTTAGAAATCAAACTGGTAAAGAAAAAAGAAAAATAAGGTTCAGCAATGGCCGTGGTGTGATGAGAATTCATTCTCATCTAGTAATGGTGGGAATGTGAATTACTACAGTCTTTCTAGAAAACTCTGGCAGTGTGTAACTAGAGCCTTAAAAAACCCAGTATTTCCACTTCTGAATTTATACTAAAGAAAAAATTAGGGATTCAATAAAGCTTTGTGTTTACAGACCATTTGTTATATTACATTTATTTCCAAAAGGAAGTAGTTAAGTAAATTATGCTATATCCAGTTTGTGGAATATTTTCTAATGATTAAAATGATTTTAAATAACTTTAGTATCATGAGGAAAATTATGACAAAATAAGTGAAAGAAAAGAAGTTGAATACATGCAGCATGAGCCCAATTTAATTCTTCAGTAGGTACTTTAAAGTAGAAAACCATACACAGAGGATCCCAGTTACATTATATTTGCATAGAAAAAAGAAAGGAAGACATTAACATTAGAATGTTATCAGTGATTATTGCTGGGTGGTAGATTTAGGGATGGTTTCAATTTTTAAAAAATTCTTTTGTGTATTTTCCTAATTTTGTCCAATTTGGGAATATGTTGCTTTTTCTGATGGAAAAAAACAAATACCAAGTATATAAAAATTACAAAGCCAGTGACTTCAAATGGATGTTTTGAGAAGACATCCTGCTTGATTTCCTTGTGTACTCCACAGATGAGACAGAAGATAGCAGGAAAACTGTGAACTCAATTTTAACACTTTTCCTGTTTGTTCTATAGACATTTTATATAAAAAGAATATTCTTAAGAAAGTTAATCTTGAACTTAAAGTAATTTAAACTATTTTTTTTTGTTTTAGGATGACAAATGGGAAAAGAAATGCCAGAAGATTTTTTCATTTGCTCACCAGACTATCAGTGCTTTGATCAAAGCAGAGCTGGCAGAATTACCCTTAAGACTTTTTCTTCAGGGCGCTCTAGCTGCTGGAGAAATTGGTTTTGAAAATCATGAAACAGTAGCATATGAATTTATGTCCCAGGTGTGATCTGCTCTCTTTCTGGGATGTTTAATACGTTTGCTCTGTTCAGTCACCTGTCTGTAGTTAGTGGTGGTGGTGCACATGGATTTACTCTTCACTGAATTTATAACTACCCCTTTCTCACCATCTTGATGGGAAATACTATGCTTCTTAACACTATAGTTTTATTGACTGGTTTGGAGCAGGAAAATTGATCAGTTATTGGGTGCTAATGAGATTGAAGATTTTCCAGTGGGTCATGGTAAAAACTGTTTCATGGGGGAAAAAAATTCCTTTGTTATTCATTTTGGGAACCCTGGATTAAACAAAAGTTAAAACAAGTTTCTTTGTTGCAACTTGTCAGCAACTTTGTCTTGTGCCTCTCCAAGCGAGGGCACTGCGTATTCTGATCTGAACCATATTCTGATCTGAATGACTCACAGGATGGGGCTTTGATGGGAAATACTTTGGAAAATGCTCTAGTAGATGGTTGGTCCCTAAAGGTCACTTCTGCTTTGTGTGTACCAGGCATTTTCTCTGTATGAAGATGAAATCAGTGATTCCAAAGCACAGCTGGCTGCCATCACCTTGATCATTGGTACTTTTGAGAGGATGAAGTGCTTCAGTGAAGAAAATCATGAACCCTTGAGGACTCAGTGTGCTCTTGCTGCATCCAAACTTCTGAAGAAACCTGATCAGGGCCGAGCTGTGAGCACCTGTGCACATCTCTTCTGGTCTGGCAGAAACACAGACAAAAATGGGGAGGAGGTAAGGTGGGAGGTCATTCCTAACCAACAGTGTTAGAGGAGAGGGGATCATTGATAGGGAACGGCTGCTGGGGCCTTTTGCCTTGGAGGTGAAACGTGCAGTGCTTGGAAACCTGACAAAGAATATTGCTTTGTTTTGTTAAAAGAAACGAAATGGACAGTAACATATAGAGTTACATCCTGTGGTGAAGCCTCCACTTTGAGGATTTTGTAACGTAGCAAGTTTGTACCACTATCTTTAAAAAATATACAAAATACATAAATATAAAACATTTAACATATAAATATATAAAACAAATAATATATTTGTTTTAAAATATAGCTTTGTGGGCTTCCCTGGTGGTGCAGTGGTTGAGAGTCCGCTTGCCGATGCAGGGGACATGCGTTCGTGCCCCGGTCCGGGAAGATCCCACATGCCGTGGAGCAGCTGGGCCCGTGAGCAATGGCCACTGAGCCTGTGCGTCCGGAACCTGTGCTCCGCAACGGGAGAGGCCACAACAGTGGGAGGCCTGCGTACCGCAAAAATAAATAAATAATATAAATAATAAAATATAGCTGTGTACTTTAAAAAATGAAGAGAATTTAAATTGGTTTTGTCCTTTTAAAATATGAAAGAGCCACTGTAGTGTGTTTATTTCTTTGTGTGAAATGGGACATTTGTGATTCATTAATCTCTTTAATACTCCCCTCACTCCCTTTATTCTAGCTTCACGGAGGCAAGAGGGTAATGGAATGCCTAAAGAAAGCTCTAAAAATAGCAAATCAGTGCATGGACCCCTCTTTACAAGTGCAACTTTTTATAGAAATTCTGAACAGATATATCTATTTTTATGAAAAGGAAAATGATGCGGTAAGTGAATAATAAATTGCTGTTAGTGAACTATTTTCCTTTCCTACTCTTAGATTTGATACATACAAAAGTTTATCATCCTGATACTTTTCTTTTTTGTTTACAAGGGTCAGAGTTTGGAGAATCTACCTAGTGGTCTCTTTCATTCTCCAAAATTCTTCTCTGTCTATATAGATGCATCTTACAGAAGAGCTTATTATGTGCAAGAAAATTCTTATCTCTTTTGTTTATGAATATTTTATAAAATAGTCACTCTCCGTTTAAAAAATAAAAAATAATTTACAAATGCTGAATAGTAGGCTGATTTGTCATCCCATAAAAGTGTAGAATAATTCCCAAATAAAGGATGGATCAATATTTGTAGGTTAAGTAAAATTTTGCTTTGGTTCTTTTACTGGTTTATGATTTTCTGTATTTCCATTAAGTTTTTTTTTTTTCAGTTGTTGTTTTGGATGAATGTCCAATAGTTGTTGCTCAAACCAGAAATCATGTTCTCATCTCTTTTTTCTTTTTTTTTTCTTTGTTTTCATAATCTGGTAACTGCTGAGAGTAACACAAGCTCCTCAAAACATTTTTATTAAATTACATTATTTTTTGTGTGTGTGTGGTACATGCTTGATGGTAACATTGTTTTTTTGTAGGTCACGATTCAGGTTTTGAATCAGCTTATCCAAAAGATTCGAGAAGACCTCCCAAATCTTGAGTCCAGTGAAGAAACAGAGCAGATTAACAAACATTTTCATAACACACTGGAGCATTTGCGCTTGAGGCGGGAATCACCGGAATCTGAGGGGCCAATTTACGAGGGTCTCATCCTTTAGAAAGGAGCCAGGCTCACCATCCTCCTTTCCATGTACATCCAGTAAGGGTTTTATTATACTAGGCTTCCCTTCCATAGATTGTGCCTTTCAGAAATGCTGAGGTAGGTTTCCCATTTCTTACCTGTGGTGTGTTTTACCCAGTACCTCCAGACAACTCACCTTCAAGACCTTAATAAAATTATTCACTTCATAAGTGTTCAGGTCTGTCTGATCACCCTAAGTAGCATGATTGATCTGCTATTTTAAATTCCTGTGATCTGTTTAAAAAAAAAACGAACAAAAAAAGCCAAAAAAACCCCACTTATCTCTGTGACTAATGAAGCTCTCCTTCCTTTTTTTCTGTTTTGTTTCATTGTTGAGTGTGTAATTTCCTTCATTACTTGGGAGTACTAACCAGAAAGTGTCTGTCTCTCTGTTCTGAGATTAATTTAGAGGAAAGGAATACTGTTTGTGAAATTCAGCTTGGGCTTCTCCTGAAATGCAAGATAAGGCCATGTGTAATATTTTCCCTAAAATTAGAGTATATTAATGCATGTTTGAGAATTTTAAAGCACCATGGTCTAAACCAGAAGCTATATTTTGCATATTTGGACTCAGCCATCCATTAAGAACTTAGGTTGTCCACTGGACATATTTATCAAAATAATTTTGTTCTAAATAGTATAAAATAGAAAATTTGTGATCTATATAATTTATGTATAACCTTCATTGTTGTAAATTTAGGGGGAAATGCATCATACAATTATGATTTTTTTTTCACCAGTGAAACAATAAAAGTTGCTATTAACAATTTTGGACCTTCTTCCTTTCATACTACCTTAATTCATAAAAGGAACTAGTAGAATATATGGAGTTTATTGTATATTCTCAACGTTCACAACACTCACTTGTTCAACTGTTCACTTGTTTTAAACACTTATTGAGCAGGACACCATCTACTCTTTTAGTCATATTTACTCATTTGCTTTCTTCAGCCTTACTCTTCTTTCCTAGGAATGATACCTCCACATAAACTCCCAAAAGCCTCCCACCTATATCAGTTATCTATTGTGTGACAAATTATCCCAAAACTCAGTGTCTTAAAACAGACATTTATCTCACAGTTCTCTGGATCAGCAATTTGGGAGTTTAGCTGGGAATAAAATGGATTGATAGGATAGTGTGTGCAAATTTGGTAAAATTACATAAGCTTGAGCCACAATGATTTTAAACCTTAAATAGGATACATCCACAGGAGATGGGTGTTACAAAACGCTTTTTGTCAACTATTTTTACCTTCCTACACATCCCCTGGACCAATGATTTTCAAGCTTTATCAAACATACAAATCACATGAGGGTCTTGGTAAAGTGCAGATTCTGGAATTCACCAGGTCCGGGGTGGGGCCCAAGAGTGTATATTTCGAATAAACCCCCAGGTACACCCCCCCCACACACAACATATTGCCAGTCCAGGGACCACACTGAATAACAATGCCCTAGATGGAAATTCCATAGACGTTGTTTTCGTAAATAAATTTTATTTATTTATTTATTTATGGCTGTGTTGGATCTTCGCTGCTGCTCACGGGCCCTCCCTAGTTGCTGCGAGCGGGGGCCATTCCTTGCTGCGGTGCGCGGGCTTATTGCAGTGGCCTCTCTTGGTTGCGGAGCACAGGCTCCAGGTGCACAGGCCTAGTATTTGCGGCACTTGGGCTCAGTTGTGGCACACGGGCTTAGTTACTCCGCAGCATGTGGGAATCTTCCCGGACCAGGGATTGAACCTATGTGCCCTGCATTGGCAGGCGGACTCCCAAGCACTATGCTACCAGGGAAGTCCCCACAGGCAACATTTTAACAGTACTTGGAATAACTTATTTCACTTGTTTCTTAGATGGTTCTCACGTTTCCTTGTGGCAAACACTAAGAAGGGGGTGACAGTGGCCTAGAGAAGTGTTTGTGACTGTCTATCCTTGAGTATAGGGGCTTAGGCAATCCAGTACAGGAGGCATTTCTGTCATGTGTACTATATGACAGTGGATCTTGGCTTTCCCAGGGCACAGCAATTTAATGAATGCTTTTTGGAAACTCAAGTGTTAGAGCAAGTCGGTACAGAATAGTTAGCTGAAATCAGCTACAGGAGCCAGACGGACATCTCATAGAGTAGTGGACATCAATCCCATGACAGGCAGCTCAGAGGATCATGAGCAAAATGTAGGGGGCGCACGTGGGATCTTCCCGGACCAGGGATCAAACCCGTTTCCCCTGCATTGGCAGGCAGATTCTTAACCACTGTGCCACCAGGCAAGTCCTGGAATGTTATCTTTTAAGGAGTTGTCTTGTTAATTCTAGGAGAATGTTGCTCTTTATGGTTGAGCAGGTATTTCTGCCAAGGGGGGAGGTTTGGTCAATGCATAATGCAGATACACAATGCGCAGTAGGAGGCAGTGAGGAGGCCAAAGGACAGGAAAATATATGTAAATTTTTTCTTGTCTCGCTATAAGATATGAATTTTATTTCACAATACTCATGTCCTGATTTGCTTATTGATGAATGCTATAAACGTTTATTGTGCACTGATTATGTGCCAGATACTGAGCAATGCACTAGGAGTTAGTGATAAGAAAGCAAACATGTTTCTTGCTCGCATGGAGCTACTGTTTAAAAGGGAGAAAGGAATAACAGAGAAGTGTAAATTGTGATAAATCTTATATAGGAAAAATGCAGGAGACTATAAAGTCAGTATTACTTTGATATCAAAACCAGACAAAGGCATCACAAGAAAAGAAACCTACAGAAAATGTCTTATAAATATGGATGCAAAGATCCTCAACAAAATACTAGCAAATTGAATCCAGCAGTACATAACATGGATAACACCATGGCCAAGTGAGGTTTATCCCAGGGATGCAAGATTGGTTTAATATTTTAAAATCATTAATGTAATACACCACTTCAATAGAATAAAGGACAAAAGCCACATGATTATCTCAAGACATAGGAAAAGCATTTGAGAAAGTTCAACACCCCTTCTTGATAAACACTCAGTAAAATACAAATAGAAGGCAACTTCCTCAGCCTGATAAAGTCAGGAAAAATCCACAGGTAAGATTATACTTAGTGGTAGAAGAATGGATGCTTTCTCCCTAAGATCAGGAACAAGACATAGATGTTAGCTCTTGCAATTTCTTCTCCTTTTTCATTTCTAATTCTATTGATTTGAGTCTTCTCCCTTTTTTTCTTGATGAGTCTGGCTAATGGTTTATCAATTTTGTTTATCTTCTCAAAGAACCAGCTTTTAGTTTTATTGATCTTTGCTATTGTTTCCTTCATTTCTTTTTCATTTATTTCTGATCTGATTTTTATGAGTTTTTTCCTTCTGCTAACTTGGGGGTTTTTTTGTTCTTCTTCCTCTAATTGCTTTAGGTGCAAGGTTAGGTTGTTTATTCGAGATGTTTCCTGTTTCTTAAGGTAGGATTGTATTGCTATAAACTTCCCTCTTAGAACTGCTTTTGCTGCATCCCATAGATTTTGGGTCATCGTGTCTCCATTGTCATTTGTTTCTAGGTATTTTTTAATTTCCTCTTTGATTTCTTCAGTGATCACTTCGTTATTAAAGTAGTGTATTGTTTAGCCTCCATGTTTTTGTATTTTTTACAGATCTTTTCCTGTAATTGATATCTAGTCTCATGGCGTTGTGGTCGGAAAAGATACTTGATACAATTTCAATTTTCTTAAATTTACCAAGGCTTGATCTGTGACCCAAGATATGATCTATCCTGGAGAATGTTCCATGAGCACTAGAGAAAAATGTGTATTCTGTTGTTTTTGGATGGAGTGTCCTATAAATATCAATTAAGTCCATCTTGTTTAATGTATCACTTAAAGCTTGTGTTTCCTTATTTATTTTCATTTTGGATGATCTGTCCATTGGTGAAAGTGGGGTGTTAAAGTCCCCTACTATGAATGTGTTACTGTCGATTTCCCCTTTTATGGCTGTTAGTATTTGCCTTATGTATTGAGGTGCTCCTATGTTGGGTGCATAAATATTTACAATTGTTATATCATCTTCTTGGATCGATCCCTTGATCATTATGTAGTGTCCTTCTTTGTCTCTTCTAATAGTCTTTATTTTTTTTTTTTTTTATTTTTTTTTTTTTTGTTTGTTTGTTTTTTTGCGGTACGCAGGCCTCTCACTGTCGTGGCCTCTCCCGTCGCGGAGCACAGGCTCCAGACGCGCAGGCTCAGCGACCATGGCTCACGGGCCCAGCCGCTCCGCGGCACGTGGGATCTTCCCGGACTGGGGCACGAACCTGTGTCCCCTGCAACGGCAGGCGGATTCCCAACCACTGCGCCACCAGGGAAGTCCCTAATAGTCTTTATTTTAAAGTCTATTTTGTCTGATATGAGAATTGCTACTCCAGCTTTCTTTTGGTTTCCATTTGCATGAAATATCTTTTTCCATCCCCTTACTTTCCGTATGTATGTGTCTCTAGGTTTGAAGTGGGTCTCTTGTACACAGCAAATATATGGGTCTTGTTTTTGTATCCATTCAGCCAATCTGTGTCTTTTGGTGGGAGCATTGAATCCATTTACATTTAAGGTAATTATCGATATGTATGTTCCTATTCCCATTTTCCATATTATTTTGGGTTCATTATTGTAGGTCTTTTCCTTCTCTTGTGTTCCTTGCCTAGAGAAGTTCCTTTAGCAGTTGATGTACAGCTGGTTTGGTGGTGCTGAACTCTCTCAGCGTTTGCTTGTCTGTAAAGGTTTTAATTTCTCCATCAAATCTGAATGAGATCCTTGCTGGGTAGAGTAATCTTGGTTGTAGGTTTTTCTCCTTCATCACTTTAAATATGTCCTGCCAGTCCCTTCTGGCTTGCAGAATTTCTGCTGAAAGATCAGCTGTTAACCTTATGGGGATTCCCTTGTGTGTTATTTGTTGTTTTTCCCTTGCTGCTTTTAATATGTTTCCTTTGTATTTAATTTTTGACAGTTTGATTAATATGTGTCTTCGTGTATTTCTCCTTGTATTTATCCTGTATGGGACTCTCTGTGCTTCCTGGACTTGATTAACTATTTCCTTTCCCATATTAGGGAAGTTTTCAACTATAATCTCTTCAAATATTTTCTCAGTCCCTTTCTTTTTTTCTTCTTCTTCTGGAATCCCTATAATTCAAATGTTGGTGCGTTTAATGTTGTCCCAGAGGTCTCTGAGACTGTCCTCAGTTCTTTTCATTCTTTTTTCTTTATTCTGGTCTGCAGTAGTTATTTCCACTATTTTATCTTCCAGGTCACTTATCCATTCTTCTGCCTCAGTTATTCTGCTATTGATCCCATCTAGAGTATTTTTCATTTCATTTATTGTGTTGTTTATCATTGTTTGTTTCATCTTTAGTTCTTCTAGGTCCTTGTTAAATGTTTCTTGCATTTTGTCTATTCTATTTCCAAGATTTTGGATCATCTTTACTCTCATTATTCTGAATTCTTTTTCAGGTAGACTGCCTATTTCCTCTTCATTTGTTAGGTTTGGTGGGTTTTTATCTTGTTCCTTCATCTGCTGTGTGTTTTTCTGTCTTCTCATTTTGCTTATCTTACTGTGTTTGGGGTCTCCTTTTTTCAGGCTGCAGGTTCGTAGTTCCTGTTGTTTCTGGTGTCTGTCCCCAGTGGCTAAGGTTGGTTCAGTGGGTTGTGTAGGCTTCCTGGTGGAGGGGACTAGTGCCTGTGTTCTAGTGGATGAGGCTGGATCTTGTATTTCTGGTGGGCAGGTCCACGTCTGATTGTGTGTTTTGAGGTGTCTGTGGACTTATGATTTTAGGCAGCCTCTCTGCTAATGGGTGGGGTTGTGTTCCCTGTCTTGCTAGTTGTTTGGCATAGGATGTTCAGCACTGTAGCTTGCTGGTCGTTGAGTGAAGCTGGGTGCTGGTGTTGAGATGGAGATCTCTGGGAGATTTTCGCTGTTTGATATTATGTGGAGCTGGGAGGTCTCATGTGGACCAGTGACCTGAAGTTGGCTCTCCCACCTCAGAGGCACAGCACTGACTCCTGGCTGCAGCACCAAGAGCCTTTCGTCCACACGGCTCAGAATAAAAGGGAGAAAAAGTAGAAAGAAAGAATTAGTAGAAGTAGAAAGAAAGAACGAAAGAAAGGAAGGAGAGAAGGAGAGGGGAGGGAGGGAGGAAGGAAGGAAGGAAGGAGGGAAGGAAGGAAAAAAAAGAAAGAAGATGAAGTAAAATAAAGTAAGATAGAATATAATAAAGTTATTAAAATTAAAAAATATTTATTAAGAGAAAAAAACAGACGGATAGAACCCTAGGACAAATGGTGGAAGCAAAGCTATACAGACAAAATCTCACACAGAAGCATACACATACACAGTCACAAAAAAAGGAAAAGGGGAAAAAATCATAAATCTTGCTCTCGAAGTCCACCTCCTTAATTAGGGATGATTTGTTATCTATTCATGTATTCCACAGATGCAGGGTACCTCAAATTGATTGTGGAGTTTTAAACCGCTGCTTCTGAGGCTGCTGGGAGAGATTTCCCTTTCTCTTTGTTCTCACAGCTCCTAGAGGCTTAGCTTTGGATTTGGCCCCGTCTCTGCGTGTAGGTCGCCGGAGGGCGTCTGTTCTTCGCTCAGACAGGACGTGGTTAAAGGAGCAGCTGGTTCGGGGGCTCTGGCTCACTCAGGCCGGGGGGAGGGAGGGGTATGGAGTGCGGGGCGAGCCTGCGGCGGCAGAGGCCAGCTTGACGTTGCACCAGCCTGAGGCGCGCCATGCGTTCTCCCGGGGGAGTTGTCCCTGGATCCCGGGACCCTGGCAGTGGCGGGCTGCACAGGCTCCCTGGAAGGGGGGTGTGGATAGTGACCTGTGCTCACACACAGGCTTCTTGGTGGCAGCAGCAGCAGCCTTAGCGTCTCATGCCTGTCTCTGGGGTCCGCGCTGTTAGCCGCGGCTCGTGCCTGTCTCTGGAGCTCCTTTAAGCGGCGCTCTTAATCCTCTCTCCTCGCGCACCAGAAAACAAAGAGGGAAGAAAAAGTCTCTTGCCTCTTTGGCAGGTCCAGACTTTTCCCCAGACTCCCTTCCGGCCAGCCGTGGCGCACTAACCCGCTGGAGGCTGTGTTCACGCCGCCAACCCCAGTCCACTTCCGGCGCTCCGACCGAAGCTCGAGCCTCAGCTCCCAGCCTCGCCCGCCCCGGTGGGAGAGCAGACAAGCTTCTCGGGCTGGTGAGTGCCGGTTGGCACCCATCCTTTGTGCGGGAATCTCTCCACTTTGCCCCCCGCACCCTGTTACTGTGCTCTCCTCCGCGGCCCTGAAGCTTTCCCCTTCCGCCACCCGCAGTCACCGCCGGCGAAGGAGCTTCTAGTGTGTGGAAACATTTCCTCCTTCACAGCTCCCTCCCACTGGTGCAAGTCCTGTCCCTATCCTTTTGTCTTTGTTTATTCTTTTTTCTTTTGCCCTACCCAGGTACATGGGGGGTTTCTTGCCTTTTGGGAGGTATGAGGTCTTCTGCCAGCGTTCAGTAGGTGTTCTGTAGAAGTTTTTCCACGTGTAGATGTAATTCTGGTGTATCTGTGGGGAGGAAGGTGATCTCCGCGTCTTACTCTGCCGCCATCTTCCCGGAAGCCCCAGCTCTTGCCATTTCTATTCAACATTGTACTGGAGGTTCTTCTAGCCAGAGCAGTTAGGCAAGAAAAAGAAATAAAAGGCATTCAGAATGAAAAAGAAGAAGTAAAACAATTTCTATTTGCAGATGACATGATCTTATCAAGGAAATGCAAATTTAAGGCATAATGAGATAGCACTATATACCTACTAAAGTGGCCAAATTAAAAACAAAAAACACATGTTGGTGAGGATGTGGAACAACTGGAACCCTCATTTATTGCTGGTAGTAATGGAAAATGGTATAGCCACTTGTAATAGAGTTCTCTATTAACTGAAATATATATACATATATACACATACATATGTATGTATATATACATACATATGTATGTGTATATATGTATATATACATACATATATATATGTATGATGTATATATGTATGTATGTGTGTGTGTATATATATATATATATACACACACACACACACACACACACACACACACACACACACACACAGGTCCTAAGATCTGCAGGGTGAGTCAGTAAGCTGGAGACCTAGGAGAGCTCATGGTAGTTCCACAGTCCAATTCCAGAGGCCTGAGAACCAGGAGAGCTGATGGTATAGTTTCAGCCCAAAGACCAGCAGGCTTGAGATCAAGGAAGAGCAAATGTTTCAGTTCTGTCTTATCCTGAAGGTTTTAGCCCAGTACCCCTGCAAAGAGGGCCCTGCCTAGGATTCCCTCTAATTGGTGGCATTTATCCCAAGTCTGACTACACTCACTGGGTATTCTCTTGTTTAATATGCCTCTCCCCTGCTGGACCATGAGCTCCGTGAGGTAAGAGTTAGGTTTATTTGTTCTCTTCTAATCCCTGGAGCCTCGCACAAGGCCCAGAGGCTCTAGAGGAAACTGGCTGAAAGGACTTCTCAGTGCTTTACCAAGTGCTAAAGATTTATTTTGAAAGTTTAAGCTTCCCTCTAGTGGAAAATACAAGCCAAAATTCGAGCCTAGCTTTTATTCTTTGTTTTTGTCAATGAGAGCCCCAGACTCTCAGACCAGAGAAGCAGAGACCTAGCATCTCTTCTCTCCCTGCCGTGGAGTAGACATCGTGGGCTACCTGCCCACCCTGGGCCCTCGTGGAGCTCCCCACAACTGCTGATGGAGGTACAGGCCTCCCCCAGTGGGACCCCTCCCAGGATCTGGGGGCTCTCCCCACCCTTCTCTGATGTTCAGAATTTGCACTGTCTTTGTCCTTGTCTGTGCTCAGAAACCCATTCGTATGGATGTGGGAACACATTCTAAAGCAGGACAATGGGGGCCATGCTGGGCTTCTCTCCCCCACGGGTCAAAGTCCTGAGCTGCACACTTTAGAGAGTGCTTCTGTCCTGGGGAAACTGGTGGGCTGGTTTGGGGGCAGAGGGCCCCCAATACAGGCCGCATTCCCTGACCCTGACTTTGGTTATGGTAATAATGTTGAATCTGTGGTTCTGGGTAGGGGGTCTCTGGGCAGCAGCAGCAGCAGAAATGGCCCAGATCTGGCCATTTGACTCTAAACCTGAGCCTTTGGCTAATGGCATCATAAAATTGCACTATGTATAAAAGGAGCAGTATCAATTTAGTTTGTTCCTTTACTAAGTGAAGTTTAGTAGTAGTTACCAGCAGTACAAAGATGAATCTGACATGGTACTTGTCTTCAAAGAACCACAGCCTCTGACGCAATGTCACAAGTAGACTAGGCCTCAGAAGTTGCAAACTGGTGGTCTACAGATATGTTTTATTTGGCTGGCACAGTGTTTAAGTTGTGAAAAATTGGTTGCCAATCTTTTTTTTTCTTAATTAACATTTTAAAAAAATTAATTAATTAATTTATTCTCGGCTGCACTAGGTCTTCGTTGCTGCATGTGGGCTTCTCACTGAACGTGGCTTCTCTTGTTACGGAGCACGAGCTCTAGGCATGCGGGCTTCAGTAGTTGTGGCTCGGGCTTTAGAGCACAGACTCACTAGTTGTGGCACATGGGCTTAGTTGCTCTGCGGCATGTGGGATCCCCCTGGACCAGGGCTCGAACCTGTGTCCCCTACATTGGCAGACAGATTCTTAACCACTGCACCACCAGAGAAGACCCGGTTGCCAATCTTTTAATATGGGAAATTTCTTATAAAAATCTAGACTTCTGGCTTCAGTTGGAAAACCAACATGGCAACATGGGATCCATACCCATCACTTCTCACGGGACTCGCACCAGTGCCCACTTCTCTCCTTCTGTCACCCGCCTGGCCATTCCGGGCACTGCATTGAGACCCCTGTGCTAGGAATAGCAAGAGGGGAGCAATTAATTCTGGAAGCAGGTGAGAGAGTGGGTGAGTCCTCTCAGGTGCGGTGACTTCCCAGGTGCCATCTCGACAGCCTGCATGGGAGATGGTGGTGGCCACAGGGGCTGTGGCAGGGAGGGTGGGATGAGATGAGAGCCTTATGAGCTGGAGGATGGGCAGCACTTGGCTTTGCAGCATTCAGGAACGTGAATCATGAATGAGAGCTCCAGGTCAAGTTTTCCAGCAGGAGATGAAACTGAAATAGCTGCAGGAGAGAACTCAGGTCTGAAGATCTCTGTATCAAACATGAATTATGTTACTTGAGGACTGGGGATCTTGTTGAAACGCAGATTCTAGTCCAGCAGATCTGGGGGTAGGGGAGGGACTCTGCATTTCTAACAAGCTCCTGGTCCCTGGACTGTACTTTGAGCAGCTGGGGCTTAGAACAGAGGTTGTGATCCTAGTGGGCTGTGGGCCAAATTTGGCCTGGGAAATAAGGTTTTTCTGGGTTGTATAGTATTTACATTAAAAAAAAAGTTGCTAACAGCTTAAAATCAGGCATTTTCACATAAAAGTCTGAATCTGTCTTCACCACTCATCATTCTCTATTACATCACTGAATTTTATTTTATTTTATTATTTTTCATAATTGAATCTTGCTTGTTAATTGATTTTTTACTTGTTCATTGTGCATCTCCACTAGGCTGTGAATTCCATGTGGGCAGGACCTTGTCTGCTTGTTTGCCCCTGCTTCCCTTGAGCCTAGAACAAAGTCTGGCACACAGTCTATACTCTCTATATTTATTATTTGTCAAGTGAACTAGCACATCTGCTTTCCTGTGTGCTCACAGTGAGTGCCACTGTCCACACTTGGCCTTCTTCACTCACTTCTGTTACCTCCTGATGAAGGTGGACTCAGGAAAATGCCCTTGGGAGTCCCCTAGGTTTAGGGGATCTGAGAAGGAGGAAGAAGAATGAAGGCAGGAAGGAGAACCAGAAGAGTGAAGGACCAGAAGAGAGAAGGCCTGGAGGCCAGGGGAGGAAGGACTATGGAAGGGGATGCTGGGCTGTCAGTGCTGCAGTGGGTGGAGGGCGATGGGAGCGAGGGAGGGCAGGCTTCTGGAGGAAGCTACTGGCCGTTGAGAAAGCAGGAGAGGAAAGGCACTACCCCAGAGCAATTTGGTGCTATCCAGAAAGTGTGGAGGCAGTATCTCAAGATTGCAGTTGGGCTTTGGGAAGTTTTTAGGGGAGGGCAGTAAGTTTCGAGCCCCTGTGTAGACAGAGTATAAGGACCTAGTGGTGAGAAAGAGAGTGAAGATATAAAAAGGACTGGGAATAATGGGTGCCACCCCACCTAAGGCAGGTGGAAGGCTGTGATGGGCTGCAGATGGAGGGATTGGAAAGGAAGAATTAAAAAACCCTTTCCTTAGGATAAGGGGGAGGGGGCAGGAAAAGCAAACTCCCAAGAAATGTGTGCTCCTAAAAGGTCTCCACTTAGGGGAAAACTCTTAAAAACTTTCCATATAATCCATGCAAGCATAGTTTGGAAATGTATCCAGTTTAATAAGTGATTTGCCCTTAATATCATTTCAGCTGTGAGGGATCTGAGAGACTTTAGCCCAAGGTTTTCCTTTAAGGCAGTAAGTGGAAATGTCTTCCGTGTGATAACTGTCATGACCAGGCTCTTGTCTTTCTGTGGGACTCATCTTCCTGGTGTTCTGGTAACCTCTGCTGTTGCCAGCCATCTCAGGTCTGACTAGTCATGGCCTGGCAGAGCCATTAAAATGTGGATTCAGGAATTTGGCTGGTTTTTAATACTGGCACTGCTGGGTTAAATTGGGCATTTCTTAATTTCTTGGTGACTCCATGTCGTCACCTGTAAAATGGGAATAACAATAATATTTCCTGTCTCATAGGATGGTTTTTGAAGATTGAATAAGTTACTGCAGATAAAATATGCAGGGGTGTCTTGCACACAGTACTTAACAAATGTTAGCTATTATCATTGGAGGTTATAGTTGTTGATTAATAAATGTAGGTAAAACATACTTTTACATTCTAAATATTATTTGACATTCTTTGAAAATATCCTCTGTGTGTAGGTAGTGAATGAAAGAGGGGGAGAGAGAGAAAAAGCGAGAGAGCAACTGATTTTTGGTGGTGAAAAGTTTGGAGCCATCTAGGCCAATATACTATTAGAACTGAACATGCTCTTCTGAGAGGTGAAGTGACTTGCCCAAGGTAATACCAGTAGTAATGGAAGAAACAAGTCTAAATACTATGTTTTTTGAATCTCAAGCCAGTGCCTTTTCCGCTCTACCTCACTTCCAGGTATGGCTTGTTAGTTTTTCGGAACTCATCCCAAATTATGTCCTAATTCAACTTTGTCCAAGTTCGTCCCAGTAAACAAAAAGAGCAAGAGCTTGGACGAGAAGAGCAGTCCTTCCGGCCAGTAGATGGCGCTCAGGCACTGCAACCGGGGTGGGTGGAGGCTGAAGGGGCCGCAAACTTTCCTTTAATTGGTCAAACAGCCTCGGCCCACTATCCAATCAGAAGCGGCTGCTTCATCGCATTACTGGGCCGGGCGGCCGCCCGCGGAAATTTGAAATGGCTGACGGGCTGCTGGCTGGTGGTGGGTTGGGGTCGGAGGCGATGGCGCGGGACCATGAGCGCACCGGCTGGGCTGCGGAAGAGGAGCCGGCGCCCCTCGGGAAAGGTGAGCACCCGTCGTGACGGGCCGGCGGAGCCGCCGCCTGCGACAGACCGTGTCGGCAGCGCGGGGGGCGTCGGGACTCTCCGAGGGCGCTTGGGGCGCAGGCCTTCCGGACCTTGCAGGCCAGGGTGGCGGCGGTGGCTGGGCGACGCCCCTACGTCGAAGTCAGGAGGTACCTAGGGCAACTCCCCCCGCCCAATCTGGCCTCAGTTTCCTCGAGCCAGGAGGGAACTGGGCCGGGCTGGGAATTCCTACTCTTGCTGTCTGGGTGGGCCCCCCGGGCTTTGTGCACGCGTTTGTGAGTCCAGAGTGGGCGCATTTTTAAAATTTGCATCTCAAAGGAGATCACGTACCATACTTCCCTTTACCGAAAGAGAAGAAACTTGAACGCTTGGCCTAGTTGGCTGCATCTAAGCCTGCACTGAGCATTGAGGGCCGGTGACATGCCCAAGGATAGGGGAGCCAATTTGGGACAGAGTCTAAAAGTAGAACCCAGGTCTAATTCTCAGTCCTTTCTACCTCTTCATGGAGACTCCGTTTTTTCCCCCTGATATTTTAAGGTGGTTTTACTTTAACATTTTCAGTTGTATTGTGTAGTGGAAAGAGTCCTGGAGAAGTGAGAGAACATAGGTGTGACTTAACTCCTCTACCAACCACTCTTGTGAACTGGCAACAGTCACTTGGCTTCAGTTTGCCCATCTGGAAAACAGGTAGTGGTGCTACGGAGTGGTGAAGATGAAGTGAAATGATGTGTGAAAAGAAATACTTTCAAATTGGATCTAAAGAATTGTGCTGAAGTAAGGTGTTCTTTTTAATTGTAAGACACACATAACAAAATTTACCATCTTAACCATTTTTAAGTGTACAGTTCAGTGGTATTAAACACATTCACATTGTTGTGTAGCCATCACCACCCTCTGTTACCATGGTTCTTTTCATCTTGTGAACTGAAACTCTATACCTATTGAATAATAAACCCCCAATCACCCCTCCCCCCAGCTCCTGGCAACCACCTTTATACTTTGTCTTTATGATATGATTTTGACTAAGTACCTCATATCAGTGGAATTGCACAGTATTTGTCTTTCTGTGACTGGCTTACTTCACGCAGTATAATGTTCATCCAACACTTGTAATTTCCTTCTTTTTTTTTTTTTTTTTTTTTTTTTTTTTTGCCGTACGCTGGCCTCTCACTATTGTGGCCTCTCCCGTTGTGGAGCACAGGCTCCGGACGCGCAGGCTCAGCGGCCATGGCTCACGGGCCCAGCCACTCCGTGGCATGTGGGATCCTCCCGGACCGGGGTACGAACCCGTGTCCCCTGCATTGGCAGGCAGACTCTCAACCACTGCGCCACCAGGGAAGCCCTCCTTCCTTTTTAAAGCTAAATAATTTTAGCTATTGTGAATAATGCTGCTATGAACATCGGTGTACAAATATCTCTTGGAGACCCTGCTTTCAGTTCTTTTGGAAATTGCTGGGTTGTCATATGGTAATTCTATTTAAAAACTTTTGAGGAATCACCATACTGTTTTCTGCGGTGGCTGAACCGTTTTACATGCCTACCCACAGTGCACAAGGGTTCCTGTTTCCCCATATCCTCGCCAACACTTGTTTTCTTTCTTTCTTTTTTTTTTTTGCGGTACGTGGGCCTCTCACTGTTGTGGCCTCTCCCGTTGTGGAGCACAGGCTCCGGACGCGCAGGCTCAGCGGCCATGGCTCATGGGGCCCAGCCGCTCTGCGGCATGTGGGATCTTCCTGGACCAGGGCACGAACCTGTGTCCCCTGCATTGGCAGGCGGACTCTCAACCACTGCGCCACCAGGGAAGCCCAACACTTGTTTTCTTGATAGTTTTTCTTGTTGTTTTTTGGATAATAGTCACCTAATGTGTGTGAGATGATGGTATTATTTCTTTAACAAACATTTATGTTATGTGGTGGGTACTGTTGTAAGTGATTAACATATAGTTTATTCTCTTAATTTTATTGAAGTTGGCATATGTTTTCATCTTCCTTTAGGTACAGAGAGATTGTTACACAGCAGGTGAGGTATTGATGTCCTTCTGAGGCTCAGGTGCATTGATAATCTGTAAGCAGGAAGCCCTTCACTACACCTTGGTCACTTTGTTGCCATGTCCAAACTTGTACTGCTTGCTGCACGACAGGCCAATGAATTGAGAGACGAGTTGTTGGGGCAAGGAATAGAGACTTTATTTGGAAATCCAGCTGACTAAGAAGATGGTGGAATAGAGTCCCAAAGAACCATCTTGCCAAAGTTAGAATTCAGGCTTCTTTTATACTAAAAGGGGAGAGGTTGTGGCTGGTTGTTGCAAATTTCTTGGTGTCAGAATCCTTTGTTCTTGCATCTATCCAGGTAGGTCAGGTCAGGATGTTCCTGTAAACCTACAACAAGACAAATGTTATTCTCTGTTTAGCAACTTTTTATCTCTATATGAGTGGAAAAGTGTTATACCTTTAAAGGTCAGAGCTTTGAGAAGGGGCTAGCCTGTGTATTTCAGGCTACAGGCAACATTCTTGTATCAAAAGCAATAGGATACAAAGGGTAAAGTACAAGAAACAGATCCAGTATGGAGTCAGATTTGTTCTTCCCTATTACAGTCTGTGGGGTCACATAATTCTGGTGGCCTGAACAGGGGCAGAGAAGTGGAAGGAGGGAGAAAAGGAAGGAGAAATATAAGAGGTAAGGGAAGAGAAAGACTGCTGCTAGTAATTGTCTCAGATACCCTTCCTGAGACCACAGGAAAGAACTTTGCCAGTCTAAATGCTACCCTCAGCATTTATTTAGTAGTCGTTTTGTCTATTAAAAACATCGTATTGCACAGAATTAGATATGTCACTGGCCCAATCACGCCTTGTGAAACATAATTACATACAGCCCAAACCTAATGCAATTAGCATTTTCTAATCCTTTCCTTAGACACAGGCATTGAAATTAGTCAGATGGAACCTAGAAGCTTTGGTGAAGTAAACCTTATGCATTATTAACAATCTCTCATCCCTGTTTATTGAGGGGCATTGACAAGCTGATATTGTAGAAATTAGAGGGAGGTTTCAGTTTGTTTGAGATGGAGTATAGGAAATCAGCTCCGTATTTAATGCAGCTTTATGGAATTGTTTTGGAAAAAAATGACTGTAAGCTATGTGACCATTATAACTTGCTAGCTCTAGTAATAATCATAGCCGTGTCCTCTGAAGGAGAGCTTGGGTGATTCCCACTTAATTAAAAACAACTCTCTTCCTCACAGAAGAGCAACAAAAACCTAACCCATGAAGGATTTTAAGTCCTTATTGTTTTGAAGTAGAACTTGGATCTTGAGATATTTTTAACTTTAGAAAACTGTTTTTTTCTGACAATGATAGAGGTAAGTAAAGCATTATACCCAAATCCTTGTTTTTATTTGTTTGGAATTTCTAAGCAAGTATATGAAAATAGAAGCAGTTTATAAGCACTGGAAGTGTCTGGGATAGTTGAGCCTGCCTATTTTTGTTCTCTTAGGTTTGTTTGAAGATGAAGATTCATGCAGTGATTGTAGCAATCATGATAAACCAGGTACTAGTTTACAAAGTTTTGTGCCAGAAGGAAAAACTCATTTCCCAGAAATGTTCCAGACAAGTCATCTTTTGTTCTATGAGCGATTCAGAGCTTATCAAGATTACATTTTAGGTGAGTAGGTCCTCTTTTTTGCTTCTTTTGTCTTTTAATTTATATATATTCAGTAGATGGTCTCAGTTCCTCAGACTGCTTGCTGTTTGTTGGTTCTGAGAAAGTAGATTTGAGTGGTTTTATTAACTTCTCTCTCCTTTATGCAGCCCCAATTCTTATTGTGTTTAATTTTTTTGTAGCTGACTGTAAGGCCTCTGAGGTAAAAGAATTCACAGCTGAGTTCTTAGAGAAGGTCCTTGAACCATCTGGATGGCGGGCAGTCTGGCACACTAATGTGTTCAAGGTGCTGGTTGAGGTAAATTTAATTCTGTTATTAAGACATTTATCTCTAGCTAAAAACACTTTCCCTCAGACTGTTGTAGCCACAGTGCTTATTTTTAATTAAGGTTTATGAGCTGATTGAAAATAGCATGTTTTTTACATCTAACTGCCACGGTGTATGAAGTGTTCCACAAATTTTAAAGGAAACTGAGGAGGAGCTACCTGGGAATTGAGGTGGTTTAAGCTTCAGTGTCCTTTAAAAAGGGGAAATGGATTAGAAACCTATGAAGTGAGGGAGGTATTTGAGACCGTTTAAAAAACAAAGAGGCCTAATTATAAAGTCAGTGGGGTTTGAATTGATTTTTTACCTTCTTAGTTGTAGCCCATTAAAGTAGCTCAAACCAAGCGGGCATTTTAAAACTAGCCTATTTTTTGCCTGAAAAAGTTGTAGGTATGTGGTTAACCTCTTGATGTTCCATTGCAGAAAGTAAAAACAATCTTATATTTCAACTGACTGGGCCTTTTACATTAAATTTGCACTCTAATTACAGCTGTGAATTTTTCTCAGTGTGTGTTAACAGGACCACAACACCCGCCACCCCCCCCCCCACCCTGCTCCGTTAAAGTAAAATGGTAAACCAGGGAGTGTGAATGAATACAAGTTGTGGCTGCAGCCCCTTTAGAAAATGACATCATATGCTGCAGTGACTATATATGAGGCAATGGTTTGCAAGCAGCTGTTCCTCGTGGATTTTTAAATTTTGGGTTATGCTAATGTCTTTGGTTGCAGTTCAGGCCTATTAATTTGATTATGATAGTAGCTCCCTTCCCCCAACACATCTCAATTCTCTAAAAGCAGTCCAAGTCATTGTTTTAAAAGAGAAATGCGCCAGCCATTCCTCTGCTTAAAAACCTCTAATGCATTGCATTTACCAAAGGCCTGTGCTGGCTTTATGGCTTCTCATTGTGCTGGATAACATGTAAAAGCCAAGCTCCTTCCAATGCCCTTCCTGTCCTGATCTTGCCTCTCTCTCACCTAACCTCCTGCTGCCCATACCTCATTTCCTTCCTGTGGTTCCAGCAAGAAACACTGCTTCTCTGCCAGCTGCCAAGCTTGTCTCTGCCCCAGGGCCTTTTGCATCTTTCCTGCTCTTCACACGGCTGCTTCCTTTTCATCCTTTTTATCGCAGTTCAGAAGTGACTTCCCCTACCCTCCCAGTAAAACCAGACCACCACCCCTGCTACTTATTCTCTGTCACATACTTGTTGCCATCTTGTTTGTTTATTTGTCCTCTCAATTACGATGTCAGCTCCATGCGGGTACAAGCCAAGCCTGTCTTGTTTATCCTTTATGTTACGGAAGAAGGCTCCCCACTCCCATTTCATGCTTTAAAAAAATCAGGCTGTAAGTAGTGTTTTAGATGTATCTTAATTTTGATTTGCATATGTTAAGTCACATTATTTTAAATTTCAGATCACAGATGTGGACTTTGCAGCCTTGAAGGCAGTGGTGAGGCTTGCTGACCCATACCTCTGTGAATCTCAAGTCAGCACTTTTACTTTGGAGTGTATGAAAGAGCTCCTTGATTTGAAGGAACACCAGTTGCCCCTGCAGGAGCTGTGGGTGGTATTTGATGATTCTGGAGCGTTTGACCAGACAGCACTTGCAATTGAGCATATCAGGTAGGAAAAAAGGTTGATAAAAGTAACCTTGTGGCCAAAAACTTTGGATGAAATGCAGTAATTCTGGTCTGTATTATACCTAGATTTAAAACTCAAACTGTAAACTTGGTCACTGCAATATTTAAAAATATCCAAAGACAGTGGAAACTTTTTAAAATTAAAAAAATGTTTTCAATGTTCAAAATTTTCAATTTGAGGTAATTTCAGACTTACAGAAAATTTGAGAAAAGTAGTACTAGGGATTCCTGTATAGCCTTCTCTCAGTGTCCCCAAATGTTAACAAAAGATAGGGGACTTTAAAATTTGGTTTGTATATATTTAGAAACTGTCTTAAAAGTTCTGGATGCTAAGGCTATAGTTGATGTACTTGAACATAAGAGGAAAGGAAAGAAGGTAAAGAAGGTGGTATACCATCACTTGTGCACTGATAAGCCTGACATACAGTGTTTTCAAGGATATGTCTGGCCAAAGAATGTGTTTTGTCAGGCCACTTCCAGGATCCTTAGGGGGTATGTGCATGCCTTTCAACCTTTTTTGGCTTAGTCGGTTTCCACTTCCATTAATAGGTATGCTTCTTTTAGTTTTTCAGATAACTTTTTTGTCAGATAGTTCCGAATACAGATAGTTCTTTTGAATCTTCTTTTTATAAGTATATTTACTAAGGAAGGCTTATTTTTGGCTAATTAAATATGGACTTAGGGGCTTCCCTGGTGGCGCAGTGGTTGAGAGTCCGCCTGCCGATGCAGGGGACACGGGTTTGTGCCCCGGTCCGGGAGGATCCCACATGCTGCGGAGCGGCTAGGCCCGTGAGCCGTGGCCACTGAGCCTGCGCATCCGGAGCCTGTGCTCCGCAATGGGAGAGGCCACAGCAGTGAGAGGCCCGCGTACCGCCAGAAAAAAAAAAAAAGGACTTATATTCCTCCATGAACTGGAAGATTGGATAATATAAAGGTCATGTTAATAATGTTGCTTGGTGTTTTGTAGTTCAAAAAGTACTTTCCAGTTTCTATACCGTTAGTGAGTGAACCTGGTTTTGCTGAGCTTAATTTGATACTCTACAAAGAAGCAGAGTGTCTTGGGCCCTGCTTCTGACATTTCATAGAAAATTTCAAATTGTATGCAAGGACATTGGACTTGCATACAATGCAAGGACTGTAGGTATTCCATATTAGGCCAAACAATATAAATCTAAAGAACTGGCTTATGTCTAGAACCAAAATAACTCTCTTATGTTTCTCTAACTTAAAAAATCTGTCAGTTGAGGCATATGAAGGTAAAGGGATAATTGATGAGTTTAGGAAATTAGGAATCAGGGAGCTAATCTCTTATGGGTATAGAAGTTGATAGAAAGACGAGTATCTGGAATTAGTAATAGTATTATTTGAAGGCGAGCCTGGCTAAATTATTCTTTATTTTGAGGTGAGGGTTCAGATTCTGGTCAGTGTCCAGAAAAGGTCAAATTATGAGGGTTTTCATTTGTTCATTTTATTCAGTAAGTATTTCAGTGCCAGGTCCTGAGCTGAGGGTGAGATTTGACTGGTGCACAAAACAGACACAATCACCATCACCAGGGAGACATCAGTCTAAAGGTGGGAGATGAACCTTGATGAAATAATCACATAAAGATATGTGTACAATTGGAAACTGCAGTGAGTGCTGTGAGGGATTACAGAGTGTTCTAAGACTAGGTCAGGTTGCTGTAATACGGTTATTTCCTGAGGAAATGGTATTTGAACTTGGGTCTGAAGGGTTGGCTAGGTGAAAGTGGTTGTGGCAGTTTAGGGGAGGGAACAGGTTCAGGAACTCAGTGAGTTTAAGGAGCCGGAGGGCCAACATGGTTAGAACATAGACAGTAATGGAAGAGACTTGGAAACCAGCTTAGAGGTTGTCAAGGGTCCGAAGATGCAGGGATTTGTCAGCCAATGGACAATTTTTGTCTTTAAGAGCAGTGGGAAACCGCTGAAGGGTTTTCAATCAAGGATGAATATGATCAGCTTTGTGTTTTAAAAGGTTTGTTCTGGCTGCTGTGTAGAAAGTAAATGGAGGGGGAAGGGGTAGAGAGATCAGTTAAGAGGCAGAGTGGACTAGGGTGGAGATATGGAGAGTACAGATTAGGCTTATTGAGAAAGTAGGATGGCTAACTAAGACTTGGTGGTAGAGTGGATATGGAAGAAGTCAAGGCTGACTCCCAAGTTTCTGTATTGAGAGAATAAACACCGGAGGAGGTGCAGATGTGAATGAAATGTGAATGCCTGGTACTGAACTGGTGAGGATATTTGAGCTGGGTCATGAAGTGTAAATATAAGCTTACCAGGTGGAAAAGGTGGAAGGCAGTCTGACCAGCATGTCACAGCGGCTTTGAAAGAGCTTGTGAAATTGGTAGTTTGCACACAGGGTCTCTGAGGCAAGAGAGGTGCTCTAGAGGTGGACTGTGAGTCCATGTAATATCACCAAGCTCAGGAATTTGGACTTTGTTCTGAGGACAGCAAGGAGCCAGCAGAGTTTTTTGGTTGAGTAAAGGCATGCTCAGGTTTGTTTTTTTTTTGGTTTGTTTTTGAGAGATGGACTCTAGAGGGTGAAGAGAATGACAGTCTAATCTATAAGAATTAAGAGATGGCTTCATTTTCACTGCTCCTTCCTTTTCAACTTTTTGACAGTTATATCGTCTGTACTTCCTGGCGTTCCACTAATGCTTCTACTCCTACAGTACCATTGAAATTGTGCTTAAGGTCACTCATATTCTCATATCCAGTCGTCACTCCTCTGATCTCATCTTACCTTCACCTTTTGGTCACATTCTAATTATTTGATCATTCCTACCTTCTTAACATACTCTACTCTCTTCCAGTTTCTGGGACACCACTTTATGATAGTGTGTCATGGGCTTGCTTTCTTAAATAATCTTGGCCAGCTCTTTCCTCTCGTGCTCAAACTTTAGAATGTTGAAGTTACCCAGGGCTCAGGCCTAGGCTATCTACACTTCTCTCTCTCTAGTCAGCTTTGAAAGCACATTAGAATCTCCTGGAAATTTTCTTTATAGGAGTATTCCAACTACTACATGAAGAAAGAATGATAAGATGAGAATATCAGTATTTTGCAACCCATAATAAAGTAGAGGTTTCAGGCAGTGATCATCAATGGCTGCTACAGCCATTGGTGAAAACCTGATAGGGAACTTTGTGGCAGATAAATCAGGCTGACAATATCTGAATCCACTGATCATTCTTAAGCTCAACATCAAAAGAGATGACCAGGTATCATGTGCTTGGTGATGAAGCTACATTATACCTCCCTTGAAGTATTCTTGCCAAAAAGTCTTTCCTAAAGACGATCAAGTCCCTAGTCCTTACTATCAGTTTACTAGAAATAAAGGAAACAGAAGGACATGTTAACTGACCCCATGGGGAAGCAATCAGTAAAATTCAGAGTGTGGGAAACTATTAAATAAATTGCAAGGTGAAAAAGAGGGATGGATAATCTATAGAGTAAAAGTGATTTAATTAAATTCAATGGCTGACCCTTGTTTGGACCCTGATGAGCAAGCCAACTGTAAAACAACAACAGCAACAACAAAAGAGATAATTAGGGAAAACTGAACACTGACTGGATACTTGGTTATTAAGGAATTAAAACTTTTTTTGTATAAAGATTTATTTTAGAGGCACATACTGAAAATTTATGAGTGATATGATATGTCAGAAATTTGCTTTAAAATGATCCAGTGTCAGGATGGTGGGGGTAGGAGAGCAGAGAAGTAAGTGGGTGGAGTAGAGGTGAAATAAGATTGCCTGTGAGTTGATAATTGTTGAAGCTGGTGATGGATACATAGTATTCATGTTTTCATGTTTGCTCTTGTATATGTTTGAAATTTTCCATGATGAAAAATTTGTTAAATCACTTTGGGGAGCTTTAAAAAAATATGGATCCTGCACCCTCCCTCCCCCATCCTCCACCCAAGAGATTCTGGTTTATTGGTCTGGAATAGGGTTGAAAATCAATTTTTAAAAGCTTCCCAGGGGACTCTAATGGGCAGCTAGGGTTGAGAACTACTGCTTTATTTTATGTCCCTGGATGATCTCACCTATTGCTCTAATGCCATCAATATGCTGACAACTTCCAGATTTATGTCTCTAGCCCTGACCTTTTCCTTGAGCTCTGGTCTTGTATATTTATCTGCACTCTTGACATCATCCATTTGGAGTTCAAATAGGCATCTCAACCTGAACATGGTGAAAACAGAACTCTTTATTTTCAACCCTAAACTTGTTTCTCTCCCAGTCTTTTCTATCTTAACAAATGGCACTACTTTCCACCAAGTTACAGATGGTCAATAAATAGTTCATCTGATAAAAAGAAGGTCCTAATAGAATCAATGGTGTAGAAAACTTCTTTAGCCAATCCAAAGAAGTTCATGTGTGACCCATGACTATCAAATCTAGCAAATATTCAATCTTCTCTACCATACTTGATAGACTTGTTTTGATTTACTCTTATTCCTCCAAAACCCTAACATTTTAAGCCAGTGATTGAATTTGAGTGATACTAATTTCCTTTCCAGGTTTTTCTATCAGAACATTTGGAGGAGTTGGGATGAAGAAGAAGAGGATGAGTATGATTATTTTGTTAGATGTGTTGAACCTCGATTGAGATTGTAAGTATTTATTAGTGGCCTTGTACATGTTGGAAAAAATAGCTATTTGTGATTTAATTTCACCTGTGTTTTGTATATACTGTATATATACTCCTACAGATAGAAACAGACTGATATACAAATAGTATAACCCACTGACAAGTTATTAAATAAAAATTGTACAGGTGCAGAGAAACCTACTTTTAGTGTTTATAAACCTACTTGTAGTGTTTTTAGAATCTAAAAGCAGAGAATTCAAGAACATGTAAATTAACAGCTCACTCTTGTAAATTTGAATAAAACTTAATTGAGCTAATATGTTAAAAAGAAACAACCCGTTACTAAACTCAATAAAAACAATTGAAGAACAGTGAAATTAATTGAATTATAGAAGACTTTTTTTTTCTTGAGTACTTTTAAAGACATGGCTTTACTCTTAAGTTCTTACAGGAAAACAGGCTAAACAGACTTACCTCAGGATGTTTTGTCAAGTTCTTTTCCTTAAATCTTATTTGATAAATAGATGAAAATACTAAATAGTTAATATTGATGGTGAATAAAAATTTCCAAAATACCTAAATACATTCTACTGACTTATCATATTTTGGTAGGGAAAAACCCTTCCATTTAAAAAATACCCCAAATTAACCATGCAACCCAAATAGTTGTCCTGCACTGACTTTGTTAAATGTGGCTTCCACTAGATGGTGCTATAAGACCAGGTAACTTTTTGGTACTTGTGCATAGTAATTTAATACGCAGTGCTGCAATAAGAATAAAATTAGACCTTGCAGGCCAAAAAAAGAAAAAAAAATTGTAGAAGGTAATTTTTTTCCCTGTGTGAAAGATGATTTGGTTACATAAGATAAGGCAGTAACCCTTTACATTTCTGTATAACCAATTTGATTTAGTAAGTTTCTCTTCATTTAAACAGTAAATCATAAGTAAAAAATACGTGAGAAGTCTGGTTAAGGTTGGTTCTACCTGGTTTAGAATTATGTATGTCTGATTTCAGCTTTTCATAAATTGGCTGTGATTTCTATTTAGCCTTTCCAATTTTTCCATTATGCATTTCCTGTTTTCTCATAGTGTATTCAGTAAAATGCCAGAATTTCAATAAGCTTGCATATTTTCTAGTTTTGATATACTTGCTTTTAAAGAGCAATGATTGGTTTTGATTGAAGGGAAATGTAATGGTGGATGAATATCATGTATCTGGCAAATTTGATCTTTACTTGGAAAATAACTGTATTCCGATTTGACAGTCTTACATGTTCAAACAACAAGAAATGATTTACATACATATCTTATACATCACTGGCAGATGGGAAAGCATAAGGGAGGAATTGTTTTCAGTTATGGAGAAGAAACTATGGTACTTGATGGGGAAACTGGAATGTTATCAAATATAGGCAGACTCTTTAAAAGGTCCCTAGGCTAAGACAGGAGTAGAGCTATTCACAGGCAAGAGTTAAAGGGAATCAAACCATATTGTCTTGATTTTGCACTGTGAAGTAAATATTTTTCCTTTCTAATTCAAAACACTCTGCTTCAGAGCTTATGGGTCTGAGACGCAGATGTTGGTTCATTACTTTCAGACTATGAAGTATCACTATAATGAGAAGAAATAAGCTGATTGGCATGGATATTGGAAATGCTAAGAAACTAATTTTAAAATTTGAGTCTTAATCTTTGTAACTTAGTAGATCTGATCAAGCAGTCAGTGGTTGGGCCCCCAATTTCCTGTTTGCAAAGTGGATTTCTAGAATATCTTTAAATGAGTATGGATTAACCAAAGCAGACAAAATCCTTGCTTTTCAAGCTTCACCTAATTCATTTACTTGAAAAGTGGAAAAAATATTTTCTATTCATCTTAAATACTATTTAAATGTTCACTGTAACTTGATGTAAATTTGTTTAGGTCTTATTTAGAGCGTGACGAAGTTAAGAAGACATTATCTAAGGCAATCGTACTCAACCTTGGCTGCACATTAGGATTCCCAGGGAACTTTAAAAAATACCCCTCTACTTTTAGAGACTAATTTAATTGGTCTGGATGGGGACCTGATCATCTGTATTTTTAAAAGTTCCCCAGTGATTCTAATAAGCAGCCAAGGTTAAGAAGCTCTGGCCTAAGTCAGTATGCTTTTAACTGAGAAATAAAGCAATTATTTTAAAATGACAGGTAATGACAATAATATTGCAGTTTACTTTCAGATCCATTAATTTCATATCCATTAACTTGATTGTACCTTCATAAATTATTGTATCTAGAAGTACTTTTTGTTCTGTCTATATATTTGAGAAGGTTTATAAATTAATAATAAACTTTAAGTGCCAACACAGTTGTCCAATACAAGGTTATTTTGTTTTAATCACTCTCTGGTTAGTAATAACAGCTTTATTTTTTTCTCAGAATCTCAAAGGCTTATGTTTTTGAAATACTCTAATAATCTTCCTGAGGGAATATTCAGCAAATTCTGCTCCATAGTGCTTTATTTATTTATTTAATATTTTGTTTATTTATTTGGCTGCACTGGGTCTTAGTTGCGGCATGTTAGAACTTTAGTTGCAGCATGCGAACTCTTAGTTGCGGCATGTGGGGTCTAGTTCCCTGACCAGGGATCAAACCCGGGCCCCCTGCATTGGGAGTGTGGAGTCTTAACCACTGAACCATCAGGGAAGTCCCCTCCATAGTGCTTTAAATGCAGGGAAGGGGGACTTCCCTGGTAGTCCAGTGGTTAAGAATCTGCCTTTTAATGCAGGGGATGTGATTTCAATCCCTGGTCGGGGAACTAAGATCCCACATACCGTGGGGCAACTAAGCCAGTGTGCCACAACTACCATGCCCATGTGCCACAGCTAGAGAGCCCGCGTGCCACAACTACTGAGCCCGCGCGCTCTGGAGCCCGTGTTCCACAACTAGAGAGCCCATGTGCTGCAACTACTGAGCTCGCGCACTCTAGAGCCCCTGCGCCACAAATAGAGAGAAGCCTGCGCACTGCAACGAAAGGCCCATGCACTGCAACAAAAGATCCCACATACCGCAACGAAGATCCCGTGTGCCTCAACTAAGACCTGATGCAGCCAAATAAATTAAAAAAAAAACACTAAACTAAATTAAAAATAAATAAGTATAGGGAAGGACTAGATGATTTGAATCATTTAAAATTTTTGATCCTATAAATGTAATCTTAAACATTGTTATGAAACTACTTGGGATACTATCCTCACCACTCCTACCTCCAGGTTGCCCTCTGCCACCCACTTATTAAGATTTTGAATCTAATATATGAGAAAATAATTTCTTGTTAAGTAATGGTTACAAATTGTGCAACATGAACTCTCAGTGTTTCAAAAACACAAATGCTTGGATCTAAGGAAAAAAAAAATAGCAACTCCTCAAAAGAGAAAAGTTAGTGACCTTAATGAAGTGGTCCTTAAAGCTTTCAATAGCTTTCACCTACTCAGTAAGACTTAACATGTTCCTGAGTTACATACTATGAAACACTTTTCTTATGGGGTCTTTGAGGACTAAATGGGTGTCTTAATGATGGGAAAATGTGTCTGAAAGGCAGTGGGTTTCAATTTGCTTTTAAACTTTCAGGCATTATGACATTCTTGAAGACCGAGTTCCTTCAGGACTTATTGTTGACTATCAAAATCTGTTGACTCAATGTGAGGAGAGTTACAGGAAATTTTTAAATCTGAGAAGCAGTTTGTCAAATTGTAACTCTGATTCTGAGCAGGAAAACATCTCCATGGTGGAAGGGTTAAAATTGTATTCAGAGATTGAACAGTTGAAACAAAAGCTAAAACTCATTGAGAATCCTTTGTTGAGGTATGTGTATCTTTGTTCTTCCCAACTAGTTGGCATCTTTTCTAACCAGCTATGTTACTGAGAACTGACAGGTCTGTTTGGTTTCTTTAAGATATGTGTTTGGTTATCAGAAGAATTCTAATATACAAGCAAAAGGCATCCGTCCCAGTGGCCAGAAGGTCACCCATGTGGTCTCCTCCACCATGACGACTGGTCTGCTGCAGTCCCTGGTCAGGGATAAGCTTTGTCCAGAGCCTTGTAAGGAAGAAATAGAAATTCAGGTAAAAGGAGAGTTTCTTGCTCCAGGTGGCTTTTTTTTCTTCAGATTCACCCCAGGCTTTCCTGAATTCTACAAACAGTCTTTAGGAGTTTCCCAGAGCTGGTTTTCTGTGAAATGGAAAGCAGTGAGAGCACCGCCTTTCTGCAGTATTAGTCAGTTATCAACCATGCACTGAGCTCAGTGCAGTAGCAAAGGAGGCACTGAGCACAGTGCAGTAGCAAGGGAGATACCTACATACGCAGTTTTGGCTCCCTTTTGAAAATGAAACATGAAGGCACCTGGAGTAATACTCAGGTTGCATTTGAGGGGTATATATTTGCAATATGTTGTTGTTGTTTTCTAGTTCCATAGTGATCCGTTGTCTGCTATAAATGCCTGCTATGAGGGCGACACTGTTATTGTTTGTCCTGGCCGTTACGTGGTACATGGTACGTTCTCCATCGCTGACTCCATTGAGTTAGAAGGTGAGTATGGAAGATCATACAACCAAACTCTCGTGCATGATACGCTTAAGATAACAGTAAATCACTGGTCTTGTTGAAGCTCCAAGAATTTGATTTCGACCTATTTGATTTCAAATGAGTTGCCTTGAAACATTAAGGGTTTTTGGAGTGTACAGGTTATTGACTCAGTGTTTGAGCAACATGAGGTGTGATTCTTTGTGGCATTATAAATGTTGGGAAGACAAAAACATAGAGAAAAAAAGACCATTAGGAAGAAGTATAATTCCAGATTATAGGTGGTTGGTAAAAAGGAAATTCATTATTAGAATTAAAAAAAATATTCCAAGCAATATTTTTTAATTTGTTGCTTCCTCTTATTTCATATATGTTGTGGACATATTGGTGCTTTTTTTTTTTTAAATTTAGCTTACTTTTGTGAAAGGTATAGGTACAACTTGAAATTAGATGCAAAATCTTTATCTTAATTCTTTAAAAGCTTGTTGAATGTCACAAATTCTAAAGTGTACTTTTGAGAACATTAATGTTGAAAGAGTCTTTTAAAAATAACTTTATTTATTTATTTAATTTTTGGCTGCGTGTTGGGTCTTCGTTGCTGGGCGCGGGCTTTCTCTAGTTGTGGTGAGCGGGGGCTACTCTTCGTTGCCGTGCGAGGGCTTCTCATTGCAGTGGCTTCTCTTGTGCAGCACGGACTCTAGGCGCATGGGCTTCAACAGTTGTGGTAGGTGTGCTCAGTAGTTGTGGCTCGTGAACTCCAGAGCTCAGCCTCAGTAGCTGTGGCGCTCGGGCTTAATTGCTCCGTGGCATGTGGGATCTTCCCAGACCAGGGATCAAACCCGTGTCCCCTGCATTGGCAGGCGGATTCTTAACCACTGCACCACCAGGGAAGTCCTAAAAATAACTTTTTAGGAGTTGAAATCTTATTGTACATTTAGAGTGATTCCTAAATTTAGGTTACTTTACAGTAGTTCACCTTGGTCCTTTGTATTTGCATAGCGTGTCAAATTTAGATGCACCTGTTCAACTATTTACCAGAAGAGCTTCAAGTTAGCAATAAAGCTTGTCATGCAAAAAATCATATATCATTTTGGGACTGGAGCAGCTGTTCACAAACTGCTTAAGCTATGTTCTTTAATTTTTTCTTTTCGAGAGTTCTTAATGGAAGCAAGGCTGGGAATTTAATTTCCTGCTGTTCACTAGTACACCACCTCATCCCCTTTTTTGTTTTATGTGTGTAATTTTTGTTCTTTTTCCTCTCCAGTATTTGATATATAATAGATGTGTGTTTATAAACATCTGCAGGATAAAGCACTGCAATAAAAACACTTCATTCTTTTGGCATAGTGCAAACAGCATTGCTATTACAGATTATATGGTGGATAAGCATTCTTCCTAGATTGTTGAGGAAATTATAATGTGATTGCCAACATGTCATAAATAAACATAGAATTCTGATAGTTAAGTGTAAGAATGACTGTAAATTTATGAACAGAGGGCATTTCTGAGAATTTGGGGAATCAGATGATATCTCTAGTCTGAATATATGGAGTACTTGTTCACGAGTAAGATTAAAGCTTATCTGATAGCTTTTCTGATCTATAGCTGACACTTACAACAAGAGATATATATCGAGTATCTGCTATTTGCAGGGTATTAACAGTACTTATAATAGGATTTTTCTTTCTTGTTTAGAAAATCCATTCAGTTAGGCGAGGGCTTTGTGTTTTAAACTGCTAAGATTATGTAACTTGTTTATGTAATAACTTGTTTATATAATGTAATATGGCCATCCTTTTTATATTTTTAATTTTTCACATGATAGAAAGCCATAGCTATTATAAAAATGTGCAAAGTACAGGTAGACACATAAAAAGAATCAGGGAAGGACTTTCCTGGTGGTGCAGTGGTTAAGAATCCGCCTGCCAATGCAGGGGACATGGGTTCAATCCCTGGTCCGGGAAGATCCCACATACCATGGAGCAACTAAGACCATGCACCACAACTACTGAGCCTGCGCTCTAGGGCCTGCAAGCCACAGCTACTGAGCCCGTGTGCCGCAACTACTGAAGCCCACGCACCTACAGCCCGTGCTCTTCAACAAGAGAGGCCACCGCAGTGAGAAGCCCGTGCACCACAACGAAGAGTAGACCCCGCTCGCCTCAACTAGAGAAAGCCCATGCGCAGCAATGAAGACCCAATGCAGCCAAAAATAAATATATAAATTAAAAAAAAAAAAAAAGAATCGGGAAAGAAATTTACTCACAATCTAATCATCCAGAATCCACCACTGGTAGCATTCCTGTGTGTGGAGTCCTCTTGCATTCTCTAGTGTCCCCAAAGGCTTGTCTGTACTCTTCAAGTGTAGAAAACTTTAGTGACTTTGCCTGTTTAATGTTGTCACTGCTTTCATTTACTCAAGCAAAGACTCAACTTTAGACAGTGAGAGTTATTTCTTAAAGCTTTGTCTATGTGATTCTGTTTTATGATAAAAGTCAGGCAGGGTTTTCTAGTTTTCTGATACTCCAGTTTTTCATAAACCCATTCAGAGGTCTGACCTGTATTATTCGTTTGATTAAGATTTGTAGATCCCACTACTGGGCATATACCCTGAGAAAACCATAATTCAAGAAGAGTCATGTACCAAAATGTTCATTGCAGCTCTATTTACAATAGCCAGGACATGGAAACAACCTAAGTGCCCATCATCGGATGAATGGATAAAGAAGATGTGGCACATATATACAACGGAATATTACTCAGCCATAAAAAGAAACGAAATTGAGCTATTTGTAATGAGGTGGATAGACCTAGAGTCTGTCATACAGAGTGAAGTAAGTCAGAAAGACAAAGACAAATACCGTATGCTAACACATATATATGGAATTTAAGAAAAAAAAAATGTCACGAAGAACCTAGGGGTAAGACAGGAATAAAGACACAGACCTACTGGAGAACGGACTTGAGGATATGGGGAGGGGGAAGGGTGAGCTGTGACAGGGCGATTGAGAGGCGTGGACATATATACACTAACAAACGTAAGGTAGATAGCTAGTGGGAAGCAGCCGCAGGGCACACGGATATCGGCTCGGTGCTTTGTGACCGCCTGGAGGGGTGGGATAGGGAGGGTGGGATAGGGAGGGTGGGAGGGAGGGAGACGCAAGAGGGAAGAGATATGGGAACATATGTATATGTATAATTGATTCACTTTGTTATAAAGCAGAAACTAACACACCATTGTAAAGCAATTATACCCCAATAAAGATGTTAAAAAAAAAAAAAAGATTTGTAGAGAACAAAGTTTTTTATTGGTTAACAAGGTAGACCTATCTTTCCAATAGCTAAAACTGTTCTAAGTCAGTTTGTCAGATTTTGTCAATCTGTTTAAGAGAATATAAAATTTAGAAAATCTTGAGAAATGCCTAGGCTTTTTCAAACCTAATTACAATAGAATAATAGAATCTTAGAGTTGGGAAATAAAAAACTTGTAGGGCTAAACGCTTCAAAGCCCTCTGACCCAGCTGTGAGTACTTAGATTATTACTATTTTTTTAAACTTATTTATTTATTATTATTTTTTAACATCTTTATTGGAGTATAATTGCTCTACAATGGTGTGTTAGTTTCTGCTTTATAACAAAGTGAATCAGCTATATGTATACATATATCCCCATATCTCCTCCCTCTTGCATCTCCCTCCCACCCTCCCTATCCCACCCCTCTAGGTGGTCACAAAGCACCGAGCTGGTGTCTCTGTGCTATGCAGCTGCTTCCCACTAACTATCGATTTTACATTTGGTAGTGTATATATGTCCATGCCACTCTCTCACTTGGTCCCAGCTTACCCTTCCCCCTCCTCCCCATGTCCTCAAGTCCATCCTCTATGTCTGCATCTTTATTTCTGTCCTGCCCCTGGGTTCTTCAGAAGCTTTGTTTTTTTTTTTTAGATTTCATATATATGTGTTAGCATCCATATTTGTTTTTCTCTTTCTGACTTACTTCACTCTGTATGACAGACTCTAGGTCCATACACCTCACTACAAATGACTCAATTTCGTTTCTTTTTATGGCTGAGTAATAGTCCATTATATATATGTGCCACATCTTTATCCATTCATCTGTCAGTGGACACTTAGGTTGCTTCCATGTCCTGGCTATTGTAAATAGTGCTGCAATGAACATTGCGGTACATGACTCTTTTTGAATTATGGTTTTCTCAGGGTATATGCCCAGTAATGGGATTGCTAGGTCATATGGTAGTTCTATTTTTAGTTTTTTAAGGAACTTCCATACTGTTCTCCATAGTGGCTGTATCAATTTACATTCCCACCAGCAGTGCAAGAGTGTTCATTTTTCTCCACACCCTCTCCAGCATTTATTGTTTATAGATTTTTTGATGATGGCCATTCTGTTAGTTTTTTTTAATAGCAGTTTTGTAAGTGACTTTAGTGCTGAAACTGGTATGAGATGGTTGATAGGGGGTAGTCTTCCTCATATGCAAGCAAATTGAGGAGTTATTATTAAAAATTGTACACCTTTGTAAAAATTAAGCAAGATATGTGGAGAGATAATTAGATTTTATTTAAATGTAACTGGATTAACTGGTCTCAGATATCATTTGGAGTCATTTGAAATAGAGGAATCTATCATAGAAATTTTGTGTTTAGACATTTCCCCTCACCTATCTTAAATGTTCTTGCTCTTTTCCTTAGGATATGGTCTACCAGATGATATTGTGATAGAAAAGAGAGGCAAAGGAGACACTTTTGTGGATTGTACGGGTGCGGATATTAAAATCTCAAGCATAAAATTTGTTCAGCATGATGCTGTGGAAGGAATCTTAAGTAAATATCTGAATATTTCATTTATTATTTGTTCCAGACTTTGAAGGAAAACTGTACTTTCCCTGGAAGATAGAATTTAATAAAATACCACTCTTGAGTAGTATGCAAGGCGGATTAATTATTTATGTACATAGCTTGACAACTGAGGAAGCTTACTCTAAAGTGAAAAATAGTTCAATGTATTCTTGAAAATTTGTTAGTTTAATATTTGTTTCTGTGTGATCATTTTTTTTCTTTTAAAACATTCCAGTATTGTGGTCTGTGTTCTTTGTATTTGATTTAGCCCTGGACTCAAACCAGCTATCTTCACATTGTGATAGTATTTATTTCCTGGGATTTGTATCCCTTATTTTGAATTGGGCCTCCTTTTCTTCTCTCTTCTAAGATAGTCATGAAAGTTACTTTCTGATATTTTTTTTGTAATGAGAAGTGTTTTTTAACTTGATTTTGCATTTCTGAGGGCAAGTCATTCTTTTTTAAGAATGCTGCTTTTAGATTTTATCAATAGAAAATAACTCAAAATAGTCATTGTTTTATAAATTATGAATTCATAATTCCAGTAACAGAGTTTAAATGAGAAATATTTAGACTGTATCTAATATCAGCTCTAGGCCATTTCTACTATTGGAAAAGACACATTACTTAAAGTATTTGATTGCATGTTTTCATCATAGTTATTCACCGTGGCAAGACTACATTGGAAAACTGTGTTTTGCAGTGTGAAACTACAGGAGTCACAGTACGAACATCAGCAGAATTTTTAATGAAGAACTCAGATTTATATGGTGCCAAGGTATGATAATCTCTTATGGGAAGTAGTTTAAGTTCTAAATAAGTAAATAAAATGTCCTGGGACAAGATGTAAATGCATACTCCTGTTCTCTTTCTTCAAAGAAGTTCAGATACTTCCGTGTGCTAAGTCAGCGAGACTCAACTGTATAAAATTCTTCTTATTTAGCATTTTCAAAACAGAGATTAGGAAAAAAATAATAAATCTCACAGTTTCTCTGTCATACCTTTAAAAGAGGTTAGACCCTTTAAGTTGTAACTATGTAAACGATGTTGTAGCAACTGAGGCTGGGTTGATTTTTTTAAATTAAATTTTTACTTTGAGATTGTAGATTCACATTCTGTTGTAAGAAGTAATACAGAGGTAGTCTGTATGTGTATCCTTTACCAGTTTCCTCTAATTGTAACATCTTCCAAAACTATAGTACAGTATCACAACCAGGATAAGATTGATTCAGTCAAGTTGAATATTTCCATCACTACAAGGATCCTCCATGTTGCCCTTTAAAGCCATATCTAGGTGCCTCTCCTTCTGACCTCATTAATCACAGGCAAACGCTAATCTGTTCTCCATTTCTGTTATTTCATCATTTCAAGAATGTTATATAAATAGAATCATACAATATACAACCTTTTGGAATTGGCTTTTTTCACTCAGCACAGTTCTCTGGAGCTTCACCCAGGTTGTTGCACGTATCAATAGGTTGTTCTTTTTTATTGCTAAGTAGTATTCCATGTATGGTTGTTCCACAGTTTAACTGTTCACTTGTTGAAGGACATCTGGATTGTTTCCAGTTTTTGGCTTTTGTAAATAAAACTGCTATAAACATTGGTGTACAGGTTTTTGTGCAAACATCGTTTTCATTTCTCTGGGGTAAATGCCTAGGAATGCAGTTGCAGGGCACGTGGTTAGTTGCATGCTTACTTTCTTTAAGAAACTGCCAAACTTTTCCAGAGTAGTTGCACCAGTTTACATTCCCACTAGCAATGTTTGAGTGATCCAGTTTCTCCATATCCTAAGCAGCACTTGGTATTTTCACTACTTTTTAATTTTAGCCATTCTGATAGGTGTGTGGTTTTAATTTGCATTTCCCTAGTGGTTAATGATGTTGAACATTTTTCATATGCTTATTTGCCATCCTTATCTTCAGTGAAATGTGTATTCATGACTTTTGTCCATTTTCTAATTGGATTGTTTGTTCTTTTTTACTATAGAGTTTTAAGAGTTCTTTATAAATTCTAGATATGAATCCCTAATTGGGTATGTCATTTACAGATACCTTATGCTAGTTTGTAGCTTGTTTTTTCATCATTTTCACATGGGCTTTTGCAGAGCAAAGGTTTAAAATTTGATGAAGCCCAATTTATCAGTTTTTCCTTTTATGTGTAAGAATTCTTTGTCTAACCCTAGGGTGCAAAGATTTTCTCCTTTTTTTTTTTTTTTCCAGTTTTATCGTTTACATTTTACATTTAAGGTCATGAACCATTTTTGAGTTAATTTTGGTATAAGGTGAGTTTTAGGTCAAAGTTCATTTATTTGCTTATGGATGTCCAGTGGTAACTGCACCATTTCTTGAAAAGTCTATCCTTAAATAAATTGGTTTTGTATTTTTATAGTTTTTTTTTTTTTTTTTTTTTGCGGTACGTGGGCCTCTCACTGCTGTGGCCTCTCCTGCTGCAGAGCACAGGCCCCGGACGCACAGGCCCAGCGGCCATGACCAACGGGCCCAGCCGCTCCGCGGCATGTGGGATCCTCCTGGACTGGGGCACGAACCCGTGTCCCCTGCATCGGCAGGCAGACTCCCAACCACTGCGCCACCAGGGAAGCCCTGTTTTTGTATTTTTATCAGAAATAATTTGGGTATGTTTTTGTGGGCCAATTTCTGGGTTCTCTGGTAGAATAATTCCTCCCACTCTCACTTGTCTTTTTTTTTGTTTCAGCTATTCTAGTTCCTTTGCCTTTCAATATAAATTCTAGAAATATCTTGTTCGTATCTACAAAAAGTCTTGCTAAGATTTTAATAGGACTTTCAATAAACCTATATATCAATTTGGGGAGAATGGACATCTTTTTTTACGTTGAGTCTTCCAATCTGTGAACATGGTATGTCTCTCCATTTATTTAGATCTTTGATTTTTTTCATCAGCATTGTGTAGTTTCAACGTACAAGTCTTATATATGTTTTTGTGGATTTGTACCTAAACATTTCATTGTAAGTGATATTATATTTTTAATTTATTGTGCTTATTGCTAGTATATTGAGATACAGTTGATTTTTGTATGTTTGTTTATATTCTGTGACCTTGCTGAACCTTCTTATTAGTTCTAGGAGTGTTTTTATAGATTTCATGGGATTTTTCTATGTAGACAGTCATGTCATCTACAAATAGAGACAGTCTGTTTACCTTTGGTTTCCTTTTCTTGCCTTATGGCACTGACTAGAACTTCCAGCGTTTGTGTTGAATAAGAGTGGTGAGAGTAGATATCCTTACCTTGGTCTTGATATTGGGGGACTGTATTCAGTATTGTACTGTTAAGTATAAGGTGTTTTTTGCTTTTTTAAGAATTAAAAAAAAATCCTTTTTCAGCTTTATTGAGGTGTAATTGACAGAAACTTTATATATTTAAGGTGTCCAATGTGATGATTTCATATAAATATACATTATGAAATGATCATCACAGTCAAGCATTCATTACCTCACATCATTACCTTTTTTTTAATTCCCCATCCGCTCTTCCCTCTGGCAACCACCTGTTTGTTCTCTGCATATATGACTTTGTTTCTGTTTTGTTTGTTCGTTTGTTTTGTTTTTTAGATTCTACATATAAGTGAAATCATACACTATTTGTCTTTCTCTAACTTATTTCACTTCGCATAATACTGTCTAGGTCCATCTTAGTCGTCGCAAATGGCAAGATTTCATTCTTTTTTATGGCCAAGTAATATTCCATTTGTGTGTGTGTGTGACACTACATCTTCTTTATCCATTCATCTGTTGTTAGGCACTTAGGTTGCTTCCATATCTTGGCTATTGTAAATAATGCTGAAACGAACATACATTTTTTTGAGGTACGTATATTTTTTTGAATTAGTGTTTTCGTATTCTCATATAAATACCCAGGTATGGAATTGCTGGATTGTATGGTAGTTCTGTTTTTAATTTATAGAGGACTCTCCTTACTGTTTTCCATAGTGGCTGCACCAACTTACATTCCTACCAACGGTGTACTACAATTTCCTTTTCTCCACATCCTTGCAACACTTACTGCTTATTGTCTTTTTGTTAATAGCCATTCTAACAGGTGTGAGGTGATATCTGATTGTGATTTTGATTTGCATTTCCCTGTTGATTAGTTATGCTGAGCACCTTTTCATGTGCATGTTGACCATCTCTATGTCTTCTTTGGTAAAATGTCTTATTAGGATCCATTTTTAAATCCGGTTGTTTTGTTTTGTTTTTATGTTGAGCTGTATGAGTTCTTTGTATATTTTGGATATTAACCCCTTATCTGATATATTGTTAGCAAATATCTTCTCCCATTCAGTAGGCAGCCTTTTTGTTTTCTTGATAATTTCCTTTGCTATGCAAAAGCTTTTCAGTTTGATGTAGTCCCATTTCTTTATTTTTGCTTTTTCCCTTGCCTTAGGAGACATATCTAAAAAATATTGCTCAGACCAATGTAAAAAGAGGGCACTGGCATTGTTTTCTTCCAGAAGTAGTCTAGTTTGATTCTTTTGTGTGTAGATGTCCAGTTCTCCCAACACCATCTGTTAAAGAGGCTATCTTTTCTCCATTGTATATTCTTGCCTCTTTTTATTGTAGATTAATTGTTCAGATGGTGGGGTTCATTTATGGTCTCTCTATTTGTACCATTGATCTATGTGTCTGTTGTGCCAGTACCATACTGTTTTGATCACTGTAGCTTTGTAGTATAGTTTGAGGTCAGGGAGCTTGTTTTGTTGTTCTTTCTCAAGATTGTTTTGGCTATTTGGGGTCCTTTGTTTTTCCATACAAATTTTAGAATTATTCTAGTTCTGTGGAAAACGCCATTGGTATTTTGATAGGAATTGCTTTGAATCTGTAGAGTGCCTTGAGTAGTATGATCATTTTAAAAGTATTCTTCCAATCCATGAGCACAGTATATCTTTCCATCTGTTTGTGTCATCTTCAATTTCTTTTATCAGTTTTTTAAGTTTTCTAAGTATAGGTCTTTTTTTTTTTTTTTTTTTGTTGGCTGCACTATGCATCATGCAGGATCTTAGTTCCCTGACCAGGGATTGAATCCATGCCCCTTGCAGTGGACGCGTAGAGTCTTGACCACTGGACCACCAGGGAAGTCCCATAAATATAGGTCTTTCACCTCCTTAGTTAGATTTATTCCTAGGTATTCTTTTTGATGTGATTGTAAATGGGATAGTTTTCTTAATTTCTCTTTCTGATAGTTGTTACTGTATGGAAATGTAACAGATTTCTGTATGTTAATTTTGTATCCTGCAATTTTACCAAATTCATTGATGAGTTCTAGTAGTTTTTCGGTGGCATCTATAGGATTTTCTATGGATAGTATCATGTCATCTGAAAACAGTGATGGTTTTACTTCTTCTTTTCCAATTTGGATTTCTTTTATTTCTTGTCTGATTGCTGGGGCTAAGACTTTCAATACTATGATGAATAAAAATGGCAAGAGTGGGCATCCTAGTCATGTTTTCCTGATCTTAGAGAAAATGCTTTCAGCTTTTCACCACTGAGTATGGTGTTAGCTGTGGGCTTGCCATATATGTCATTCATTATATTAAGGTATATTCCACCAATGGACACTTTGTTGAGAGTTTTTATCATAAATGGATATTGAATTTTGTCCAAAGTTTTCTCTGCATCAACTGAGATGATCAAATGATTTTTTATTCTTTCATTTGTTAATGTGTTGTATCATGTTGATTAATTTGTGGATATTGAGCTATCCTTGTATCCCTGAGATTAATCCCACTTAATCATGGTGTATGATCCTTTTAATGTATCATTGGATTCTGTTTGCTAATATTTTTTTGAGGATTTTTGCATCTATGACTGTCAAGAATATTGGCCTGTAATTTTTTTTGTTTTTTTGTGGTATCTTATTCTGATTCTGATATCAAGGTGATGCTGGCCTCATAGAATGAGTTTCTGAGTGTGCCTCTTCAATTTTTTGGGATAGTTTAGGAAGGATAGGTGTTAACTCTTCTTTAAATGTTTGGTAGAATTCACCTGTGAAGCTGTCTGGTCCTGGACTTTCGTTTGTTGGGAGCTCTTTTATTACTGATTTAATTTCATTACTGGTAATTGATCTATTCGTATTTTCTATTTATTCCTGTTTTGGTCTTGGGAGACTACACTTCTAGGGTTTTATCCATTTTTTCTAGGTTGTCTATCTTATTGCCATATAATTGTTCCTTGTAGTCTTATGTGGTCCTTTGTATTTCTGTGGTGTCAGTTGTAACTTGTCCTCTTTCATTTCTGATTTTATTTGGGCTTTCTTTTTTCTTTGTGAGTCTGGCTAAAGGTTCATCAATTTTGTTTATCTTTTCAACGAACTAGCTCTTAATTACATTGATCTTTTCTATTGCATTTTAGTCTCTATTTCATTTATTTGTGCTCTGATCTTTATTATTTATTTCCTTGTCCTAACTTTGAATTTTGTTTTTTTTCTAGTTCCTTTAGGTTTAAGGTTATTGTTTATTTCAGATTTTTTCTTGTTTTCTGAGGTAGGTTTGTATCACTATAAACTTCCCTCTTGGAATTGTTTTTGCTGCATCCCATAGATTTTGGATCATTGTGTTTCTATTTTCATCTGTCTCTAGGTATTTTTTTATTTCTTTGATTTCTTCAGTGACTCATTGTTTGTTTAGTAGCATATTGTTTAGCCTCTACATGTTTGTGTTTTTTGCATTTTTTTTCTTGTAGTTGATTTCTAGTCTCATACCATTGTGATCAGAGAAGATGCTTGATAGGATTTCAGTTTTCTAAATTTTTGAGATTTGTTTTGTGGCCTGTAGAATTGTCCATGTGCAGTTGAAAAGAATGTGTTTTCTGCTGCTTTTGGATGGAATGTTCTCTATGTATCTATTAAGTCCATCTGACCAGTGTTTCCTTATTGATTTTCTGTCTGGATGATGTATCCATTGATGGGGTGTTAAGTACCCTACTATTATTGTGTTACTGTCAATTTCTTACTTTAAATTCTCCAAATGTGTCAGTGCTTACATATTTACAATTGAATTATCTCCTTGTTGGATCTATCCCTTTATCTTTATATAATGTCCTTTGTTGTCTCTTATTACAGTTTTTGTTTTTTTTTTTTTTTTTTTTTTTTGCGGTACGCAGGCCTCTAGCTGTTGTGGCCTCTCCTGTTGCGGAGCACAGGCTCCAGACGCGCAGGCTCAGCGGCCATGGCTCACAGGCCCAGCCGCGCCGCGGCATGTGGGATCTTCCCGGACCGGGACACGAACCCGTGTCCCCTGCATCGGCAGGCGAACTCTCAACCACTGCGCCACCAGGGAAGCCCCAGTTTTTGTTTTAAAGTCTATTTTGTCTGATATAAGTATTGCTATCCCAGCTTTCTTTTCATTTACATTTGCATGGAGTACCTTTTTTCATTCCCTCACTTTCAGTCTGTGTGTCTTTAGATCTGAAGTGAGTTTCCTATAGGCAGTATATATACGGGTCTTGTTTTTGTATCCATTCAACCACTCTATGTCTTTTAATTGGAATGTTTAGTCCATTTACATTTAAAGTAGTTATTGATAGATATGTACTTATTGTGATTTTGTTAGTTGTTTGGGGGTTGTTTTTGCAGTTCTTTATTGTTCCTTTCTTTTCTTTTGTTCTCTTCCCTTGTGATTTGGTGACTATCTTTAGTGTTATGTTTGGATTCCTTTCTCTTTTTTGTGTGTGTATCTATTATAGATTTTTGATTTGTGGTTATCATGAGATTTACATATAGCAATCTTTATGTATGTGTGATTATTTTAAGTTGCTGGTCTCCGAATTTCAAACACATTTTAACTCCCCTCCCCCTACAGTTACTGTTTTTTTGACATCATATTTTACATCTTTTTGTTTTGTATATCCCTTAACTACTTATTGCAGATATAGATGATTTTACTATTTTTTTCTTTTAATCTTCCTACTAGCTTTGTACATGGTTGATTTACTACCTTTACTGTATAATTGTCTTTATCAATGAGCTTCTTCTTTTCATAATTTTCATGTTTCTAGTTGTGGCCTTTTCTTTTTTGCTTAGAGAATTTCCTTTGACATTTCTTGCAAAACTGGCTTGGTGGTGCTGAATGCTTTTAGCTTTTGCTGTCTATAAAACTTTTGATCTCTCCATCAAATCTGAATGAAAGCCTTGCCAGTTAAAGTATTCTTTTTTTTTTTTCCAACATATTGTATAATTCATTTTATGTGAAATGTCCAGGACAGCCACATCTATATGGATAGAAAGTAGAGTAGTGATTGCCTAGGGCTGGGAGTAAGGTGGGGAAGAGGGGATTGGGGTAATAACTGAAGGATACAGGGTCTCTTTCTAAGTTGATGAAAATGTTTTAACATTGACTGTGGTAATGGTTACACAACTCTGAATATACTAAAAACCATTGAATGGTACATTAAACTTAAGTGGGTGAATTGCATGGTATGTGAGTTGTATCTCAGTAAGAAGGGAATGATGTAGCCAGGATGGTGGGAAGAATCCTTTGGGCTCCAGCTTTCTCCTTGACCCTCTCTATCCTCACTGTCCCTACAGGGTGTCTTCCTTCCCACCACGTTCCAGTCCAGGAGTGTCTTGATCTGTCCCTGGCCATCCCTGTTGCCTTTCTCTTCTTTTGGGTGGACCATGAAGTATTCTGGCCTTTCATTAGCTGCTGTCTGATATCAGGATTTCTTCTTTTTTGATTATTGAAGTATAGTTGATATATGATACCTTGTTAGTTTCAGCTATACAGCAAAATGATTCATTTTTATATCTGTATATTTTTTCAGATTATTTTACACAGGTGGAGTATTCTTGATTTTAGGTTTTTCCCTTTTATCACTTTAAATATATTGTACCCTTTGGCTTTCAGAGTTTCTGCTGAAAAGTCAGCTGATAGCCTTATGGGAGTTCCCTTGTACATAAGTTGATGCTCTTCCCTTGCTGTTTTTAATATTCTATTTATATTTAATTTTTGCCATTTTAATTATAATGTGTCTTGATATGGTCCCTCTTTGGTTTGATCCTATTTGGGACTCTCTCTGCTTCCTGGACCTGGATTTCTGTTTCCCAGGTTAGGGAAATTTTCAGCTTTTATGTCTTCAAGCATGTTCTCTATGCCTTTCTCTCTTTGTTCTCCTTCTGGGATTCTTATAATGTGAATGTTGTCCTACAGGCCACTTAAACTGTCCTCATTTCTTTTTATTCTTTTTCTGTGTTCAGCTTCAGTGATTTCTACCTCTCTGTCTTTCAGCTAGCTGATTTGTTCCTCTGTATCATTTAATCTACTATTGATTTCTTCTAGTGTATTTTTCAGTTCAGTTATTGTATTTCATCTCTGTTTGGTTCTTCTTTATATTTTCTAAGTCTTTGTTAAACTTCTCTTTATGCTCATCCAGGTTTCTCCAGAGTTCTTTGATCATCTTTTGAGCATTACCTTGAACTCTTTATCAGGTGGATTGTCTATCACCACTTCACTTAGTTCTTGTGGGGTTTTTATCTTGTTCCTTCTATTGGAACATGATCCTCTGTCACCTCATTTTGCCTAATTCCTGTTTGTGGGTTGCCTACCCTGGGGGTATAGGTCTTGACTGTACTGGGTGTCTGCCCCTCCTATATCTGTCTCATTGCAGTTCCTTCTTTATAACTTTAATTGTGGGAAATATTTTCTGCTAGTCATCAGGTTGTTCTCATTGATAGTCACTCTGGTAAATAGTTTAATTTTGGTGTGCCTGTTGGGGGAGGTTCTCAGGGTCTTCCTACTTTGCCATATTTGCCACCGGTAAAAGGTTAACTGTAGGTTTTTTGTAAATATTCTTTATCAAACTAAGGAAGTTCCCCTTTATTTCTGTTTTCTGAGAATTTTTATAATAAATTTGTTTCGGCTTTTGTCAGATGCTTTTTTCCTGCATCAATTTTTGGTGGATTACAAGTGATTGATTTTCAAATTTTGAACCATCCTTGCATCCCTGGAATAAGCCTCATTTGGTCATAGTATATAATTCTTTATATATTGCTGAATTGTATTTGCTAATATTTTCTTAGGAATTTATATGTCTATATTCGTGAGAGATATTGGTCTGAAGTTTTCCTTATTTGTACTGTCTTTGTCTGGTTTTGTTATCAGAGTAATGCTAGCTTCATGAAATGAATTTGGAAGTATTCCCTCTTCTGTTTTCTGGAAGTGATTGTATAGAATTGGTGTTAATTCTTCTTTAAGCGTTTGGTAGATTTCTCCAGTGAAATCATCTGGGCCTGGAGATTTCTTTTTTGGGAGTTTAAAAATTATGGATTAAATTTCCTTAATAATTATAGGGCTATTCAATGACTTATTTCATGTTGGGTGAATTAATGGATGCACTCATAGGGTATAGAGCCCTTGTGACCAGGACCCAGTCAGTGGTGAAGGGCTTTCCTATTTGACAGTGATGGCAGCAGGCTCCTGGCACACCTGCTACATGCACCATGTTGCATGCAGGGGTGTTGCTTGCACACCCCGCCCCCCATCCTCTTAGGCCTCACACCAGCCTGGGGATTCAGGTGGACCATTTCTTCTTCTAAGTTGTCAAATGTATAGAGCTGTTTGTGGTGTTCCCTGATTCTTTAGATGTTTGCAGGGCCTGTGGTGATATCCCCTGTTTCATTCTTGATATTAGTAGTTTGTGTAGCCTCTCTCTCTCTTTTTTTCCTTTTTTCCTTGCGAATCTTGCTGAAGGTTTGTCAGTTTCATTGAAGTGTTTTCAAAGTGCCAACTCTGTTTCATTGATTTTCACTATTCTGTTTTCAATTTTATTTATTTTTGCTCTTGTCTTTATTATTTCCTTCCTTCTGTTTACACTGGGTTTATCTTGCTCTTTCTCTAGGTTCTTTGGGTGAGAGCTTAGATTGTTGATTTGAGACTTTTCTCTTTTCAGATGTATGCTTTTAATGCTATAAATTTCCCTCTTGGCACTGATTTAGCAAATTTTGATAGGTTGTATTTTCATTTTTGACCCATGCAGTATTTAGAAGTGTGCTATTTTGCTTCCAAGTATTTGGAGTTTTACTATTATCTTTTGTTGTTGATTTCTAGTTTGATTCCATTGTGGTCAAAAAACACACTGTATGACTTCAGTTTTTAAAATTTTGTTGAGGTTTGTTTTGATGGCACAGGATATGGTCTGTCTTGGTATATGTTCCATAGGCCCTTGAAAGGAAATGTGTATTTTGCTGTTATTGAGTATAAATGTCAACTAGATTGGGTTGGTTGATAATGTTTTTGAGTTCTTCTATATTCTTTCTGATTTTCTGTCTAGTTGTTTCAATTTTTGAGAGATGGATTGTTAAAGTCTCTTACTATAATTTAGGATTTGTCTTTCTCCTTTCAGTCCTATTAGTTTTTGCTACACATATTTTGTAGTTCTGTTATTTGGTGCATATCCATTTGGTATTGCTTCTTTTTTTTTTGGTAAACCAACCTATTTATCATTATATAATGTTACTGTCTATCTTTGGTAATTTCTTTTGCTTTGAATTCTACTTTATCTGATATTGATAGAGCCACACCTGCTTTCCTTTGATTAAAGTTTGCACGGTATATCTATTTTTTTCAAGATTTTTTGGATGTGGATCATTTTTTAAGTCCTTATCGAATTTGTTACAATATTGCTTCTATTTTATGTTTTGGTTTTTTGGCCGCGAGGCATGTGGGATCTTAGCTCCCTGACCAGGGATTGAACCCACACCCCCTGCATTGGAAGGTGAAGTCTTACCCACTGGACCAGCAGGAAAGTCCCTGCATGGTATATCTTTTTCCATACTTTTATTTTCATCCTGTCTTTATTGTTCTGTTTGAAGTGAATTGTAGACAGCACATAGTTGGATCTTGTTTTTTAATCCACTTTGCCAGCCTTTGTCATTTAATTGGTGTATTTAGACCACTTACATTTAGTGTAATTATTGTTGTTAAGTCTTCATTCTGCCATTTTATTTTTTGTTTTCTATTCTGTTTTTCTTTTTAATTTTTTTGCCATCCTGTAGGTTACCTGAACATTTTTTAGAATTCCATTTGTTTTTGAGTATATCTCTTTGTATAGTTTTTTAAGTGGTTGCTCTAGGTATTGCATTATATGTATAACTTACCACAGTTTACTGATGTTATCTCACCAGTTTGAGTGAACTGCTAACGTCTCCTTCCCATCCCCTGTCTGTAATATAATTATCTTCAATATTTCCTTTTCAAACTTCTAGACACATTAGACCACATTAGACAGTTTTATGTTTAATTATGATGTATCTTGAAATGGATTTCTTTGAGCTTATCCCATTTGGGGTTTTCTCAGCTTCTTAAGTCTGTAGGCTTAATGTCTCTTGCCAAATTTGGGAATCTTTAGCTATTTCTTCTTTGAATTTTTTTTTAGCTTCACACATCCTCTCTTCTTCTAGGACTCTGATGACACAAATTTTGGATCTTTTGTTATTGTCCCATAGGTCCCTGAGGTTCGGTTCACTTTTCTTTTTCAGACTGTTTTCTCTCTGTTGTTCAGACTGGATAATTTCTATTGTTCTGTCTTCTGTTTCACTAATTCTTTCCTCTGTTCTTACCTTTCTGCTGTTGTGCCCATTCACTGAGCTTTTTATTTCAGTTATGGTATTTCTCAGTTCTGAAATTTCCATTTGGTTCTTTTATCTTCAATTTCTTTGATGAGACTTTCTATTTTCTTGTTCAGCCTGCTATTGATATTTTTCATTTAAGTATATTCATAATTGCTCATTAAAGCAATTGGCTGCCTTAAAATCCTTGTTAGCTAATTCCATCATCTCTGACATCTTGGTTTTGATTTTTACTGATTATCTTATTAAGTTTGATATCTTCTTGGCACTTGGTATGAGAAGTGATTTTCCACTGAAACCTGGACGTTTTGTATTATACTATGAGAATCTGCATCTTCTATTTTAGCTGGTTTTCTCTTACCCTTGTTACTGTCAGGTGGAGGTAGAAGTCCAAGTTCCCCATTTGGCCTCCACTGACATCCAAGTTGAGTGGGGAAGCTCCTTACTGCTGGGTTGGGGTGAGAATTCCAGCTTCTTACTGACTCCACTGATGCTCTGGCACATGGCAGTGGTCTTGTTACTACCGGCAATGGTGAAATTCTTACACCCTCCACTGGGCCTGCTCTGACACCACTCCAGTAGAGAAGGGGTGTGGCACCTTGTTATTATCAGTTGGAGATACAAGTGCAGGTCCCATATGTAGTCTCCACAAGTGGGAGGGCCTTGTTACTAGCTGGTGGGGATGAAAATCCTTGGCCTTAACTGAAAATCCCAGTGTGGGTGTGGGGGTGCCTAGTCATAGCCTCAAGAGGGTGGAAGTCTAGGCTCCCCTTGGCACTTGCCAGCATGGGTGGGGGTTGGCCAGTTTTTTTCCTGTGGTGTTTGGATAGAATAGAGTTGTTACTGTTTCAAAGTTTTCTAGGCTTGCCTGGTTCTTTGGCTAAAGAGAGCAGCTTTTAGGGAGGCATTTCTGGTCTGGCATTTATGGATTGCCAGCTTCTTTAGCTTCATGTCTGGGAATATAAGGCAAAAAGAATACCCAGGAAATACACCAGTGTGTTGGTGTCATTCCTCAGGTGTTGAGGTGTCTAGCTGGTCTGCCTTTTCAATCATCTTATGTTTGTTTTATATATGATGTCCATGGTTTTTACTTGTACCATTATCTTAGAAGTGGCAGCCTCTTCACTTTCTCTTTAGTTACTGAATATCTGTTCAGCTTCATAGCATACTTTGAACATGATTGTCCCATTTACTAAGTGGCTGTGGCTTAAATTATTCTTCTCTTTTTTACATGATTCCTGATAATTTGATATTTAATTTTAACTATTTCGTTGTGTATGTATTTTTAATGTTATTGCCCCTAAATCTTTTTTTGTATATAGCTATAAACTGAAAATCTTAGCCAAAGGGCCATTTCCCAGATCTTTTGACCACTCTACAGAGAGTTAGGTTTGTGTGTAGTGACCATCCGACTACATAAACCCATCCCACTACTAAAACGTAATCCCTAAAGGGGAAAGTAATAATAAATTTTTACTTTTTATTTGTTTTCTCATGGCACACTCCTATTCCTAGGAAAACAGCTTAACATACATGCAATAGATGTGTCATAAATGGTTAATAGCAACTCTTCTTCATCTAGGATATTGTGTATGAAATTATTCCAAAAATGAATTTTTAAATAATCATAGGGGTTTGAGCCGAACCATTTTTACTTACTAAAGTGCCTAGCATGGCATCAGGAAATCATTCCTATTATTGTTAATTTTTTTGTTGGTACCATGTGGTACCAAGGGACAATGTGAGAGCATTGGGCAATGCATGGATTGTTCTGGTTACTCTGTAGGTATAAACAGGACACTTGAATTGGTTACTAATTTAACATGTGTGTAGTAGTGGGGACCATTAATTATTTTAATTCATGGAAGTGATTTTCAAGTTAGGTTGGGATATTTTTAAACTGGTGTGCTTTTAAAAATATAGCGCCTTATTTCTATCTACAGCTTTACAATATTTTACTAGATTTGAACACTGTTCTCCAACTAACTGAGTATTTCTGAGAGAATGGTCATTTTTAATAAGTATATCTTTCAACATAATTGTTAACTGACTTTTTTTTGGCAGAATCAGAAAACTGATTTGTCCCAGATGAAAGAGAGTGAAATAGTAATCAAGTGTTGAAACTCTTAGCCATTGTTTGTGTGTGTGTGTGTGTGTGTGTGTGTGTGTGTGTGTGTGTGTGCGTGTGGTATTTGAAAGTAATAAATGATAGACAACTTGCTGGAAATGAAGCAAATGGAAATGTTGATTAGAAATACCTAATAAAACTTTCTATAAAATACTTTGTATTTGCACTGCATTAAAGTCTAAGAAGTGACAAACCTTCTTTTATAGTCTTGCCTATTTTAAACTGATTGTCATTACCTTAAAATGTAACTTGTAGGGTGCAGGTATAGAAATATATCCCGGGAGTAAGTGCACCCTGAGTGACAATGGGATCCATCACTGCAAGGAAGGGATCCTCATTAAGGTGAGCACCTGCTGAGACACCCTCTTTCCAAAGGTCAGAATGGTTTTACCTAAGAAATAATTATGTTTTATTAAATTCCCATGTTGTTCCTGTTGTTTTCTGGTTTTGAAAAGCATAAACAGTATGTAAATTTTAATAATATAAATAGTTGGTGGTTGAAAGTCTCTTGTGAGAATACTTTGTTATCTGTAGATCTGCAGAAATGACAAAGGAATGCTGTGTCACTCAGAGCTCAGATTGTGCTACCACGTATTAATAAGCATAGCTTTCTATTTTATTTTTAGAATAGCCTGAAAAAAGTGAATGTGACAGTTGTGGCAGTGTTGAATGTGACAGTTCCTTAAAATATTTGTTTTCAATGTCTCAGGACTTCTTAGATGAACATTATGACATTCCCAAAATAACCATGGTGAATAATGTCATACATAATAATGAAGGTTATGGTGTTGTCTTGGTGAAACCTACAATTTTCTCTGACCTGCAAGAAAATGCCCAAGATGAAACTGAAGGTATGGTATATTTAGTAATTTTCAAAATAAAAACCAGACCTAATTTATTGTATTTCAGCATTAAACTCTGATTAAAGATCTTAATCTTCTTATCCTCTTTAAAAAAGATAACTAGCATATGCTTAGGCATGGAGATAGAGAAACTCGATAAAGCTATAACATTATGGAATATTGGAGTGAAAGAAACTTTCAAGGTCAACTAGTCAGCTGGTCAAAGCCTTTGATGTGTGGTTTCTGTGGTCCTGCAGTTCCCTTCTTACCATGCTTGGCTTTCTGTAAATTTATAGAATAAGGATGGGCATATGATAGCAATGGTGGCTCTTGCTGGCATTTGTTAAGGATGGAGGCAGAAAAATGAATGTGCCAGGTTGAAGGCTGCATTTTACTGGAGGGGATCATGGAGTTCACCTCTAGTTTTTATTTGTAAAAGTAAATACCTCCCTGTCAGCTGTCTTTCTTGGCAGCAAAGCTGATCTAACACAGTGGGAAGTTTATGAATTTCAAGCCGTGACCCAGATTACTATGAAATCTCAGTCATGGAGAAGGATTGTGCATTGGCATGGGTGAGGAAAGTTTAAAGGATGATGAGTAGTCCTTGTCATCCTTCAGGATCCACTCCAGCTATCTGGTAGTTCTTTTTCTCCTCACAGTTCTGTAGGTCAGAAGTTATGGTGAGCTTGGCTGGGTTATCTGCTTAGGGTCTCACAGGGTGAAAGAGGTATCAGCTGGGCAGGGCCCTTATCTGAAAGCTCTGGGGCGAGAATCTGCTTCCAAATTCCTTTATGTTGTTGGCAGAATCAATTTCCTTGAGGTCATAAGACAGAGGTCTCTACTTTTTTTGTTGGCTGTTGGCTGAGGATTGCTCTCAGCTCGTAGGGACCACTCTTGGGTCCTTACCCCATAACCCCCTCCATTTCAGTAATAGAAGACCTCCCTCAAAGCAGATCTCTCATGCTTCAAATCTTTTTCATGCTCTGAATCTCTATGCTTTTCTCTTCTTCATCCAGCCAGGGAAAACATTGCTATTAAAGGGTTCATATGATTAGGTTACGTATACCTGAGTTATCAACTGATTAGTAACCTTAATTACATCTGCAAGGTCCTTTTGCCATTTAACAGTTATGAAAGTAACACCAAGTGGCAGATGGCCCTGCATCACGGGGCCATCTAGAATTCTGCCATCACAGACAGTCACTTATAAAGCTGCTAGATTGGGAGTTCCTTTAGGGAAAAGAGCAGTTTTATTTATCTTTGCATCTAGCTTCTAATACAGGGCTTAGTAAATATCCAGGAGGGGTCTGTTGCGTAGATGAGATCTAGGATAAAAAGAGAAAATTCAAAATTGGTAATCTTGTATTAGGGTCAGGAGACCTTGAAGACTAAGACACCTGCTTGTTGAGATACTTATGGCAGAGAGTTTGTGAAGTCCAGTCAGATGACAGCTGGAATCCTTAACAGAAAAAACTTGAAAGCTCTGATAGACTGTAGAAATACATGTTTTAGTTGGATTAGTTTGTATATTTAACCCTATTTGTTATAATTTGTTTGTTTCTTCAGAAAATAAAACATTTAAAGTTCAGACAAGTGGAGAGGCAGATGTAGCTGAAAGAGTGGATCTAGAAGAGCTGATTGAATGTGCAACTGGTAAAATGGAGCTTTACGCGAGAGCTGACCTTTCTGAGCAAGTCGAAGGCAATTGTGAAATTGTAAATGAACTAGTTGCTGCCTCCACACAAAAAGGCCAGTTGAAGAAGAAAAGGTTGAGTGAACTGGGGATCACACAAGCTGATGACAACTTAATGTCACAGGAGATGTTTGTTTCAATTGTGGGGAACCAGTTCAAGTGGAATGGGAAGGGGAGTTTTGGCACATTTCTCTTCTGACCACTGTGATGTAAACAGATAGCAAAATATTGGATTTTGCACATGCTGCACCCAAGAATCACTGCTGCTATCATACTTTGCTTCATGTCTATATTTTGTATCTGATATATTCGATTGGGTTTGAGTGAAACAGATTTATTTCTTGTCTGCAGGTGTTGCACATAAAACACTCTTTTTATAAAGAAGCTCATAAAAACATAAAATAGAAAATATTTCGAGATTTCTTATCTAGAAAGTCTTGCTTTTTCAAACACATAGTTCTCATATTAAGTCTATTAATAACTTTCTAGTATAAATACACTTTAGCACTTCAAAGAGGAGGAACAAAGGCAGGGAATGCAAGATGAGCACACAAAAACGCAATAGGCATCAATGTGCAGTATTCTTATAGTTGTCTTTTTAATCCCAGTTATAGTGAGTCTGATATCTATGCTTTATTTGCATAATACTTGTCTTAAAAGCTTTTATGATTGGGAGGTTATCTCCCTTATCAGGCTTATTATTGAGAATCTGAGTGGGAATGCCTTTTTATGTTGAACTATGTAATCATCAAAACAGTAATAGCATAGCAGGTTTGAAACAGAAATGAAACGTGTTATTCAGAGCCAATGCATACATAGAGCATTTTCACTACTGCTGAATATGAGTGATTAAAAAGAAGGTGCTTTTCTTTCACCAGCAGTATTCTGATCAAATTTCTTACATAGTCAAAATGATTACCTATACAACCTGTATCAGCTCCGTGTTCTTGATATCATATTGTAAAATACAGCTTTTAAAAGTATTTATGTTTTTAAAAAGTATATGTGACATTAAAATTCCTACTGATTAAAATTATAATGATGAAATAATAAATTGAATCTTGGTATATTTTTCCAACTGCATTATGGGCCATAGTGCCTGTGTAGCATGTGTGATCCTTTGAAATACATACAATATTTTGATATCTTTTTAGTGTTTCAGAGTATTAAAATTTTTCCCCAGTCAAGTCATTTCTTAAATTTGAATAAATTATAATTTTATTTTTCAGATGCTACTAAATGTGGAAGGATTTATGTTAGATTTTTTTGTTTGACCATTGAAAGGCATTTTTCTTTTACTCTTGAAATCCTGTTGCAAAAGTAATGCTAATTAATTCTGCATCAACTTGAGCCAAATACTTATTTAAAAACCATTTATTCAACTTTAAAAAATCAAATTGGTTTTCCAATTAAATTTCCTTTTTATCTTAGATTTTAGACTTTGTATATTCTCTTGTAACTTGCTAGAGTATCAAGAGAATGACAAGTAACTAGGTAAGTTACTTATTGTTCCTTATTATAGGATGATGGTTTTTCAGATTTCATTTCTATCTTAGTTTAAATCTAATCTTACATTAATTTTTATTCAAATTATAAACTATTAGTGAATAGGCCTAGTGTATTCTTATTTAAGTCACATAGAGTACTTTTGCTTATTGGGGAGAGTTGAGCATCTCAGATGACTTAGTTCATGGAGTATAGAGAGAGCCCTGGAGGGATGTGGATTTGACAGTTGAGGTGAAAACACTGACATGGAAAAAATATTTACTTGAGTTTTAAGTATTAACGTATAGTAAAATCTGCTCTTCTGGGTCGTGTGACTTGTTTACATAGGGCTTGTCTATTACAAGATTATAAAAATATTTTATATTATCTTCTAGTACAAGTAGGCTTGTTTAAATTCACATTTCTAATCCATCTGTAATTTGGTTTTATGTGTGATATGGTGTAGAACTCTTTTTCTCTAAATGGTTAGCAAGTTCTCTTGATATTGTCTATTGAATAGTTCATTTTTTCCCCACTTAATTGGAATCGTGCTGAATTCCCGTGTTTGCCTACAGTTGACCCTCTGGCTTAAAAACTTCTGTCTGATAATCTCCAGCTAAATGTATATTCTGTTACTAGGATCCAGCTCACTAGCACTCAATCACATTTGACTAGAAAAAATGTTTTCTAGCCATCCTGCATTGTAGTAAGTTGTTTTTCCTCCTAGTGACTTGAGGAAAATGTAGCCTCACTTCCATTCCATTCTTATTTTTCAAAACCTTCTTGGCTATTGAGCTGCTTTTTTCTTTTTTTATTACCATTTATCAGCTTTTTTGATATAATAAAAAATCATCAATTTTAAGTCTACAATTCTGAGTCTTGACAAATATATATAGTTGTGTAACTACTACCACAAACACAATATTGAAAATTTTTATCATCTTTAAAAGTTCTCATTTTTCTTTGCAGTCAATCCCCCCCTCCCCAACCTTGGACCCTGGCAACCTCTGATCTGCTTTCAGTCACCATAGTTTTGCCTTTTCTAGAACTACATATAAAAAGAATGACTCATTATATAGTCTTTTGTGTCCATCTTCTTAAGCTTAGTATAATGCTTTAAAAATACATCTCTGTTGTTTCCTGTGTCAGTAGTAGTTTGTTTTTATTGCTGAGTAGTTTTCCATTGTGTGGATATTGAGTATTGTGTATTCATTCACCCATTGATGGGCCACATGGGTTGTTTGTAGTATTTGATTATTATGAATAAAGTTGCTAAGAATATTTGGGTAAAGGTTTTTGTCTGAACATATTGTTTTTATTTCTCTGGTGGTAAATACCTGTGAGTGGGATTGCTGAGCTGTATAGTAAGTGCACATTTTACTTTATTAGAAAGTTCCAAATTGTCTTCCAAAGTGTCTATCCCATTTTGCTTTCCTACCAGCAGTGTATGAGAATTCTAGTTGCTCTACATCCTTGGTAACACTTGATATTGTCATTCTTTTAAATTTTAAGTATTCTAATGGATGTGCAGTGATAGCTCACTGTGTTTTCAATTTTCATTTCTCGTATGATTAATGATGTTTAGCATCTTTTCATGTGTTATTTGCCATTTCTATATCTTTGGTGAAGTGTCTATTCAAATCTTTAGCCTATATTAGTCCCCCCAAATCAGGTTGTTGTATTGAGTTGTAAAGTTTGTGTGTATTTTTTTTTAAAATTCTGGGTGCGAGTTTTTAATCAAATATATGTTTTGCAAATATTTCCTTTCTGCCTGTGGCTTGGGTTTTAATTTCTTAACAGTACCATTTAAGCAGCAGAAGTTTAAATTTTGATCAAGTCCAGTTTATCAATTTTTTTTTATGGCTTGTGCTTTTTATGTCTTATCTGAAAATCTTGTTTTCTCTTTTCCTACCTTCTTTTGGATTGAGGGTTTTAATTTATTTTAAATGGATCCATTTTACCTCTACCCTTGACTTATTATATATACATACATATATATATATATAATATATATTATATATATTATATATTTTATAGTTTTGCTTCAGGGCAGTAGTTCTCAACCAGAAGCAAGTTTGGTCCCCTACCCCCATCCCAAAAGGACATTTGCCAAAGTCTAGAGACATTTTTGGTTGTCACAACTGGGAGTGAGGTGCTAATGGTATTAGGTAGAGGCCAGGGATGCCACTAAACATCTTAGAATGCACAGGACTACCCTCACATCTGGAATGACATTTTGGCCAAAAATGTCAATTGTGCCAAGATTGGCTCCTGCTCCACGTCAGGGCTTGGCAACTTTTTCTGTAAAGAATCAGAGTAAATATTTTATGCTTTTTATGACACACATGGTCTCATATTTCCTTCTACCCACCCCGTTCCAAAATGTAAAAAAATTCTTAGCTTCTGAACTGTACAAAAATAAGTAGCAAGATGGATTTGGCCTGAATTTGCTGACCCCTGCTCTAGAGTTTACAATAGACATAAACTACCTTCAAATATTTTATCATCTTATATGTAAGGTCCATTTTCCCTTCTATCCTTTGTACTATTGTTGTCAAACATGTTACTCTAACATATGTTATAAGCCCCTCAATATTTTACGTCATTTTTGCCTTAAACTATTAGCCTTCAGAAAGATTTTAAAATGTATCTTTTATGTTTATTAACGTATGGACCATTTCTGGTACTCTTCATTCTTCATTGTATAGATCCAAATTTCTATTTGGTATCATTCCACCTGAATAACTTTCTGTATCATTTCTTTTGGTATAGGTCTGCTGACAATGAATTCTTCTAGATTTCGTTAGTCTGAAAATGCCTTTATTTTGTCTTCAAGTTTGAAAGATGACTTTTTGCTGCTTAGAGAATTCTGAATTGACCGTGTATCTCAGTATTTAAAGATGTTGTTCCACTGTCATTTTGCTTACATAGTTTCTGGCAAGCAGCCAGTTTTTAAGATTTTATCTCTAGTTATCAGCAGTTTCATTATCCTGTATATTTGTATGGATTTCTTTGTTTATTCTGCATGGAGTTCATTGTACTTCTTCATTGTGTGAGTTTATTTTTTCAGATGATTTTTCTGTTCTACTCTCTCTCATCTCTTTCCTTGACTCTAATTACATGCATGTTACTCTGGGGTTTTTTTGTCCCTAAGGTCACTGATGCATTATTCATTTTTCAGTTTTCTGTTTATGTGTTTCAGTTTGGATAGTTTCTATTGCTATGTCTTCAAGTTTACTAAAATTTTCTTCCGCACAGTTTAAACTGCTGTTAATCTCACCCAATGAATTGTTCATTTCAGATATTATATTTTTTAAATCCCAAGATGGTTTTTTGCAGGGACTCTTTATAACATCTTTCCTTTCTCTCTTCAACATGATTGTATTTACTTCTACTTCCTTGATCATATAGGACATATTTATAATACCTATTGTAATATCCTTATTGTAAGCACCTCTGTTGCTTCTGTGTCTGTTTCTATTGATTGATTTTTCTCTTGGTTATGTGTCATATTTTCCTGTTTCTTTGCTGGCTGCTTATTTCTTTTTGTTTGTTTGTTTGTTTTTTGCAGTACGCGGGCCTCTCACTGTTGTGGTCTCTCCTGTTGCGGAGCACAGGCTCTGGACACATAGGCTCAGTGGCCATGGTTCATGGGCCTAGCCGCTTCGCAGCATGTGGGATCTTCCCAGACCGGGGCACTAACCCGTGTCCCCTGCATTGGCAGGCAGACTCTCAACCACTGCGCCACCAGGGAAGCCCTGGCTGCTTATTTCTGATTGGATGCTAGTCATCATGAATTTTATGTTATTGCTGTAATTTGTTTTAGTCCTTTAAAATGTTGGGTTTTTTTTTTTTCCTGGAATGCAGTTACTTGGAATCAGTTGAATCCTTTCAATGTTTGCTCTTAAGCTCTGTTTGAGCAGCCTATAGTCTAGGGCTAATTTATACCTCCCTTCCCCTTTCTAGAAATCTATCTGGTGCCCCATGTATTTTGAGGTCTTTTCACTCTGGCTGGTAGGAGTGAAGTTTTTCCTGCTCGTTCTTTTCTGGTGACCCTTTCCACAGCCTTGCACAGTTTCTTCTCACACATATGCAGGTTGGTACTCAACCAGTACTCAAGGAGACCCACTGCAGGTTTCTGAAGCTCTCTTTCTGTGCATCTCCCTTCTCTAGTACTCTGCATTGCAAATTCTGGGTGCCTTGGCCTCTAAACTCAAATTTCTGTTTCCTTACCTTAGTGAATCAACTGTGCTCTGTTCCCCCTCCCTGTACTGAAGCCTGGAAACTGCCTCCAGGCAGTAAGCTGCTATAATTTTGTTTCCCTTCTCAGGTATCACAGTACTGTGTTACCTGTTGTCTGATGTCAGGAAAACCATTGTCTCGTGTTTTGTCCAGTTTTCTAGTTATTTAAGGCAGGAGGGTAATTCTGAAACTTGTTAGTCAGTCTTGACTAGAAGTGAAATTCTTCTTGAATGCTCCAGGTTGGAACCATTTCCAAAGGAAATGGGTGTCTCTATGTTAGAACCAGTTGGTAACCAGGTCAAATTTCTGAGTTTCTCTAGCTTATTTCTGTTGAAATCTTTACTAGACTGGTTGGTATTTGACCATAAAAACATGTTTGGCACATTTAAATAAAGGGGAGTGTGGGTGGGGTGGTGTCACAGGCCATTAACTTTTTCGGTTGAACACATTCACATTCTAGAATCTTAGCCAACCCTAATTTGGTTTGCTCACATCCAAAATTAGGAGTTTTCTGCATTCAGACTTATTTGTGTGGGTGAGGTCAAGGCTGATTGGTAAATAGAATCCTGTCTTATTAAGAAGCATGTGTGAGCTTACCATGCATGCATGCTTTTGGAGTCCAGCTTTTACTGCCTTCAGGCCAGGTGGGCTGACAACTTTCTCACTGAAATAATCTTGGTGTATAGCTCTTTAAAGGCCATTTTGAATCAAATTGGACCAATTTAGCAAGCAATTAAAAACTAATTAGAATCTTTGCATTATTTTCATGTGAAGCATAATGCATTGCAGTTACTTGTGAATGTTCTTGCAAAATCAAGTATCCCTAATTTATAGTTGGTCCTTGAGCTAGAGGCAGCTTTCCTAGGTGATAGCTGGTGATATTTTCCATCAAGACTTTTAGGAATTCACATACTGTTTTATTTTAGATTGCTCAAAAACTTTCTGAAGGTGTTAGTCATATTAACATTAATGTGGCTTTTGGTACATTAATAAAATGCTCCTGCACTTAGCTTTTCTTCAGTGCTTACAAGGTACCAAATGAGCTGTAAGGAAGATGAGCAGACAGTTTAACACTTTCTAAAGTAATATTAAGCTTTATAGCACTAGAAATCTATTTAATTCCCTTTCATTGCTTCTAAAATGCATTTCAAATCTCTTGTCATTGGTAAAATGCTCAGAGACATTGGAGAGTTATTTTTGACTTGGTGTCTATATCTAAAATTTGCTAGTGAGACAAATCCTCTCCAGTGCTAGAGGAAATTAACATTTTGGCTTTTCAACATAGTTATCGATTAGGTTAGAGTTTACAGTTCCCTGGAGGCTTTCAATTTTATGGGTTTAGAAAGGCTAACAGATTTCATACTCCTTGGTTTTGGAAAGTCACATTGTCTTGGTCACAGAGTTTTCCTCTAAACCCAATTTTCTGTTCTTTTAAATAACCATTTTGTTAAGCCAAGTCTCTGTAATTCCGTATTACATAGATGTTGTCCCTTAATTTGAAAAGCAGAATCAATGGCTGTAATTCTCTTTTTAATCAGTGAAAAACGCATTTGTCTAGGCTGTAATTGACTATTCAGCAATTGATAAGGGAAGGTTCTGGCTCTGTGGAATGTAATACCTAATTTGCTGATGGCATTATGCTGGGATGAGGGGAGAGAGCAAATGTGCTCTGCAGAACACTGCCACTTAAAAGCTTTTCTGGAGGGGAGGCTGATATGCACTAGTAATGTTAGATAAGTGCTTACACTATGAAATCAACTGCATAATGTCACATGGAAAGATCTGAGAATATTAAAGCAAATATTGACAATAGTAAAGCCAAGTCATTTTTTCCAAGACAGAAATGTTGGTCTACAGGTATTTTTCTGTAACATGTGTTAGGGCATCTAGGTACTTGAGGAAAGAGATTGGGTCTTTTCTGCATCCAATTTTTGAAGATGTTAAGGATGTAGGAAATGGCAGGAGTATAGGAGGCTCTCAGAAGATACTATTTTAGAGATCATGGAAATGTATGAATATCTCATGTTTATCCAGCCCTTTTGCTTCTAGAGAGTCTAAGGGTAATTTCCACAGGACATGGAGGTGAAATTATTTCAAGTTCAGCACTCATGGTGTTGGTTGTGAATGCATGTGAGTCTGAGTCTTCCGGTATTGCCCAGCCATTTCTAGAGACCAAGCATGTAGGGTCATTATTTCAGCCCCTTTATGTTTCTTTTTCCATGCCGGCTCTGTAAGATAACAAGGCTAGAGTACTAGAGGATGATTCTCAGCACTTAGCTGCACATTAGAGTCACTTGGTGCACTTAAAAAAAAAAAAAACCTTATGGGGGACGTCCCTGGTGGCACAGTGGTTAAGAATCTGCCTGCCAATGCAGGGGACACGGGTTCGATCCCTGGTCCAGGAAGATCCCACATGCCACGGTGCATCTAAGCCCGTGAGCCACAACTACTGAGCCCGCGTGCCACAACCACTGAAGCCCACGCGCCTAGAGCCCGTGCTCCACAACAAGAGAAGCCACTGCAATGAGAAGTCCTCTCACTGCATCAGAGAGTAGACCCTGCTCGCCGCAACTAGAGAAAGCCCATGTACAGCAATGAAGACCCAACACAGCCAAAAATAATATAAATAAATTAATTAATTAATTTAAAAAAACCACCTTATGCATAGGCACCCCCACCCTCTCAAGATTCTGAAGTAACTGGTCTAAATCAGTTCCGGCATAAATAATTTAAAAGAAAACATCTGTTACATTACTGCCTGGTGGTCATGTATGCAAGAAAGCCCAGAACTCTAAATGTCTAGAGTCGTGTGAAAATTCCTTTTTCTTGACTTCTGCCACCAACTACCCATGTGACCTTGAACATCTGAATAACCCACCTGAACGTTTTCTGACTTGAGAAATGGGAATAATACAGCTTTGCTGACGTGCTTTAAGTTAATTTCAGAAGCGTTCCTTAATGTCCAAGTCTCTTAGCTAAGTATTAATATGATAATGTCTTGAGTATTCATCCAGTGACGTATATGGAGAGTGCTGTATGTAAGGCATCCTGCTGGGCATTGTGGGAGAGTGAAGGATGTGTAAGATCCAGCTCCTGCACTCAAGGAACTTGGGTAGGTGGGGAAACACCTAGAAAGAAGTCCCATAGAATCTCACACTGTGGCAAATGATCAATCAAGGTATATAGAGAAGAGAGCGCTGTAGACTGGGTGGTAGGTTGACCAACTCATCCGGTTTAACAGCGACTTTCCTGGTTCTAGAAATGAAAGTTCCATGTCCTCGGAAAGCCTGCTGTCATCCTACAGTGTTTAAGGCTTAGCAGTGATTGGAGTGTGTCCTGGAGGGGCATTTTAGGTGGTGGCAAAAATAATAATTGCCTCTCTACTAATTCTCAACATACACCCCTGTTACAACCCAGCAATTTTTTCCCAGCTATATAGAACCACAAGAAATGGGTTCATAACAGTGTTACCAACCAGGGTTCTTGGGCTTCCTTAATCAACAGAAATTGATAAGGGACCAGACAAGGGTTTACTGGGGTCCCTGCTGCAGCAGGGGGTAGTAAAAACAAGTAACCTGTTTCCTTGCTCACTCCTGAGGGGGGGCAAGCTCATTTCTTATATGGGGTCGAGGGTAGGGGCAAGTCCAGGGGCGGGCCAGAAGGATGGCTTAGGTGGTTTGCCCACCCCTTTGGTGGTGGTGTGTGCAGGGGCATGCTAAAACCTGCTTTTGCTCCCAACGCCCTGCTTTTGCTCCCAACACCCTGCTTTTGCTCCTGGCTTTTCAGAAGTGGCGGTTGGTCTTTTTGGTCTTTTTGTATCTTATTGTCCCATAATTTGCCCCTACTGGGCATGCAGGCAGTTACTTTTAGTCCCTTATAATTTCTTTGTATTCTGTTGCTCAAGGAGATGTTTGTCCACGTGCAAGCACTGCAGCACAGGGTCCCAGGTCCCAGCCTGTCTCAGCAGCATGGCTCATACTAAGCCCCAAATTGCAGACAACCCAAATGTCTACCAACAGGAGAATGGATAGGTAATTGTGGTATTTTCACAACCCAGACTAGTGCATACAACATGGGTGAATTTCTCAGATATAATGTTGGGTGAAAGAAGCCAGACATATAAAGTAGCAGAATCTATATGATTCTATTTATAGGAAGCTTGAAGGCAAACCTATTTTATATGATAGAAGAAAGAGCAACTGATTACCTCTAGTAGGGGGCTATTTAGAAGGGAATTTGAGGGAGAACTGGTATGCTGGAGAGATTCCTTCTCTTGATCTGGTTAGTAGTTACATTGGATATATGTGTGTTTGTGTGTGTGTGTGTGTGTGTTCATTCAAACTTCATCTAGGATTTGTGCACTTTACTAAACATGGTTTCTCAAAAAAATTTTTTTCTTTTTTAAAAAATTTATTCTTTTTTTATACAGCAGTTTCTTATTAGTTATCTATTTTATACATATTAGTGTATATATGTTAATCCCAATCTCCCAATTATTCCACCACCATCACTGCCCGCCCCCACTTTCCTCCTCTGGTGTCCATACGTTTGTTCTCTACATCTGTGTCTCTAATTTTGCCTTGCAAACCGGTTCATCTGTACCATTTTTCTAGATTCCACATATATGCATTAATATATGATATTTGTTTTTCTCTTTCTGACTTACTTCACTCTGTATGACAGTCTTTATGTCCATCCACATCTCTACAAATAACCCAATTTCATTCCTTTTTATGGCTGAGTAATATTCCATTGTATATATGCATCACATCTTCTTTATCCATTCGTCTGTTGATGGGCATTTAGGTTGCTGCCTTGACCTGGCTATTGTAAATAGTATTTCAATGAACATTGGGGTGTATGCGTCTTTTTGAATTATGGTTTTCTCTGGGTATATGCCCAATAGTGGGATTTCTGGGTCATATGGTAATTCTATATTTAGTTTTTTAAGGAACCTCCATACTGTTCTCCATAGTGGCTGTATCAATTTACATTCCCACCAATAGTGCAAGAGGGTTCCCTTTTCTCCACATCCTCTCCAGCATTTGTTGTTTGTAGATTTTCTGACGATGCCCATTCTAACTGGTGTGAGGTGATACCTCGTTGTAATTTTGATTTGCATTTCTCTAGTAATTAGTGATGTTGAGCAGCTTTTCATGTGCCTTTTGGCCATCTGTATGTCTTCTTTGGAGAAATGTCTGTTTAGGTCTCCTGCCCATTTTTTAATTGGGTTTTTTTTTTTTTTTAATATTGAGCTGCATGAGCTGTTTATATATTTTGGAGATTAATCCTTTGTCCTTTGATTCGTTTGCAAATATTTTCTCCCATTCTGAGGGTTGTCTTTTCGTCTTGTTTATAGTTTTCTTTGCTGTGCAAACGCTTTTAAGTTTCATTAGGTCCCATTTGTTTAGTTTTGTTTTTATTTCCATTACTCTAGGAGGTGGGTCAAAAAAGATCTTGCTGTGATTTATGTCAAAGAGTGTTCTTCCTAGGGGCTTCCCTGGTGGTACAGTGCTTAAGAATCTGCCTGCCAATGCAGGGGACATGGGTTCAGGTCCGGGAAGAGCCCACATGCCGCGGAGCAATGAAGCCAGTGCACCACAACTACTGAGCCTGTGCTCTAGAGCCTGTGAGCCACAACTACTAAACCCACATGCAACAACTACTGAAGCCTGCGCACCTAGTGCCCATGCTTTGCAACAAGAGAAGCCACCGCAATGAGAAGCCCGCACACCACAACGAAGAGTAGCCCCCGCTCGCTGCAACTAGAGAAAGCCCGCACACAGCAACGAAGACCCAACACAATCCAAACTAAAAGTAAATAAATTTATTATTTTTTAAAAGTGTTCTTAGGTTTTCCTCTAAGAGTTTCATAGTGTCTGGTCTTACATTTAGGCCTTTAATCCATTTTGAGTTTATTTTTGTGTATGGTGTTAGGAAGTGTTCTAGTTTCATTCTTTTACATGTAGTTGTCTAGTTTTCCCAGCACCACTTATTGAAGGGACTGTCATTTCTCCATTGTATATCCTTGCCTCCTTTGTCATAGATTAGTTGACCATAGGTGTGTGGGTTTATCTCTGGGCTTTCTATCCTGTTCCATTGATCTATATTTCTGTTTTTGTGCCAGTACCATATTTTCTTGATTACTGTAGCTCTGTAGTATAATCTGAAGTCAGGGAGTCTGATTCCTGCAGCTCCATTTTTTTCCATCAAGATTGCTTTGGCTATTCAGGGTCTTTTTTGTCTCCATACAAAATTTTAAGATTTTTTATTCTAGCTCTGTAAAAAATGCCATTGGTAATTTGATAGGGATTGCATTGAATCTGTAGATTGCTTTGGGTAGTATAGTCATTTTCACAATATTAATTCTTCCAATTCAAGAATATGACAATCTTTCAATCTGTTTGTGTCATCTTTGCTTTCTTTCATCAGTGTCTTATAGTTTTCTGAGTACAGGTCTTTTAACTCCTTAGGTAGGTTTATTCCTAGGTATTTTATTCTTTTTGTTGCAATGGTGAATGGGATTGTTTCCTTAATTTCTCTTTCTGATCTTTCGTTGTTAGTGTATAGGGATGCAAGTGATTTCTGTGCATTAATTTTGTATCCTGAAACTTTACCACATTCATTGATTAGCTATAGTACTTTTCTGGTGGCATCTTTAGGATTATCTATGTATAGTATTATGTCATCTGCAAACAGTGACAGTTTTACTTCTTCTTTTCCAATTTGTATTCCTTTTATTTCTTTTTCTTCTCTGATTGCCATGGCTAGGACTTCCAAAACTATGTTGTATAACAGTGGTGAGAGTGGACATCCTTGATTTTAGAGGAAATGCTTTCAGTTTTTCACCATTGAGAATGATGTTTGCTGTGGATTTGTCATATATGGCCTTTATTATGTTGAGGTAGATTCCCTCTATGCCCACTTTCTGAGGGTTTTTATCATAAATGGGTGTTGAATTTTGTTGAAAGCTTTTTCTGTATCTATTGAGATGATCGTATGTTTTTTATTCTTCAATTTGTTAATATGGTGTTTCACATTGATTGATTTATGTATATTGAAGAATCCTTGCATCCCTGGGATAAATCCCACTTGATTGTGGTGTATGACCCTTTTAATGTGTTACTGGATTCTGTTTACTAGCATTTTGTTGAGTATTTTTGCATCTATATTCATCAGTGATATAGGTCTGTAATTTTCTATTTTTGTAGTATCTTTGTCTGGTTTTGGTATCAGGGTGATGGTGGCCTCATAGAATGAGTTTGGGAGTGTTCCTTCCTCTGCAATTTTTTGGATGAGTTTGAGAAGGATGGGTGTTAATTCTTCTCTAAATGTTTGATAGAATTCACCTGTGAAGCCATCTGGTTCTGGACTTTTGTTTGTTGGGAGTTTTTTAACCACAGTTTCAATTTCATTACTTGTAATTGGTCTGTTCATATTTTCTATTTCTTCCTGGTTCAGTCTTAGAAGTTTCTAAGAATTTGTCCATTTCTTCCAGGTTGTCCATTTTATTGGCATAGAGTTGCTTGTAGTAGTCTCTTATGATGCTTTGTATTTCTGGGGTGTCCGTTGTAACTTCTTTTTCATTTCTAATTTTATTGATTTGAGTCCTCTCCCTCTTTTTCTTGATGAGTCTGGCTAAGATGAGAAGACTCATCTTCTCAAAAAACCAACTTTTAGTTTTATTGATCCTTGCTGTTGTTTTCTTTGTTTCTATTTCATTTATTTCTGCTCTGATCTTTATGATTTCTTTCCTTCTACCAACTTTGGGTTTTGTTTGTTCTTCTTTCTCTAGCTCCTTTAGGTGTAAGGTTAAATTGTTTATTTGAGATTTTTCTTGTTTCTTGAGGTAGGATTGTATTGCTATAACCTTCCCTCCTAGAACTGCTTTTGCCGTGTTCCATAGGTTTTGGATAGTCGTGTTTTCTTTGTCATTTGTCTCTAGGTATTTTTTGATTTCCTCTTTGATTTCTCCCATGGTTTCTAGGTTATTTAGTAATGTATTGTTTAGCCTCCATGTGTTTTTCTTTTACATTTTTTCCCTGTAATTGATTTCTAATCTCATAGTCTTGTGGTTGGAAAAGACGCTTGATATGATTTCAATTTTCTTAAATTTACTGAGGCTTGATTTATGACCCAGGATGTGATCTTTCCTGGAGAAAGTTCCATGTGCACTTGAGAAGAAAGTGTAATCTGCTGTTTTCGGATGGAATGTCCTATAAATAGCAATTAAATCTATCTGATCTATTGTGTCATTTAAAGCTTGTGTTTCCTTATTAATTTTCTGCCTGGTTGATCTGTCCACTGGTGTAAGTCAGGTGTTAAAGTCCCCCACTATTGTTGTGCTACTGTCGATTTCCTCTTTTTTTTTTTTTTTTGCGGTACACAGGCCTCTCACTGTTGTGGCCTCTCCAATTGTGGAGCACAGGCTCCGGGTGCACAGGCTCAGCGGCCATGGCTTACGTGCCCAGCTGCTCCACGGCATGTGGGATCTTCCCGGACCAGAGCACGAACCCGCGTCCCCTGCATTGGTAGATGGACTCTCAACCACTGCGCCACCAGGGAAGCCCCAGATTTCCTCTTTTTTAGGTGTTAGCATTTGCTTTATGTATTGTGGTGCTCCTATGTTGGGTTCTTCTTGGATTGGTCCCTTGATCATTATATAGTGTCCTTCTTTGTCTTTTGTAATAGTCATTATTTTAAATCTATTTTATCTGATATGAGTATTGCTTCTCCAGTTTTCTTTTGATTTCCATTTGCATGGAATATCTTTCCATCCCCTCACTTTCAGTCTGTATGTGTCCCTAGGTCTGAAGTGGGTCTCTTTTAGACAGCATATATATGGGTCTTGTTTTTGTATCCATTCAGCGAGCCTGTGTCTTTTTGGTTGCAGTATTTTATCCATTCACATTTAAGGTAATTATTGATATGTATGTTCCTATTACCATTTTCTAAATTGTTTCGGGTTTGTTTTTGTAGGTCTTTTTCTTCTCTTGTGTTTCCCACTCAGAGAAGTTCCTTTAGCCTTTGTTGTAGAGCTGGCTTGGTGGTGCTGAATTCTCTTAGCTTTTGTTTGTCTTTAAAGCTTTTGATTTCTCCATCAAATCTGAATGAGATCTTTGCTGGGTGGAATAATCTTGGTTGTAGGTTCTTCCCTTTCATCACTTTAAATATATCATGCCACTCCCTTCTGGCTTGTAGAGTTTCTGCTGAGAAATCAGCTGTTAACCTTATGGGAGTTCCCTTGTATGTTATTTGTCGTTTTTCCCTTGTTGCTTTTAATAATTTTTCTTTGTCTTTACTTTTTGTCAATTTGATTACTATGTGTCTTGGTGTGTTTCTCCTTGGGTTTATCCTGCCTGGGACTCTCTGTGCTTCCTGGACTTGGGTGGCTATTTCCTTTCCCATGTTAAGGAAGTTTTCAACTATAATCTCTTCAAATATTTTCTCGGGTCCTTTCTCTCTCTCTTCTCCTTCTACGACCCCTATAATGTGAATATTGGTGTGTTTAATGTTGTCCCAGAAGTCTCTTAGGCTGTCTTCATTTCTTTTCATTCTTTTTTCTTTATTCTCTCTTGCAACGTGAATTCCACCATTGTGTCTTCCAGGTCACTTATCCGTTGTTCTGCCTCAGTTATTCTGCTATTGATTCCTTTCAGTGTATTTTTCATTTGCGTTATTGTATTGTTCATCTGTTTGTTTTTTCTTTAATTTTTCTGGGTGTTTTTTCTTTAATTCTTCTAGGTCTTTGTCAAACATTTCTTGCATCTTTTCGATCTTTGCCTCCATTCTTTTTCTGAGGTCCTGGGTCATCTTTACTCTCATTATTCTGAATTCTTTCTCTGTAAGGTTGCCTATCTCCAGTTCATTTAGTTGTTTTTCTGGGGTTTTATCTTGTTCCTTCATCTGGTACATAGCTCTCTGTCTTTTCTTCTTGTCTATCTTTCTGTGAATGTGGTTTTTGTTCCACAGGCTTCAGGACTGTAGTTCTTGCTTCTGCTGTCTGCCCTCTGGTGGATGAGGCTATCTAAGATGCTTGTGCAAGCTTCTTGATGGGAGGGACTGCTGGTGGGCAGAGCTCAATAAAACTTTAATCTGCTTGTCTGCTGATGGGTGGGGCTGAGTTCCCTCCCTGTTGGTTATTTGTCCTGCGGTGACCCAGCGCAGAGCCCACAGTCTCCTTGGTGGGGTTAATGTCAGACTCCAGGAGGGCTCATGCCAAGGAGTATTTCCTAGAACTTCTGCTGCCAGTCTCCTTGTCCCCACCGTGAACCACAGCTTCCCCCTGCCTCTGCAGGAGACCCTCCAACACTAGCAGGTAGGTCTGGTTCAATCCCCTCTGGGGTCACTGTTCCTTCCCCCTGAGTTCTGATGTGCATACGACTTTGTGTGTGCCCTCCAAGAGTGGAGTCTCTGTTTCTCCCAGTCCTGTTGAAGTCCTGCAATCAAATCCCTTGAGCCTTCAAAGTCTAATTCTCTGGGGATTCCTCCTTTTGTTGCTGGACCCCCAGGTTGGGAAGCCTGACATGGGGCTCAGAACCTTCACTCCAATGGGTGGACTTCTGTGGTATAATTGTTCTCCAGTTTGTGAGTCACCCACCCAGCGGTTATGGGATTTGATTTTACTGTGATTGTGTCCCTCCTACCATCTCAGTGCAGCTTCTCCTTTGTCTCTGGATGTGGGGTATCTGTTTTGGTGAGTTCCAGTGTCTTCCTGTCGATGATTGTTCAGCAGTTAGTTGTGATTCTGGTGCTCTCGCAAGAGGGAGTGAATGAACGTCCTTCTACTACGCCATCTTGAACCAACTCCGAAAAAGATTTTTTTAATAGTACAATTTATTGAGCACTGCCTATGTGCCCTGCAGTGTGTTAAGCATTATAATCCTCACAGGAATCCTGCCTGGTGTGAGTATTGGCCACTTTAAGCATTCGGCCCAGAAATGGTAAGGGGATTTCTCTTAACCACTAAGAAAATATTTCTCAAAGGGTGTTTCAAGAAATAGCAGTTCTGCAGGTGTTGTCTGCAAAAAGAGCTTGTAGTGAAGTAAGTTTGGAGAGCGTTTAAAGGGGTTCCGTGTATCCCTTTACTGCAGGATTAGTATGCCATTGTGCACTGTGAATTCCCAAACGGTAGAAGTAGGGGAAGGGGATAGAGTAGGCAAAATTTCTCAAACTTACTTGATCACAGATATTTTGGTGGGGGAGGAGAAGAATGTTACAGGAGCTTTGGAAACCCTTCCTTCTGCCACTTAAGCAAGGGCCCTTCCTGGGACAGTTTTCTGGCTGCAGTGCTAGGCTGTGTAGGGAAGCAGTAAGAAAGCCAACAGTTAATTTGGGGTTGGGCTATTGAGGGCTTTGAACACGAGGCAAAAGATGATGAACACAGGACACTGATGTTGAAAGTACTCTGAGACTTATGGACACAATGACTTGGAGGGGAGAGGTAGGGCTTTAATTAGGAAGCTTCACTGTGGTCTTGGGGTGAGTCAAAAAGGCCCCAAGCTGAAGACTATATCGTAGTGAGGGCATAATTTATAGCGTTTGAGCTGGAGAGTCTAAGATGTCAAGTCAATAATCGCTTTCTAAGAAATGTTTCACTTTTAATTTCAAAAGTCATGCAGGTCCTGTTATATCTTAAGTTACTACGTTGGTGATTTTTTATTTTGAGTCTTGACTGTTTTCATTACCATTTAACCTATTCTCAAAGTCACCAGTTTTCTTACGAAATGGGCCCATGAGCTTGTTGCAGAGCTCCCATCCCCTGGGCAGGGATGGTGGTTTTAAATGTAGTAGAGCAGATAGAAAAGGTGTCAGGAGGATTTGGGGCAAATCTTGCCTTATTGCCCACACTGAAGAGCAAGGGCGTTTGGGGGCCAGGATGAGGGACACCTGTGCAGTGTTCCTGTGGCTTTTCCTGAGGTGACTCTTAATTAGCAAACTCACCTTCCGAGCTGCTGGGTTACAAACTTGGCCCTCTGGGAAGGTTATGAAGAATAGAACTCATGGTTTGTAGTGGGAAACAATTTAGCCTGGTGGGAGGAATGGAGGATTTGGGGGCAGAAGTTCTGGACCTCAGACCTGGATTTTCTGCTTCCTGGCCATGTGGCCTTGGGCAAATCTTTTCGCATTTCCCAGTTTCTCGCACCTGTGAAATGGGATTAATGGTTCCTGTCCTGCCTCTTTTACACATTCACTAGCATACGATGCAACACCTGTGCCAGGGCTCTCTCCTCTTCCACGTTACAGTTAACCTCTTGATTGATTCTAAACCTTTTCTTTCTCCCTCTTTTCTTTTGGGCAGTTAAGTGCCTGTAATTTAGTTACTAATGATGGTGGTATCCAGTCCTCAATAAATGTTGGCTGGCATTAATTATGTTCTAGGAGCTGAGGGAAGAACTACCATGTTGGCTTGTGGGACAATTGTTAGTTTCTTCATCTGTGAGTCTGGGCCAGTGAATCTCGGGGATGTTAGGCTGCCTGCTATGGGTCACACAAGTGAAAGTCAAGCCCAGAGCAGGCTGACTCCAGAGACTGAACTTTTGACCCTGTTATTGGCTTTATTGTGCCAGACCTGAGTGTATGAAGGCAACTTAGGGTATGAGAAGGAGCTAGAGCAATGACCCCATACCCCACCTAGGGGCTAAGTGGACAAGCCAATTGGGACTCCTCTTTTTTTTTTTCTATTTTTTTCCTTTTTAAAAAAATTATGGTATAGTTGATTTACCACATTATATAAGTTTCAGGTGTACAACATAGTGATTCACAATTTTTAAAGGTTATCCTCCATTTATAATTATTATAAAGTATTGGCTATATTCTCTGTGTTGTACAATATATTCTTATAGCTTTATTTAAACATAATAGTTTGAACCTCCTAATTACTTACCCCTAAATTGTCCCTCCCCCTTCCCTCTCCCCAGTGGTAACCACTAATTTGTTCTCCGTATCTGTGAGTCTGTTTCTTTTTGTTATACTCACTAATTTCTTTTCTTTTTTAGATTCCACATATAAGTGATATCATACGGTATTTGTCTTTCTCTGTCTGACTTATTTCACTTAGCATAATATCCTCCAAGTCCATCCATGTTGTTGCAAATGGCAAGGTTTCATTCTTTTTTATGGCTGAGTAGTATTCCATTATATATATATATATATATATATATATATATATATATATATCCCACATCTTCTTTATCCATTCATTTGTTGATGGACACTTACATTGTCCCAATACCTTGGGTATTGTAAATTGTGCTGCTATGGAGACATTGGGGTACATATATCTTTTTGAATTAATGTTTTCGTTTTCCTCAGATATATACCCTGGCGTGAGATTGCTGGATCATATGGTAGTTCTATTTTTAGTTTTTTGAGGAAGCTCCATACTATTTTCCACAGTGGCTGCACCAACTTACATTCCCACCAACAGTGAAAGAGGGTTCCCTTTTCTCCACATCCTCGCCAACATTTGTTATTTGTGGTCTTTTTGATGATGGCCAGTCTGATAGGTGTGAGGTGACATCTCATCGTGATTTTGATTTGCATTTCTCGGATGATTAGCGATGTTGAGCACCTTTTCACATACCCGTTGGCCATCTGTATGTCTTCTTTGGTAAAATGTCTATTCAGGTCTTCTGCCAAGTTTTTAGTCGGGTTGTTTGTTTTTGAGCTGTTTATGTATTTTAGATATTAATCCCTTATCAGTCACATCATTTGCAAATATTTTCTACCACTCAGTAGGTTGTCTTTTTGTCTTGTTATTGGTTTCCTTTGCTGTGCAAAAGCTTTTAAGTTTAATTAGGTCCCATTTGTTCATTTTTGCTTTTGTTTCCTTTGCCTTAGGAGACAGATCCCCCCAAAATATTGCTACTATTTATGCAATTGGGACTCCTGTTTATCACACCATTCTCTGTTCCAAGTCATGTCACCAGCTTATTCTTAGGAAAGTCACATGGGGGCGGGCCTAAGTCTGAGTTTTCTGCTAAGGGTGAAAGCTCAGAAGACCAAGGCATAGTGGGCTGAAAAAGCTGCTTTGCTGCTTTTCACCTTTAGGAAAAGTTTCTAGGGGTCTGTTTTTGAAACCATTGGAAAACCCTGCAATCCCTGGGGAGGTGGAACAGGACTCTGCACCTGGCATGGAGGTTTAGAAGGACAGAAATGGAACAATGAATTGGAAGTTGCTGAGTCCAGCTGGCAGCTGTAAGGCTTCTTTTTGCCCAAGAAACAGTACAAGAGATAGTCCAGAGGGGGCCTGGAGCTTACCTCTGCCAGTTAGGGCCTTGTATTGGGGTAACTCTGTCTTGCTCCCATATATTAAAAAATTCCTTCTTGGGGAGAAGCAATTTCCTAATTTAGATTTTTTTAAACATCTTTATTGAAGTATAATTGCTTTACATTGTTTTGTTAGTTTCTGTTGTATAACAAAGTGAATCATCTATATGTATATATATATATCCCCATATCCCCTCCCTCTTGCGTCCTAATTTAGATTTTGTAATAATAAGGAAATCTCTCAGTTGGGGCTGCAGATATTAGGAGAGTGAACAGACTGACCCAATTTATTTCTTAAAAAGGTTGCAAAGATGAAATTGATGGAATGAACAGCCCAATTGTCTCAGTCCTATTTCCAAGTTTTTGTTTTTTATTAAAAAGCAAGAGAGGAGAAATGTGGTTAGATATTAAAAAACAAAAACAAAACTGAAGCCCTAAATTTACTAAGTCCAAAATCAAAATAGAAGATAAATGAGCAATGACCTCCAGCCTGGAATGATCCCACCTAGATGGAGGGAGAAGTGAGCCACAGAGGTCAGTGTCCAAGTTGTGAGCTGGGCTCACCCCTCCTGCCACCTGCTGTGTGAGGTCTCTTGGGCCTGGGGGGATGTGTGAGGTAGTATTTTATATGGGGGGAGAGGAGGAGGAGCTGAGAATGTGCTAGTTCAGCATTTCTTAGTTTGATCTTCATAATATTCCACTATCTTGCTGTTTACAGGTATTCTTTTTTTTTTTTTTTCTTTCTCAGATGTTGAACCATCCTTGCATCCCTGGAATAAATATCACTTGATCATGCTTTATGATCCTTTTATTTATTTATTTACTTTTTACATCTTTATTGGAGTATAATTGCTTTACAATGATGTGTTAGTTTCTGCTTTATAACAAAGTGAATCAGTTATACATATACATATGTTCCCATATCTCTTCCCTCTTGCGTCTCCCTCCCTCCCACCCTCCCTATCCCACCCCTCCAGGCGGTCACAAAGCACCGAGCTGATCTCCCTGTGCTATGCGGCTGCTTCCCACTAGCTATCTACCTTATGTTTGGTAGTGTATATATGTCCATGCCACTCTCTCACTTTGTCACAGCTTACCCTTCCCCCTCCCCATATCCTCAAGTCCATTCTCTAGTAGGTCTGTGTCTTTATTCCTGTCTTACTGCTAGGTTCTTCATGACATTTTTTTTTCTTAAATTCCATATATATGTGTTAGCATATGGTATTTGTCTTTCTCTTTCTGACCTACTTCACTCTGTATTACAGACTCTAGGTCTATCCACCTCATTACAAATAGCTCAATTTCGTTTCTTTTTATGGCTGAGTAATATTCCATTGCATATATGTGCCACATCTTCTTTATCCATTCATCCGATGATGGACACTTAGGTTGTTTCCATCTCAGGGCTATTGTAAATAGAGCTGCGATGAACATTTTGGTACATGACTCTTTTTGAATTATGGTTTTCTCAGGGTATATGCCCAGTAGTGGAATTGCTGGGTCATATGGTAGTTCTATTTGTAGTTTTTTAAGGAACCTCCATACTGTACAGGTATTCTTTGTAGCAAAAAATAGGTAAGTAAATTTAAACATGCCTTTCAGATGTTAATGACTCTGAGAGGTCCCACAGAAAAGTGCTTGTAAAACTTCCAGAGAAGAATGTATGCAGCGTTTCCACTAGCTCTTTTTCAGAATTCCTGTCAACACGTTCCAGCACATCAGTGTCACTAACAGCAGCAGAAAGCATGAAATCACTGGCCAGCATTTACTGAACACTTACTATGTGCCTGGTACCGTGCTAAGCATTTTCCTCTCTTTTCTCATTAAGCCTTTGAGATAATGTGAGGATTGTTTCCTTACAAACCAGAGGTAACAATGGTACCTACCTGCAGGACTGTTAAGAAATTTCTCCAAGATTACACAGCTGATGATGTCCCAAGATCTGAACTCAGAAAATAGTGCCTGGCATTTGGCTGTGCCACACGTCCCCAGCTATCAGACTCTAAACCCTCATTTCCTGAGGTCACTTGGGCAAGAGTCCCTTCCTTACAGCCTGACAGAGCAGCTAACTTTCTGCATGTGGTCATTATTCCCTGGGGAGATGTTATAGCCGAGGGCCCTTGGGACCAGTAGCCACACACAAGTCTTCACTGAGCCCGAGCCCTGTTCTACTCTAGCCCTGATGGTGTTGCTGTGGGTTGGCAAGAGGGGAAATGTTGAGACAGGCTGGGATCTGGGACTCTTTGCTGCAGCTGCAGTGCTTGCACCTGGACAAATGTCTCCTTGAGCAAAAAAATACAAAGAAAGTATAAAGGACTAAAAATAACTGCATGCATGCACAGTTGGGGCAAATTTTGGACAAGATACAAAAATACCAACCCCCCCCCCAAAAAAAAACAAAAAAAATCCAATCCAACTGCCACTTCTGAAGAGCCGGGAGCAAAAACTGGGTGTCAGGAGCAAAAGCAGGGTACTGCGCATGCCCCCTGCACACAGCACCAGCAAAGGGGTGGGCAAAACACCTAAGCCACCCCTTGGGCCTGACCCCTGGACATGCTCCTATCCTCACCCCATATAAGGAACCAGCTCGCATCCTGTCCAGGAGCAAGAAAAGAAACCTGTTATTTGTTTTGGCCCCCTGCTGCTGCAGCAGGGGCCTCAATAAAGCCTTGCCTGAATTTCTTATCTGGCCTCTAATCAATTTCTATTGATTGGGAAGGCCAAGAACCCTGGTCAGTATCAATATGGCTGTAAATTCAACCATCTTTAGTAACAAGAAGCCCTTTTCTGGCTTGCAGAAGACATCCAAGATGGTTGGGAAGTTTGCAGGTCTAGCTACAGAGTTCCCTAGAAGAGTTCTTGTTGCCAAGCCCCTCCCAAGGTCAGAGACCCACTTCACAAGGGCTGTTTGGGGTAAGCCAGGGGGAAAATAACAACACCTTTGAAGAGTGCTGAACTTGGCTCTAACTGAGCTCTTCCTGTTGATTAGAACCTATTTGCATTCATTTTCCAGCAGAAGGAAAATGCTTCTCTGCTTCCTCAGATGGCACAGAGCATGAGAGGAGGGCTGCATGTGCTGCTGAGTTTGCTGTTTGGGCAAAATTAGCCAAGGTACATTAGGCAAAGGAAGAAAGGACCTGAGACCTTGGGAGGCTCATAGGTCCTCTCCTCTTGGAAGCAGTGGTCTTGGTGGGTTGGTTAGCACTAGCAGGGTGGAGTGGGTAGGAAGAGAGAGACTATTTGGGAAGATGAAAGGCTGTTTTGTAGTGGTACATCTGCTCCCATCAAAGTGCTCAGAAAGCTTTTGAAAGCATTGACTCACTAAGTCTCCCTGTCTTGGTCTCCTTGACTGGAAAGCCACTCTCCCAGGCCCCATTAGGCAGCCCATCTCGAGGTGGTGGTCATTCTTTATTACTGTGGGCCGTGGCTATGGTGCCACGGGTCTGGCGGGGTTCTGACTCCAGAGAGTTTTTGAAATCCCTCATTCCCAAGGGATGTATTTTTAAATTCTCCAGGAGTGTTTTTGAGTTCAAGGTTGGTTGTTTGCTTGTTTACTTGGCCATCACTAATGAGTTGCTTGAACATTGCACTGAACCTTGAGCATGGCTCCAAACCCATCTTCTAAGTGTTTTCTCTACATTTGATCTCCCCATTGTCTGTGCGTGGATTTGAGAAGAAGATGGGAAGGAGAAGACAGTCTGCGCTCTGTGTCATCACCTGCTGAGACTGCTTTCTTGAATGAGTGGTCACGCATGAGATCCTGGGCAGTACCCTCCCCCAGAATCAGCATGGTTGTCTCCACATGTGTGTTAAGATCACATGGTAAAATGCCCTGATTTTGCTAAGGGGAAATATCCCTCCCTCTCACATTGGATGCTGCCTTGGATGGTCATTGTTGGTTTCCTGTTCTTTTCTGGCCAAGAGGTAGACTGGTGATGCAAGCTCAGGTTATAAAACAGAACCTGGACTTTTTTTCTGACAGTTTTTCAAACATTGTTATTATCATGTTAAAGATAAGCTATATTCCAAAATGTGTAGCTACATTCCAAATCATGTCAAGGATTTTACTTTGTTAATTTGGATGAGATCATGGGTTGTGGGCATAATTCAAAGTGTCTAGACTTCTAGGACCAAATGTGGTCTGAGATTGACGTATACAAGGACATGGGAAACAAAAAATTAAATTGCAACAAAAGAAATGAAGATGCAAAGTAATGAGTGTTTTACTGTGTGAAAAGGCACATATGCAGAAAAGAGTCATAGTGCTTCCTCTGTGGAGGGCTCAGCCCTATAAAACAGAGTCCATTGTTGGTCTGTGGAAATGTCCCCAGAGTCAGGCCAGGAAGGCGGCATTGCTTCTCGACCTGCTTCTGAGGTAGGGGACCTTGAGTTATTCCTGGTTCTGCCAAGTTGTCTGGGCCCAACCACTTAACTTTTTTCTATAAAATGGGAATATCATTGGCCTATTTCCTGTGAGTTTGGGAAGCCCTTCCTAGAGATTGCTACACACACCCAGCCAAACTCCCAAGAACTTGGTTCCTGAGCAGAGTGGCTGAAGAATGAAAATGGTGGGAATTTGCTCATTCCAAGGGTGGTGCTTAATCCAGGTCCCTGCTCCTGGATCTCTGGGGCTGCTCTGGTTCTGTCCCTCAGACAGCTCTGTCTTAGCCAACAGAAAGGAGTTTCCTGGAAGGCTATGTGGTAGGAGGTCCAAAGACTCGGAACCTGTTTCTGCTGCATGTAGTCACTGGCGCACTTTCTCTTGATACCCTCTTTCTTGCTGGTTACATCTATGCACACAACTTCAAATATAATCTTTATGCAGAAAGCTTGGAGCCGTGTCTCCAGCTCTGAACTTTCTCCTAGCACAGCAGGAAGAATAGCTCTGCAGGGATGTGATGTTATTAGCAAAAGAACCAAATTCCCACTGCCCTGAGAGCCTACCTTCCTGTCCTAGCCACCCATCTCCTGGCTCCCTCTGTCCTAATCCCATCCATTCTGTCCTGAACTATCTCGTGCAGGCCTCCCATCCAGGCCCACTGCTGTTGCCTTGGTTCAGGCTTCCTTTATCTCTTGCCTGTTGCATCCCTCCGCTAACTGGTCCCTGCACTGCTAGGCAAAGTCATACAAGCTCAAAAGCCTTCAGGGGCCAGGCAGGTCATGCATGTGTGTGAAGTAAAAGGGCTTGTTGGGAACAGGGGTGCTGACTGGCTATCTTTAGACAGGGTTTTGTGGGCTGTTTCCAGTTTTCAGTCTGCTGTCTCCAGTCTTTAGCCATAGGGCTGTCCAGGTCCACTCATCATGCCTTGTGTCCTGCTCTAGTCTTGAGGTGCCATATAAGGATGAAGGTTCCCAAAGCCTCTTACAGTATACCCATGCAGCTGGAGTGCTGGGGACTTGGTGGGATCAAATAATGGGAGTGCTTTGGAAAATGTAGGTTTGGGTCAGTTTACTGTTCTCCCAATGTGCCACTCACATTCCTGCCCTGATGCTGGACTTTGGATTCGGCTAGAACTTGACCTTCTCTAAGAAGGCTTCTCTCTTTCCTACTAAATTAACCTCTCTAAGCCTCCATCTCCTCCTCTGTAAAAAGGGCGTAAAGCTGGGCTTCCCTGGTGGCGCAGTGATTGAGAGTCCACCTGCCGATGCAGGGGACGCGGGTTCGTGCCCTGGTCTGGGAAGATCCCACATGTCGCAGAGCAGCTGGGCCCGTGAGCCATGGCCACTGAGCCTGTGCATCCGGAGCCTGTGCTCCGCAACGGCAGAGGCCACGACAGTGAGAGGTCCGCGTACTGCAAAAAAAAAAAAAAAAAAAATGGCGTAAAGCTTCTCTCTCAGAGTTTTTGTGAGCATTACAAGAAGGGTGGCATGTGCACAGGGACTTTATTCCCATCAAACACTGTACAGGTAGGTGTAAGGCTTTGTTGCTGAAAGTAATGGTTGGGTGGCCATGAGGTCCAACCTCCCACCCAGGCATTCAGTCAGGACTTCTGACAGTTAACGCTTGAATACTTTATATGGTGGGGAGCTCACCATCTCACAAAGCATTCAGCTTCATTGTTGGATGTCTCAAGTTAGAAAGTAGAAACAGTCTCTTTGTGACAGATGTTGAGGGTCTTTTGTTCACCTTGCTCCACTGTCTTCTGTGCTTTGTGTATCCATCATATCAGATCCATTCTGCTTGAAGGGAGGTTTGTGTTTTCTCCTTAGTGCCCTGGAAGCCTCTCCTGGATGGAGAAGGAGTCTGGAGATGTTCTCTATGTGTTTTTCACAGGAAGCTTGTGCGTAGAGAGGAATGCAGGGAAAGGAAGGGGCTGCAGGCTGAGGGGTGGGTGGGTGTTTAGGGTAGGGATGCTAGAGTTGCTGTGGGGTAACAGCCAGCATCCACCAGCTGGCTGGTAGATGTTAGACCAGCACATCATTCCTCTTTGCTAGGCTCTTGGGCTGCTGAGGGGAAGCCATTCATTTCCCGATCTGGCCAGCCTAGTTTCAAATCTGCCCTGGCTGCCCTGCCTCTGTTGGAATCTAGGGTAACGTGGGGCAAGGGAATCCAGATCATAATAATCTACTAATATTTTTCTTAGCGCCCTTTCTAGGAATAGGGCCTGTAATTCTATTATCCAGTTGACTAGAGGGGAAAATTGATTTCAGGGGTTTAATTAATGTGACTTCCAAAAGCAAGTGATCTGGAGAGAAGGCAACTATTTAGTCTTAAAGAAGGGTCTCTCCCCCAGAATTGTATTAAGAAACTCATGAGATAAAGATAAAAACAAATTCTAGCCCAGAGGGTCCTAGGAGAGCAATTTGTTCTTCTGTTCAGGTGACTTCCCTGGAGTGGAAAAATTGAAGTCAGCATCAAACTCAAGGTAAGACGCTCAGAGACTGCAAACTGGTAGCCCACAGACGGGCTTCGTTTGATCTGCAGTGTTTTTTAAAAAATCCAATTGAGGACCAAGAGAAAAAAGGTCATAGGAGTTTACATAAAAATCAGAATTTCCATTTTCTTCTAAAAACCTGGAGGACATGGCATCTGGGCCCCAGTCTGGCATGTTGGGAGCTGAGAGGCAGGGGTCCCTCGGTCTGGTGCGGGTTCCTCTTACCCCGCCGTCTCCAGGATGAGGAGGTGGTCAGGTGTGAGACGTGCTACCTGTAGGAACTGGAGCTGAGACTGCACTTCACAGCTTCCCTGATCATCTGAGTCCTGATGGGAAGATTTTAAGTGTGGCCCATCAGGACTAAACTCTGGTGGAAATTCCTCGTTTAATTATTCCCAAGGCAGGAGACATGGAGAACAGAAGTGCCACAGAGAAATTAAAACAACATACAAGATATTCTTTTTGTGTGAAATGGAAAATTGTGTTTGGGTTTACTCTTTTGTTCCCAAGGCGAGACTCAAAGAAAATGATTTTTGTTGTTATTACTGTTTTTAAGAGCCCTTTAAGAGAATAGCAGTTTAGCAGCAGTTTGGGAATAGCAAGCTAGCGGATTGTTCTTCCATTAACCGTGTCATCAGTGACAGACTGGGTTGTTTCTTCCCCTAATGATGCACACTCGGGGCCTTTAGCCAGTTAATGTCAGTAGCAGGAGAATTACTGGTTAGATACTGGAAAGCCTTGTTTATTGTGCCCAGATGCAGACAGACCCTCAATCACTGGGTCAGTGGTGGCTCAGGGATACTGCGGTTGTGGTTGAACATCCCTAATATTTGAGTTTCCTAACTAGGTTTGGATATCTTTGAATAAGTCCTTTATGTCAAAGAGCTAAGTGAATTTAGACCTTTAGAACAACTAAAGTGGTTCAGTGAAAGCATCTAACATGTCCAATTAGCCTTCTTCAGAATTGAATTATAAGGAACATAATGAAAAAAATTTCAAAATGGAAGTAGTCTCATTGTACAGAACTTTCTCATAAAAACTTGAAATTTGGGACCTCCCTAGTGGTCCAGTGGGTAAGACTCCACGCTCCCAATGCAGCGGGCCCAGGTTCGATCCCTGGTCAGGGAACTAGATCCCACATGCCTCAACTAAGAGTTCACATGCTGCAACAAAAAGTCCGCATGCCACAACTAAGAAGTCTGCATGCCACAACTAAGAAGTCCACATGCTGCAACTAAGAAGTCCACATGCTGCAACTATGAGCCCGCATGCTGCAACTAAAAAAAAAGATCCTACGTGCCACGGCGAAGATCCCGTGTGCCACAACGAAGACCTGGTGCTGCCAACATAAATACATTTTAGAACATTTGAAATTTAATGGATGTTCATAGATATTCATCCATCCAAAACTTATTGAGCACCTACTGTGTGCCGAGCATGACTCTGGGAACTCAGATGTGTGGACAAGGCTGGGACAGAAAGCAGGTCAACTTTGCCCCTACTGACAGGTGAGTACTGTCATTTTGACTGGTCACCAATTATATTTATTAACAACAGGTAGGAGCCTAATGTGTTAAAGGACTTACTGCATGGATCTATATCATTGTTTTTATGGTTGCTTAGTATTCCAATAGATGGATGAATCCTAGTTTATTTAGCTACTTTTTGATGGACATTTTGGGCTGTTTACAAATTTTCACTATCACAGTGTACTTGCCTGATTATTTCCTTAAGACAGGGTTTCTCAACATTGGTACTACTGACACTCTGGCCTGGGCAATTCCTTCTTATGGGGGCTGTCCTGTGCATGGTAGAATGCTTAGCAGCTTCCCACTAGATGCCGGTAGCATCTCCCCAGTGTGACAACCCAAAATATCTCCAGACGTTGCCAGATGTTCCTGGGGAAAACTGCCTTTGGTTGAGAACCAACCACTGCCTTAGAATAAATTCCGATAACTAGAAATTCTGGATCAAAGGGGATGAACAGCTCTAAGGTTTTGCTTATGCATCCCAAATTAAGGGCTGTGGAAATTATACCTCTTGGTGTAGGTATCCTCCTACACTGGTGGAAGTATAATTTTTTTTAAGTTGAGGTGAAATCCACACAACATACAATTATCATTTTAAATTCAGTGACATTTAGTGTATTCACAACAGTGTGCAAACCCCAGTTTTCTCTAGTTTCAAACTTTTTCATTAGCCCCAGAAAAACACTCTATACCCATTAAGTAATCACTCCCTATTCCCTGCCCCCCCCAATCCCCATCTGCTTTCTGTCTCTGGACTTGCCTATTCTGGATAAAGCATATCAATGAAATCATGTAATATGTGACCTTTTGTGTCCAAGTTTTTTCATTTAGCATAATGTTTTTGAGGTTCTTCCAAGTTGTAGTGTGTTTCAGTACTTTATTTCTTTTTATGGCTGAATAGTATTACATTGTGTTTATATATCACAATTTGTTTATCCATTTGTCTGTTGATGAACATTTGGTTTGCTTTCATCTTTTGTCTATTATGAATCATGCTCCTATAAGGAGTATAAGTTTTAAAAATTTCCACCTATCAGATTGACAAAGATTAAAAACAACATTGAGACATTTTAAATTTCTTTGATGTTATAATGTTATTTGTACCAGTCGCCAACGAATATGTTCAAGGAGAATCAGATTCCTTGATGTGGACAATAGCAGCCATCTCGATGTTTGTCATCAATCAGTGAACCTGGAAATATGTGCTGGGTACTTTCTGTTTGGTCCTGTGCTAAGTGCAGTGGCTGGTGGGATTTTCAAAAGAAGCATAGAGTTGTTTACTAATTTACACACCCCCTGCCCCCCACGGCCCCTGCCCCCAAGGGGTTTATTCTCCAGGATTGCATGGGGGCACGTATTCTGAGTTTGATTTGTTATTAGCTATTGATTATGTACCTCTTGGCTTTTAAGCATCTCTCATGAGGCAGATGATCCTCCCGTGAATTATCACAGTGTTTGAAGTTACACAAGGTTCATTTCCTCAAAGTCGCCACACAGAATAGTCTGTGGCCATCACATTTGCAGAATTCTGGGCAGCCATCTTTCCAATATTTACCTTTTATGCATCCGTGGAATTTGCAAGATGCTTTTTAAAAAATATTTTATTTTTTAAAAAAAGAATTTCAGTTCTACCGCTGCAGAGGAAAAATCCCTATTAGAGTTAAATGCTGTGTTAAGGATTTAGGAAAATAGGATAAATACCTTGTAGTGGTGAGTTCACTCTTTCTTTGCTAGTCCACTGTCATATGCTTCAGCATGTGATAATTATAATTTTTAAAATTGAAATATAGTTGATGTACAATATTATGTTAGTTTCAGGTATACTATGTAGTGATTTGACATTTACACACATTATGAAATGATTAGCATGATAAATCTAGTAACCATATGTCCCCATCCAAAGTTATTAAAATATTATTGACCATATGCCATATGCTGTATATTATATCCCCATGGCTTTTTTATTTTATAACTGGAAGTTTGTTCCTCTTAATCCCCTTCATTTTGCCCAACCCCCAACACTCCTCTCCTCTGGCAACCACCAGTTTGTTCTCTGTAACTATGAGCCTGTTTTTGTTTTGTTTTGTTTGTTTTGTTTTCTAGATCCCACATGAGTGAGATCATACAGATTTTTCTTTCTCTGTTTGACTTATTTCACTTAGCATAATACCCTCTAGATCCATCCATGTTGTTGCAGATGGCAAGGCTTGATTTTATTTTTTATGGCTGAGTAATATTCCATTGTGTGTGTGTGTGAGTGTGTGTGTGTATATATGTATGTATATGTATATATATCTCACATCTTCTCTGTCCATTCATCTATTGATGGACATTTAGGTAGAGTCCATATCTTGGTTATTGTCAATAATGCTGCAATAAATATAGGGGTGCATACATCTTTTCTGATAAGTGTTTTTGTTTTCTTCAGAAAAACATCCAGAAGTGAAATTGCTGGTTCTATTTTTAATTTTTTGAGGAATTGCCATACTGTTCTCCGTAGTGGCTGTACCAATTTACATTCCCACTAACAGTACACAAAGGCTCCCTTTTCTCTGCATCCTCACCAACACTTGGTATTTGTTGTCTTTATGATGATAGCCATTCTGACAGGTGTGAGATGATATGTCATTGTGGGTTCCATTTGCATTTCCCAGATGATTAGTGATATTGAACATATTTTCATGTGTCTTTTGGCCATCTGTATGTCTTCTTTGGGGAAATGTCTATTCAGATTTTCTGCTAACTTTTTAATCAGGTTGTTGATAATTATAATTTAGAGAGAGTCAGATACTGAATTTAATACATTAACAACTTCTGTATTAGTTTGCTAGGGCTGCCATAGTAAAGTACCACAGAATGGGTGGCTTAGACAATTTAGTTTCTCACATTTCTGCAAGCTAGAAGTCCAAGATCAAAGTGTTGGCAGGCTTAATTTCTTCTGAGGCCTCTCTCTTTGGCTTGCAGATGGCCGTCTTCTCTCTGTGTTTTCACATGATCTTTCCTCTCTGCCTATCTGTGTCCTAATCTCCTCTTCTTGCAAGGATACCAGTTGCATTGGATTAGGGCCCACACATATGACCTCATTTTATCTTAATTACCTCTTTATTAAAGACCCTATCTCCCAATACAGTCACATTCTGAGGTACTGGGGGTTAAGACTTCAATATAAGAAATTCAGGGGAAGACAATTCATCCCACAGCCTTCCTAATGTGGACAGTTATTGGAAGCCAGATAGAATTTGTAAAAGGTTGGTACTATGAAATGTTCCAAAAGTAATACATCTTTATCGCTTTCAAGTCCATTTTGTTAACTTTAACCTATCTACTTCAAAGTGTTGCTAAATTGGGCTTGCTTTATTAAATAGATATCTTATTTGCGATTAGTGCATTGTTTATATTTGAGATGATGAGAAAATAAATCCAAGGGGTAGGTTAACCCCCCCTACCATGTATATTCTGCCTTTTTTTCTCTTTATTGAGATACAATTCACATATTATAAAATTCATTCTTTTAAAGTGTATAGTTCAGTGATCTTTATTATTCTCAGAGTTGTGCAATCATCGGCACTATTTAATTGCAGACCATGTTCATCATCCCCAAAAGAAACCTGTACCCCTAGCAGTCACTCTCCATAACCCCTCCCCAAGCCCTGGCAATGACTAATCTTTCTGTGTCTATGGATTTGCCTGTTCTGGACTTTTCATATAAATGGAATCATACAATATGTGGTCTTTTGCATCTGCTTTCTTTCACTTATGTTTTCAAGGGTCATCCATGTTGCAGCATGTGTCAGTACTTCAGTGATTCTTATGGCTGAATAATATTTCATTATATGGATATACTACATTTTATTTATTCATCAGTTGATGGATATTTAAGTTGTTTTCGCTTTAAGGCTTTTATGAATAATGTTCCTGTGAACATTCATGTGCGAGTTTTTAAATAAACATTTATTTTCAATCCCTTGGATATATACCTAGGAGTGGATATACTGGGTTATAACCTTTCTTTAGCTTTTTGAGGAAATGTCAAACTGTTTTCCAAAGTGGTTGCAGCATTTTACATTCCCACCAGTAATGTGTGAGGGTTCCAATTTCTCCACATCTTTGCCAACACCTGTTATTGTCTGTCTTTATTATTATATCAATCTAGGAAGCCCACTTTTAATTTGCTCTTAATAGTAAAACTTTATTCACAGATAATGTGGAGGCAAGCGCCTGACTCCGAATTTGGAAAGTTCTGGCTGCTTTGCCTTATTTGTTTCCCTGAGAACCTTCACTTGCTATTGTCTATTTCCTCCATTTCCCGCTTCCTCTTCGTGAGTTTTGGGTTTGCAGCAAACAATTCAGCTCCTGCCTTAGAGGGTGGTGAGAAGTCACTTGCAGGCCCCTGCCCACACTTACCCAGGATCTGATGAATTAATACTCCCACCATGTACACCTTTCCTGTGTTGTCACCTTGCCCTACTGCATTAAGTGAGACATTAAATAAAGGTTTGACTCTTTTTTAGTACATTTTTTTTTTCTGAATCAGTAAGGAATTTATCCCCTTCTACTGTCTCACCTCTCTCCCAATTATGTAGTTTAACACTGATTCTTTTTCCCTCCTTCTAGGCATATAAAGTACTTGTAGCTCCCTTTTTAATGACAAATCAATTCCAACACCTTAATGTTACAGACTTGGGAGAGCAATTAAGTTTAAAGCTTTTTGCTCTGTTCCTGAATCTTTCTGTTTAAAAGCTCGAGTCATCCGTGATTGATGGAGGACATTAGTGAGAGAAGTTAGGCCCATTTTGATTTATTTTGTTTACTTTGAAAATAGTTTTCTCACTTGTCAAATGGATTAATGATGAGAAACGAATTGTGGGACCAGGTTGGGGGAAGGGAAGAGAAAGGCAGCGTTCAGAGTCCCCTTCTTGGTTAAGGATGGTGGGCAGCTGCAGAGCCCCCTCGACTTGCTGGTCCACCGCCATGGCCTTGTGTCCCGCACTGCGGGGTGTGTGCAGGGTCCCTGACTCATGAGCGTGTCTACTGTCAGGAGGAGGTGGGGCTGGGGAAACAAGCATTTGTGTAATTATTTGTAGTGCTGTAATTCCAGCTGCTTCACCTCAGGTTCTTTGCATATTGTTTCTTCATAGCTCAATGTACTTGTCCTTCATAGCATTTAAATATCAAATGCTGTAAGAAAATATTTGTTATATAAAATTAATGCTATCTCTCCCTCTAGATGATAAACTCCAGGAAGGCATGGACTATTTTTTTCTTGATCCTGGCTGAAGACTCAGTGTCTAGCTTTGTGCCTGTTCCTAGTAGATGCTCCATAAATATTTGTTGAAAGAAGGAATAAATGTCATGAAGGTAAAATAGAGTGCACAATGGGGCATTGGCTGTATTGGGGGAGGAGGGCGGTGGGCATTGGCTGTATTGGGGGAGGAGGGCAGTGTGCAGGGTGGTCTCTGAAGAAATGGAGGATGAGAAGGAATTATGTGGGTGAAGAGTTATAGGGAGGGGAATTCTAGTAACACTGGAATAAGTAACACTGCAAACTCAGAGAATAATGAATAAAATCACAAAAGCATGTATGAAGTATTCAGGACCTGCGAAGCTGGAGCTTCAGGGATTTCCACATGCTTGGTGTGCCTGTCCTCTTTACTTTGGGGGATAATTTCGTGCAGGATTATAAACCAGACTCTGCCGTAACCTATGAACTCATTAGATGAAAGAGGATTCTGGAATTTGGGTGCCAGAAAGAATCTGCAGCCCAGTGTCGGGGGGCTGGTGGCCAGCTTTGGAAGGCTGGGCTGTGGGTGCTCGTCCTAGAGGCACCTCCACTGGTGAGCATGCTGTGCCGGCCGTGGAAGGTGCCTCTGCTTGACTGTCCCCGTGAAGCCCCTGCCAGTCTAACCTGAAATCCTTTCACTGTGATCCCAGGCTTTCGCCTTTGTTCTTCCTCAAGCAGAAATGAGGCGAGGCTGATCTGTCCAGCTGTTTAGCTTGGGTTAGCTCCTGCAGCCCTCCTTGGCTCACCCCCTTCCCGGTAGGGATGAATGCAGGTGGCTGGCTTCGCCTCCTGGGTGAGGAGGCCCCCAAGGACACCCCGGCTCCTCTTGGTGCCTGCGGGCCGCTGGCTGCCACCTCCTGTTGCCATCTTCAACACTTGACTTCACATTTGCCTGTCCTCTGTGCCTTTCCCAATTTGTCACGATTATTTTAGGGATAATAGGGAGACCACTGAGAGTGGAGGCAGCCAGCAGCAGCTTTTGCAGGTGATAGACACCTAAAGAACTAAAAGAGATGGGATTGGCTTGGCCTCTGCTCACTTGTAACCTGTCACACGTCACCTGGCCTTTGGTTTCCTCTCTGCTCTGTGGCTCTTGGTAGCCACAATCCATCATACTTGCACCACAGAATCACTTATTCTAATTAGAGGACCTGGCTTGTAAACATTCTGAAAACAGACGTTGAAAAGGATATAATTTTTGGGCTTGTGTTGGCTCGTGGTGCATGCTAACACTTCCTGTCTCTAGCCAAGCTTTTAAAATCACCCTTGACTAGAATGTAGGTGAGATTTGAGCAAGAAAGAGGGTGGATTCTCTGGTCAAGATATGGCAAGTTTTTGGTAAGTGAAAGTTAACTTTTAGTTTGTTTTTTTCACATGAGAGATGATAGCATGAATTTAAATTTGCTTACTGGACAATCATTGCTCTGACAGATGGGATTTCTACTCAGTAGATCACATGGGCAATAACTGTGAGAGACAGAGACAGAGATGCCATCACCCTGCAGAGTGTTGCCACCTTGCTCCATAAACGTGCTTCTGATTTTCTACAAGGTGGGCTACTTGTTGTCTGCGGCAGTGTAAGGTTGATTGTCCTGTGACAGAAAAGGGATGCTCTGAAATTTAGCCACTTTCCTTGTACGCAGGCTGCCTTTTTGTAAAGTCTTTTCACTCATTCAAAGTTGTCATGTTCCCCTAGTGCATCAGAATAATTGAAGTTTGACCGTAATTGCCATAATTCACAACTTCACAGCAATTTAGACGGAAAACAATTCCGAGTTGTGTGCTCCTTATCATATAGAATGGTCCAGATGACAAAACTGAGAATGCAGTACATTTTAATTATTGTGTAGGACAGGCGCTTGGCGTCTGGGGAGGTTGAGGCACAGCCAGGCAGATTACAGCAGTTAATGTGGGCAGGGGACAGCCGGCATTTGTCTCACAACAACAAGAATGAGGATGAGACTGTTTAGAAACATTAACATGCAGGCAGCACTGAGTGGAACTTTCTAACAGCTTTTGATGTCCATGGATGAGAAGAAAGTTCTCATGGGCAAGAATGAAACTTCTGAAAGAATTAGAGATGAAAAAGAATTACAGAAAGGGGCCCTCCCACATACTTCTGGCAGGGGATGTGGCTGTGTACAGCAGCACCATTTGTGGATGGAAGGCTGAAAGCTACGGAGCTCTGTGGTTCTGATGCCCACATTGGCATAGTGAGAAGATTGCGGCCTGAGTCACGGGGCTGGCCTGTGAGGTGCAAAGGCAGCAGGAAAAATGATCAAATGGCTACAGGGAAGGATGGAGGGCATCTGGATACCAGGAAAGATATGGCAACCTGGATCCCCAAAATCTGCACTGGGAAGAAGGGCTGGGGTGGCTTCAGAGCCATAGCATGGTGGGAGATGGGTGGGGATGGGGCCACACAAGCTGGCTTGCTAGGTGCAGGGCCCCGGGGCCACAGGATGCCATGGCAGATGCAAGTGTTGAGGGGGGAGCTGGGCTGCTGATGCTGGTGCAAGGTGGCGTGCCAGGGATGCTGAGGGCCAAGACACCCAGTACAGACAGTGGAGTGTCCACTTTTTGGAAGCAGGCCCTGGGGATAGAGATGAAGAAACATAGGCCTTGCTCTCAAGGAGTCCAGAGCCAGGGGAAGGGACACACACAATATAGGATCAGAGCTTAAATACAGATAACATTTGCCAATGATGAAAGGCTTCATAGAGATTTGATTAAGCCACTGGGACAGAGCCCAGCCCCTGTCGGTGTGTTCAGGGACAGTATGGTGTCTGTCCTGATGCCAAGCTCACAAAACTCAGGAACACCCTTCCTGGACCCCACAACACGTCCATTTGGGCGACCTCATCATTGGGAACTGAATCGTGGTTGCACTTGATTCCAAAAATGGGGACAGAAGTTGAACTTAATGAAAGTTTTATTTCTTTCAGTTTTTTTTTTTTTTTCTCTAAGTCAGAAGAGTTCAGGTCCTTTTGTCCATCCTTACAGGCATGCCCTAAGCTAGTGATTCCAAACCTTTATGTGTTATGGACCCCTTTAAGATATTACCTGACCCGTAAAATTGTGTGCATTTTTGAGGGAGAAATAGGGATTCTGATGAAAGCTATGGGGTGAATGTGGTTGACTCAAGCGACCACTGACATGAGGCAGGGGGAGAGGGAAGCACACAGGAAATATGTAGGTAAATACTGATTTTTTTTTTTTTTTTTTTTTTTTTTGCGGTATGCGGGCCTTTTATTGTTGTGGCCTCTCCCATTGCAGAGCACAGGCTCTGGACGCACAGGCTCAGCGGCCATGGCTCATGGGCCCAGCCGCTCTGCGGCATGTGGGATCTTCCTGGACCGGGGCACGAACCTGTGTGCCCTGCACTGGCAGGCGGACTCTCAACCACTGCACCACCAGAGAAGCCCATAAATACTGAATTTTGTAAAGCTTGTTTTTCTGTTCAGAAGTACATTATTGGCAAAATTGGGAAAGGCTAGTCTTTTCTTTTCTCTTTTTTTTGAGACTAAATTCTTTTTGTTTTATTTTATTTTATTTTTTTTAATACAGCAGGTTCTTATTAGTTATCTATTTTATACATATTAGCGTATATATGTCAATCCCAATCTCCCAATTCATCCCACCACCATCCCCGCCCCGACCTTCCCCCCTTGGTGTCCATACATTGTTCTCTACATCTGTGTCTCTATTTCTGCCTGTAGAACAGAATGGTTCATCTGTACCATTTTTCTAGGTTCCACATATATGTGTTAATATACGATATTTGTTTTTCTCTTTCTGACTTACTTCACTCTGTATGACAGACTCTAGGTCCATCCACATCTCTACAAATAACCCAATTTCATTCCTTTTTATGGCCGAGTAATATTCCACTGTATATATGTACCACATCTTCTTTATCCATTTGTCTACTGATGGGCATTTAGGTTGCCTTCATGATCTGGCTATTGTAAATAGTGCTGCAATGAACATTGGGGTGCATGTGTCTTTTTGAATTATGGTTTTCTCTGGGTATATGCCCAATAGTGGGATTGCTGGGTCATATGGTAATTCTATTTTTAGTTTTTTAAGGACCCTTCATACTGTTCTCCATAGTGGCTGTACCAATTTACATTCCCACCAACAGTGCAAGAGGGTTCGCTTTTCTCCACACCCTCTCCAGCATTTGTTGTTTGTAGATTTTCTGATCATGCCCATTCTAACTGGTGTGAGGTGATACCTCATTGTAATTTTGATTTGCATTTCTCTAATAATTCGTGATGTTGAGCAGCTTTTCATGTGCCTATTGACCATCTAGGCTAGTCTTGAGCAAAAACAATTTTCCTTCCCCTTCCCTAGGCCAAGTCTTAGGAAGACATGAAGGGGTGATTCACCGACAGAGGAAGGATGGAGGGACCAGGATCCTTCCTATGGGGAGCGGAGGATGGCGGAGTGGGATGGCGGGGAGGAGCCCCCACACCAAGGATGGGGTGTGGATGGGAGCAGGCCCAGCAGACCTCGAGAGCACCCCTCCCCCACTCGTAGGCTATGGACAGTCTGCTGTCTGGGTGGTCAGGGTGCTCCTGATGAATGGACAGAGGGTGAGGTCTCAAACACTTTGGGTGCAGATGGGCCCTAACTAAGGGGGAGCAGAATGGAATGACCAGTTTCCTGAGTCCAGCAATGGTGACCGTATTGTTGCGTGTGCCTGCACCCAGAAATGGCTCCTCCTCCTTCCAAGGACCTTAGTGGGATATGAGGACTCAAGTTAACCCCCAGGTGATCTCTGACCCTTGAATAAAGGACAACAAGCAGGACAAGACGTGGTGTGAATAGCCTACTGAGTTCCAGGTGAGCCAGTTACCATACACCCACCTACCACTTTGGAGTGGGAGGTGCATGTAAAAGAGGTTATTTTGGGCAACTATTTTGCTTGTTTCTAAAAATATGTGCTGTTTAAAAAATAACAATATACTACTGAGAAAATAAAAATTACCCACACTCTCACTCCTCCAAAGATAATCACCCTGAACATTTTTGGGTCTATTTGTCTGACTTCTTTGTGCTTATAGGAACAGTTAGAAATCAGTAACAGTGGTGCAGACTGGTCCATGTTGTTCTGCCTGGATTTCTTTTTAAAAAAAAAAAATTATTTATTTAATTAATTAATTTAGTTTTGGCTGTGTCAGGTCTTCGTTGCTGTGCGTAGGCTTTCTCTAGTTGCTGTGAGCAGGGATCACTCTTCGTTGTGGTGCACGGGCTTCTTGTTGCCGTGGCTTCTCTTGTTGCAGAGCATGGGCTCTAGGCATGCGAACTTCAGTAGTTGTGGCATGCAGGCTCAGTAGTTGTGGCTCACGGGCTCTAGAGCACAGGCTCAGTAGTTGTGGCGTGGCATGTGGGATCTTCCTGGACCAGCGCTCAAACCTGTGTCTCCTGCATTGGCAGGTGGATTCTTAACAACAGTGCCACCATGGAAGCCCCTGCCTGGATTTCTTGTAAGTCATGCTGCCCCTCGTGGGACAGTGCTCAGCCCTAGTGTGGGTGTGTCCTGGCTCCCATCACTGGGCAGTTGGGTTGTTGCCAGCTTCTCACTTTTGCAAATGGGGCCATGATGAACCTCACTGAGGTTAAATTCCATTTTTAGGAATTTATTTTAAGCAAACAATTAAGGACATATGCAAAGTAAAGTTATGTTTTGAAGCCTTTGGATACATATCACATTACCTGGACAACTATTTGACAACCCCCCACCCCACTCCCCAGCAGATGTATGTGAGTCAGTGTGGCTGATGACCTCAGAGGAAGATGCCAGGAGCTTGTCGTCCAGGAAACTCCTGCTCATATGTCCTTCAAGAGACTTCAGCCTTCCTCTCCTTTATCTGGCACAACAGAAACCAACAAAACACAACCACAGCAATAAAAACAACTTAAAGTTGGATATTTAACCAAAACAAGTTTTCCTTTTGCTTGCTAGCAATGAGGATCTGCTTTATTGGGTGTTAAACTCTTTACTAGAGGTTTTACTTAGATTTTGGCAGTGGTGTCAAGGTTCACAACCAGCCTTTCTGATCTTGGAAGTGTTATTCAAGGGGAGATGGGGTGGAGGCAGCTAGACCCAGCAGGTGAGAGGAGCCTCCTGGAGAGCCTCGCCTGTACCCAAACTGGACGAGCCTCCATCACCTCTTCTGCCCAGTCACTCTGGGCCATACTTCTCCTGACTTGTCTTCTCAGAGCTTCCTGGTCAGCAGAAGTTCTGCTCTTGTCCATTGAAAACATAAATTCAGGTTAGATAGAGGTTGTAGTCCCAGCACCTAGAACCTTGCCTGATACAGAGTAATCAACCAATAAATTGTTGAAAGAGTGAATAAAACCCCATCCCTTCAAATGTATCTTTGGCCTTTGTTGACTTTCTTTCTATGTCCTAGGCTGAAGCAGGGCAGAGTATATATTGGGGAAAGCTAACATGGATGAGTGGACTTGTCCTTTTCCAAAATAGGAGTGGGAAGGAATGTCCAAGATCATGGATATTTTCCTCTCCTTCTAAATATTTTATGTCTGGGCTCTGCCCTCTGGGTGTGACTTTCTGAGACCTTCTTGCTGCATCTTCCCTCAAGCCCAGCATCTCAGGAAACCTGTGTAGGCCAGGCAGAGGGTGGGGAGGGGAGGTCAGGGAAGCTGCAAGCGGGGCTTTGGATGGACCTGGGCAGCTGCGCCCGGGAGACACCTGAGAGCACAGCAGCGAAGGGGAGCGAGGCATTGTCATGGCAAGATCTTCATCTCTGAAGAGGAGACTCTCCAAGAGTGGACTGTTGGCTGTGAGGATGCCCTTCAAGCGTCGAGACCTAGGGTTTTGTGCTGTCACAGCCCGCTGTCATGGACAGGGACCTTCACAAAGGGTGAGGGAGAGCCCTGAGACAGGTCCACCTTGCCTTCCCCAGAGCACGCAGCCACTGGGGGAACCCTGCAGGGCAGGCCTGTCGGGCTCAAGCTCCAAAGGCTGAGGGCTAGTTGCTCCATCTCAGCTTGGGGGGTCAGATCCTAAAACCAAAATGGAAGTGGAGATGGACAGAAGAGGTGGGATTGGCTCCACAAAATGATGGAGAACTGCATATTGATCACATGGGAAAAAAGATTTTTAATAAGGAGAAATAATTACCCAGTGAGTCAATGTCTGACTTTGCTGAAGATTCAAGCCAGCTTGAGACCAGAATGGGAAACAGCTGGCAAACATTTTAATCAAGGGAAGGCAGCAGCTCTGCCCCCTTTTAAAAGCAAGCCCTGTGGCCTTGCTTACCAGCGGAAGTAAGAAATGATTTAGTCACCAGGATGGAGAGCAGCTTCAGAGAAACCCAGCGTGAAGACACTGGTGCGCGGGAGAAGGGAGACGGCCTGGGAGCGTTTGAGGGCCTGATGTCAGGCAAACCACAGGATGCGGTTACAGCAAGGACGGCTGGGGTCTGGGCTGGAAGGCATCTGAGCCGGGAGAGGCAGCGGGGCTCCGCGTGGAGGCCACGCCCCGTAGTGGGCGCGGGCTGGCAGGTGGGCCCCACAGGTGCACAGGGAAGGGCCTTGTCACCGAGCTGCGACTGTAACTTCCTTGCTCAGGCTCACAGACTGCAAGGCAGCGGAAGTAACGTGATGTTATTTCCCATTTGTCTTTGTCCTTTCTGGCATTCTAACAGCGGACACGGCTGAATCAAGGCCCCTCAGCGGAGGGAGGAAGAGACTGTGCGGTGTGGGGCGGCCCAGGAGGGATTTCCTGCAGCGCGTGCTGAGGCGGGGCGGGGGCGCAGATGGCAGGCCGGCTCCATCTGGGCTTTTCCCTGCACCCTGAGACCTCTCTACCAAAGCCTGCCCGTTTCCTTCAGGATCTTTCCAGCTCTGATTATCCCTCAGTCCTTTCCTTTCTAAAGCCATTATTTCGTTCATTCATTCATTCACTGTAGTTTTTACTGGTGGAAGATTTCATCCATCCACACTGCCAATTTTCCCCACATCCCACAAGCACTGGAGGAGGGCTGCTTTCAAGGCGGCTCTGTGCCCAGCATGGGGACCATCTCTTGAATAAAACATTACCCCACACTCTGAATTCATTTCTTCCCTCAAGGAGCTCAGTATTTACATGAGTACACTCATTTAAAACCTTTACCTTCCTCAGAAAGCTTGTTAAAGATGTGATTAAAGAAATAATCATGAAACTTTTCTTATTTGTGGAATAAGGTTCTTTCTCCTGGTCCTGAATGTGAGATTTGAATGCCAAATAACTGAAGGTTTTTTTTTTTTAAGAGTTTACTAAGCTCTTTGAAGACTCTTGGTGCCCTGTGCTATAGTGGTTAGAAGCAATTGGTGTTTGAAGGCTGGGGTCACTGTCAGGTATGGAACTGCACAGCCTTGGCTCTGGAAGGATGATGGTCTGTGAAAGTGACGTTAGACTCTCTGCAGAAAGCCCCCCACGCCTCCCCCCCCACCCAGGGAAGGAAAAATCAGTGTGGCCCAATCCTGACCTAGCTCAGGATTTTGAGGGGAAAGAAGGGTGGCTTAGCCTCCACTGACCACACCCCTTCTCCTCCTGAAACATCCAATTATGACCCTTCTCAGTCTCTACCTGTGAAGTGAAGATTTCTGACCCCATCTGTGGTCCCCTCCATGCTGACACACTATGATGACTAATGTGCATGAGCTTGAAAGAGTAGAAATAAAAAGTAACGCCCCCCGCTGCTCAATTTGGGAAGTAAAGAGAGTTGAGCCCCTGAAGGTCTTTGGAATGACCCCAGCCCCCGTCTGCCACCTTGCTTTCCAGTTTCTTCTGGAAGTAACATGCACTGGTCTGGAGAGTGAGTGGGATAGAGAGACTTACTACATTCACCTGATATAAACACCCATCTCATTCGAGACACACTTATGTTTTGTATGAAAGAAAAGCTCTTTCTCCTTATACAATGCAATTACACATAAATACTTCATGTCATCTGCTCTTGAAATTTTAGCAGCAGGACTTAATGCTGCTGGTTACCATGGCAACAGGCAAAGCTGGCAATTTTGAATATTAGTGTATTATTCCGTGGTAAATTTCATTTCTGTGTATGTGTGCATGCACATGTATGCGTGTGTGTCGTGTGTGTGTGAAGGGTGGTGCTGCATGGAGGGGATAGTTTATAGACCACACAATGTCAGAGAAGTCAAGAGGTGAGACTGTCACCATTATGCACGGGAACACATGAGAAAAGTCGAGCCCAGTACAGGTATTTGCCATTCCTTGATCATATCTTTTTTCGAGAAAGATTGAATTAGTCTCAAAATGGACACATGACAGTTTTGTTGTTGTTGTTGTTTGGTAATGGAGACAAACATGCTGGGATAAAACACACCTGGCAGGCGGATTCTTAACCACTGAGCCACCAGGGAAGTCCCTATAGTTAATTTACAATGTTGTGTTAGTTTCAGGTGTCCAGCAAAGTGATTCAGTTATTATAGGTTATTACAACATATTGAATATAGTTCCCTGTGGTATATAGTAGGTTCTTGTTCTTTATCTGCTTTATATACAGTAGTGTGTATAAGTTAATCCCAAACTCTTAGTTTATCTCCCCCCTCCCAAAGAAAAGTAACAAGACTTTAAAAAGATATAAATTCAGGAAAACAAAGAGAAAGGGAAATAAAACAAAAACACTCAAAATTTGGAAGTTGAAAAGCTCATGGACAAGTGATAACTGATTTGGTTTTCCTCACTGCTGGCTTAGGAGTCACCTCTCTCTGCTCTGCTGAGAAGCAGATTGATTTACACTGAAGAGCCACTAAAAGGCTCAGGAGGTGCCACTTTCAGGTACCTCTGGAGGTAGAGGTAAAGGCAAGGCTTGAGAAAGCAGAAAATCTTTTTTAGAAGCAGTTAGAACCTCCAATTCTCTCCTGCTCCATGCTGGTGGTCATTGGCTTTCCCACCCAGGGCAGGAGGGAGAAGGTTTCTTCTCAGAGAAGATACAACAGGATCTCTGACCTGGGGGATAATAGGCACAGCAGCCAGCAGGGGTGATGCACTGAAAATGTGTTGCTTTGACTGTTTCTATACTAGCTTTCTTCTGGCAGTCAGCCTGTCCAGTTTTCCATAGACAGTGACATTGACAATTCTTTAATGGAATGGCTCCATGAGTGTCTTCTAGTAAAGCCCACGGTTAAGGCCCTCCGTGTGATTAAGCTGCCAATCAGCGTGTGAGTGTCCTGAACTTAAATAGAGCTGACAGCTTGGGGACCAACAGACATGTGATGAGTGCCTCTAGTATGAAAGAGGTAAATAAAACCAGAAATACCCTCTCATTGTTCTATTTTAGAGCAGATTTCTTTCATGTTTGTCTTCTAACATTTATATAGGAATGTTTGTTCATGTTCTCCAACTTTTTTTTTTTTTTTCAAATGCTTGGCTTATTTATTTATGGCTGTGTTGGGTCTTCATTTCTGTGTGAGGGCTTTTCTCTAGTTGTGGCAAGCGGGGGCCACTCTTCATCGCGATGCACGGGCCTCTCACTATTGCGGCCTCTCTTGTTGCGGAGCACAGGCTCCAGACGCACAGGCTCAGTAGTTGTGGCTCACAGGCCTAGTTGCTCCACGGCATGTGGGATCTTCCCAGACCAGGGCTCGAACCCGTGTCCCCTGCATTAGCAGGCAGATTCTCAACCACTGTGCCAGCAGGGAAGCCCGTTCTCCAACTTTTAATTTTCAAGAACACTTTCTTGTTCTCAGAATATTCTTTTTTGCAGCTTTCTTTTTTTAAAAACAAAATTTTATTACACTGGGGACAAAAAGAAGATCCTAGAAGCTTCCAGAAAGAAAAAAAAAGTACCATATCAGGAAGCAGAGTGGCTTTGAACTTTTCAATAGCAATACTGGAAGATAGAAGCCAATGATGGATCAGTGTCTTTCAAGATTAGGAGGAACATGATTCCCAGTTTAGATTTCTATATCCAGCCAAACTATCAGGTAAGTGTAAGGGCTGAATAATAACATTTTGAGACATTTAAGTCCCATGGGCTCCTTGTCACAAATTGGAAGATGTGCTCCACCAAAGCTAGGTTTTAAAGAGAGAGAGAGAGAGAGAGAGAGAGAGGAAAACGTAGGATATAAGAAACAAGGGTTCTGACTCAAGAAAGCTATGAAGGGATATCTAAGGTTGAGGGTGAAAGGAAATCTTGGTGGTGACAACTGTGTACTGGATATGAGGGCTCCAGCCTGGAGTAAGTCAGAGGCCATGGGAGAGATTTCTTCAAGAAGAGCTACTTGGAAAATGGCAGGCAGGGAAGTGTGGTAGGGTGGTGGTGGGGATGCTCTGAAAGAGGATTGTTCTGACTATGGAAGAAAATAGATAATTCCTAACAGTACACTTATAACTCCCCTTTCTTGATATTTCAGAGATATCAAAGTATTAATAAATTTGGAAGAAATTTGTATTAACAAAATGAGTTGAAAGTGGTTGCCTCTGGGATTTGGGGGTGGGTGGGGCAGAGGGCTGCTGTTTTTGTAGCAAGCCTTGTAAAATCACTTGATTCCTAAACTATGAGCATGTGTACTTTTTTGACCCAAGCCAGCTTGGAGATCATGCCTGGCCCCTCTGCAGTTGGCTGTCTGATGTTGGGTTGTTGCCTTCTCCCCCCACCCTAAGTGGGCAGCACCCTGTGCTCAGAGCTGCTCATCGCAGTCACTGCTGTGGACAGGCAGCCCTGTCTTCTTGCCTACTGTACCTCATCTCCAAAGCCAGTTGCTTCCTTGTTGAATTAAACATGGTTTCTCCTGTCTCATTTTGATATTGAACATGGCTTTGAACATTTCTCCAAGTTTGGAGCTGAATGGCTCTAGACAGGAGCTGTAAGGAATGCTGACAGAGTATGAGGGGAGGAGAGGCATGTAGGGCGTGCAGAGGGGCAGGGAGGTGGAGGGAGCTGGCCCCTGGCTAGGCATTTTGGGTTGTGGCTTGGTATCCAGCAATCTGTCCCCAAGGCCACGCATGTGGAGGTGTGGCGCTGCTTGTCCTGACCAGCTTGATGCCTTCCTGAGTCTTCTTGGTACAGGTGGCTGGGAGGCAGCCTGACTTGTCCCTGTGTCTGAGGCTCTTGGGTGACTTTTGGGGCTTAGGCTTCAGCTGCTGTGCCCCTGGGGGTGGGATGCCCTTTAGACACCACCCTCCCTGGCAGGAACTTGACTCTACTATTCTCAATGCCTGACCCCAATACCACCCATTTTAGGGATCCTGCTGGCCCCCCCACTTTTTTTTTGAGGTACGCGGTCCTCTCAGTGTTGTGGCCTCTCCTGTTGCAGAGCACAGGCTCTGGACGCGCAGGCTCAGTGGCCATGGCTCACGGGCCCAGCCGCTCCGTTGCGTGTGGGATCTTCCCGGACCAGGGCACGAACCCGCATCCCCTGCATCGACAGGCAGACTCTCAACCACTGCGCCACCAGGGAAGCCCATGGTCCCCCTTTTGAGGAGAAATCCTTTCTTCTTTGTACTGCCACATTTTGGCCTCTTTGAGTATGTGTCTCTTTCAAACGTCTATGGTCTTTATGAGTCCCTGCTATACCTCCAAACTCAGTGGCTTAAAACAGAACCACAAGCCTTGCTTACGAAGGCTTGGTCAGATATTCCAATAGTCAACATTAGTTGATGATAACGATGATGATGTAGGCAATGATAATGATTTGCCTATTATGTATCAGGCACTGTGTGAAATACATTTTCCAAACCTTTCATATTTGTTGGAATGTGCTAGGAAAAACGGAACTTCAGTGTGATTACAAGTGTGGCCTTGGCTTCTGAGAAGTCTTGGCTCCTCTGATTGCCCACCCCGCACCCACTCCCCATTTTCTTGGTCACAGCACCTTCATATCTCTGTGGGGAGCCTTTCCTGGCTCATTGAAGCCATTCTTGGGATTGTCAAGCTAGTGTGGGCACATGACCCAAACATGGGCAATTGGACTTGTTTTCTTGGGACTGTGAATCTTCAGGAAAATAATGCTAGAGTGCAAAACATCAGTTAAGGGCCTGTTGTTGGAATGAATGAGTTCCAACAAAGTTGTCAGCTATTGCCTGCCACCTGTACCAGCCCTTCCCTGTCCATCCAATGCACTGCGTGCTCCCCATTCTAATTAAACCTGGTTCTCCTGCTCAGTTGATTCTTCTGTTAATTTAAATAGAAAAAGAACGTATTGGAAGGATACTGAGTTGTTCAGAGTCAGTCTTCTTTGTTTGCCATCAAAGAACCTTAATGGACGCAGCCCCTAAAAAGCAACCACGTTGTGGTGGTTGGAATAATAGTGTGTTTTATTCTTTAACAACGAAAGCTGCAACTCTGCAGGGCCTGAGCCTAAGATCCCATTTAGCTGGAGAGGAGTTCGCTGCAGACCTCCTGAGGTAACGCCAGAACAGAAGATAACTTCTTCGGAGCTTGGTTTATTTCCATACAAATGGGATTTTAAGTCCTTATCAGGGCAACAGAAACAAAAAAGAATGTCATACAGACACACCTACGGTAGCCCGGTTAATTCCTTCTTCTATCGGAATAACTACATTATCAAGATTATGCTTCACTGCCTGTTAGACTCACTTCTGCTGGGAAGCTGATGATCTTGAACTTCTGTGATACGCTTAGTGCTTTGTCAGTAAAATTACTGTAATATCTTATGCCATCTGTCATATTCCCTTCTCGCAGCAGGAGCCATCTCCAACCGCGAAGTTTTCAAGTTGAATGTCAATCTTCAGAGTGGTTAGTATGTGAGCCCACATTCCGGTGCTCTGCTGGCCGGCTGGGGATGGGCTGCAGAGTGGTTGGAGGCCTGGTTTTTTATTTTCACACAGAGAAGCGCCATGACCCTGGATCGTCTCTGGGCTGGAAGCATGGATGAGCAGTTTTGCAAATACCCCATCTCTAGAGGCCTGGAGTTTGGGGCAGCTGGGCTGGCAGTAAGTAGGGTGGGGCAGGTGAGGTGAGTGAGGCATCAGCCTGGGGTGAAATTTAGAGAGGTGTCAAAAAACTCAGCAAAGACAAATAATATTTTAATGTGCTATTAAAAACATCAAAATTAATGGGAAAAAATCCATGATGAACAAAATATGAAACATTCCCATAAAGTCAGTAACAGCAGCAGCTCTGTGCTGCTCCTCCAGCCCCTCCTGCCTCTCCCAGGCTTTCCCTGCAGGCCGTGCTTCCAACCACCAGGGACTCACAGAGTGTTTCAAAGATGGCCTTTGTGTGGTAAACCCTCTTGAGGCCCGAGTTCAAAATGTCCTTCACTACTTGGGGTGCATGAAAACACTGGAATTGCATTTGCATGTTGCTTTTGAGACGTCTGTCCTCTAGTTCTTGTTTCCATTATTATAATTTTCACTCTCAGTATTTTTCATTATGTTGCAGGAGAAGGGGGAAGTGAGAGAATGGTCACAGCCCAGGTCTCAGGCAAGTCCCTGGGACGGGCTGCCAAGGGAGGGTCCTTGGCTTCTTACAAGAAAGAATTCAAGAGCAAGCCATAGTAACGGGAAAGTGAGTTTATTTATACACATTCCCTAGGCAGAACGCGGTCCATCTCAGAAAGTGAGAGCGGCCCTGGTGTGTGGGGGTTAGTTTTTTTGGGCTGGATATCATATTGCTAATTAGTGGGAGGAATGTTCTAATTATTTTGTGGACGGGGCGGGGATTTCCAGAAATTGGGCCATCACCCACTTTTGGCTTTTTATGGTCTGCCTCGGAACTGTCGTGGCGCCTGTGGGTGTGTGTTTAGCATGTGCTAACATGTTACAGTGAGCATATAATGAGGCTCAAGGTCCACTGGAAGTCGAATCTCCCACAGTCTTGGGCCTAGTTGGTTCTAACTAGTTTTTGTCGATTCCTGTTTTTCTCAACAACTATATCATTCTTTTAACAGTTGTGCCCTGCCCCCTTCCTTCCTGTCTCAATTAGATTTTATAATTGCCTAGTCAATACCCTTTCATATATATATATATATATATATATATATATCTTTTTTTTTTTTTCTGTACGCGGGCCTCTCACTGTTGTGGCCTCTCCCGTTGCAGAGCACAGGCTCCGGACGCGCAGGCTCAGGGGCCATGGCTCACGGGCCCAGCCGCTCCGTGGCATGTGGGATCTTCCCGGACCGGGGCACAAACCCGTGTCCCCTGCATCGGCAGGTGGACTCTCAACCACTGCGCCACAAGGGAAGCCCTCATATATCTTTGAGTTTAGTTATTATGCTTGTTATAAATTCTCCTTCTGTAGAGTATAGGTTGCTGGGTGTGAGGTTCTTTTACAGAGTGGCACCTCCTCAAATGTCTCATCACTTTTCCACTCAGAGCTCATCTTCTCTTGGGGTGAGTAGCTACTTTGGCTGCTAAATATATACCATGGAGTATGCAATGGGTTAAAGCCCAAGCCCTAGCTCATGTCCCTTCTGGTAAATTTAGGAAACGGGGTGGTGACGGAAGGAAGGGACCAGGAGAAGGGGATTTGTCAGGGTAAAGGGGCAGTGCTGTGGGATGAGGTTCTGGTGTAACAGACGAAGCTCATCAGCCCCTTTCTCTCTCTGACCCCAGCCTCACCCCATTTCCTAGAGAAAAATCCCTGTACTTTTCCCCTGAGCCCTGCTCTGTTCCTAGAAGTGTCTTCCTTGGTTGTAATCACTGAAACCTGAGGAGTGGGAGGGGGCTGGGGAAGTGGGGAATGCGCAGGTCTGGGGGTCTACCTGCATCTGGTTTTTATCTCCAGCTACCCAGCCAGGATCCAGTGATGTCACTGCCTTGTCACTACTACTGCAAGACAAACATCCCAGCAAGATCAAAGGGGCAGGCATTGACTGTCCAGGGAACTGCTGGGGAGGAAATAGAGGTTTCTTCAAACTGTCCCCTGAAGATAATGCTTGCCCCTTTGGGCTACTGTTTCCTCTCAAATCGGGACCCAAATTCCTCCTGCTTTTCCTGGGTGTTTCTCACAATGTCTCCTTCAGTGTTTCTGATCACTGACCTCCACCTCACAGCATCTGCAGATGGGGTTTCAAGGGAGGGAACCAGCAGCCTGGGTTAGTTCCTGCCTAGCACGTGTCTTCACATGGACTCAGCTTGACGTGGTACACAGCTCCAGGCAGCCTAAACAGGAGCAATAACCACAGCCACAGTCCCAACCACAGCCACCAGCCAAGGGGACAGTGGTGAGCCTGCCTCTACCTTCATGGAGCTTATGAACTTCTCAGGGGACAGATGGGCAATTATGGTAGAGTATGCTAAATACCACGGGAGGTATGCCTGGGGCACAGAGCAAGGGCATCAGTCCCAGGCTTGTGTGCGTGAGTGGGTAGTGCGGTCATTGCAAAGGTCACAGAAGACTTGCCTGGAAAAGGTGACATCAAAGCTGATACCTGAAGGATGATTTACAGGGAAGAGTCTCCTGGGTAGAGGAAATAACACAGGCAAATGCCGGGAAGCCAGAAAGAGCACAATGTGTTTGGAAAACTAGAAGAAGAAGGTGAGTCTGGGATTAGGCGGAGGTGAGTAAGGCAGGGTAATGCAAGTATAGGGCAGATCTGTCTTTATTTAAACTTTTGATACAGTGTTTATCATGGATTTTTTTGCATTAATTTTTATTTTTAAATGTACTGCATTAGAATATTATTTGTATTATTTACCGAGATTTTTGCTGCCCCTTTCAATTTTTCCCCTGAGGCGAGTGCCTCACTTGACTTACCCTAGTCCTGGTAGTTGGGCAAGGCTAGAGCACTGATTTTTGACAGGAGCAGGTGGTGAGGGATAAAACTGGCATGCAGAAAAGAGGCCAGACCAGGAAGGCCCCCATGCCTCACTCAAGAATTGGACTGTCTGTCTCAATTCCGCTTGAAGCTGTCCAGTGGTGCACCGTTGCCCTTAAGAGTCCAGTTTGGCTTGACAAGGATCATGCTGGCCTCAAGGGGTTGGAGGAAGCAGCCTGGAGAAAAATCTTTCCTCCTTCTACTGACATTTTCCTTGCTCCACACCCTGCAGCCCAGCTGTCTGGGCTTGGATGTCCCTACCCCCAGTGGGTCCTGCCTGTGGACTTTGTTTCTTATTACCTATCTTCCTTCAACGTGCATAAGGTGGATGAAAGATTAGCTCTTTGATTAATGGATCGTTGGGAGTCCCATCTTTTCCACACTGCACTTCACATTGCAGACGGTCTGTTAAAAGAATATCAGTGAGGTTGTTAATGTAGCAATCAAGATCTTCTAGTGGAACCAAAGCTTTGAGAATCAATAAAACATTAAAAAGGTTAAACACTTTATTGGATAAATCAGAACATATTCTTTAGTTAATGATACAGCTTTGGGGGAAAATGGAATATGAAAAGGCAAGGTAATATCACTCCATAATGGGAAAACACTACATAAGAGGATTATTTTATCAGTCTGATACTTGAATTCAGTGTGTACACTCATCACGACTAAAGTCGGAATGATGGATGAGGCCTCCACAGGGAAAGTAGCAAGATGCGTGGGAGATAAGAATGCCAGGGGAGTCTACTTCTTTCACTGGCTGTGTGATCTCAGGCAAACCATTTGATTTAATTTCTCTAAGCCTCAGTTTCTTCAGCTTAGAGTGGGGCTGTTATGAAGATCTGGTGAAATACAGGGTATCAAGTATCATATGCATATTAGAGTTTTTGTCTATAATCACACTAGCTGAGTAATAGTCTTAGGGAGGAATTTCTGAGCGTGCAGAAGAAGCAGGAAAGAAGCTGTACGATGATACAGCTGTACTGGTGGGGGTCCATTGTCTGACACCTCTGACCAGTTTCTTAATGGATATGAATTGCTGCTTCCACGCATTTTCTCTAGGATTCTTGTAAATTCCTAATGCATTTCCATCTATGGGATCTTACTTCCTTCTCCTGGAAAGTACTGCTTTCTCCTCCTTACTCGGGAGTGTTGGTTTACAAATCCTTCCATCTTTAGGGGCCGGTGAGGCGTGGAAGTGGGGTATCTTCCTGCCAATCTCTCCCAACCCTCTAAAGCTGGGACATGTTTATAGAAGCATGATAGCACTGTCAAAGGTACATGTTTTTAGCGGCATTATTTGGGAAATGTAAGTTCTTATCGTTATACTGTCCATGTGTAAAAGTTGCACAAAAAAAAAAAATCCTTGGGCAGGCTGGAAAAACTCAACATCAGTAAGATCGCAGCTATGCTCTGTGAAGAGCCTGCCCTCCTACATTTTCATCCCACTGTGCCTGTGAGGGCTGAGGCTCAGTGCTCTCCTAGGAAGCCCTGCTTGACATTCCAGTCCACAGTGACCTCTGCACTCTTTAGCAACTTGCTGTTTAAATTTCACAATTTAGCCCTGAAGGTGACATGATCCTGAATGAATCCCTGGTGGTTCCATAAGCATGAGTCTTGGTTTTCTAAAGGAGATTGTGTGTTCTCTGAGGGCAGGACCACGTCTTCTCTTGTATCCCCTACCGTGAGCCAGGGCCAGGCCTCTCCAAGTGCATGTTAATTGATGACTTGAAAGGCGTCTAGTCCTTCCGATGACTTTCCACTGAAAAATAGCTTCTGGAAGTATTGCTGTTAGAAATAGTGCCTAGAAGGCTGAGCATGTTCAGAAGCTGCCTTCAGAGGTGAGACAAACAGGGACATGGAGACACACCTGAACTTCACCTTTAACAAGACAAGAATGAGAAAAGCATTAGCTATGACAAGGTCTAAAGTTGAAGAACAGAGAGGACCAGAGCAGAGAAGCCCAGGATCACAGGAGAAAGCCCAGGATAGTGCAACTAAGGATGGGAGGAGAACTTAGAAGCAGTGTCTCATTTCTGGATGGAAGAGGAGCTTAGAGGTGGGCAACCCGCCCAGGCTGGGAAGAGCCCCGAGACACTACTCAGCCCTCTGTTTGCTTCCCATTTAGGTCCCACTGGAACCCCTGCTTTGGTCAACTTTCTCAGAGGCAGGGCATGCCTCTGAATTCATTCATTTACCCCAAAAAACACAAGTGATGCAACAGCAAGCAAAACAGACTAATGTCCTGCTATAGAGGAGCTCACTTTCTAATAGGGAGACGACAGGCAGGCAAAAATGAAATGGGACAATCTCAGAGTCCATGAAGGAAATAAACCAGATTGGTGTTACCACGACTGGAAGGTGAGAGGGAGGCCTTCCGGAGGGGCTGAGTCACGTGGCTACCTGGGAAGGAAGAGCCTTTTCAGGTAGAAAAGCAGGGGATGAGGCCCCAGGCAAGGATGAGCTAGATGTTTCAGTGTTCCAAGGAACAAGGAGTGTTCCAAGGCTAGTGTGGCTGGGGGAGAGGGAGGGGGGAAGGAGGAGCAGAGGCAGGACGGGGCGCAGAGGCAGGAGGGGTGGCCCAGATCCCATGGGGTAAGGCCTTGTTGGTCATGCAAGGAGTTTAGATTTCATTCCAGGGCAAACAGAAGGCAGACTACTCTGGTTGCTGAGCAGAGGATGGAGAGACAGGTGGGCGATGATGGGAGCCTGGGCCAGGTGACTCCTCTCCTTCTTTACCCACCTGGACCCCCCAGGAACCCCAGCCAGCCTCTGATCTCCAGCCTCCTCATCTGTAAAACAGAACTGGCAATGGTGTCCTCTTCACAGGGTGGCTGTGAAAACAGAATGAGGGCACATCCACACAGTGATGGGGACAAGAGGTACCGGAAGCAAGGTGGCAGCTCATGATTCTATGCCCCACGTTCCCCCACATCATGGCATTTCTGAGACTGCTTTACAGCTGTGTACACTTAATGTACATATGGATGAGTTTAGAAAGCTCATCCAAAAATTAATGTTGTCTTAGAATTGAGGAATTAGAGTGTGATGAACCCTCCCCTTTGCCTTTTGGAATCTTGCTGTCCCTTCAAGGCCCTCCTGTTCCCAACAGCACTCCCTAGCTTCCCCAGCCCTCAGAGCTCTTCTTTGTCCTTTACCAACCCTGAGCACCTAGTAGGTGACCAAGAAGCCCTTGACCAAGAATCCTTACCTCGATATGTATCCTGGGAGCTGTTCCCATCAGAAGCTGTGCTCTAGTCTAGAGCCCTCCTGATGGTTGGCCAAGCTCTCCAGACCCCCAGTTTCCAGCCCCACATGCAGAGGAGCAGGCTGGCTGTAACCCCAGGGGAGGAATAGGGCCTCCTTCTTCCCTGACGGAGAGCAGCCTCCTTCATGACCTTCTCCACCTGATTCATATGCTTGCTTTCACACTGTTCCTCTAGTGTCTTTTCAAGTCTAAAAGGCATCATCTCAACAAGTTTCCTTTTAAAAATGTAAGGAAGAGGCCACATGGGGATAACGTGCTGCTCACCATTTCTAGCTACTCTCTGTCCACAGAGGTGGCAACGTGAAGAGGCTCTCTACTGGCTCCCATTGAAGTTGATGTGGTACTGAGTTCTCTTTGGTCGGGAAAGGTTTCTTGCAAAAGCGGCAGGCTGAGGAACAGAATCCTCAAAGTTCAGGATACGGAAGAAACTATGCAGAAGAAGCCACCTGCATGTCAGGGCATATAGAAAAGCCAATCATAGTTTCCATTGCTGTTGGGGAAAGGTTTCAATAGGACAGACGTGGCTGGCATCATCTCTTCCTACCCTTTCTGACATGAATGTGGATGTGATATTTGAGTTGTGGCAGCTATCCTGTGACCATGAGCAATTACTGTGTGCTGGAAACTGTGCCCAGGGTTATACCTAATCCTCACTGAAACCACCATTTTATAGGTGAGGAAACTGAGGCTCAGAGAGTAGAAGAGCACACAGCTACCAGACACTAGAAATGGCATTTGAATCCAGGTCTGGCCAACCACAGGGCAGAGCTATTAACCATGAGCTTTGCACTCATAAAAGCAGGCACAGTGGAAGGCTGAAAGGGCTCCCAGCCTCAGGGCATCCACTCCCTGTCTGCACTAGTGTGCTACTCAATTTCTTCTTTTTTTCTCTGAGAACAGGTGGGCTGAATGTGGAAAGCTGGGGAGAGCGTGTTGGGAAACTCCCTGCAAAGCTGGTATTAAATCACTTGTCTGTTTCACTCTAGTGAATGAGGGTGCAAATGTGGCCCAAGGTGTGTTGTTTTAATAATAAATCAGAGGTGAGTGCTCACAATGCCTTAATTATGCATATTTTTATCAGGAAAAGTTTAAGGATCCCAGCAGTTGCCTGCTCTCTGGGTCTCATTACTGCTGACAAAGCGGAGATTTATGCATTTAGCGCAGCAAGTGGCAAAACACGTGCAAGGGCTGGGAGGCTGTTCACGTTTCCCCTGCTATTAAAATGTCACGTTGGGGTAAATAATACATGTTAACACACCAGACAAATCTCCCAGGCTTGTTTCCTTTACCAAGTCTGAAAATAATTTAACAGCCTGTAACAACTTCATGACTAAATGTACTGAGTTAACCTTTTTTTTTAAAGCGACATTTTCACACCATTCTCATTCCATCTCATTTAATTCAAGTGTAAAGCCCACAAATTATTAAAATAAGAATAGCTTGCTTTCAGTACTCCTGGGATGTGTTTTCCCAAATTACTGTTATTAAGCAAACTATCATTGCATTGGGAATTGTTGATTTGGCTGGAACAGGTGAAGGAAACTTTTCTCTCTGGTGGCCTTGTTAACAGCTCTTGGTCTACTGGATGCATCCTGCCCCCCCTCCTTCGGTTGTTATGGCTACTAGGGATATGCTCAGTGACCAAACTAGAATTTGTTCCCATCTCTTCTCGTCTGCTTCTCTGCTACAGAGGCTGGAAGGATATATAGTCATTTCCCCAGATTCCCTAGCAGCTAGGTCATGTGATCTGGTTCTGTCTAATGAGATATAATTGAAAATCCTGGGGGTGGTTGGGGGGAGGTTTCACAAAAGCTTTAGCTTTACCTGAAAGGAATAAGACAGTAAGGTGGCATCACTCCTTCTCTCCCTTCCTGCCTTGATGTGAATGTGATGTTTGTGCTACAGCAGCCATCCTGTGACCATGAGGCAAGACACACATAAGAAAGAGCCACCATGCTAAAAATGATGAAGTGGAAAGGAGCTGGGGTCTCTGATGCTGTCACTAGTGCTAGCAACTGCTTATTTTTAGGTTTCTCATTATTAAGAAAAACAATCTCCTATCTTTTAGCTATTATAGTGGGCTTTGTAGCCTAACATATTTCTAACAGATACCTATTCTATGGGAAAACATATCTGGCTCAAGTGCTGACCCATCCTCAAGCTGCAAGAGCTTGGCAATTCTGGAGAGGAATTAAACCCCCATTTCCTTCCTTCCTTTCCTTCCTCCTTCCTTCCCTTTCTTCCTTCCATCCTTGTATTCATTTATCCATTCATTCATCTATCCAACAAATATTTATTTAGCAACTACAGTGTGCTTTCTTGATGTTGGGGAAACAATAGTAAATAATAGATAAGTTCCTTCTCTTCTGGAGCATAAGCTCCGTTAAAGAGAGAGACTGATAACATAAATAAATATACAAGCAGATAATTGCATAGTAGCAAGTAAAGTGAGAAATAAAACAGGATGATGTGATCAATGTGAGAGACCCATTTTAGATGGAGTAGTCAGAGAAGAACTTCCTGGGGAAGGAACATTTTTGCTAAGTGCTGAAAAACCAGAAGCTGCCACTCATGCAAAACTCTCAGGGAAACATTGCAGGAGGAGGAAAGAGTAGTTGCAGAGGTCCCTAGAAGAGAAAGCTTGGCTGGTCAAGGAGATGCACAAAGGACAGTGTGGCCGGACAGTTATAAGGTGGGAGGATGGGGAAGAGACGAGCTTGAAGAGAGGCTGAGGCCTCATGTGGGGCCCTGAGGGACATGAGAAGTCATTTATGAGGTGGCTCCCAGAGGGCATGGAGACATGTGGTCAGGTGTGAGTCTTCTGGTTGAGTGGTGGAAGTGGGGAAGCCAGTGTTGCTTTCTCTTGAGCCATGGCATATTGACTGCCGAGTGCTCAAAGGGCCTTCCAGGGGTCTCTGCCCAGCAGAGCCCTTGAGCCCCCCATGAGAGTCTGTTGGGCACCCGCCCATCGTGGTCCCCATGTCCCTACCAGGAGAGGATGCCTTGGAGCAGTTCACTGGGATTAGTTGGGATTCTTTTTTTTTTTAAGATACTTTTTAAAAAATTTATTTTTTATTTTATTTTATTTTTAATTAATTAATTTATTTTTGGCTGCTTTGGGTCTTTGTTGCTGCACGTGGGCTTTCTCTGGTTGCGGCGAGTGGGTGCTGCTCTTCGTTGCGGTGCACGGGCTTCTCATTGTGGTGGCTTCTCTTGTTGTGGAGCACGGGCTCTAGGAGAGTGGGCTTCAGTAGTTGGGGCCTCCGGGCTCCAGAGTGCAGGCTCAGTAGTTGTGGCACATGGGTTTAGTTGCTCCGCGGCATGTGGGATCTTCCTGGACCAGGGCTCGAACCCGTGTCCCTTGCATTGGCAGGCGGATTCTTAACCACTGCACCACCAGGGAAGTCCCAGCTGGAATTCTTAATTGCAAGAAATAGAACCCAACTTGAGTTAGTTTAAACAAAAAGGGAGGATTTGGGGGGAAGTACCTACAAGTTAGCCCAAATGAGAGTTCAAGGAACTGGGGTGCTTATCCATCAACTCCCCATCTATCTAAGATTGAGATCTGTCTTGGAAGGCAGTGCTCAGCTTGCCTTATTTGGCCTGAAAAATCCCTCAGGTAGAGAGTTCATGGTATTTGCAAGACACAACTCTAGAATCTAGAGGTGGTGCCCAGGGGATGCCTTAAGGTGTCATCAACATCCGCGACAACACCCACAGGGGACTCCTTTGTTCTCCCTCTTCTCAATATGCCAACTATGGAGGCCCTGACAGGATGAGAACCCTGCTTGGCCCTGTGTGTTTTTACAGTGGTATTCTGAATCCCTCTGCTGACTCAGCTAATTGCTTTGGAATAGGAGTTGGCACATTTTTTCTATAAAGGGCCATACAGTAAATATTTTAGGCTTTGTGGAGCATATGGTCTCTGTTGCAGCTACTCAACTCTGCTGTTGTAGTGTGAAACCAGCCATGGACAGTACATAAAGGAGTGTGTATGGCTGTGTCCAGTACAACTGTATTTATGAAACTGATAGAGGGTTGGATTTGGTGGATCTGCAAGTTGGGATGTGAGGGGAGCCCCTGTTAGTGGTGGTGATGGTGATAGAGATGGTGAGGGATTCACTGAAAGATGAACTCTAAAGAATCAACCACTACAAGGGTCATTGTAGTTCAGTCCCTCAAGAGATGAGCTTGGCTCATGCCCTGTTCCCTTTTAAAATTCCTTTCCAAATTCCCTGAAGGGTAGACATGATCTGGCCATAGTCTCTGCCCCAACCTTCCTATCATGCTGTGCAGTGTCATTTTGAGACTTTCCATGAAATGAAAGGGCTGGCAGGTCCCTAGTCCTTGCTGACTGTTATCCTGTTAAACTGGTCATTTCCTGAAAGCCCCCAAAGGCCTATAAGACTCGTATGTGACAACTTTTGCAACCACGAGCTGCTTGCCTTTTGATAACCCTTATGGGTCAAATCTGTTCATCAGATCATGAAATAATGGCAGAACAAGAGACCGTGGCCTAATAGGAGGGCACGTTAACACCATTCCCACCGCGCTGCCACCTGCCCATGAGAGACACTGATGTGAGATGAACGCATGTTGGGTGGGTTTCTGGTATGCATGTCCTGTACCAGAGCACCCCTGTGTTAGGGACATCTGCCTGTTGTATCAGTCCTTCCCAGTCTTGCCTGACCATGGAACTCTATCACAGAGCGGAGCGCAGCTTGAAAATCCTTGCTCTGCTCATCTTGCATTTTCTTATGGATAGCAGCTTACGGCGGGTGTATGTCTCTGCCTCAAAGCTCTGTCTTTCCTACCTGATGTGTAAAATTGGAGAACTTTGAGATCTTTAAGGCACAGTTTTGGGCATAAATTATGGTGAGTGCTGGGAAGCCTGGAGTAATTGATCATGTCCAGAATTAATGACGGTGTTATAAATTGGGGGTGGGGGGATCAGAAAGATAGATCAGGCTCCAGAAAGACTACCCCAGAAGTCTTCCCTCCTGCTGACCCCTATGGGGGTAGGTGGGGACAGAATTGCTATGTTACTGGACAGGACAGTGCACCTCTGGGTGGGGTCTTCCCTTAGGCAGCCTGGAGGTGTGCTGTGATGGTGTTGGCTGATGGCCTTGTGGGGGTTGTAGTCGATTAAGGTATACAAAACAAATAGGCCTTGTCATCAACACATGTTTATTGAGTGCCTACTGTGTACTGGTCTAGGCACTGAGGATTCAGCAGTGACCAAGACAGAGTCTCTGCTCTCACAGAGCTCACATTCTATTGGGGGTGGTGCTACAAATAAACAAGTAAGTGTAGAATATGTCAGATGGTGTAAGATGAGGCAGAATGAGTTGACTGAGGATCAGTGCTTGGGACGTTGCTTTTTACATAAGGCAGCAGAAGCTGGAAGGAAGGAATCAAGGTGTGTGGCTATCTCGGAAAAGGCTGTGAGGGGCAGAAGGAAGGGCAGGTGCTGCACACTAGGGAGCAGGGGGCCCCGAGCGTGGCTAGAGCAGAGCCAGGGAGCCAAGGAGGAAGTGAGTCCAAGCGGCAGGAAGGGGACAGCTCACAAAGGGCCTTTGGGCCTTGCTAAGGAGTTTGGATTTCCTTGTAAGTGAGAAAGGAAGCCTGTGGTTGAGAGCAGGGAGTGACCTGACCTCCTCTGTGTGCCAGAAGCTGCCCTGTAATTGCTGCACTGAGACAAGTTGGGCTCTGTTGAAATTACGTCTCTCATCAACGTAATCGATGAGACGTAATTTCATCCAGGGGCCTGGCCCAGGGTGGCAGCTCTGGAGGGACAAATGTAGTTACACCACATGACTTTTAAAGCTAGAGCTGGAGGGGTTGCTGATACAATGAAAGGGACAGTGTATTGAGAGAAACAAGAGGAATCGGGGCGCCTGGGAGGTGCTGGCCACAACAGTGGACAGGATGTGGTTGCCTGTTAGTCCTTCTCATTCACTCAGTCAGTCAACACACATTCATGGAGTGCCTTCTCTGGACAGGCACTCAGTTATGTGCTGGAGCTCAGACCATGAGATTGGTAGGGTCCCTTCTCTCATGGAGCTTCCATTTCTAGCAGGGGAGACACACAGAACAGGTGTGAACAGACAGGTGAAACACAGATGGGGGTGAGTGCTGTGAAGAAAACGTGGGGGAGACAGGACGGAAGAGGGAGGTGATCTGGGTTATGTGGCAGGAGGCCTACTCGAGGGGCTGTATGCTCTGGACCCAATTCTGATGTGTGTGTTGGGAGGGTCCTCACATCCCAGCAGTTCTCTGATACCAGCTGGATGTCCTTCAATCTAACTCAGTTCTGACACTACCTGCCTGGGGACAGCATCAGACCCCACATGTTAAGGGCTCAGTCCCACAAGACTGCCCCCTCCCCTCATTTCAGATGCCAGTCACAAGTCCAGGACGTCACTGTGCTTCTGACTGACTGGCTACAGTTCGGAGGTGCCCAGGACCCCTCTTTGGATTTGATTAATTTGCTAGAATGGCTCACAGAACTCAGAGAAACATTTTACTTATTAGATTACCAGTTGATTACAGGAGGATATAACCCAGGAACAGCCAGATAAAAGAGATGCACAGGGCAAGGTGTGGGAAAAGAGTGTGGGGCTTCCAGGCTCTCTCTGAGTATGTCACTCTCCCCAAGTCTCTATGTGTTCACCAGCCCAGAAGCTCTCTGAACCCATCCTTTTCGGTTTTTATGGAGGCTTAGTCACGTAGGCACGAGTGATGACATCATTGGCCATTGGCAATGATTCAACCTCCAGCCTCTCTCCCCTACCCAGAGGTCAGGGGTTGGGACTGAAAGTTCCAATCCTCTAATCTCATCTTGGGTCCCCTGGCAACCTGCCCCCATCCTTAGGCACTTTCCAAAAATCACCTCATACAAAAAGTAACATACAAAAGATCTTTGTGGCTTTCATCACTTAGGAAATTCCAAAGGTTTTAGGAACTCTGTTCCAGAAACAGGGACCATATATATATTTCTTATTATAAATCACAATATCACAGGGTGACAGCCAAGACTTAAAAGGTAAGAAACCAGCCAGCCAAAGACAGAGAATGTTGAAAATACCCACCTGCAGGAGCTTTTCAGATCTTACGATTAAAGAAGCTATTTCACTAAGGTGGTAATAAACAGTGCTAGAAAAAAGTTCCCTTCAAAACAGAAGGAAGACAAATCTACTGAGGTTGTTACAGTCCTTCCTTTTGCTGCCACACCAGTGTCCGCAGGCCCGGGATGAAAGGGCTCCACTGATATATTGCAAAAATCATTCTCATAGCCAAACTGTACCTTCTAAGGGACACGGTGCGGCTGGGGGCGGTGAGCACCGGGAAGAGGCTCTGCAGTGCCGGTGCAGGAGGCGCCACCCTGTTGTGACAAGCGCTGCTCCTCCTCCAGCCCCTGCTGCTGCCATTGCCATCGGGGCACATTACTGCCCTTCCTGCCCCGCATTGTCCTGGCTGTGCTTGGGGCCCTGGCCCCGCTCTGGCTGCCCTTTCCCAGGCCTGGGGGGCTGCCCTGGCTGCCGTCCCGAGCCCCAGGAGGGCCACATCCCTGAAGCGCTTCCCGTGCAGACTGGGAACGTCCTTCCAGCTGTGGCTCCACACACTCTGGTGTGTGTGTGATGTTTATCCAGCAATTCAAATCTGTGTCCCATACTCAGGTTGTACTGCCTCTGGCGGACCGTGAATTAATACACATTTTAACACATTTTGTAATTAGCTTGTGAGCACCGGCCATATTACCGTTTTTGGTCTTAAAAAATCTCTTTGTTGGCTGTAAGTATTTTAAATATACCTCAAGGTGGTGCAGTGGGAAGACTGAGTGAAATAAGGTTGGCAGAATGTTGATAATTCTTGAAGCCAAGTCACAGGTACACAGGGGTTCATTTTACCATTTGATATTTACGTGTCTTTGAAAACACTTCATATAAAGGATTAAAATAAAATAAACAAATATACCACTATGTTTTGTATCTATTCAATTTTTATTACAGGAAGTTGGCTGCACATCCCTGACAAGCTCTGAGGGCAAAGCTTAATACTTTTGCTGATGGACATGACGGAGAACTTCCTGGCAGGCTGATGAGTGTCATGGGAAGTGTCCCAGCAGAGGCTTTGGGATGGGCTTTAGCTGCCCAGCAAGTGATCTCCATTTGGTCACCCATCTTGCCATTTCCCCAAAGACCTAGTTCACCTGTAGACATCCCCCAGATGGCACAGGGGTGGTGGGAACTTCTGGGAACAGGTCTACTGGGGGGCCTTTGCTGTGCCCAGTACCCCACGGGGAAGATCCTCTCTCTTCATCCTGTTCTCTGAATGTTGAAATTCCTCCTTGAAGCCTTCCCTGACCACCCCAAGTGAAAGTGGGTGTTTCTTCCCCCTTGTACCTCTCTAATGACACTGGTTTCTATTTATCTGGCCCTGGAGTTAACTGTGTTCCCTGGGGGGCGGCGTGTGTGTGGTACAGTTACCTGAGGTGTGCCCGTGGTCTCCTATGAATGTGGGGCTCCAGCTCCAGGATGCTGTCTCCTCTGGGCCCCCTTTTCCAACACTGGGCTTTTCTAACACTGTGGGGTGAAGGCCTGGGGTGAAGTGCTATTTAAAGGGCAGGGGAGACTTGAGTACTAATCTTGGCCCCGCCCCTGCAGGACCCTCAGCAAGCCTCCCCCTGAACCTTACTTGTCTGAAGTTAGGGTACAGAATTGGTGACATTCTCCAGCTGGAAGCGCCTCGAGTCTAACTGTCCCGTGGTGCCTCCCACACGCGAGCACTGGGTTCATTTCGCTGGAGCTGGAGTCCAGCTGCTCCTCCATGTGGCACAAAAGTGTGATCACACCAGAGTCTCACCTCCTCAGAGGTGCGCACATCCCTTCCTGCTTGTGACACTAGTTACCAGAGACACATCTGAACACGTCTGCGGCACGGGGCTCCACGGCAGGCCGAGTCCAGCTCATCCCCAGCAATGGGCTGTCAGACTTGGGGCAGACGGGCCCTCCTCCACCAGTGATCTCTCTGTAGCAGAGGGTCAGGTGCATTTTCTACTTTTTTCTTCTCTGAGACGGTCTCAGTCTGTCCCTGGAGGAAGGCCCAAGGAAAAACTCTGGCAAAGGTATCACTTTCAAACTCCCCTCTTCCTCTCTCCGGAGGAATTAAATGACGTTGCTTTATTCCAGGAAATACTTCAGGGGCTTCCTTTGTCTCCAGAAGCAGTGGAGGATGGGAAGAAGAGGACCGCCAGTGCTCACTGCGGTTCCCCTCAGAGCAGCTTAGGAGCGTTGGAACCTAAAGCTCTCCTCAAATGGCCCCAGAGATTGTAGGACACCATTATTTTGTGTAAGAAAGAAGACATTTAAGCTGTGACACGTGCTTTGCTATCACTTGGAAGTTTTCTTGTGCAAGCATTTGGAAGAGTTCTTATATTATTGAAAAGAGACTTATTTAGACACAGTTATTTTTCATCCTGTATTATTTTTCACACACATAAATAGAAAAATACAAGCAAGATAAGTTGATTAAAATATTTCTCAAAATTCTTCACATTCAGAATCGGAAATTTTTGAGTTTCATTTTGACTGAGTCTTTGATTTCTGTGCTTTTCTGCACTTTCTCGTCCTGGGTGCCGGGAAGAGTGGCTGTCCAGTCCAGATCAAGGCCGCCTGAGGGCTTGGGGCCAGCCTCAGAGGTGTGTGTGCTGCAACGACTAGATCGAAGCCATTAAGCTTAGGTTTGTTATGACTGATGACAGATTTAATTCACCCCAGAGGTGAGGGCTAAGTGCACTGATTAGCTGTGCCATCCAGCCCATGAGGAAGGGTGGTTGACGGGTGTGTTACCTACTTGATTTTTAGATGGGGTTTAAAATAAACATCTCTTTAAGTTTTGAAGGCTTAATGAGTCATAAGATCATTCTAAATTACATGCCACAATAATATTAAATTCCTACACTTTCCCGCCACCCGCCCCACATCGTGCTGGGATTCCTTAACTCTTCGTTGTGAGGGCCGGAGGTGGTAGGGATCTGCTGAGAACAGTTTCTCTCGAGGAAGGTGTGTGCATGCACGTGTGCTTATGTGCATGTGAGGGCACGGCCTGGGGAGTGGTGTCCTCCTGTACCACATGTCGGCCTGTCTGGTCAGAGCTGTGCTCTCCAGATCGACCACTGGGTCACGCCCTGGGTGCACAGGAGGGTGTTTGTGGACCCTGATCCGGTGTGAAGTGCAAACAATGTCATGATGCCTGTTGTTAAAGCTGGCCTTGAAAAACCCCTTAAAACCCCACCCAGTAGAGCAGGCGGGGCTTGGCGAGCACAGCACTGTCGGGTGCTTCTTGTGCTGGCTGTGCTGAAGGAACCCGGGAAAGCCAAGATGTGGCCACTCCCCTTTGTGAGGTGTCAGGTGGCTCGAAGCGGGCCGGGAGATGGCTGTTTACCCTTGCGGGGTTTATTTACCCCATTCAGTTTAAATAATAAGGCCTTGAAAGTTAATTTCTGAAGATGGACTTGTTTCTTGTTGTCAAGATCAAACAACACAGTGGGATTGCATCTTCTACACTGGGTTAGGGTCTAATGTGAGAGCGGTGTGCACCACCACACAGCATTCAGCTAGGCATCTGTGCACAGAACGCACTTAGATAGAAGCCGTTATTCTTCTGCAAGAGTAATGTGTACTTCCCTGATGAAAGCCTCATGGAGCATCAGAATGGCATTGATTTTAGAAATGAGAGCAGGGAGGGAATGGGAAGGAGGATTTTCTGCCACACCACCAAGCTGCCTCCCCATACACCATCCGCTGTCACCCTCGGCCGGCTCAGTTGACATTACCCACCCTGTCATGGACAGACTTAAAACAACTCCCCAGGTCCAGCACACACTGTTGGGGGTCATTTCGATCTTGAGAGGTGGCAACTTCTGAAGCGGAGCCTCACTGCCAATTCCCCGACGCCATACTTATCTAACTTACTGATTTATTATACTTATTGATGTTTCCCCTGCTATAGTGTAAACACCACGAAGACAGGATTCTTTGTTTATTTTGTTCACTGGTATAACCCAAGCACCTAGAACAGTGTTGGCAAATAGTAGGTGTTCAGCAAATGTTTGTTGAAGGAAGTGAAGTGAATAGCGTGCGCACGTGCGCGTGCACACACACACACACACACACACATTGTGATGGTGAAGGGTCAACTTTAGGAAAGCAAGCCAAAAATCTATCAATTCAATAAGGCCCAGCAAACATTGGCTCTAGGGACAGGTGTGATGTGACCTAGGTTCAAATCCCAGCTCTACCGCTTGTAAAGTCTTTCTTATTCCTATTCTGGAGATGAGGAAACTGAGAGACTAATAATAAGAATATCAACCTCATAGGTTGTTGTAAGAATGAAATGAAATGCATTGGCACATGAAGCATGTACAGAACGTTTTCTATGTTCATGACTATTTAAGTACTTTGTATATTACCTTATTTAATCCTCATAAAGACCATGAGGCAGGCACAATTATTATTCTCATTTTAAGAGATGAAGAAACTGAGGCACAGAGAGGTTGAGTGATTCCTGAAGGTCACACAGCTCATCTGTGGTGGAGCAGGGTTCAAACCCAGGCGGTCTAGCTCCAGCGTCTTTATTCTTGTTAACCTGGGAAACCTCGGGACTTCCCTGGTGGTCCGGTGGTAAAGATTCCGCCTTCCCATGCAGGGGATATGGGTTTGATCCCTGGTCAGGGAATTAAGATCCCACATGGCCGCAGGCAACTAAGCCCGTGCGCCACAACTACTGAGCTCACGTGCCTCAACGAGAGCTCAACGTGCCGCAAACTACAGAGCCCATGCACTCTGAACCCCACGCACCACAACTACAGAGCCTACATGCCCTGGAGTCTGCGCACCACACTAGAGAGAAGCCCGCATGCCACAACGAAGAGCCCGCGTGCTGCAACTAAGACCTGACGCAGCCAAAAAAAACAAAAAACAAATTGCGGGCTTCCCTGGTGGCGCAGTGGTTGAGAGTCTGCCTGCCGATGCAGGGGACATGGGTTCGTGCCCTGGTCCAGGAAGATCCCACATGCTGCGGAGCGGCTGGGCCCGTGAGCCATGGCCACTGAGCCTGCATGTCCGGAGCCTGTGTTCCGCAACAGGAGAGGCCACAACAGAGAGAGGCCCGTGTACCGCAAAAAAAAAAAAAAAACACAACAAATTGCATGAAAAGAGGGGGAGGCTATTTTTATGTGCATGTGATGAGATGAAAAAGCCATCATAGGTGACATTAGAAAGGACTTAGGCTACAACAGAGAGAACACAGAGATGGGAGCCTGGGGTACGATGGTTCCCGAACTTGGGGGGAGGCAGGAGGCAATTCAATGCTTACCTGAGAGTTTACCTGCGTGACTGAGCCTACGAGGCGCACAGAAACTACCCAACCTCCCAAAGCCTCTGTTCTCTCCTCGGTTCTGAGCTTGTATGGGGTGAGGTGCCGAGGCATTGGCCATAATGATTGAGCAAGGTTGAGTGGCTGCTATTATTACATAGGTGTGCAGCACATCTCAGCATTGCAAGGTGAGCTTTCCAGACTCAGCTCTGTATACGGTGGTTCTCAAAACCTAAAAAATCCAGGGCTGGAAGTAGATTTGGTACCTGAGGGTGAGAGCTCTGCCCTGGGGTCCCCTTCTTTGAGTGGTCATGATTCAGTGACTTTGCAGCCTTCAGGGTGCTCTGGAATTGCTGAAATTGCAGTTGGCAAGTTCTCCCACCACCTAGTTAGCTTCCTCTGTCTCTTCTCCCGTACACGTTAGCCAGGCCCACCCATGCCTTCATTCCAAACTTCTCCCAGACTTCTTATCTGTGACCACTGCCACTTTGTCCAGCACTGCTAACTGTCTGCAGAGCTGGTGGAAGGCATGGAACTCGGAGGCAGGGCCTTATCTCACCCGAGGGAAGGCGGGGACCTCTTCCTATTCATTAATTTGCCTTTTCCAGCCTCCCCCAGTTCTGCGAATTAGCACATCAAGCTGCTTAAAATAAGCAAGCACTGATGCCAGTGCCACGTGCCTGCTTGTAATCCTCCAGCAGCTTTCCAGGCCCTTAGAATAAAACCCAATTCACTTCCCTTGGTCCACCAGCCTTGGTGATCTGCTCCTGGCGGCCGCTCCTGTCGGCTTCTCCTCCACCCCTCTTGTCAACCCCCTTCACACTTGCTACCCTCTTGGCTGCTTCCCAAACTCCTTAGACCTGCTGAGTTCCATCCTGCCTGAGCCCTTGTTGTTCCCTCTGTCAGGAACACTCTTCCCCCACTTTTTGCCCCAGTTGTTCCTTCTCATTCTCCTTCTATCCAGAGACGGACTTCTGGGAAAGCCTTTCTGAGCAAGGCCAGCCAGTATGCTCTTTTCATTCACAGCTTTTACAAATATACGCATAAATATTGCTACAAACTATAGTGTCTTTATTTGTTTAACACCAGTCTCTCTGGTTATCTGTAAGTTCCAGGAGAACTTACAGATACTATGTCTGTTTTGCTCCTCACTGTATTCCCCCGAGCCCAGGGCTGCCAGGAGCCCAGATGGTGCAAAGTGGACCCTTTATTCAGGATGCTTGATGTATCTACTGGAAAATTGTTTTAGTGCACTGATTTTGTTAGGACAAGGCACACTGTTACCATCTGCTGGAAAACTATCACAGTAAATATACTAGTCTATGCTATTTATGATGTGACTGGTGTCCCCTTAGATATGGTGTTCTTGCACAGTGTGCAAACTGTGCAACTATACTTGACAATGCTTTCCATCAGCTACCACTGTGCCTGGAATATAATAAATACTTGTTGAATGAATTAACTAGTTAATGGGAAAGTTGGTCTGGAACTGCTCTACAGCTCCCCAGACAGTCCCCAGCAGGATCCAGCCCCAGCTGCCCAAAGTGGGAACCACCCTGACACCCCTACAAGTGGCTATTCTCCCTGCCTTACTCTCTACTCCCTCACTCCAGCTTCCTGAGATCGAATCCCAAAGAAACCTACCGTACCCAGTCCTTGCCTCAGCTCTGCCTTCAGGAAAACTACTAACACACCAACAATCAAGGGAATCACGCTCTTGAGCAGGATCTTTTGCATTTTTTCCCCTGCTCTGATGTCCCTGAGGAAGCGGTTGCACCTTCAACCTAGTCCCTGTGTTGCTGGAAAGATGGTCCATTATTTCAGCCTGAGAGAGGTGGCAGGTTCTCTGTGGAGTGCTGACTGATTCTTTCTTGAATTTTTGTATCAGCTATTGCTAGGGAAATACTACATAATGAAGCACCCCAAAAGTCAATGGCTTAAACCAACAGCCGTTTGTTACTGTAGCTCTAGCTGCCAGTCTGTGCTCAGGCTGGACAGTTTCCTCCTCATGTCTCTCCTTCCTCCCTGGCTGGCCCAGTGGGTGGTAGAAGCCCAGGACTGAGAAGCCCTGTCTGGCAAGTGCTTTTCCTGTGGTTCATGCTTGCCAACAACTCATTGGCTAAAACAAGTCACAGGGCCAAGAGTCCAGGTGGGGAATTACCTTCTGCCCAAGTGCAGAGATAGACACGGCAAGGGAGAAAAGTACGAACCATTGAACAGTCCCCACGGGTGTAGGGGAGGGCATCCAGAGGGAGAGCCTTTTCCTACAAAATGTCTGTACTTTTGGGGGATCTAACAGTGCCAGTGAGCGGCCACTGACTGAGCCTTAGATCCAGGGAGTCCACCATTAACTCTAACCTGGGCAAGTCTGCTGCTTCTGGAGCCCCCGGCCTTGTACCAGTTTAATCAGCTCACCCACCAGCCCGAGGTACAGGTGCAGCCCTTTCGCCCCTCTTCTGCTTGATTACATTCTAACTCAGGTAGAGCCCAGGGCTCAGGAGTTCAAGGGCTAGGGAGACAGGGGTCACTGCCTCCTGCCCCCAGAGCAGACCTGAGCTGGGTGGCCCTTCACTACCCGCTGCCTCAGAGCTGACCCTGGCCTCCTTCTCCTCTTTCCCCAGCCACCAATCTGGACTCAGCTGACCTCGTGTGACATTCCTGTCTGGGGTCCTGAGGGCCTTTTCTCACCCACAGGCTCAGTTAGGGCCATTTTATCCACCACGCCCCTCACCCCGGGTGTCCCAGCTCTGTATGGAGGGTCAGTCTTCCTGCTTTTCTTCTCTGTGGTCCCTTTGCAGATTTACCCTCTCCCTCCCCAGCCCCCTGCACCTGAAGGTGATGTGCCACCAAATGTCCTGTCACCCCTCTCCTCAGGGGCCTCATCTTCCCACAAACGCAGCAGGAGGGGCACCCAAGTGACTCTTCTCAGAAACAGAAAGATGGTTCTCTCATCCTAGCCTGAGAAGAGCTGGCTGGCAGCTTCTTTTGAGAACAAACACAACCTTTTTCATTTTATCATGGTGGTGTATTTGTTTCTGTTCTGCCTAAGTTGTGTTTGAGCTCAGGGCCCTGAGGTGAGAAGAAACTGGAAAACTGAAGGTCTGGATGGACCCCGGGGGGCCCTGCTGCTGTGACACTCCATGAGTCTACTCCGTGAGAAGAACCCTTTCGCTCATTTTCCTGTCACCTTCTCAGGCTGGGGCCTGACTCATTTTGGACATGCGGCCACCCTATATACACACCTCTGCCCTCTGTCTCTGTGCTCTGAATTCCAAAAAGTCCCTATGCCCCAAAGCTGGTTTGAAAAGTAGGATAAAGATCAAGCTGATGGAGGAGGAAGGGAAGGTGTTGCTGGAGGATTGCAGGGCTATAAACCTATAGACATCTGAGGCTGATTTAAGACCATTCTAATTTAGCAGCTGTCTTGGCACAGCTGGCCGCCCTGGCGTACACCTGCCATTGAGCAAAGAATATATTTAATACAATTTATTCAAGCAATTCCACAAAATGTTCTGACCAAAATATGGCCTTGGGAGTTGGCAATGGGGCTTTTGGCATCCGTTTGAGGCTTAGTTTTCCCTTCACCTTTGGAGGTATATATACATGTATGTGTGTGTGTGTGTGTGTGTGTGTGTGTGTAGGTAGCAAAATTGTCTCAGAACTAAAAAGAAAGTGAAATTTTTCTGTTTGGGGCTGAGTCTCCAGACACCTGCTGCTCATCCAGTTTTCTACTACACTCCTTCTATCCATCCATCCAAACATCCACACAGTACTTGGTGATACACCTGTGCTGATGCTGGAGTGGATATAGGACCTGCCCGCAGGAGCTCACATTTAACCAGATGCTGCCAGTGCCCCACCCATATCCCCTTGGCCCACGAAAGAGGCATCTGCAAGGTTGGTGGGCAATTTCCTTACATACAGAGAGCTTCCTTTTGGGAACACAACTCTCTCTTTCTGCGCACTTTCTCAGGCCATGGGACTCAGCCCATGGATAGGGAAGCCAAGAGGGCTGAGACGTTAACAGAGCAACTTTCAGTAATCCAGGGATAAAGAAGGGGAGGATGAATTCCCCAGATTCCTTGACCCTTAGTAGGATAATTCTGAGGTTTGTTCTTTGGAGTCCTTCAGAGGGTCCTTGGGCAGGACTGAGTCCCTTTCACCACAGTGGTAACCACTCACTGTCACACACTCAGTGGTTTTCCCCCTTCCCCATCTCACTTCCCCATTCCTCCACTGTGATTCTTGGGATCACCTCTAAAATTAACTGGAGCCTGGAGATGCATGTTTGAATCCTGGATTAGCCCCTAATATATGTGCAGTCATGGGCAAGCCACTTTGCTCTTTGAACCTCAGTTTTCTTATTTATTAAACCTGTTTATATTATTAATTTTTGGAGGGAGACTCAATGAGGTAATGTATGTGAAATGCATAAAAGAGTACTTTCATTTATTCAATAAATATTTTTTGAGATCCTACTCTGTGCCAGGCTTATTGCTAACATTTATGAAGACCTACCTTGTTTGAGGCACTGTGCTAAGAGCTTCATACACGTTATTTTATTTAATCCTTTCAGCACTCTGTGCAAAAATACTGCTCCTTAATGTCAAAGATGAAAACAAAAACCACCAGAAATTTAAAAACAAAGCTGATTTATGAACTCTGGGGGTTAGAAAGGGAATGCACACCAATGAAAAAATTCACCAAAGCCAGGGGTTTTGAAATGCCTGGAGAAGAGGGCACATGGTTTGTACTGGTTATGTTGATTAAGGACTGAAAACCAGTGCTCTGGATAGGATGGAATAAGTCCGTATGTCTGAGCATAATAAACCCATGTTTATTATGCAGGAAGGAAACTTCAGATAGGTCCAGTACAAGGTCTGGCTCTATTGAACACTCAAAGTTCATGGTCCTTGTAGGGGAGGAAAGATTTTCCCTCTACCCTCCAAGGTTTGGTAACTGGGTCTATGAAATAAAATGATAATAAGCAGATTAACAGGAGAAAATTAATTTTTAGTATTATGTGCAGTGCAGCACCACAGGGAAAAAATGAGTACCTAAAAAACTCAGCCGGATTAGAGAGCTTACATACCATCTTAATCGGAGAAGGGGCAGGGGGAAATAAAGGCTATTTAGAGGAAAGGAAATAATTTTTAGGAAAGATGAATGGGTCCTTAGAAGAATGGGTGGTAGAAATGACAGTTTGTGACAAAGTTTGTTTGGGTGTGGTGTCAACTTCTAGTCTCTGCAGAGATGAGTCAACCTCCCTGGTTGATGAAACTTGGGGAAAGGAGATTGAAGACCATTGAGTTCTTTTCGGAGGGTCTGTCTTTAGGCAGATAAAGGGAGTTCAGAAAAACTCCTCCCTGCGAATGCTGTTTGTCAAGTGCCTTCAGCTCAAAATAATCAATATACCAACATGACATAGTTTGGGGTGATGCGTCCTCAGGTGTTTCATTCTTCAACAACTGAAGTGGCAGGAAAAGAGTTCAGGTTGGCCGTATCCTAGGCAAGCTGTGCTCAGCAGGACATTTTCTGCATGTATATCATCCCTGATTGGTAGTTGGGGGCACTGAGGCAGAAAGATCAAGTAACTTGTCACGTAGGAGCCAGGATTTGAACCCAGGCTGACTTTTTTTTAGGGCTTTGTAAAAAAATTATTAAAAAAAAATTTAAAAATAAATTTATTTAATTTTATTTTTAGCTGCACTGGGTCTTCGTTACTGCACACAGGCTTTCTCCAGTAGTGGTGAGCGTGGGCCACTCTTCGTTGCGGTGCATGGGCTTCTCATTGCAGTGGCTTCTCTTGTTGCAGAGCACAGGCTCTAAGCGTGCAGGCTTCAGTAGTTGTGGCACGCGGGCTTGGTAGTTGTGGAGCATGGGCTTAGTTGCTCCGTGGCATGTGGGATCTTCCTGGACCAGGGCCCAAACCTGAGTCCCCTGCATTGGCAGGCAGATTCCCAACCACTGCACCACCAGGGAAGCCCTAGGCCTTTTTATCTTTTTCTTTTTTTAACATCTTTATTGGGGTATAATTGCTTTACAATGGTGTGTTAGTTTCTGCTCTATACCCTAGGCCTTTTTTAAGAGCCTGCACTCTAACCTCAATTCTGTATTTAAAAAGAAATATGTTCCTGAGTCTGAGTCGATGGAATGGGATTCCAAGCAAGAGAGCACAGGCAGGGAGATCTTTTCTTAGGGCAGAGGAACCTTCTCTGGATTCACTCCTCTTTTAATTTCTGGCAGAGAGAAAACTGGGCTGGCGGGGCTAGAATGTAAAACTGCCTAGAGGGCCGGGGTCTCTGTGGGAGATTCAGGCCAGACCTTGAGGAGCTGTGGAGGGCTATCTAAAACCTGCCTGACACCCCCCTACCCAGGGCAGCACCCCCATGTCTTGCCTCACCTCCCTAAGACCCCATTTCCCCTCCATAGTTACCATCTGAAAGCAGCCTCAAGGAGGGGAGGCAAGGCCACGCTGTAAGCCTGGCTGCAAATCAAGTAATTTGACACACATTCATTTTCGGGATTTCACGTGGATCATGATGTTCCCCGAAAGGAAATGAACAAAATCTATAAAAGGGAGAAAGAGCTTTTTTTTTGCCTTGGCTGATCCACGTATGGTATAAATTACTGAGGAATTAGCATTTCTATATAATACCAGCAGTACCAGCAGTCAGTAGAAAGTAATGAATCCTATGCAATCAATAGACAGTAAAATTGGGGGTCAGGAAGGTACGTGAATTTGAAAAGCTCCGCAAGAGAGCCATTGGTGTGGAGGAAGATGCCTGCTGGGAGGGCCCTGCTGTAATTATCAGCACACCTGGGAAGCGAGCTGGGAAATGATGGAAATAAAGTGGAAAAGCGGCAACTCCAGAGCCACCTTATGCCCCAAAGGTTTCTTGAGGATGGAGCCATAAATCCCACAAATGGAGGGCGCCAGGCCATTGGCCTCCAGAGTGACCTGCTTCGTTTATGGACTTCGCTGAGTTTTGGTTTTGGATTTGGGTGAGAGATTGGTTCTCAGTTTTGGTTGTGCATTATAATCAACTTGGGGGCTTTAAAAAAAAAATACAGATTCCCTGAGCCATGTTCCCAGAAATTGTGACATAATTGGTCTGGAGTCGCCCTAGCATCGGTCCATCTTTTAAAAGCACCCAGGAGATCCGAATGTGCAGCTGATTGCTGCCCCTGGGCTCAAGGCTGAGCTGTGAAGGCACAATTTAAGATGTCTTCTTGCCTAACTGGTGAGGATTCTATGTGCTTAGAACTTGGGTGTGCAAAAAATGTAACTTTTTCTCTATAACTAAAATTAGCTTTCCCTCCTCACATTTCCACTTAAGATTTAATTGTACACATTCAAGGTGAACTCAGGGAATCTTGAAGTTTAAACTTTCCTCCTTTTGGAACTCTATGCCTCCCTTCAGGGAATCGCCATGGCACAGGTTGGGGATGTAGAGGGGGTGAGGTGGGGAGGGACTGTGTGGCACTGTGCACCTCTGAGGGGTGACTGGTCTTCTGGTACTCATGGGTGACATCTCTGGCAATGGCCTCGGTTTGTTGGGTCCACCGGCCCTGTGTCCTCTTTCTGGGTCCCCTGACCTGCTTGCCACTCTTCTGTGTCCCTCCTGGGGCCTGCTGGAGGGAGCAAGCTTCAGCTGGGGGGCCCTCAGGTACACCTGCCTAGGCATGCCCCCGCCCCTGCCCAGCCAACTTCACAGACAAGCCTCTACAAGGGTGGGGGGGTCTTGCTCTCACTGGTACCTGTTACCCTAGAAGTGGCTCAGGTCTGTTATGCTCTCAGGTCCCCTAAACTTCTCTGAGGTCTCCATGCTTGCTCCTTTTTAAGATCAAGTCTACCCAGAGTTTTGATTTCAGGAAGGAGAAGAGATCTGGCTCATTCTCAGGGACCCAGGCTGACAACTCATCCTAAAGCTCTTCTATTTTAAATCTGGGTAAAATCCCTTCTTCAGCCTTCAGGAAGGTACGTATGTATGTATGTACATATGTATGTATGTATTTTTAATCTCCTTTCTCTGCGGCAGGAGAATTTGGCAAGGCATACATTCTTCCAAATCCATTGTTGCTCTTATACCTTACTTCTTTTTTTTTTGGCCATGCAGCTCACGGGATCTTAGTTCCCTGACCAGGGATCAAAACCGTGTCCTCGGCAGTGAAAGCACAGAGTCCTAACCACTGGACTGCCAGGGAATTCCCTAATACCTTAATTCTGGAGTCTCAAGAAACCCTTTCTCTCAAAGATCTTCCCTATGCCATTGAGACACAAAACGTGTTCTAGAAGCTCAGAAGCTAGGAACAGATTCTTTGTACAGTCCTTAGGGTAGAAATGATTCAGAGAGAATGTTCAAGGAAGCTGGGGGCTGGGGTGGAAGAAGCCTTGGTTAAATCTCAGCACTTGGCCCTATTGTGCCTCGTTATAAAAGCCACATCCAAAAGGTGGAAGGAGAAGTGGGGAGGGAGGACAGAATTCTTGTCCTGTGCACCTGTGCCTCGCTTCTGCCATGGCTTTTGCCAGGAAGACCCGGTGCTGTCTGCACTCAGCCACGTTTGACCATCTTGTAAGGCTTCCTTCTTCCAGGAAGCCTTCCCTGCATCCAGGCACCCTGTGTACTCCTACCCTGAGTTTTAGGTCCAATGGCTTGGGCACCTGCCATGTGTCTCTGCGCCTCATTGTGAGTTGCCTTGTGGAGGTTTTTATATCATTGTCCAGAACTGCTATTAAATCTATCATTAAAAATTATTTTTTACTAGAATGTGAGTCTCTGAAAAGCAAGGACTATATTTTATTCAGCTTTTGATCCCAGTCTAGCATAGGGTGTGATAAGTACCGAGGAAAAGGAGTGCATTCATAAGATGTTTATGCTCTGTCTCCTCCATGACACTGGGTCTCATTGTTCTGACGTCATGTCAATTCCTGCAGATTGAGACAAACGACAGCAATAACTGCTTTGTATTGGGTCCTCAGTGTCTACATGTTAAATTTAAACGTTGTTGTCTGTCTCACAGGGCTGTCTCGTCCAGCCCATGCCTGACTGGCCTTGTATCCCGGCCTTGATCATCCTGCTCCAATAAATGCACCCCGCTCTTTCTTACTTCTGAGCAGCTGCCATCCTGTTCCTTCTATCTTGAATGCTTTCCCCCAACTGTCCAGTTGACAAATTAGCAATCCCCCACTTGTCACTGAGCCTTATCTCAAATGCAGCTTGCTCCCTGGAGCCTTCCCAGACGCGTGCAGGCAGCTGTGAGTGCTCTTCTTATGCTCCCTACTGTCACGGTGTCACAGGTCACCTTCCCCTTTTCTTAAAGGTCACCCTGGAAACAGCCTCATTTAGCCATTTCTATTTTGATTACTGATGGTCATCACCAAAATATAAGATAGTATACTCGATTTCATGATCATTATTTCATTTTAGACAACTATCGCTACCCCAATGTGAAAAAATGACATTTAAACTACTTTTCTCCTCCTTTCAATGTTTGATATTTATATTAGTATGTTTAGCTCTTATATTTGAATACCTTTATATAAGTAAATCTCTATATTTCTTGATGCATCAATTTTGACAGACTTGTGTTTGACTCCACACTATAAGGTGAGGGTCAGGGCCCTGCCCCCTATTAAGTGTCACACCTTGTTCTCTAAAAGAGTTGTGCCAGTGTAGACTCCCACCACCAATGTGTAAAAATTCCAGATGGGATAGTTTACATTTATTTCTCCTGTAACCTGATTGTGGTTAACTTTTGTGTGTCTGTTGCCTTCCTAGACTTTAATCCTTGAAGGCAGTGGCAGAGGTGGTTCATTGCTGCAGCCCAGGGCCTAGGAAGGCAGCATTCATTCATTCAGCTCTTAGAAAAATAAGTCTTAGAAATAGGTCCAAGAAATTTTTGAGTGCTCTTTCAGTGCAGTGCTGAGCTGGCACCTTTGACTATCTCCTGAAGGGGCTATTCTACAGTTCCCATTGGTCAGAGGTGAACTTGTAGATTTTGGTCTGACTGAGGGGCAAATAATTTCTAATCAGTGGAAAGGATAACTCCAAAGGTTATGGTTTTTGCTCCTGAGGGCAGCAACTTGTTTTGTATCTAACTTAGCAATCATATCTATGATATTGTGATTTATAATAAATGTATCTTTGGTCTTAGTCCCCATTTCTGGCACAGAGCTCCTCAAACTCTTGGAATTTCCTAAGCAATCAGAGTCATAAAGGTCTCTTTTGTTATGTTAATGCAGTGAGTTGGAAAGCTCCTAAAGATGGAGGCTGGTTGCCAGTGGAGCCAATCTTGTGATGAGAGGGCTGGAACTTTAAACTTTAAACTTTAAACTTTAAAGCACCACCCCCAAGAAATATAGATGGCCAAAAAGCACATGAAGAGATGCTCAACATCGTTTATTATTAGAGAAATGCAAATCAAAATTACAATGAGATACCACTTTATGCCAGTCAGAATGGCCATTATTTAAAAGTCTACAGCCCCAGAGAGGGGAGAGGGGCTGGCAGGTGAGTTCAATAACCAATGGACATACTACCCAAAGCAATGTACAGATTCAATGCAATCCCTATCAAATTACCCATGACCTTTTTCAGAGAACTATAAGAAAGTATCCTAAAATTTATATGGAACCACAAAAGACCCAGAATTGCCAAAGCAATCCTAAAGAAAAAGAACAAAGCAAGAGGCATAACCATCTCAGACTTCAGACAATACTGCAAAGCTACAGTAATCAAAACTGCATGGTAGGGACTTCCCTAGTGACACAGTGGTTAAGAATCCACCTGCCAATGCAGGGGCCACAGGTTCAAGCCCTGGTCTGGGAAGATCCCACATGCTGTGGAGCAACTAAGCCCGTGCGCCACAACTACTGAGTCTGCACTCTAGAGCCCGCAAGCCACAACTACTGAAGCCCATGTGCCTAGAGGCCATGCTCCACGACAAAGAGAAGCCATCAAAATGAGAAGCCTGCACACCGCAATGAAGAGTAACCCTCACTCGCCACAACTAGAGAAAGCCTGCACACAGCAACGAAGATCCAATGCAGCCATAAGTAAACAAACAAATAAATAAATTTATTTATTTATTAAAAAAAACAAACAAACTGCATGATATTAGCACAAAAACAGAAATATGGATCAATGGAACAGAATAGAGAGCCCAGAAATAAACACACAGTCCTATGGTCAATTCATCTTTGACAAAGGAGGCAAGAATACAAAATGGGAAAAAGTCTCTTCAGCAAGTGGTTCTGGGAAAGTTGGACAGCTGCATGTAAATCAATGAATTTAGAACATGCCCTCTCACGATACACAAAAAAAAACTCAAAAAGGCTTAAAGACTTACTTAAACAAAAAACATGACACCATAAAACTCCTAGAAGAGAACATAGGCAAAACATTCTCTGACATAAATCATACCAATATTTTCTGGGTCAGTCTCCCAAGGCAATAGAAATAAAAATGAAAATAAACAAATGGGACCTAATCAAACTTACAAGCTTCTGCATAGCAAAGGAAACCATAAACAAAATGAAAAGACAACCTACAGAATGGGAGAAAATATTTGCAAACGAGACTGACAAGGGCTCAATTTCCAAAACATACAAACAGCTCATACAACTCAGCAGCAAAAAAACAAACAACCCAACCAAAAAATGGGCAGAAGACCTAAAGAGACATTTCTCCAAAGAAGAAATATAGATGGGCAAAAAGCACATGAAGAGATGCTCAACATCGCTTATTATTAGAGAAATGCAAATCAAAATTACAATGAGGTACCACCTTATGCCAGTCAGAATGGCCATTATTTAAAAGTCTACAGATAACAAATGCTGGAGAGGGTGTGGAGAAAAGGGAATCCTCCTATACTGTTGGTGGGAACGTAAGTTGGTGCAGCCACTGTGGAAAACAGTATGGAGGTTCCTCAGAACACTAAAAATAGAATTACCATATGATCTAGTAATCCCACACTCCTGGACATATATCCAGACAAAACTATAATTCAAAAAGATACATGTACCCCTCACTGGGAAAACTGGACAGGTACATGTTAAAGAATGAAATTAGAACATTCTCTAACCTCATACAGAAAAATAAACTCAAAATGGATTAAAGACCTAAATGTAGGACTGGACACTATAAAACTCTTAGAGGAAAACATAGGAAGAACACTCTTTGACATAAATCACAGCAAGATCTTTTTTGATCCACCTCCTAGAGTAATGGAAATAAAAACAAAAATAAACAAATGGGACCTAATGAAACTTAAAAGCTTTTGCACAGCAGAGGAAACTACAAACAAGATGAAAAGACAACCCTCAGAATGGGAGAGAATATTTGCAAATGAATCAACGGACAAAGGATTAATCTCAAAAATATATAAACAGCTCATGCAGCTCAATATTAAAAAACAAACAACCCAACTAAAAAATGGGCAGAAGACCTACATAGACATTTCTCCAAAGAAGACATATAGATGGCCAAGAGGCACGTGAAAAGCTGCTCAACATCACTAATTATTAGAGAAATGCAAATCAAAACTACAGGGCTTCCCTGGTGGCGCAGTGGTTGAGAGTCCGCCTGCCGATGCAGGGGACACGGGCTCGTGCCCTGGTCCGGGAGGATCCCGTGTGCCGCGGAACGGCTGGGCGCGTGAGCCGTGGCCGCTGAGCCTGCGTGCCCGGAGCCTGTGCTCCGCAACAGGAGAGGCCACAACGGTGAGAGGCCCACGTACCAAAAAAACAAACAAACAAATCAAAACTACAATGAGGTATCACCTCACACCAGTTAGAATGGGCATCGTCAGAAAATCTACAAATAACAGATGCTGGAGAGGATGTGGAGAAAAGGGAACCCTCTTGCACTGTTGGTGGGAATATCAATTGATACAACCACTATGGAGAACAGTAGGAGGTTCTTTAAAAAACTAAAAATAGAATTACCATATGACCCAGCAATCCCACTACTGAACATATACCCAGAGAAAATCATAATTCAAAAAGACATATGCACCCCCATGTCCATTGCAGCACTATTTACAATAGCCAGGTCATGGAAGTCGATGACCCATTGACAGATACTCATTGACAGATGAATGAATAAAGAAGATGTGGTACATATTTACAATGGAATATTACTCAGCCATGAAAAGGAACGAAATTGGGTCATTTGTAGAGACCTGGATGAACCTAGAGACTGTCATACAGAGTGAAGTAAGTCAGAAAGAGAAAAACAAATATTGTATATTAACATATGTATGTGGAATCTAGGAAAATGGTACAGATGAACTGGTTTGCAAGGCAGGAATAGAGACACAGAAGTAGAGAACAAATGTATGGACACCAAGGGGCGAAAGCAGGGGTGGAGGGGTGGTGGTGGGATGAACAGGGAGATTGGGATTGACATATATACACTAATATGTATAAAACAGATAAGTAAAAAGAACTTGCTGTAAAAAAATAAATAAAATTCAAAAAAAAAAAGATACATGCACTCCTATGTTCATAGCAGGACTATTTACAATAGCCAAGACATGGAAACAACCTAAATGTCCATCGACAGATGATTGGATAAAGAAGATGTGGTAATATATACAATGGAATACTACTCAGCCATAAAAAAGAACAAAATAATGCCACTTGCAGCAACATGGATGCAACTAGAGATTACTACACTAAGTGAAGTAAGTCAGAAAGAAAAATACAAATAGCATATGATATCACTTATATGTGGAATCTAAAATATGACACAAATGAACCTATCTATGAAACAGAAACAAAATCAGGGACATAGAGAACAGACTGGTGGTTGCCAAGGGGGAAGGGGGTAGGAGAGGGTAGGAGTGGTAGTTTGGGGTTAGCAGATGCAAACTGGTATATATAGAATGGGTAAACAAGAAGGTCCTACTGTATAGCATAATGAAAAAGAATATGAAAAAGAATATATATGTATGTATAACTGAGTCACTTTGCTGTACAGCAGTAATTAACACAACATTGTAATTCAAATATACTTAAATAAAAAATAAATTTAAAAAAAGCACCAATGGCCAATGATTTAATCAAGCATGCTTGTGTGATGAAGTCTCCATAAAAACATAAATGATGGGGTACTGAGAGCTTCTGGGTTGGTGAATATGTGCAGATTTGGGGAGATTGGCATGCTCAGAGAGTGTGGAAGCTCCTTGCCCTTCTCCGTACCTTGCCCCACACGCCTCTTTCACCTGGCTGTTCCTGAGTTATATCCTTTTATAATAAACCAGTGATCTAGTAAGTCAAATGTTTCTTTGAGTTCTGTGATCAGCTCTAGCAAACTAATTGAACCCAAGGAGTGGTCGTTGGAACCTCCAATCTATAACCTGTCAGAAGCAGAGGTCTTGTCTGAACCTGGCCTTGTGATTGGCATCTGAAGTGTGGGGATGGGGGATAGTCTTGTGACACTGAGCCTGTCTGGGAGGGGAAAATCTCCCCCTACCCTTCTGGGTTCTTTTGGCTGCTCTAATTAAATTGGCACAAGACAGATTAACAGGAGAAAATCAAACTGAATTGTATGTATGGAGAACTCAAAGATATAGGACCTAAAGAAATGATCAAAGCACGCAGCCTTTATACTTTGTAGACAAAGAAGCAATAAATTTATGAAGAACTGACCAAGACAAAGAAGTTTAGGCTAGGGGTAGTAAATTAGTAAAGAAGTAACAAGATTTGTTTGCACAGCCTTCTCAGTCCTGAATCCCCTCTCTGGTGACAAGGATGTTGCCTCTACCTCCTGGTACAGGGAGGGCACCTTTCACATGGGAGATTTATTTCCTGCTTTTAGGAGGACGGAGGAGGGTCACAGCGTCCTTCTTGCACCTGCTATACCTTATGTAACTTTAATTTAAGCTAACAAATGTGCCATATTGGCATATTTTGGGGGCAGTCCACCCTGAGCCCCAGCAAGCCCTTAACCTGTGGGCTCTAACGCTATCTCCAGGTAGGTGGTGTCAGGATTGAGTTGAATTATAGGACACCCAGCTGGTGTTGGAGATGGGTGAAAAGCCCCACACATTGTAATTGGGTGCAGAACCCTTAATATCCTAGTGCTCTTTTATTAAGTTGCCTAAAATACCCTTGCCATCAAATTTTCATTTGATATGGCTTTAAGATCTTACTGGCTTGTTTTTCCTTTTAAAAATTAATTAATTTATTATTTACTTTTGGCTGCATTGGGTCTTTGTTGCTGTGCAGCTTTCTCTAGTTGCAGTGAGCGGGGGCTACTCTTCGTTGTGGTGCGCAGGCTTCTCATTGCAGTGGCTTCTCTTGTTGCGGAGCACAGGCCCTAGGCGCGCGGGCTTCAGTAGTTGTGGCACGCGGGCTCAGTAGTTGTGGCTCACGGGCTCTAGAGCACAGGCTCGGCAGTTGTGGCACAAGGGCTTTGTTGCTCCGTGGCATGTGGGATCTTCCTGGACCAGGGCTCGAACCTGTGTCCCCTGCATTGGCAGGCGGATTCTTAACCACTGTGCCACAAGGGAAGCCCTTACTGGCTTTCTCTTGATTAACGAGTTGAATAAAATCTTTGACACATGTTTATTTTACGTTTGTATGAGAGTCAAGATTTTATCTTTTTAAAAATTATGTTTTAACACAACAATATGGTATTACATAGAAACACTGATTCCTCAATAGTTTAATACCTAACAGGCATATGATCTGAGGCAAGACCCTCTTTTTCTTTTTTGTGCTACAGTTGTTGTTTTGCAATAAGCTGGGCCAAATTCTGGTTAACAGAAGGAATTTCTGTTTCTCTGGTGAGACTCGACTACAGTGTTTGGAAGAAGGTAAATATTCATGATAGCGAAGGTTTTCCCTGAGGTATTTCAGAAATTAACTTTTGTCTTCTCTGCTAAGGAGAATCTTAACACTTTTCAAAACATGTATCTCCCACATTCTCCTTTTCCTGGACCTGCTTTTATTAGAAAGGGACCCTCTGCTTTGCCCTCTGGAGCAGGATGTCACCACTTCCAGATCATTCCTCCCTGATCCTCAAATGTCTGTCCTACCAAACCTAGACATTGTTTCCCCCTCTATGCCACCCAGCTCACAAGGTGCCTTTAAGATAGTTGTTCTCAGTTAGGGGTGATTTTGTCCCTAGGGGACATTTAGCAGTGCCTGGTGGCATTTTGGGTTGTTACAACTTGAGGGATGCTCCTGGCATCCAGAGGGTAGATGCTGACAATTCTGCTAAACAACCAGTGCACAAGACAGCCCCACACAGAGAAGAATTACTTGGCTCCAAATAGCAATAGTGTCATGGTTGGGAAATCCTGTTGTAAGGCAAGTTTGAGGAGGTAACTTCACACTCTCTTTGCACTTTATAGATGAACAAATGGAGGCTCAGAAAGGTTGGCTGCTCTGCACAAGGTCACACAGCAAGAGACAAAGTAGGGACCCCATCACAATTCTTTAGTTCTATTCCTTATTCTCAAGTATGTTGCTTCTCTGGGTTACTGATGAAGAGCAATTACTTTGGAGTAGGTAAGGGCCATTTCCTGGAATAGATGTTAACCTGAGGTGAAACAAAATGAAAGTGTCTATTGCCTGGATAGACAGAGCACAAAATAATAAAGAGCTTAGATGCAGAGATGAACTTCATATTTGATAGGCATTAAAGACAAGGTGAAAATTTGAGGAAAGCATAAATTAAGGAAACTGCACAGATACAACTTTAACTGGAAATAAATGGCCATGTTGTAGGTGGCACTGAGAGAAGAGCTACTGGTCATATATAATATGGAGTAACTGACATTGGGAACTGTGTTCAATATCTTGTGATAAACTATAATGGAAAAGAATATGAAAAAGAATGTATATATATGTATAACTGAATCACTGTGCTGTACTCCATAGATTAACACAACATTGTAAATCAACTATGCATCAATAAAATAAAATAAAAAATAAAATCATCTGGACTGCAAAAAAAAAAAAGAAGAAATAAAATAGAGTGGGTGTCAGTACAGAGGGAGACATAGCACACGTGATAGGAAAGGGGAAAGTGGGCTGCAGGAAGTGAGAGAAGTGTAAGGTCAAAGGTCAGGGAGTCCGTATCTAGTCTCATTTGATAAAGAACTAACACCACGCCCAGTGTCTATACACATTGAGCATTCGTTGCTGGTGCTCTGTCAGCGAAGCCCTCACGTCCTCTCTCCAACAATTTCTGCAGATGGTCACAGTGTGGAGGCTTAGAGAGAACCCCCTTTTGTTCATCTCAAGATGGAGCCCTGAAAGCAGTGGTTTGCATGGCAGAGACTGAAGAAAACTTCTCGGTGAAGTGCGAGAAGAGGTAAATGGGGGTGATTTCAGTCTTCATAAGCAGGTGCAAGCTGGCCAGCCCTGGGTGGGCATGCACGACTGCCTTCTGCCTAACAGCCAGCACTCACAGCGCCGGGAGCTGAGCAGACAAGGAATACAAATGAGTCCTTGGCTCTGGAGAAGATGGGCAGCTCTTCAGAAAGGCACAGAGAGTTACCCTGTGCCTTTCTGTCTTCTAATTACATCCCTTCCGGTTGCTATCTCTGAATACACCAGAATTCATGGAGCTGTGCGAAGCAAACAGGTCATCTTTTCATGGGAAGGGCATGAGTGAGCTGGAGCAGGACTGCCTGAGGCCACAGCTGGTCCTCGTACCAGCGCTGTGCTTCCCCCCCTCCACCCCCCACCCTGCCTCATCCCTCACTGTCCTTGTCCTCGCCCTCTCCTTGCCAGTACACAGCTCATTGCAGGCTTGCATGCCCCTTCCCCCCACCCTTGAAGTCCTGTTCTTCGACACCACCTCCCTCATGAACTTCCATTTGGAAGCAACCACTGTGCTTCCTAAGTTCTCACAGCCTGTCTCTTTATCTGCCTGTTGCTTGTGAATCTTACAATTTTCTCTGTGTTCTGGTTATTTGGGACCATGTCTGATTCTCCCTACTTCATGGTTCCTTTAAAGAAAACACTTATACAAAAACATTTTTGTAGGGAAGTAAAAGGAGGGCCACACACTCCAGAGCCTTCAACTGTAGCCATGACCTGGGGGAGTCTGTGCTCTGAATTCCTGCTTGGCCATGTTCCCTGGGGTTAGTAGGTTTGGTTTTCCCCCTTCCCTTTCCCAGTAGGTACCAACTTTGTTGGCTCCTCTCTCTTCTATAGTGGAGATCAACTCCCTTGGCCTGATCTTTTGCCCCCATCCGGCTCTCCCTGATCCCTCTGGAAGTCTGTCTTGAGATGATCCTCAGAGGCCACCCTCATCCCTACCTTCATCCCAAGCAGCTCATCAAAGCATTCCCTCAGAAACGGGGCTCGGCTGCACAAAAAGGAATCCTGGCAATAAGAGTTCTCCTTAGGTCCTTGCTTTTCCTCCCTCTCCAAACCTGGACAGAGAGAGGGGCTTTATCTACCTTTGCACTTCCACTTCTAATCCTGTGCTGGCTCTTGACTTATACCGAGTAGGTGCTCAAAATCCACTTGATTGGATGAACGGATGAGATATTTTTCTTGTTGGAGTCTCTGCCAAGATAGTCTGAGGGCTCCATTCCTAATTGAAAGGAACAGACCTCGGCCACTCCTCCTGTGGCTTCTCTTGTGTCTTTGCCATGCTTCTCCAAGGGGGCTTGTCTTTTGTTGACAAGAAGGACTGAAGGAGAGAGATTGGAAGGCTTCTTTCCTGAAGAATTTCTCTGCCTAGGAGCCAAAGGATGCATGGTGGCTGGATGGATTCTGTGATCAGCAGAGTAGAAAAACAGAAAAGCAAAAAAGTTCCTTTATACAAAACTTACAAACTTTAAGAGAAGAGAAACTTTTACTTTCTTTTAGTGTGAAGCCCTAGGTAGTGGAAGCTTTGAAAATAAATTCTTCCTCCAGCTGCATTTTAGCAAAATCTAAAAACTGGTGAACCTTTAGGAAAAAAATAGGTTCAGTTCCAGCAGTAGAACTTAAGAATATAGGTTGCTTATTAAATACACTGCCTGACTATTTCCAAAATGGAAGAGTGTCTTTCCAAATTTACACCATGCTTTGGTGTCATTCCAATGTATTTTCTTAGTCCTTGACATTTAATCAGCTGCTTTTTACTACTTCATTTATATTACCATCATGAACATAATATTATCATGCAATTAATAATGACATAATATCTTGCAAAACTTGCTATCTGCCAAGTAGGACCCAGGTACTGGTTAAAACAGTTGAGTTGGCAATCAATGGAACATTAAAGTATTTTATGAGAATTAAGAAAAATAAGATTATTGGATTTCCACGGCTGCTAGCTAAATCTTCTAACTCCTTGGTGAAACCTATTTGCCCAGTATCCAAATCGAGTCTCCAGTTCTAATGTCAGTCTACAGAGTCAAAATTAAATAGATTGTACTTGAGGAAACAGGAAGGGGAAATAAGAAGTAAGTGAGGCAAATTCAACTAAGTCAGCTTGGAATCTTTAGGTTGTCTTTGAATTTGTTGAAAGGAAAAGAGAATTCCATTTGGTACAAGAGAAGTAGATAAAATATAGTATATAAATTTAAAATGATGTTTTCAGACTTCTGGTTTCCATGTAGGTGTTTACAACAAGTAAAAAGCTGACCAAACTGAAAAATCAACAACTCTTCTTAGATCCATCAGAGAAGTGAGGTCACAGTGCAAACTGCTGCTCCCAAAATTGGGGAGATGGACAGGCAGATACAGAGAATCACAACTTATTGGAGCAGAAACCCATGACAGAAGCTTCTATGGGAAATAGGGCCAGGTTAGGAAATCCTAAACTGTAATTTGATAAATTGCTGGAGACTCATTATGGACAGTTCTGAGAGTTAAAAACTCCAGGGGGACTCAGTCATGGGGGGACCTCACCCTTTTGTCAATTTTACCTGTAGGGAGCTCCACCAGGTCCTTACAGTGAATATCAGAGAAAAATCCCCTCATTCTTTTGGCAGGAGGAGGGGAAAAGGAAACATTAAAAAAGTATACCAGAGCATTCTTTCCTTTTTAATAAGGCTTACCCTCAGGAGAAACTATTTTATCAGAGCCTAACCTACTTGGGGGAAGGGAAATACCCAGCTCTGCCCCTTGAACCATCCTGTCCCACCTAAGGCGGAAGAAAACACTGAGAAGCACTAAAGAAGTTTGCAGTTAAGGGGCACAGTCTCACTGAAAGACTGAGACCTAATCACAGGACTATAGAATGCTTCCCCTCCCCCCAAACCCCACCACTGCGTTACTAAAGACCTATTTACCACTCCTTTTATTCAGTACCCTGTGTCTACCCTTCAACAAAAAATTACAAAGGCAAAAAAACTCCCACAGTTTGAAGAGACTAAACAAGCATCAGAACCAGAGTTGGATATGGCAGGAATGTTAGAATTAACTGACCAGGAATTTTAAAGAACACCCACAAATGTGATTAATATGCTAAAGGCTTTACTTGGAAAAGCAGACAACATGCAAGAACGGATGGATAATGTAAGCAGAGAGAAGGAAATTCTAAGAAGTAAAAAGAAATACTAGAGATAAAAAAATACCATAATAGAAATGAATAATGCCTCTGATGAGCTCATTAGTAGACTGGACATGGCTGGGGAAAGCATATTTGATCTTTAGGGCATGACACTAGAAACTTCTAAAACTGAAAGGCAAAGAGAAAAAAGACTGAAAAAAAAAAAAAAACCCAACCAGAATAGACTATCCAAGAATTGTGGGACAACAACAAAAACTACATGTAATGGGAATAACAGAAAGAGAAGAAAGACAGAAAGAAACAGAAGCAAATTTGAAGCAATAATGCCTGAGAATTTCCCAAATTTAATGTCAGACCCCAAGCCACAGATCCAGGGAACTCAGAGATCATCAAGCAGCATAAATGCCAACCTCTCCCTTCCCCCCAAAAAACAAAAACCAGAACCAACTACACCTATGCTTATCACATCCAAACTTGAGCAAATCAAAGATAAAGAAAAAATATAGAAAGAAGCCAGAGGAAAAAACACTCCTATAGAGGAGCAAAGATAAGAGTTATATGTGACTTCTCCTCAGAAACCATGCAAACAAGAAGAGAGTGGAGGAACTTCCCTGGTGGTCCAGCAGTTAAGACTCCATGTTCCCACTGCAGGGGGTCCGGGTTCGATCCCTGGTGAGGGAACTAGATCCCACATGCCACAACTAAAGTTCCTGCATGCCTCAACTAAGACTCAGTGCAGACAAATAAATAAATAATTTTTTTTAAAGAGTGGAGTATAATAAAGTACTAAGAGAAAAAAAAAATCTCACCAACCTAGAATTCTGTACCCTGCAAAATTATTCTTCAAAAGTGAAAAAGAAATAAAGGCTTTCTCGGACAAAAAAAAAAAAAAAATTGGGGGAATTTGTTGCCAGTAATCTGCCTTTCAAAAAATGTTAAATGAAGTTGCTTAGAGAGAAGGAAAATGATATAGGTCAGAAACTTAGATATGCATAAACAAGGAAGAGAATAGAGAATAAGTAAAGATAAAATTAAAACCTTTATTTTATTCTTTTTTCCCCCTTGCATTGTCTATGTATTTATTTATTTATTAAAGACCGAAACATATTTGACATATATTGTGCAAATTTAAGGTGTATAACATGTTAATTTGAAATGTTTATATATTGTACTATGATTGTCAGTGTAGTGATAATTAATACCTTTATCACATTACATAATTATCCTGTCTTTTTAGTGTTTGGAAGAATTAAGTTCTAGTCTCTTAGCAAATTTGATGATTATATTCATCATATTCACTATACATTGCATTATGTATAGTGAATCAGTCAAAGACCAGTAAAATATACTCTATGGTTTGTTTACTACTGGCAAGTTTGTACCCTTAAACAACATCTGTCCCCTCTCCTCAACCCCCATTCCTTGGTAACAATGATTTTACTGTTTTTATGAATTAGGCTTTTTAGATTCCACATGTAAATGATATCATACAGTACTTGTCTTTCTCTGTCTGACTTATCTCACTTAGCATAATGTGGTCTTTGGCAAAGGAGCAAAGGCAATACAATGGAGTAAAGATAGTATTTGTAACAAATGATGCTGGAACAACTGGACAGTCACACACACAAAATGAACCTAGACACAGACCTTACACCCTTTATAAAAATTAACTCAAAATGAATCTAAATGTAAAATGCAAAACTGTAAAACTCCTAGAAGATAACATAGGATAAAATCTAGAAGACTGGGTATGGCAATGATTTTTATTTATTTAATTTTATTTTTTATGGCAATAACTTTCTAGATAAAACACCAAAGTCATGATTCATGAAAGAAATAATTGATAGCCTGGATGACATCAAAATTAAAAATTCTGTGAAAGACAATGTCAAGGAAATGAGAAGGCAAGCCACAGACCAGGAGAAAATATTTGCGAAAGGCACATCTAATAAAGGACTGTTACCCGAAATATGCAAAGGACTTTTAAACTTAAAATAAGAAAATGAACAACCTGATTAAAAAATGGGCCAAAGACCTGAATAGGTTTCTCACTGAGAAGATATTCAGATGGTGAAGATATTCAGATGGTAAGCAATCATATGAAAAGATGTTCAAAACCATATATTATTAAGGAATTACAAATTAAATCAACAATGAAATACCACAACAGACATATTAGAATGGCCAAAATCCAAAACACTGACAACACAACACCAGTTGCTGGCAAGGATGTGAAATAACAGTAAGTTTCATTCACTGCTGGTGGGAATGCAATAGTTGCAGTCACTTTGGAAGACAGTTTGGCAGTTTCTTACAAAACTAAGCCTACTCTTGCCATGTGATCCAATGATTGCACTCCTTGGTATTTCCCCAAAGGAACTGAAAACTTATGTCCACACAAAAACTTGCATGTGGATGTTTGTAGCAGCTTTATTCATAATTGCCAAAACTTGGAAGCAATCAATATGTCCTTCAGTTGGTGAATGGATAAATAAACTCCAGTACATCCAGACAAGAGAATATTATTCAGTCCTAAAAAGAAATGAGCTATCAAGCTGTGACAAGACATGGAGGAAACTTACATGCACATGACTAAGTAAAAGAAGCCAGTCTGAAAAGGCTACAGACTCTATGGTTCCAACTATATGACATTCAGGAAAAGGCAAAACTATAGAGTCAGTAAAAATATTAGTGGTTGCCTGGGGTTAGCGGGGAAAGAGAGATGAATAGGCAGAACACAGAGGATCTTAGGGCAGTGAAACTATTCTGTATAGTACTATAATGGTGGATACATGCCACTATACGTTTGTCCAAACCCATAGAATGCACAACATCAAGAGTGAACACTGAGGTACACTATGGTCTTTGACTGATAATGATGTGTCATTGCAGGTTCATCAATTGGGACAAATATTCCACTCTGGTGCAGCTGTCAATGGTGGGGGAGATTGTGTACATGTGAGGACAGGGGATATACGGGAATTCTTTGTACTTCCCTCACAATTTTGCTGTGAACCTAAACCTCTCTAAAAAGTAAAGTTTATTAGTTTAAAAATGATGCTATAGATGAATATTTATTAATATTTAAAGTTGTTTGATATATGTTATTACTAACACAATCTACTTTTTCTTAAAATATGTATAGAAATAGGTCTGGAAGATTATGAAACAATTGCTGGAATTGTTGAAATAATTCCTGGAAGGATATGAAAGGATTATCTTTGACCAATTTTTTCTTTTCTTTTGTTTATCTGTATTTTGTTAATTCTCTGTAGAGAACCTGTATTGGTATTTTGTCAATACCAATAGATAGTAATTCTTCTGTTTATTTTACCTGTTTGATTAGAGTATAGAGTGAAAAGCAAGTCTTCCTCCATGAAGTCCCCAGTCTCTCTAGTGTCTCCAAAGGGAGCCAGTGGAAGTGTTTCGTTGTGAATCTTTCCAGCGGTTGTCTCATCTGTTTACAAACAGATGAGTCCCTCCTCCTTTCCTTCCCTTCCCTGACAAATAACAGCATCCTACATACAGCTCTTTACTTTGCCTTTTTATTTAATTGCACATCTTGCAGTTTGTTCTAAATCCATGCATGTAAAGCAGGCTCACTGTTTTTAATGGCTGCAAGATATGTTATTGTTTGGAGGCACCATGATTTATTTAACACCTCCCCTAATAATAGGTATTTAGGATGCTTCCAGTCCTTTGCTACTGTAGGCATTGATGTTACAATAAATGTCCTTGTACAGGCTTTTTTTTGAATATGTACAAGAATATTTGGGATATAATTTTATTGAAATGTAACTACCAGATAAAGGAGAAATACATTAAAATTTTTGGTGTTTGCCAAATAGCCCGCAAAAGAGGTTGTTCCAGATGGTACTCCCAGCAAAATGGTTGAACAACTATGTACCTAACGTGTACCTGTGAGGGGTAGCCTAGTACCTATTACGTCTCCTTTTCCTCACTCATCGGGGTGGTCCCAAATATTATTTTAAATAGTGATAAAAAGAAATAGATCAGGCTTCCCTGGTGGCGCAGTGGTTGGGAGTCTGCCTGCCGATGCAGGGGGTGTGGGTTCGTGCCCCGGTCCGAGAGGATCCTGCGTGCCGCGGAGCGGCTGGGCCTGTGAGCCATGGCCGCTGGGCCTGCGCGTCCGGAGCCTGTGCTCCTCAGCGGGAGAGGCCGCAGCGGTGAGAGGTCTGCGTACCGCAAAAAAAAAAAGAAATAGATCAAGGAACCATTCATTTTAGAATAAATTGACTTGGTATTCAATCTGGCATTTGTGTTATAAGGCACTGAGTCTGGATAAAATATTGTTTTATCTTGCCTGGACCCAGTTTTCAAAACAAATGGAGAAATCACTTTATATATTGCTGAAGGGCTTTGCAGAGATGTAACTTAAGGGATTATTGAGAGAGATTGCTTATTCTGAGTTTCAAAGAAACTTGCATACTAAGGTTTGTCAGTTGGGGGTCTCCTGGATGGGGATCATCTCATTTATTTTACCAGCTCTCCCCAGAATCTTCCCCCAATGAAAAGGAAGTTAGTGAGATCCAGCCTTTCAGTGCTTTCTTAAAAATTTATTTGGATCCTTGCAGTGGGTTTGAGGTCCTTGCAAGGAGCTGCCTTTCTTGATAGGAGGAAATTCCCCAACTCCACCAAGCCTGGAAGTCAGGCTTCCAACGATCAACAGTATTAATAATTATTTCATAACATCATTACAGCCAGTGCATTGATTTACAAAAAAAACCAAGTCAATGTAATCTGTTTTTGCACAGAAGGAGAGGGAATTCTGAGAGCAGGTGCGATTTGAATTAAATTATTTCATTACTTGCTCATCATGTTGCCGCTGCCAGAAGAACAAAGATGCCTCAGACCATTTCTTCTTTTTCTTTTTTTTTTCTTTGAGACAGTTAACTTCGTTTTGTGAGATGCGAATGAGACCCACATAAATCATTTAGACTCAGCCCAGTGCTCAGATATCTAATTATTATTTTCTTGGATGTTTATTGTGTTTTCTGTGAACTTTTTTTTTTTTTTTTTTTTTTTTTTTTTTGCTGTACGCGGGCCTCTCACTGTTGTGGCCTCTCCCATTGCGGAGCACAGGCTCCGGACGTGCAGGCTCAGCAGCCATGGCTCACGGGCCCAGCCGCTCCGTGGCATGTGGGATCCTCCCGGACCGGGGCACGAACCCATGTCCCCTGCATCGGCAGGCGGACTCTCAACCACTGCGCCACCAGGGAAGCCCTTTTGTGACCTTTTTAGAGATGGCTCTATTATGTGTTTGATAAACAAAGTTGTAGGAGGGGAGTTGTTGGCCTGCAGCTCTTCTATTCTGATGGAAGATGAAATGAGGTTCTTGCTTTGGCAATGAATAGAAGGAGATGCTGCCAACCTCCCGTGGATGCCCTTTTGGAAATTTGTGCTCTGCAAGTGTAATTTATTCCTTACAACAATCTCTGGAAAGTTTTGGGTACATGTCAAGGCTTTTAGAGAGTGTCTGGATTCAGAGGATGACAGATCCGAATGGTCCAGATCCTGCCCCTTGTGTGTAACACCAGTAGGGTGGAGGGTAGGATGGTAGGTTCAATGTCTATCCCCCTGTGGCCCAATTTTCTTTGAGTCCTGTGCCTCATCCTTTGCTTTCTGGCACTGACCTCTCCGCTTGTATCTAATGGCACATTGGTAACCCCTTTCATCACTCATTCTTCAAAAAGTACATGATCCCAGAGGACAGATATGTTGACAGTGGAACAGGCTATAAGGGCTAGAAGGAATTTGGTCAGTGAAGTAGCCCATGTTGAGTCCAAATATCCTTTCTTCTTTTTTTGGAATCATCACTAATTACTAGAGAAATGCAAATCAAAACCACAGTGAGGTATCACCTCACACTGGTCAGAATGGCCATCATCAAAAAATCTACAAACAAGAGCAATCATACTCCAATAAAAAAAGAAATCCACAAACAATAAATGCTGGAGAGGGTGTGGAGGAAAGGGAACCTTCCTACACTGTTGGTGGGAATGTAAATTGGTACAGCCACTATAGAGAACAGTATAGCGTTTCCTTAAAAAACTAAATATAGAACTACCATATGATCCAACAATCCCACTCCTGGGCATATATCTGGAGAAAACCATAATTCAAAATGGTACATGCACCCCAGTGTTCATTGTAGCACTATTTACAACAGACAAGACATGGAAGCAACCTAAATGTCCATCAACAGAGGAGTGGATAAAGAAGATGTAGTACATATAATACAAATGTCCTTTCTGACCCTAATTCTGGCTTTGGTTGGAGGAGTCAGAAGCCCTGATGTGCAATTCTGCTCAGGGCCCTTGGGCAGGTCACTGCCCCCTGTTGAGGAAACTGAAATGCGGTCACATGGTGAATAAACTCCCTGCCTTGTGCACCTCGCTGCAAGGAATGAAGATGCCAGACAAGTGTGCATGTTTTGAAAAATATAAAGCACTCTACACCCATGTGGTTGTGACTTTGGGTGACAGTATCCTTTTCTTATGTTAATAGCATGGATCCTTGATGAGCAGAGGAAGGACATGGGAGAGCTGTGTCTGCTAAACAGATTCCTGTGCCATAGGGTTTCCTGTGCCTGACAGTCTAGAGAGTGTTCTAACCCCTTCTTCCCAGGCTGGCTCAGTCCTCGAGGAGAAAGCCTGCCCTGTGGCTGCACCGTCTGAGCAGAAATAGCCTAAGGTGAGTCTGAACACTCTTGGGCTGCTTACTCGAGCCTTGTGGAGAGAAGATGTAGAAAAGGCAGGGGCAGGGCAGCTTGGATGGCACCCAGGTGACAAGGAAGAGGGTAGGGTCTGGCTTTTGAGGTAACAGTGATAAGACTCCTAATGCATCAGTCTCTTACACGTGTGAATTTGGGATTTGGTCTCAGGTAAGTGGTCCACGCAAGATCCCCCACTGTGGCCTTTGCATACTGGCCTTAGGATGGCCTGGCCTGGCTTCCTCTAGGCATGGATCTTGGAGGAAGCGTCCCTTCCTCCTCTTTAAAGGTGAAATAAACATGCAAAGACCTCAGTGACCTCTGGGGGTCTGTCAGCCCTGGAGGAGGAGGAGAAACAGTGGAGCTCTGGGTGGGGCTACATTTTATTTGTATTCTCTTGTTTGAGTCTTACCACAGAAGCACAGAGAGATTAAACTGATCACCCAAGATGCTACTTGGTTAAAAAGGATTGGAGCAGAATTTGAATCTGTGGATTCCAACTCCAGAGCCTAAGCCCCCAACCACTGTGCCGTCTTTCCTTCACACCTGCTTCTCTGGATACCCTGGCCTAATGCACCTGGCCCAGAGCAGATGTGCAACATGTTTGTGAAGATGACAGTGAAAGTCAGATATAAGATGAAAAAGGAAATATTGTTGGTACCTCAGATGGCTCTGGCGGCAGAGACCGATATGGTCACAAGTCCAGGTGCACAGGCTCGTTGCCCAGCCTCCTGCACGTACATGGTGTCAACAGCCTGTGGGCCTCTTCAGACCCTGCATGTGGAACCTCCCACCATCCTGCACGCTTTCTCACTTTCTTCTTCCACTGGCTCTTGGTCTAGGCTTGGATGGTGTAGAGCAGGGCGGAACCTCAAGATGGAAGGAGGTTCGGTGTTTGTTACCATGTGGAGGAAGCCGGCCAGGAGAGAGGCCTGACCAGAAGCACGTTCAACTTTTATCTGAGCACAAATACTCATTTTTATTTTGTTAAATTATTGAAGTCTTGAGATTCGTTGCAGCACTTACATACAACTAATACACTTCTTTAGAAAAGGCTTGTTTTAAGCCTTCGTCTATGATCTTCAGTATAACTTGGATAAGTGTGTGTGTGTGTGTGTGTGTGTGTGTGTTGAGTGTGTGTTGAGTGTGTCAACTTTGGGTCTATCCAAAGCAAAGTTGCTCATTTATCTCTACTCTGTTCCCAAGTTCGAAATCCTTGAGTACCTACCTTTCTTTTCCCCGTAACTACCAAGACAGATCTCTCTACCAGACCACCAGAACTAAACATTATATCAGCTTATATAATCTCCTTTAGAACAAACTACTTTCAACCAACTCTAAAACTGTCTCCTTCATTTACGTTCAAGGAAGCTTTTAGCACGAAGCTGCATAAAGCTGAAATCTCTAGGCCTCGCAGAAGAGAAGTGCATGGGTATTTAAAGGGAAAGCTCCCAGGTAATGCCTATAAATGAACCTCTGAACTGCAAAGGGTGCTGCTGCAAACAACGGGCCTGTGTCTGGCTAGGGTGGGCTGTGCAGAGCAATCTTCAGAGCCTCAGAAGAGATGGGAAGATGGAGGGACTGACAGCAGATAGAGGCAGGGCTTTTCTGATGCCTGGAGACAACCTGTAATGGAGGAGATGAAGGAAATCATGATCATTCTGGAATCATTACAAATGATGTGAGAAATGGGAAAAGCCATTATAATGTTTGAAGTGGTGGATTCCTCATCAGCTTGCTCAATTAGAGTTCGGACTCCCATCACCAGCCCCAAACCACAGGAGTGGCTCTAGGTTGATGTTGGTATATGAGAGGTTGGCTTTGTCACCCCCAGATGATAGATAGGGAAATGGAGGGAACTGAAGTGACTTGCTCAAGGTCACTGCTCTGTTAAGTGGAGAGCTTCAACTTGGACCTATGTCTGTCTGATGCCAAAACCAGGGTTTGGGGCTATGCTGCATTGCCTTGCCATGTTAGTTCATGCTTGTCTTCTGTGACTATTCTAAGAAATCCCCTTACAGACAATATTGCCTGGAGTTTCCCCACCAGTCTTCCTTTATTTTCTTTTTATGGTGACTTCACATTCTTTTCATCCGTCACTGGAGACCAAGGGATGAGGCTGTCCTTCTGTCTGGTGTCTGCTCCTCAGGCTGTGCAGCTCTCAACTTGGCTGCCCATTAAAATCTCCTAGGGGGCTTAAAAAATACTGACGTCCGGGTCCCACCCCCAGCAATTATGACTTAATTGGTCTGGGAAGGGGGCTGGACATTGAAATGTTTTAGAAGGTGTTTTTAGAAGATGATTTTAATGTGTGGCCAGGATTGAGACCCACCATCTTAGGGCAGCTCTGGACAGAGAGCGGATAAGGAAGAGAACGTGATTCATATATTTAAGTCCAATGAAGTAAGTTTCCTCCCAGGGGAAGGGACTAGGGAGGATGATATACTGTGGTTAGCTAGCCAGAACCCCAATTCAATCTGGTTTAAGCAAAAGAAGGGGATTACCAGCCTCACAGAACTGGGCAACCTCCTGGGGGCTGGAGCCAGGCACTCTTCCGGGGCCCTCTGGCTCGCACTGCCTCCCTGTCTGACTCTTGCCTCTACTCTCCCCTGTGCTGGCTTCATATATAGACTGGCTTCCCTGTGTGTCATCAAAGACAGCTGCTTTTAGCACTCAGCTCACACCCTCCCAGTTTGGCAACCCTGCAGGGAAAGGGACTGCTCTTTCCAGATGTTTTTGTATTAATCCAGGGCAGTGCTTGTGTCTCAAGTCCACTCTGGGACCAGTCACTCTATCCTCATGGTGAGAAGATGATGGGACACTGGGACTGCAGCTCCCAGGACCCCATGGGAGGCAGGAGGAGGCAGGGAACCAGCAGGTGGAGCCCTGTAGTGTTAGACTGAGTGTGGGAGCTCGCTAGGGCAGCAAGGGAAGGGAGAACATTCTGAGCAGAGCAAAGAGCAGGTGAAAGCCTGGGGATGTTAGGGGTATGGCATGCTGAGGGCACCACAAGCTCTCTGGTGGCTGGAACTCAGCGTTGATGGGGCCATGGTGAGAATGATTGTGGAGAGATGGCAGCAGGGTCTGGTGGTGAAGGACCTTGAAGGACACGCTAAGGACCTGGATGGCATCTCATAGGTTCGGGGCTTTAGGCAGGAGGGCGACATGATTGGATTTGATGTGATAAAGATTATCCCTGGCTGTGAGAGGTGTAGGAGAGAGATCCGGCTTAGTTCAGACAGCCTCAGCTCTATCTGGTGCTGTTGAAATAACCCACCAGTAAGACCCACGTATGCCATTCTTTATATTGATGAAAACTTTGTAGTTTCCAAACACATCCATATTCATTGCGGAATTTGAGGTAAGTGGGGAGGATCATGCCATCTGCAGTTTATACTTTAGGCCGTGGGGCCTCTGTTGCTGTATGTATTGTGAACACATGACTCCACTCTGAGGCCTGACTTTTTGCTCTCCTAATGGTCTCCTTTGATTAACAGAAGTTCATAATTTTAATTCAGACCAATTTATCAAATTTGTCTTTACAGTTAGAGTTTTTTGCACCCCAGTTGTTTAAATGTTTTTGCCTACTCCAAGGTCACAGAGAGGTGACTTTATTTTGAGTAGCAAGTCTAGGAAAGACCTTCTGAGTGAGTGTCATTTGAGCTGAGCCCTCACGATGCTGTGGAGCAGGCCGGGTGCTCAGGTCCTCACTCCAGGCAATGCTGACCCTCGGTTTGCCCTGCCTTCTCCTCCATTTGGATCCCTGTCTTTGGAACCACAAATCCCTTTGTCCCTCAGCTTGGCCTGGAGTAGAGAGAGCCAAGAGCCGAGGAAAGGAGTGCAGCAGCCGTGGCATTTGCTCCCTGCATCAACAGATCATGCATCTGGTAGGAAACAACAGTATCAAATGCAGGTGAAGAATTGCCTTAAGTTGACAGAGGCAAAGGTAGCGAGCTGAGGCAATGCTTTCAGGACAACTTTTGGCCTCTGGGCCGTTGGAAGGAAGGGCACACCTTCGAAGTGCTAGAGACAAACAAAGGACAGTTCCCCTGCCCCCCCGCCCGATTTCCCAGCAAGTCATTCGATTTAAGAGGCTTCTACGTGAAGTGGAAATCAATAAGAACAGAACTGGCAGCGTCTCGGCAGCAGAGAGGCTGTGAGTGCATTTCACCAGGAACCCACTTCTGGGGCATTTGTTTATTTTTGTTTTTGGTGTACACGGGCCTCTTACTGCTGTGGCCTCTCCCGTTGCGGAGCACAGGCTCCGGACGCGCAGGCTCAGCGGCCATGGCTCATGGGTCCAGCCGCTCCGCGGCACATGGGATCCTCCTGGACCGGGGCACGAACCCGTGTCCCCTGCATCGGCAGGCGGACTCTCAACCACTGCACCACCAGGGAATCCCCAGGGGCATTTGGCTCCAGGTCCTCAATTAGGAGAAAGGGTCTCGGGCCATGTCCTCAAAGAGGCACTTGTAATTTTTCTGACATGACTCATTTACAACGTGTTTACTCGCAGTGGTGCACAAGCGAGCGAGTGTGAAGTGGTGGCCATCTCCAGGAGCAGCAGGCGTCCTCAGGGCTGCTGACGTGTTAGGGTCAGTTCCAGGTCAAGGGGCAGCCAAGTCATGGCTTGAGGCTTGTCAAACTCTGACACTGTCTACTGTGGTTTGCAGGATTTGGGGGGTAGTGGGTGACCAAGCTAGCAGGCTCTAGAGCCCAGACTGGTGGGTTTGCATTCTGGCTCTGTCACTTACATGCTCTGGGACCTTGGGCAAGTGACTACGCTCTGTGCCTCAGTTTCTTCACCTGCCAAATGAGGATAGGAAACTGCTGTACCGAGTGGATCAACTGGGTTAATACAGAAGAAGCACCTGGAAAGGCATTGGCAAGGGGTCAGCAAATGTTATTCACTGTTACTCTTTGTGTAGTCATAGGACTTAATGGAGAAACAATGAATTCCTAGGTTCCCAAAGGTTCCTCAAACTTGTTACGTTGTAACAACCAGGGGAAAGTCATCAGAATATTTCAGGTACCCAAAAGCATGTTTGCCTGAAACATTGAGATAAAGGAGGCAGAAGTATGAGGGTGTAAATTGCCTCTTTCTTTTTTAATTTTAATTTTTTTTTTTTTTTTTTTTTGCGGTATGCGGGCCTCTCACTGTTGTGGCCTCTCCCGTTGCGAAGAACAGGCTCTGGACGCACAAGCTCAGCGGCCATGGCTCACAGGTCTAGCCGCTCCGCGGCATGTGGGATCTTCCTGGACCGGGGCACGAACCCACATCCCCTGTATCGGCAGGTGGACTCTCAACCACTGTGCCACCAGGGAAGCCCAGTTTTAATTTTTTTAAACCCCTTTACTGGAGTATAATTGCTTTACAATGGTGTGTTAGTTTCTGTTTTGTAACAAAGTGAATCAGCTATACATATACATATATCCTCATATCTCTTCCCTCTTGCATCTCCCTCCCACCCTCTCAATCCCACTCCTCTAGGTGGTCACAAAGCACCGAGCTGATATCCCTGTGCTGTGCGGCTGCTTCCCACTAGCTATCTATTTTACATTTGGTAGTATATATAAGTCCATGCCACTCTCTCACTTCGTCCCAGGTTACCCTTCCCCCTCCCTGTGTCCTCAAGTCCATTCCCTATGTCTACGTCTTTATTCTTTTCCTGTCCCTAGTTTCTTCAGAATCTTTTTTTTAAGATTCCATATATATGTGTTAGCATATGGTATTTGTTTTTCTCTTTCTGACTTACTTCACTCTGTATGACAGACTCTAGCTCAATTTCGTTTCTTTTTATGGCTAAGTAATATTCCGTTGTATACATGTGCCACATCTTCTTTATCCATTCATTTGTTGATGGACACTTAGGTTACTTCCATGTTCTGGCTATTGTAAATAGAGCTGCAATGAACATTGTGGTACGTGACTCTTTTTGAATTATGGTTTTCTCAGGGTATATGCCCAGTAGTGGGATTGCTGGGTCAGATGGTAGTTCTATTTTTAGTTTTTTAAGGAACCTCCATGCTGCTCGCCATAGTGGCTCTATCAATTTACATTCCCACCAGCAGTGCAAGGGTTCCCTTTTCTCCACACCTTCTACAGCATTTATTGTTTGTAGATTTTTTTGATGATGGCCATTCTGAGTGGCGTGAGGTGATACCTCATTGTAGCTTTGATTTGCATTTTTCTAATGATTAGTGATGTTAAGCACCCTTTCATGTGTTTGTTGGCAATCTGTATATCTTCTTTGGAGAAATGTCTATTTAGGTCTTCTGCCCATTTTTGGATTGGGTTGGTTTTTTTTTTGATATTGAGCTGTATGAGCTGCTTGTATATTTTGGAGATTAATCCTTTGTCAGGTGCTTCATTTGCAAATATTTTCTCTCATTCTGAGGGTTGTCTTTTCATCTTGTTTATGGTTTCCTTTGCTGATTCAATGAAATCCCTATCAAACTGCCAATGACATTTTTCACAGAACTAGAACAAAAAATTTCACAATCTGTATGGAAACACAAACGACCATGAATAGCCAAAGCAATCTTGAGAAAGAAAAATGGAGCTGGAGGTATCAGGTGCCCTGACTTCAGACTATACTACAAAGCTACAGTACTCAAGACAGTATGGTACTGGCACAAAAACAGAAAGATAGATCAATGGAACAGGATAGAAAACCCAGAGATAAACCCATGCACATATGGTCACCTTATTTTTGATAAAGGAGGCAAGAATATACAATGGAGAAAAGACAGCCTGTTCAAGAAGTGGTGCTGGGAAAACTGGACAGCTACATGTAAAAGAATGAAATGAGAACACTCCCTAACACCATACACAAAAATAAACTCAAAATGGGTTAAAGACATAAGTGTAAGGCCATACACTATCAAACTCTTAGAGGAAAACACAGGCAGAACACTCTATGACATAAATCACAGCAAGATCCTTTTTGACCCACCTCCTAGAGAAATGGAAATAAAAACAAGAATAAACAAATGGGACCTAATGAAACTTTAAAGATTTTGCACAGCAAGAGAAACCATAAATTGCCGCTTAAATGGTCTGGGTAGTTGCTTCAATTCTCCCCTCTTTGCTGACTGAGGCACCGCCTGGGAACTGGAGACTAATGGCTCCCTGGTAGGCGGCGAACAGTCAGCTTCAGAAATATCCAGCTTGGTGCTTAGGAAACCATATTCCTGGGAAGAATCCCCATTCAGTTTAAATTGTAAAGCGGCAATTCATTCTTTTATAGAAAGTCTGCCTTTGGTGGTCTGAATTCCACCATCCCCTTTGTCTTTTTAATATAAGTGTGGAAAATATATCAACTCTATAATAAAGTTAAGGGTGATATAATTAAATTAATCTGCATTACATTTCGTATATAATTTATTTCTAAGTGCATTTACATTTATTTCTTTGGAATCACATCCTGGGTCTAGAAGAATCCTATATTTACTCAATGACATAAATGACAAAGAATGAAAAAATAAACAAAGTGTTCTCTAGGAGCGTGGCTGATTAACAACAACATAGAAGGTTACAGGATGCAAAGACTGAGAACTTATTACTGGCATTCTTATACACTGACATTTATTCCTTCATGTCTTCAAAGTTTCACAGTTTATTAGAGTCCTTTGGAATTAGTCATAGCCAACTGCTTACATGGGAAGAGCAAAGCAGAGGGCATCAACTTCAGTCTCAGATATGAGTTCAGATCTGTCACTTGTTAGTGGTCTGATTTTGTCATTTAAACTACACAGGTCTCAGGTTTTTCATTTTCTAAAATGAGAATAATAGTGGCTCATCTGGTGGGGTCTGTGGCTGTCTGTGTAAAGCATCTGGCCCAGTGCCTTGCATATAGTATCCACTTAATAAATATTAGTTTTTTCCCTCTGTGGTTAGCAGAATAAAAGCCTCCCAAAGATGGCCACAGCCTAATTCCTGTGAACCTGTGAATATGTTACAGTACATGGCAAAAAGGATTTTGTAAATGTGATTAAGTTAAGGGTCTTGAGATGGGGAGATTGTCCTGGATTATCCAGGTGGGCATGATATAATCACAAGTCCTTGTAAGAAGAGACAAAAGGGTCAAAGTCAGAGGGAAGGTGGTGTGACATGGAGGCAGAGTGAAATTTGAAGACACTTTCCCTCTGCCTTTGATGATGCAAGGAGGGGCCATGAGCTGAGGAGTGCAGGTGGGCTCTAGAGGGTGGTAAAGGCAGAAAGTGGATTTTTCCCTAGAGCCTCCAGAAAGAACCGTCCCTGACAACACCTTGATTTTAGCCCATTAAAGACCCAATTACAGATTTCTGACCTCTAGAATTGTAAGATAATAAATTTGTGTTGTTTTAAACCATTATATTCGTGGCAATTTGTTACAGCAGCAAAATGAAACTAACACACCCTGTTTCTTCCTCTGTAACAGGAGGAGTATTTCCCCTGCCCTGCCTGCATCACACCAGAGACACATATGTGGAAGTGCTCAGTGCCTTGCACTTGCTGTTGTTAATGGAGGAATGGTTTATCGAGGGGTCTTAGCCACCGGGAAGAGAAGAGGCTTCAGGACTAGCCCTGGAGAGGAGCGGGAAGCTTCAGTGAGCTTAGGCGGCTGGTGCCGAGCACAGACTTGGTTGATAAAGCAGTCCTGCAGTGCGATCTAAGTGATGCAGGTGCAGGGGTCCTTAGACCCAGGCTGTTATGTCAGCCCTTCCTGTCATTGGGCAAGTCACTTCCCCCTAGACTTGGGTTTCAACTTACCGGATCTGTGCTTCTACCACACACAATCTGCTGTGAGGGTCGTGAAAAAGAAGAAGATACGCGTAGTGGATAGTTGCAAGATTTTTCATCCATCCAGCTTCAGTTCCCCTGGCTTTTGGTACCAGCATCTGGTTTTCTCTTTGATTTTCTGTTAGTCAAGGTTTCCTGGCCACATAGTGATGAACTCATGACCTGAGAACTTTGGATTTGAGTAGAATGATTGAAGGAGAGAAGAAGCAGTTGGAGGTAATTCATTACAGCTCTGGTATCCTGACCAGGCTGTGGGCCCTTTGGTTCCTGTTTTTTGAACTAGCCCATATCCTTCATGTACATCTCTAGGGTCTCTTTCTGTTGCTTGTGATTAAAAAACCTGGGCTTCTACCCTCCTTATCAGGGGCCTCCTGAGTGTTCTTGACAATTGAAACAAACACTGTCACAGGAAGACTGACCAACTTTTGGGGTCACAGATGGGCATCACTGCTGCCCGAAGTCAACAGTGGCTGCCATGCTAGAGGTCCTATAGTCATCCCCAGCCAGGGTGACTGTGTGGCTCGTCAGCCCCAGGATGCAGGCTGTTCTCTCATGAGCCCACTCTTTGATTTTGCTCTAGACACTGTTTTTTTCTTTTGTCTCAGTTTCCTTATCCAACAAAGGGGAAGATAGAGTAGAGTAATGGTTTGTAAGCCATGTTTGCCTAAGCAACGAATTCCCCAGAAACCCCCGGGGACTGAAAGGAAACGGCAAGCAGGAGGGGATGAGGGACCTGGTATCCTTCTAATTCCCATGATTATCCATTTTATATCATGGGTTTTTTTGTAAGATTCTTTTTCACATCAGAGTTCTGCAGCTCACAAGGTTCCTTTAAGTACCTTCCAGCACAGATGTTCTAAGTCCAAGTTTCAACTCACCTGCAATGCTCCCAGAAGGCATTTTATTTTCACCAGAAATATTATTGGAACATTGGCTTCAGTAGGAATTTAAAAGATATTTTCTCTGCATAAATATTTTCTCTCCCAAAATTATTTGTTTCAAAATATTTTTGGAATCATTTTGAGGAGGGGGATGGATAGCCCATCAGTGGTGACTGTCATTTTAACATTTGGTTCACAGACTTCCCACTGTCCAGGAGAGGTTCTTTACTGACCTCCCTCATCAAGGGGCCCCTGGCACACCACCCGGCACCAGGCATAATCAGCCCTCACAGGTCCCAACCCTTTTGATTTACAAATAATCCACCCATATGTTGTCACTGTAGTCCTCAGGCAGACCTGTGAAGTAGTGTGATCTTACAGGTGATGACTTGGATACACAGAGAGGGGAGTGGGCTGTTCCTAGCGTCACATAGCCAGATATCAGGGGAAATGGGCTCTCTTCTAGGTCTTCTGGGTCCCAGCCTGGTGCTCTCCCCACCACACCAAGCTTTTTAGGGATACCACTTATTGGATACAATAAGTCACGTGCAGAAGAGCCATCTTGGAAGAACATGACTGGAAGCCATTGGAGGAGGGGGTGTGCAATTATAGAGGAGGGCTTGACGAGTCTCTGACCACACCAGGGTTTAAGGGTGGGCTGGGGGAAGAGGCACCAAGGAGAAGACTAGGAAAGAGTGGCCGGAGAGGTGGAAGGGGGAGCCTGGGGCACCCTGGAAGCTGAAAGATGAACACAAGTTGAAGAGGAGGCTGTGGCCACTGATGCAAATGCTGCTGGAACAGAAAATGCTTACTGAATGCAGGGGAAAAGATGATTTCCAGGAAAACCAATAGTTGTCTCTCTCTCTCTTTTTTTTTTTCCTGGATGACCAATGTCTATACCTGTCCTGGGAAGGATGCAGTTTTGTAGTTCACGGCAAGGCACTGGGAGTGGGAGGAGAAGGATGTGGTTCTGCTGGCTCCTGCCTTGAGCAGTAAAGGTCAGACTTACATGGGCAGTCACCTCGCATTTACTATATAGACGTGATCTAAGACTTGTTCAAGGTCTTGTGGCTAAAACCTGATGGGGCACAGGCTGCAGTCCATGCTGGAGCTCTCTGCATCAGAGTAAAAGCCAGCTTCCTAATTGACTCTTCTGGGTAGGCTGACAACTGAGCCCTTTCTACGTTAGACCGATGACTGCCTGATTTGCCACTTTACTCTGTGCCACCAGAACCACATGAAGGAAAATATTTCATGTGGCTGATGGCACATCAGGCTGTGCCATCTTCCATACCAGGGGGTTGTGTTAGAATCAAGGTCCCTTCTAGCTCAGCTATTCTATCGTTTTCACCTTGTTTCTGCTTTCACAAGTATTCATCATTTGTATTTTTGTTGTATGCTACATAGCAACAACTTTTAGATTATAATACCATTTGTGTGTGAAACTAATGAAATTATTAGAAGGCTTTTTGGTACTTTCAAATGAGAAGACAGAAAGAGGGTGAGGAGGATAAGGGCAGTGGGGGAGAGGGTAGAGGCGGGGAGAGGAAAGAGGAGAGGGGAGAGCTGGAGGTGCTTACCAGAAGGTGGACTGGATGCCGGATGGGCAGTTGACACACGTCCAATACAGACATAGAAAGGGACACTTCCCTACCACTTCCCCCACCTCCTTTCCAGTCCTAGGATCATCACTATCAACAGTTTTTATGATATTCCTCCAGATGTTCTATATGCCTACATTAATATATTAATGATAGGGGATGTTTATAAGCAAGATCATTTATGCAGGTTGTTATGAAATCTTTTGTGGAACTTCATATATCTTGGTTATTTTACACCTTACTAGTAAAGATACACTTTATCTTATTTAATGTCTCTGTAATACTCTGAAAAATGAATGTAGCCTAACTTATTTCACCAGTGGTGGGCATGATTTGGAATAATTCACACGAGTGATGAGAATTCAGTGCAGGCTTGGGGAGAGAGCAATATGCCCCCTCAGCCAGGAAAATGCCAGTATTGTCACATCAGGGATAGGACAGGGCTCGGCTCATGTCCTCCAGGTCGAGATTTGCTGCCCTCTGACAAATCAAGCTTCCAGAAGTGTCAGTGAAACCTCATTACCAGCGGTGTGTTAATGAGCAGTGGGGCTACTGCTGCCCCAGAGCTCAACAAAATGACAAAGACGTCATGGGCAGAAGCTCAAGTCCCTTTCACGGATGTCATCTGCTGTAAGAGTTCTGAAAGGATGGAAATGTTATGATTGTTATTACTGTGCTAATAGCAGAGCAATAGAAGAAAAAAGAAATCGCCCACCAAAGATCCTTGCTGCCCAAAATGGTGCTGGAAGGACACTGCGGCCTATCCATCTGAAAAGCCCCCACTCAAAGTCAAAGAGCACAGTTTGCTGGGAAGGGTGAAAATCAATCACTAATGCAGCCCTGGCCTCACTTGCGGTTTTCACAGGGAACCAGATCTTTTAACTGGGGAGGAAAAAAGGTGCGGATAGCGGGGGAGAGGGGGTAGGGGAAATGGAGGTAAACAAGGATCAAGCACTGTTACAATCATTTGCTCTTGTCAGAGCATAGGGGAAACAATGTTCCCAGATGGAAGGGATGGTAAAATGGAAACAGAAGAGAGGGGATGAAGCAGAAGCCCAGCTGTCTTTATGGGTCTTTCTGTTTATTTGACTAAACGCATAAATGTGCTTTTTATTTGCGGTACTTTCCCCCTTTTCTAAGTAGCCCGCTCACAGCTATGTCAGGGCAAAAGGGGAAGGGGAAGGTCACGTAGAGCTTCTCAACCTCAACACTGCTGGCTGTTTGGACTAGATAATTTTTTGTTGTGGAGCTGTCTTGTGCACTATGGGATATTTAGCACTGTCCCTGGCCTATACTCACTAGATGCAGCAGCATCCTCCCAACTGTGACTGTAGACATTGGCAAAGGTCCCCTGGGGTGTCAAAATCACCCCAGTTAAGAGCTAGGGAGACTGCCCTGAACGCAGTGTTAGAGGTGGTCCATCACTCAGCTTCTGCTCTGGGTCAGAAAGAGGAATGCTCCCCATGGCCCTCTGCTGCACCTGGTGTTGCCATGTTCCATCTCACCCCATTCAACCCACCTCGAAAAACAGAGGCTGATCCACAGAAACATTCATTCACAGCAGTCCAGTCATGGGGAGGTCTTAGGGGCATATGGCTGAGACTCAGGATCTCTAAACACCAGAATTCTGTTCTGGCACAGTCCCCGTTCCTTGGGTCCCTGAGACGTCAGAGGACATGCCAAATGTAAGCTTTTTAGGAGGAGTTTTGGCCCAAATCCCAAAGTGGTCCCAATCCCCTGTGGCTTCTTTTACCATGTGCAGCCCTATGTGTCTTTTTCCCACTTTCTGGGCCCAGGCCCATTAACCACTCAATGTAGAGACATATGGTTCCAGGGAGAAGCCAGGTAAGAAAGGCAGGCAAGGCAGGGAGAGCTTTTCTCCCTAAGGTTTAGAACTGGTCTAGTCCTCCCATTTTGTCCAAGTGGAAGCAGCTCTAGAGGTCTTGTGCATCAGCCTCAGCGAGTGCCCTTTCCACTCCCCTACAGCAAGTGCTGGGGCAGATCATCTCCAAGGATGACTGCCATCAACTCCTTCCTTCCCTGGACAAACACGACACTCCTCACATCAAGTAGAGTCTGGTTCCCCTCCTTGAATCTGAGCTGGCCTTGTGACTTGCTTTGCCCAATAGAATGTGGCAGAAGTGACATTGTGTAAGTTCTGGGCCTAGACTTTCAAAGGACTGGTAGCTTTTGCTTCTTCTTTCTTGGAAGCTAGCTCTTGTGTAAGAAGCCCTCTCATGTATGACAGCCCTCGTGTAAAAGACTGTCATGCTAGGAGGAAAGCAGATTAATTATATTGAGTGACCACATGGAAAAAAAGAGACAACAGGCCAGTCTCCAATTCTAGCCCTCCCAGCTTAGGTGCTAGACCTGTGAGTGAGTGAAGAATTCATGTTGGACATTCCAGCCCCAGCATCACCTCATGGAACAGAAAACCACCCAGTTAAGCTCTCTCTAGATTGCAGAATCATGAGAAATAATAAATTGTTGCTGTTTTAAGCCATGAAGTTTTGGAGTGCTTTGTTACATAGTCATAGATAAGTAAAACAAGGACTTAGAACTTTAATCCCTTCCATCATCACGTAGAAAACTTCATTTCTTCATACTATGGTCCAGTGAATTTTCTTGGACTTGACTTTCCTAAAGTCCACTCCTTCGCGCTGGGGGCAGAGTGAAGATATATTTATAGGGCCTATGTAGAGAGCTTTAAATAAAATAGTACATACTAAGATACAAATGATGTATAATAGTCTCTTTCAAGAGACTTTGCATTTTTTGCCCTGGAGAAAAGGTACTGAAAGAAAATCTTTTATGGTGGCTTTTAGGTGACAGTAGTAAGATTGGCAGGTTAGGTTGTAAGACGTGGATGTCCTTTTCTCATTTCTTTAGTTTATTTACTTTATTTCTAAAAGTGAAGTGAATTTTCACTATAATGAAATAGATCTTAGGTATATAATTTGCTGAGTTTTGACAAATGTATAGAGCCATGGAACTAACACTCACTCAACAATAAAACATTTACATCATCCCCCAAAGTTCCTCAGGCCCCCTTCTATCAATCTGCTCCCTCATTGGAAGCCATTGTCCTGATTTCTATTACCATAAGTTCTTTTTGTCTGCTCTTGACTTTCATATTCTGGAATCATATGGTATATATTCTTCTGTGTCAGGCTTCTTTCACTCAGCATATTGTTTTGGAGATTCACCCAGATTACTGCATGTGTCAATCGTTGATATTTAATTTACTGAAGTAAAATACCGAAGTAGTATTCCATAGTATGAGTACCCCACAGTCTGTTAATCGATTCTCCTAAGGGTGAATATTTAGGTTGTTTCCAGTTTTTATTATAAATAAAGTGCTTGTACAAGTCTTTTTATGAACATAAGTTTTCATTTCCCATCGGCAATGTGGGAGTGTAAAATGTTTCAGTTTCTCTACATTCTAGCCAACCACTTAATTTTAGTCATTCTTGTGCTATGTTGTGGCATCTCATTGTTTTGATTTGAATGTCCCTGTTGATTAAGGGTGTTAGGCATCTTCAAGCATGTATTTGCCATTCACATATCTTCTTTTGTGAAGCATCTGTTCAGGTCTTTGCTCATTTTAAAATTGGATTGTTTTTCTTCTTCTTATTGATTATTGGGAGTTCTTTAACCTGGATATAAGTCATTTAATATATGTATTGTAAATATTTTCTCTCAGTCTATGACTTGCTTTTTCATTTTCTTAGTGGTTTTTTTTTCTTTTGTATATTTTTTATTCTATTTATTTAATTTTTTTAACATCTTTATTGGAGTATAGTTGCTTTACAGTGGAGTCTTTTTAAGAACAGAAGTTTTAAATTTTAATGAAGTCCAATTAATCAGTATTTTTTTATTAAGGCACATACTTTTTGGGTTCTCCCTAGTAAATCTTTGTCTTGAAGATATTATCCTATGTTTCTTCTAAAAGGTTTATAGTTTTAATTTTTATGTTTAGGCTATGATAAAACATGAATTAATTTTTGTGTAGAAAAACGTTTGTCTTGAGGTAGAGACCAAAATTCTGTTTTTTCTGTCTATATGTTTAGCCAGTTTTCCAGCACTCTTTATGGAAGAATTTCATTTCCCTATTGAATTGCCTTGGTACTTTATTGAAAATTAAATAAATCAAATATATACCTTCCGGATTTTCTATTCTTTTCTGTAGATCTATTTGTTTATCCTTATGCAAGTATCACATTTTTTTTTGCTGTATTTTTTTTTATGTATGTATTTATTTATTTTTGGCTGAGTTGGGTCTTCATTGCTGTGCACGGGCTTTCCCTAGTTGCGGCAAATGGGGGCCACTCCTCGTTGCGGGTGTGCGGGCTTCTCATTGCGGTGGCCTTTCCCGTTGCGGAGCACGGGTTCCAGGCGCACGGGCTCCAGTAGTTGTGGTGCGTGGACCCAGTAGTTGTGGCTCACGGGCCCAGCTGCTCTGCAGCACGCGGGATCCTCCCGGACCGGGGCACGAACCCGTGTTCCCTGCATCGGCAGGCGGACTCCCAACCACTGCGCCACAAGGGAAGCCCTTGCTGTATGTTTTATGATAAGTTTTGAAATCAGTTACTGAGAGTCCTCCAAATTTGTTCTCATTCAAGATTGTTTTGGTTATTCTAGGTCCTTTATATACGTTTTTGGATCCACTTGTTAATTTCTATAAAAGTTCCTGTTGAGATTCTGATTTATATTGCATCAACTCTGTAGAGAAATTTATAGAGAATTGACATATTAACAATATGAATCCTCCAATCAATGGCTGTTTCATATCTCTCCATTTCTTTAAAATTTCATTAACTTCTCTCAGCAATGTTCTTAATTTTCAGTGCTTTTGCATGTCTTTTGTTAAATTTACTCCTATAATTTTTTGATGTTATAACAAATGGATTTTTTAGAAAATTATTTTTCAGTTGAGAAATACTATTTATTTTTGTATAATAAGGATACCTTGTATCCTGTGATCTTACTAATTTTTTTTGCAGATTACCTAGATTTCTCTAAGGAAACAATCATATTGTTTATGAATAAAGACAATTTTACTTACGCCTTTTCAATTTTCATGATTTTACTTCTTTTCTTTGCCTTATTGAACTGGATAGAACTCTCAGGATAATGTTAAATAAGAGTGCTGAGAATAGATATCCTTGACTTGTCTCCATTCTTAAAGGAGCAGCATTTAATATTTCACTGTAAAAATTGACTTCAATGTAGGTATTTCATAGATATTCTTTATCAGATTGAGGAATTTATGTTTTATTCCCAGTTTTCTGAGTCAAGAGTCCTTTTCTTTTGACAATGTATTCAACTTCTAATAAATATAGGAATATTTAGATTTCTATTACTTCCCTTTTACATTTTGAAAAGTTGTGTTTTTCAAGAAACTTTTGCATTTCATTTAAATTGTCAAATTTATTAACCTAAAGTTGCTTGTGACATTACCATATGCTTTTAGTATTTGAGGAATCAGCAATGATATTTCTTCTTTCATTTACAATATTGGTAAATATTTTCTCTATATTTTTCTTGCTTGGGGTTTATTAATTTTACTTTTTTAAAATATATTCTTGTAGCTTATTTTTTTAAATTAATTAATTTTGGCTGCGCCAGGTCTTAGTTGTGGCATATGGTATTTTTAGTTGTGGCATGCGGAATCTTTTTAGTTGTGGAATGCGAACTCTTAGTTTTGGCATGGAAGCTCTTAGTTCCGGCATGAATGTGGGATCTAGTTCCCTGACCAGGGATCGAACCCAGGCCCCGTGCATTGGGAGTGCAGACTCTTACGCACTGGAGCAAGAGGGAAGTCCCTTATTAATATTATTAATCTTTAAAAGATTAAACTTTTGACTATATTAATTTTCTTTATTGTGTTTCTATTATATTGATTTTTGCTCTATTTTCATTATTTCCTTCCTTTTAGTCACTACTTCCATTTTTTTTTTTACAGGGTTTTTTTTTTTTTTTTACATCTTTATTGGAGGATAATTGCTTTACAATGGTGTTAGTTTCTGCTCCATAACAAAGTGAATCAGTTATACATATACATATGTTCCCATATCTCTTCCCTCTTACGTCTCCCTCTCTCCCACCCTCCCTATCCCACCCCTCCAGGTGGTCACAAGGCACCAAGCTGATTTCCCTGTGCTATGCAGCTGTTTCCCATTAGCTATCTACCTTACGTTTGGTAGTGTATATATGTCCATGCCTCTCTCTCGCTTTGTCACAGCTTACCCTTCCCCCTCCCCATATCCTCAAGTCCATTCTCTAGTAGCTCTGTGTCGTTATTAATGTCTTACTCCTAAGTTCTTCATGACATTTTTTCCCTAAAATTCCATATATACGTGTTAGCATACGGTATTTGTCTTTCTCACTCTGACTTACTTCACTCTGTATGAAAGACACTAGGTCTATCCACCTCATTAAAAATAGCTCAATTTCATTTCTTTTTATGGCTGAGTAATATTCCATTGTATATATGTGCCAGATCTTCTTTATCCATTTATCCAATGATGGACACTTAGGTTGTTTCCATGTCCTGGCTGTTGTAAATAGAGCTGCAATGAACACTTTGGTACATAACTCTTTCTGAATTATGGTTTTCTCAAGGTATATGCCCAGTAGTGGGATTGCTGGGTCATATGGTAGTTCTATTTGTAGTTTTTTAAGAAACCTCCACACTGTTCTCCACTTTGGCTGTATCAACTTACATTCCCACCAGCAGCGCAAGAGGGTTACCTTTTCTCCACACCCTCTCCAGCATTTATTGTTTCTAGATTTTTTGATGATGGCCATTCTGACTGGTGTGAGATGATATCACATTGTAGTTTTGCTTTGCATTTCTCTAATGATTAATGATGTTGAGCATTCGTTCATGTGTTTGTTGGCAGTCTGTATATCTTCTTTGGAGAAATGTCTATTTAGGTCTTCTGCCCATTTTTGGATTGGGTTGTTTGGTTTTTTGTTATTGAGCTGCTTATATATTTTGGAGATTAATCCTTTGTCAGTTGCTTCATTTGCAAATATTTTCTCCCATTCTGAGGGTTGCCTTTTGATCTTGTTTATGGTTTCCTTTGCTGTGCAAAAGCTTTGAAGTTTCATTAGGTCCCGTTTGTTTATTTTTCTTTATATTTCCATTTCTCTAGGAGGTGGGTCAAAAAGGATCTTGCTGTGATTTATGTCCGAGAGTGTTCTACCTATGTTTTCCTCTAAGAGTTTGATAGTTTCTGGCCTTACATTTAGGTCTTTAATCCATTTTGAGCTTATTTTTGTATATGGTGTTAGGGAGTGATCTAATCTCATACTTTTACATGTACCTGTCCAGTTTTCCCAGCACCACTTATTGAAGAGGCTGTCCTTTCTTCACTGTACATTCCTGCCTGCTTTATCAAAGATAAGGTGACCATATGTGCGTGGGTTTATCTCTGGGCTTTCTATCCTGTTCCATTGACCTATATTTCTGTTTTTGTGCCAGTACCATACTGTCTTGATTACTGTAGCTTTCTAGTATAGTCTGAAGTCACGGAGCCTCATTCCTCCAGCTCCGTTTTTTGTTCTCAAGATTGCTTTGGCTATTTGGGGTCTTTTGTGCTTCCATACAAATTGTGAAAGTTTTTGTTCTAGTTCTGTGAAAAATGCCAGTGGTAGTTTGATAGGGATTGCATTGAATCTATAGATTGCTTTGGGTAGTAGAGTCATTTTCACAATATTGATTCTTCCAATCCAAGAACATGGTATATCTCTCCATCTATTCGTATCATCTTTAATTTCTTTCATCAGTGTCTTATAATTTTCTGCATACAGGTCTTTTGTCTCCTTAGGTAGGTTTATTCCTAGATATTTTATTCTTTTTGTTGCAGTGGTAAATGGGAGTGTTTTCTGGATTTCACTTTCAGATTTTTCATCATTAGTATATAGGAATGCTAGAGATTTCTGTGCATTAATTTTGTATCCTGCTACTTTATCAAATTCACTGATTAGCTCTAGTAGTTTTCTGGTAGCATCTTTAGGATTCTCTATGTATAGTATTATGTCATCTGCAAACAGTGACAGCTTTACTTCTTTTCTGATTTAGATTCCTTTTATTTCCTTTCCTTCTCTGATTGCTGTGTCTAAAATTTCCAAAACTATGTTGAATAAGAGTAGTGAGAGTGGGCAACCTTCCTGATCTTAGTGGAAATGCTTTCAGTTTTTCACCACTGAGGATGATGTTTGCTGTGGGCTTGTCATATATGGCCTTTATTATGTTGAGGAAAGTTCCCTCTATGCCTACTTTCTGCAGGGTTTATGTCATAAATGGGTCTTGAATTTTGTCAAAAGCTTTCTCTGCATCTATTGAGATGATCATATGGTTTTTCTCCTTCAATTTGTTAATATGGGTTATCACATTGATAGATTTGCGTATATTGAAGAATCCTTGCATTCCTGCAATAAACCACACTTGATCATGGTGTATGATCCTTTTAATGTGCTATTGGATTCTGTTTGTTACTATTTTGTTGAGAATTTTTGCATCTATGTTCATCAGTGATATTGGCCTGTAGTTTTCTTTCTTTGTGACATCCTTGTCTGGTTTTGGTATCAGGATGATGGTGGCCTCGTAGAATGAGTTTGGGAGTGTTCTTCCCTCTGCTATATTTTGGAAGAGTTTGAGAAGGATAGGTGTTAGCTCTTCTCTAAATGTTTGGTAGAATTCGCCTGTAAAGCCATCTGGTCCTGGGCTTTTGTTTGTTGGAAGATTTTTCATCACAGTTTCAATTTCATTGCTTGTGATTGGTCTGTTCATATTTTCTATTTCTTCCTGATTCAGTCTTGGCAGGTTGTGCATTTCTAAGAATTTGTCCATTTCTTCCAGGTTGTCCATTTTATTGGCATAGAGTTGCTTGTAGTAATCTCTCATGATCTTTTGTATTTCTGCACTGTCAGTTGTTACTTCTCCTTTTTCATTTCTAATTCTATTGATTTGAGTATTCTCCCTTTTTTTCTTGATGAGTCTGGCTAATGGTTTTTCAATTTTGTTTATCTTCTCAAAGAACCAGCTTTTAGTTTTATTGATCTTTGTTACCGTTTCCTTCATTTCTTCTTCATTTACTTCTGGTCTGATTTTTATGATTTCTTTCCTTCTGCTGACTTTTGGAGTTTTTTCTTCTTCTTTCTTTACTTGCTTTAGGTGCAAGGTTAGATTGTTTTTTCAAGATGTTTCCTGTTTCTTAAGATAGGATTGTATTGCTATAAACTTCCCTCTTAGAACTGCTTTTGCTGCATCCCGTAGATTTTGGGTCGTCATGTCTCCATTGTCATTTTTTTCTAAGTATTTTTTAATTTCCTTTTTGATTTCTTCAGTGATCACTTTGTTATTAAGTAGTGTATTGTTTAGCCTCCATGTGTTTGTATTTTTTACAGATCTTTTCCTGTAATTGATATCTAGTCTCATAGCTTGTGGTTGGAAAAGATACTTTATACAATTTCAATTTTCTTAAATTTACCAAGGCTTGATTTGTGACCCAAGATATGATCTATCTTGAAGAATGTTCCATAAGCACTTGAGAAAAATGTGTATTCTGTTGCTTTTGGATGGAATGTCCCAGGAATATCAATTAAGTCCGTCTTGTTTAATGTATCATTTAAAGCTTATGTCTCCTTATTTATTTTCATTTTGGATGATCTGTCCATTGGTGAAAGTGGTGTGTTAAAGTCCCCTACTATGAATGTGTTACTGTTGATTTCCCCTTTTATGGCTGTTAGTATTTGCCTTATGTATTGAGGTGCTCCTATGTTGGGTGCATAAATATTTACAATTGTTATATCTTCTTCTTGGATTGATCCCTTGATCATTATGTAGTGTCCTCCTTTGTCTCTTGTAATCGTCTTTATTTTAAGTCTATTTTGTCTGATATGAGAATTGCTACTCCAGCTTCTTTTGGTTTCCATTTGCATGAAATATCTTTTTCCAGCCCCTCACTTTCAGTCTGTATGTGTCTCGAGGTCTGAAGTGGGTCTCTTGTAGACAGCAAATATATGGGTCTTGTTTCTGTATCCATTTAGCCAATCTGTTTCTTTTGGTGGGAGCATTTATTCCATTTACATTTAAGGTAATTATCAACATGTATGTTCCTATTCCCATTTTCTTAATTGTTTCGGGTTCGTTATTGTAGGTCTTTTCCTTCTCTTGTGTTTCTTGTCTAGAGAAGTTCCTTTAGCAGTTGTTGTAAAGCTGGTTTGGTGGTGATGAACAATCTCAGCTTTTGCTTGTCTGTAAAGGTTTTAATTTCTCTATCAAATCTGAATGAGATCCTTGCTCGGTAGAGTAATATTGGTTGCAGGTTTTTCTCCTTCATCACTTTAAATATGTCCTGCCACTCCCTTCTGGCTTGCAGAGTTTCTGCTGAAGGATCAGCTGTTAACCTTATGGGGATTCCCTTGTGTGTTATTTGTTGTTTTTCCCTTGCTGCTTTTAATATGCTTTCTTGGTATTTAATTTTTGACAGTTTGATTAATATGTTTCTTGGCATATTTCTCCTTGGATTTATCCTGTATGGGACTCTCTGTGCTTCGTGGACTTGATTAACTATTTCCATTCCCATATTAGGGAAATTTTCAACTGCAATCTCTTCAAATATTTTCTCAGTCCCTTTCTTTTTCTCTTCTTCTTCTAGAACCCCTATAATTCGAATGTTGGTGCATTTGATGTTGTCCCAGAGGTCTCTGAGACTGTCCTCAGTTCTTTTCATTCTTTTTTCTTTATTCTGCTCTGCAGTAGTTATTTCCACTATTTTATCTTCCAGGTCACTTATCCGTTCTTCTGCCTCAGTTATTCTGCTGTTGATCCCATCTATAGTATTTTTCATTTCACCTATTGTGTTGTTCATCATTGTTTGTTTCATCTTTAGTTCTTCTAGGTCCTTGCTAAATGTTACTTGCAGTTTGTCTATTTTATTTCCAAGATTTTGGATCATCTTTACTATCATTATTCCGAATTCTTTTTCAGGTAGACTGCCTATTTCCTCTTTATTTGTTAGGTCCGGTGGGTTTTTATCTTGTTCCTTCATCTGCTGTGTTTTTTTCTGTCTTCTCATTTTGCTTATCTTACTGTGTTTGGGGTCTCCTTTTTTCAGGCTGCAGGTTCGTAGTTCCCGTTGTTTTTGGTGTCTGTCCTCAGTGGATAAGGTTGGTTCAGTGGGTTGTGTAGCCTTCCTGGTGGAGGGGACTAGTGCCTGTGTTCTGGTGGATGAGGCTGGATCTTGTCTTTCTGGTGGGCAGGTCCATGTCTGGTGGTGTGTTTTGGGGTGTCTGTGGACTTATGGTTTTAGGCAGCCTTTCTGCTAATGGGTGGGGTTGTGTTCCTGTCTTGCTAGTTGTTTGGCATAGGATGTCCAGCACTGTAGGTTGCTCATCGTTGAGTGAAGCTGGGTGCTGGTGTTGAGATGGAGATCTCTGGGAGATTTTCGCCATTTGATATTATGTGGAGCTGGGAGGTCTCTTGTGGACCAGTGTCCTGAAGTTGGCTCTCCCTCCTCAAGACACAGCACTGACTCCTGGCTACTGCACCAAGAGCCTTTCATCTTCACGGCTCAGAATAAAAGGGATCAAATGTAGAAAGAAAGAATTAGTAGAAGTAGAAAGAGAGAAAGAAAGAAAGAGAGAAAGAAATGAGGGAGGGATGGAGGGAGGAAGGAAGGAAGGAGGGAAGGAAGGAAAAAAAGAAAGGAGATAAAGTAAAATAAAATGAAGTAAGATAAAATGTAATAAAGTTATTAAAATAAAAAAATAATTATTAAGAGAAAAAAATTTAAAAAACGGACGGATAGAACCCTAGGACAAATGGTGGAAGCAAAGCTATACAGACAAAATCTCACACAGAAGCATACACATACACACTCACAAAAAGAGGCAAAGGGGAAAAAAATCATAAATCTTGCTCTCAAATTCCACTTCCTCAATTTGGGATGATTTGTTGTCTAAAGGAGGGAAGTAAGGAAAGAAAGAAAGAAAGAAAGAAAGAAGATAAAGTAATTAAAATAAAAAATAATTATTAAGAAAAATAATTTTTAAAAAAAGGATGGATAGAATCCTAGGACAAATGGTGTAAGCAAAGCTATACAGACAAAATCTCACACAGAAGCATACACATACACACTCACAAAAAGAAGAAAAGGGGGAAAAATAATAAATGTTGCTCTCAAAGTCCACCTCCTTAATTTGGGATGATTCGTTGTCTATTCCTGTATTCCACAGATGCAGGGTACATCAAGTTGATTGTGGAGCTTTAATCCGCGGCTTCTGAGGCTGCTGGGAGAGATATCCCTTTCTCTTCTTTGTTCTCACAGCTCCCAGGGGCTCAGGTTTGGAATTGGCCCTGCCTCTGCGTGTAGGTCGCCGGAGGGCGTCTGTTCCTCACTCAGACAGGACGGGGTTAAAGGAGCCGCTGATTCGGGAGCTCTGGCTCACTCAGGCCGTGGGGAGGGAGGGGCACGGAGTGCAGGGCGAGCCTGCGGCAGCAGAGGCCTGCGTGACGTTGCACCGGCCTGAGGCGCTCCGTGCGTTCTCCCGGAGGAGTTGACCCTGGATGCCGGGACACTGGCAGTGGCGGACTGCACAGGCTCCCCGGAAGTGGGGTGTAGATAGTGACGTGTGCTCGCACACAGGCTTCTTGGTGGCAGCAGCAGCAGCAGCCTTAGCGTCTCACGCCCGTCTCTGGGGTCCGTGCTTTTAGCCGCTGCTGGCGCCCGTCTCTGGAGCTCCTTTAAGCAGCGCTCTTAATCCCCTCTCCTCGCGCACCAGGAAAAAAAGAGGTAAGAAAAAGTCTCTTGCCTCTTTGGCAGGTCCAGACTTTTCCCCGGACTCCCTCCCGGCTAGCTGTGGCGCACTCACTCCCTGCAGGCTGTGTTCACGCCACCAACCCCAGTCCTCTCCCGGCGCTCCGACCGAAGCCCGAGCCTCAACTCCCAGCCCAGCCCACCTCACCAGGTGAGCAGACAAGCCTCTCGGGCTGGTGAGTGCTGGTCGGCCCTGATCCTCTGTTCAGGAATCTCGCCGCTTTGCCCTCTGCACCCCTGTGGCTGCGCTGTCCTCTGCGGCCCCGAAGCTTTCCCGCTCGCCACCTGCAGTCTCCGCCTGCGAAGGGGCTTCCTAGTGTGTGGAAACCTTTCCTCCTTCACAGCTCCCTCCCACTGGTGCAGGTCCCGTCCCTATTCTTTTGTCTCTGTTTATTCTTTTTTCTTTTGCCCTACCCAGGTACGTGGGGGTTTTCTTGCCTTTTGGGAGGTCTGAGGTCTTCTGCCAGCATTCAGTAGGTGTTCTGTAGGAGTTGTTCCATGTGTAGATGTATTTCTGGTGTATCAGTGGGGAAGAAGGTGATCTCCATGTCTTACTCTTCTGCCATCTTCCCGGAAGCCCTATTCACTACTTCTTTTTCTTTCTTTTTTTTTTTGGGTTTTTTTTTTGTTTTTTGTTTTTGTATTCACTACTTCTTATAAATACATCACTACATGTAAAATATAAGAATTTCCACTTACTTTGGATTTAATTTGCTTTTCTTTTTCTAGCTTTTTAAAGCTTTTTAAAGTGGAAGCTTAGATAACTGTTTCTTTGCTAATATAAGCATTGAAACCTATACATTCCCTTCAAAGAACTGCTTTAGCTGCATCTTGCAAAATTTCATATGCCTTATTTTCATAAGTATTCAGTTTTAAATATTTTAGAATTTCTATTTCTCATACACTTCTCTATGGTTGTCCTGCATATCTGTACATCTTGCATATAGAAGCATTGGCAGGATGTCTGAACAGCAATTAGCCTTAGAAAATAGAGATAGCATCTCTCTGGAGCAGAGGAAATGTTTGTTGTCTAATATAGTAAAAATAACTCCCTCTGAGGAAAAGTTGGACAGGTTTGCTTGCAGGTCTAAGTTCAGGGTTCCTCAAGTATCACACAAAATCACTGTGTGTATAGCATCCATTTGGGCTGTTCCACATTTCCCCCATGGGACTGGAGGGACAAGGGGTGCATAGGTGAATGGGAAGTTTATGCTGCTTGTTATTCCTTTGTCTCTAACTGAGGAGTATTGTGTCTTCTGCCAGCATGCATGAAACTGTGGCAGGCTAACTTGTTAGCTTGCAAGTAGGATAAAAGCTCAGACCCTTCACAGGTTTTGACAATTTCCCTTGAGATTCTTTTTTTGACTCATGCATTAGTTAGAAGTATTTGTTTAATTTCCAAATATTTGGTACATTTTTTTGATCTCTTAATCCTATTGATTTCTAATTTAATTCTGTTGTGGTTAGAGAACATACTGATATGATTTCAACCCTTTTAACCCATTGAGACATTTTATGTCCTAGCATATTGTATCCAAGTGAGTGTTTCATATGCACATAAACAAGATATATATTTGCAGTTTATGGTTGTCATATTTATTGTTAATCAGCCAATTGTTAATTTGTTTAAATCTTCTGGTGTTTTATCAAGTTATATAATTGTCATATCAATTATTGAAAAAGTGTTAAATTCTCCAACCACGATCATGGATTTGTCTATTTTTCCCTTTAGTTCTGTCAGTATTTTTTTCATATACTTTGAAGGTCTATTAAGTGCATACATATTTAGTATATTATGTCTTCTTGATGAATTGACCATTTAATCATTGTGAAATGTCCTTCATTTTCTTTGGTAATTTTCTTTGTTTTGAGGTTACTTTGATAGGAATATAGTCACAACAATTTTCTCAAGTTTATTATTTGCATTGAATATCTGTTTACATCTTACCACTTACAAATAATCTGTGGTTTTGTATATAAAGTATGCCACTTCTAGATAGAATAGGGTTGGGTGTTGCATTTTATATCTTGTCTGACTATTATTGCATTTTACTTGGAAGGTTCAGTACATTTACATTAAATGTAATTACTGATATGGTTGGGTTTAAGTGTATCAACTTGCTGTTTGCTTTTCTAGTTATTGCAACTGGTTTTGTATATTTGTTGTTCTTCCTTCTTTCCTTCATATGGATTAATCAAATATTTTCTAGTGTTTCATTTTATCTGTTGATATTTTAGCTAAAACCTCACTGTATGTTCTAAGTGTTAGTATATACATACTTATTGCAGTCTACTTAGAGTAAATATTGTACCACTACCTAGAAAACACAAGAACTTTCCAACAGTAAAACTCTATTCCTTTTTTATGGTCCTTTATGCTATTGTGGCATATATTATGCATCTATACACATAATAAGTGATATAATACAATGTTATTCTTTTTGGTCTAAACAGTCAATTATTTAAAAAATTATTTTTAAAACTAACACACAGTAGAATTGATACTTTTTCATACATTTTATTATGTTTTTAATTTAAAATTTTTGTACTGAGGTATAGTTGATGTATATTATATTAGTTACAGGTGTACAATATGGTGATTCACAATTTTTAAAGGTTATGCTCCATTTATAGTTATTATAAAATATTGGCTATATTCCCTGTGTTGTACAATATATTCTTGTGGCTTATTTTATACACAATAGTTTGTACCTTTTAATCCCCTGCACCTATATTGTCCCTCTCCCCTTCCCTCCCCCAACTGGTAACCACTGATTTGTTTTCTATGTCTGTGAGTCTGTTTCTTTTTTGTTATATTCACTATTTTGTTTTCTTTTTTAGATTCTACATATAAGTGATATCATATAGTATTTGTCTTTCTCTGTCTGACATTTCAATTAGCATAATATCCTCCAAGTCCATCCATGTTGTTGCAAATGGTAAAATTTCATTCTTTTTTATGGCTGAGTAGTATTCCATTGCATATGTATACCACATTTTCTTTATCCATTCATCTGTTGATGGACTTAAGTTGCTTCCATATCTTGGCAACTGTAAATAATTCTGCTATGAAAATTGGGGTGCATGTATCTTTTTGAATGAGTGTTTTAGTTTTTTTTCAAATATATATCCAGGCGTGGAATTGCTGGGTCATATGGTAGCTCTATTTTTGTTTTTTTGAGAAACCTCCATCATGTTTTCCACAGTGCTGCACCAATTTACTTTTCCACCAACAGTGTAGGAGGGTTTCCCTTTACTAACATTTGTTATCTGTGTTCTTTTTGATGATAGCCATTCTGATATGTGTGAGGTGATATGTCATTGTGGTTTTAATTTGCATTTATCTGATGATTAAAGATGTTGAGCATCTTTTCATATGCCTGTTGGCTACCTGTATGTCTTTGGAAAAATGTCTTCTCCCCATGTTTTTAACCAGGTTGTTTATTTTTTTGATGTTGAGTTGTGTGAGCTATTAAAGTATTTTGGATTATTAACCCCTTATATGTCATACCATGTGCAAATATGTTCTCCCATTCAGTAGGTTGTCTTTTTGTTTTGTTGATGGTTTCCTTTGCTGTGCAAAAGATTTTAAGTTTAGTTTTAGGTTCTATTTGCTTTCTTTTTGCTTTTATTTCCTTGCTTTAGGAGGCAAATCCAAAAAAATATTGTTATGATTTATTTCAAAGAGTGTTCTATGTTTTCTTCTAGGATTTTTATGGTTTCCAGTCTTATGTTTAGGTCTTCAATCGATTCTGCATTTATTTTTGTGTATGGTGTTAGAGAATGTTGTAATTTCATTCTCTTACATGTAACTGTCCAGTTTTCCCAGCACTACTTATTGAAGAGACTGTATTTTCTCCATTGTATATTCTTGCCTCCTTTGGAATTGACACATTCTTTTGGTGTACAGATCTACCAGTGTTAACACTGCTGCAGATTTGTGTATCCATCACCATGGTCAAGATTCAAAATAGTTCCAAAAACTTTCCTTGTGTTGTTCCTTTACAGTCATACCCTCCCCATCCCTAACCCTTGGCAACTACTGATTTGTCTCTATCACTATAGTTTTGCCTTTTGGTGGCTATCCTATACATGAACTCTGTAGTATGTGACCTTTTTATACTGGCTTCTTTCACTCAGCATTCAAATTGTTGCATGCATCAATAGTTTGTTACTTTTATTGCTAAGTAGTATTCAATTATATGAATGTGCCACAGTTCTCATATCCATTCATATTCACATAGAGGGTTCTGGGTATATGGGGGCCAAGCTAGGAGAAAGATCTGAGCATGAGGGGCAGTAATACACAAGCTTCATTAGGTGGTGCTTTAACAAGTTTGCATGAGATAGTCTCACAACATGAGACTGTCCAGAAGCTTACGGTGAGGGGCCACCATCTAGAAAGTGAGGAGGGCAAGAGAACTCCCAGGGGAGAAGGGGCCAGAGAGAGGACTTAACGTGTCTAGATAAAGTTGCTCAGCAGCATGGCAGGGAGTCTCTGAGTCAGAGAGCCCAGAAGGGCAGGAGCAGCCTGGGCCTCATGAAGGGCACTGTCATATTAATCGTTAACATCCATTGGGTGAGGTTTTGTAGGGTATTCAAAGCAGACTCTAAGTGGCTAAGAATTTGCTTGTTTGAGGTTTTTTTTTTTTTGCGGTACACGGGCCTCTCACTGTTGTGGCCTCTCCCTTTGCGGAGCACAGGCTCCGGACGCGCAGGCTCAGCGGCCATGGCTCACGGGCCCAGCCGCTCCGCGGCATGTGGGATCTTCCCGGACCGGGGCACGAACCCATGTCCCCTGCATCGGCAGGCGGACTCTCAGCCACTGCACCACCAGGGAAGCCCTGTTTGAGGTATTTTTAAAATAATTGGATGTGTATACATTTGAGTTTGGTGCAGGTAGGCTTTTGAACTAACTGGTCTCAACCTTCAATAAGGAAATAAACAACCTAGGGCCCCAACCTTTTTGGCACCAGGGACCGGTTTCGTGGAAGACAGATTTTCTACTGACTGGGGCAGGGGCATGGTTTCAGGATGATTCACGTGCATTACATTTATTGTGCCCATTATTTCTATTATTATTACATTGTAATATATAATGAAATAATTGTACAACTCATCATAATACAGAATCAGTGGGAGCCCTGAGCTTGTTTTCACTTGTCACTCACTGATAGGGTTTTGGTATGAGTCTGCAATCAATTGATTTATTATGGTCTCTATTCAGTCAAACCTCTCTGCTAATGATAATCTGTATTTGCAGCCACTCCCCAGTGCTAGCATCACGGCCTCAGCTCCACCTCAGATCATCAGGCATTAGATTCTCACAAGCAGTGCGCAACCTAGATCCCTTGCATACATGCAGAGTTCACAGTAGGGGTTTGCGCTCCTATGAGAATCTAATGTGCCGCTGATCTGACAGGTGGTGGAGCTCAGGCGGTAATGTGAGTGATGCGGAGCAGCTGTAAATACAGATGAAGCTTTGCTTGCTCATCCGCCCACTGCTCACCTCCTGTTGTGTGGCATGGTTCCTAACAAGCCACGGACCAGTAGCGGTCTGTGGCCCGGGGGTTGGGGACCCCTGATCTAGGGGACAAAATGCAGAGGCCATCTTTGGCTCATTTATATAACAATTCATCCATTGAAGGATATTTCCAGTTAGCAATTAGGACTAGAGCTTCTATAAACATTTGTATACAGATTTTTGTATGAACATAAATTTCCATTTTTCTAGAGTAAATACCTAGCCATAGAATTGAAGAGTCATATGATAAATGTATGTTTAGCTCAACAAGAAACTGACAGACTGTTTTCCAGAGTAGCTGTACCATTTTGCATTTCCGCAAGCAATATTTAAATATACTGATTGCTCTGTATCTTTGCATTACTTGGTGTTGTCATTATTTTTTATTTAACTATTTTAATAGGTTTGCAGTGGTACCTCATCATGGTTTTGACTTGCAATTCCCTAATGGCTAATGACGTTGAACATCTTTTCACGTACTTGTTTGCCTTCCTTAAATCTTCTTTGGTATGGTGTTTGTTCAAGTTTTCACCAATTTTTAAATAGAGTTGTTTTCTTATTGATGAACTTTGAGATTTCTTTATATATTCTGGATATATGTTCTTGGTTGAACATGTAACTTGCAAATATTTCCCCCACTACTTAGCCTTTTTTCCCCATTCTCTTAATAGTATCCTTTTCAGAGTTAAAATTTTTTTTGAATTTTGAAGACGTTCAGTCTGTCAAAAAAATGATTTTTCAGTGCAGGTATTTTGTAGCTCTGTTGTTAGGTTCATGCACATTTGGATATTTATGGCTTCTTGGTAAATTGACCCTTTTATGATTTTATAATGTCCCTCTATCGTTATATAAAGACTTGGTGATTTACTTTGATCTGAATTCTACCTTGTTTGATATTAATATACTCACTCCAGCTTTCTTTCTTTTTTTTTGCAGTATGCGGGCCTCACTGTTGTGGCCTCTCCCGTTGCGGAGCACAGGCTCCGGACGCGTAGGCTCAGCGGCCATGGCTCATAGGCCCAGCCGCTCCACGGCATGTGGGATCTTCCTGGACCGGGGCACGAACCCCTGTACCCTGCATGGGCAGGCAGACTCCCAACCACTGCGCCACCAGGGAAGCCCACTTTCTTTTGATTAGTGTTTGCTCTGTATATCTTTTTCCATTATTTAACTTTTAAAATTTATTTATTTTTGGTTGTGTTGGGTCTTCATTGCTGCGTGTGGGCTTTCTCTAGTTGTGGCGAGTGGGGGCTTCTCTTTGTTGTGGAATGTGGGCTCTAGGTGCATGGGCTTCAGTAGTTGTGGCATGCAGGCTCAGTAGTTGTGGTGAATGGGATTAGTTGCTCCATGGCATGTGGGATCTTCCCAGACCAGGGCTCACATCCATGTCCCCTGCATTGGCAGGTGGATTCTTAACCACTGCACCACCAGGGAAGTCCTCCATTATTTAACTTTTAACGTACTGATGATATCATTATGTTTGAAGGAAGATCCTTATAGATAACATATAATTGGATTATATATTTTTTAAAAATGCATTCTGACAATCTCTGTCTTTTGTTTGGTATGCTTAGATCATTTACCTTTAATGTAACTATTGATATGTTTGAATTTAGGTCTATCATTTTATTCTTTGTTTTTTGTTTGTTCCCTCTGTTTATCTTCCCTGTGTTTCCCCTTTCCTGTCTTCTTTTTGGTTATTTAAACAATTTTTATTCTATTTCTTATATTGTATTTTTGACTATATCTTGTATTTTTTTAATGTGGTAGCTCTCGGGATTACAATATATGTTTAATTTTTCACAATCTATGTAGACTCAATATTTTAGCACTTCATTTGGAATGTATAAATCTTACTACTATATAGGTCTCTTCATCTCCTTTATGTTGTAGTTTTCTTATGTTTCTTGTGTTTCCACACTCTTTGAAAACTCCATTATAAAATGTTGTTTTATCTTCAACCATAAAACTTATTTTAGAGAACTCAAGAGAATATGTTACCCTACTTCTTCAGATATTTTCAATTTCTGTTGCTCTTCTTTATGCTCTTTGAAATTTCTTTCTGGTAACATTTTCTTTATGTCTGATGAACTTACTTTACCAATTCTCTTAGAGTAGATCTGCTGGCAACGAATTCTCTTAGTTTTCCTTCAACTGAGAATGTCTTTATTTCACCCTTTTTTGAGATATAATTCACATATCACAAAATTCACCTTTTAAAACCTTTTAAAAAATTTGGTGGTTTTTAGTGTGCTTACAAAGTTGTGCAACCACCACCACTATCTGATTCTAGAACAGTTTTATTGCCCAAAATAAGCCCTGTACACATTTGCAGTCACTCCCCACTCCCCTCTGCCCCCAGCCCTTGGCAACTAGTAATCTACTTTCTGTCTCTGTCAACTTGCCTATTCTGAATAGCTCATATAAATGAAATCATAGACCATGTAATCTTTTCTACCTGGCTTCTTTCACTTCACAAAATGTCTTTTACGTTCATCTATATTGTAGCATGTATCAGTATTTAATTACTTTTTATGGCTGAATAATATTTTATTGTACAGATGTAACACATTTTGTTTTGATCTGTTTATCAACTGATGGACAATTGGGTTGTTTCTACTTTTTGGCTATTATGAATAATGCTGCTGTGAATATTCATGTACAGGTTTTTATGTGGACATATGTTTTCAGTTCTCTTTCAGTTTTATGTGGACATATGTTTTATGTGGACATATGTTTTATGTGGACATATGTTTTCAGTTCTCTCTTGGGTATATATGTAGGAGTGGAATTACTGGGTCATATGGCAACTCTATGTTTAACATTTTGAGAACTGACAAACTGTTTTCCAAAGTAGCTGCAAAATTTTACATTTCTTCAAGCAATGTTTGAGTGATCAGATTCTCCACATTCACCAACATTTGTTATTGTCTGTCTTTTTCATTACAGCCAGCCTAGTGGGTGTGAGTTGGTATCTCACTGTGGTTTTCATTTGCATTTCCTCAATGACTAACACTGCTGAGCATCTTTTCACATTCATCTTCATTTCTGAAGCATATTTTTCCTGGATATAGAATTGATGGTTAGCAGTTCTCTTATTTCAGCCTTCATGAGATGAGATGAGAAATTCACTGTTGTTTGTATTGTTTTCCCTTTTTAAGTGATGCATCATTTTTCTCTGACTGCTTTAAGTATTTTTTCTTTGTCTCTAGTTTTCAAAGTTTAATTTTGATGTGTGTGTGTGTGTGTGTGTGTGTGTGTGCATCAGTTTGAGTTTTCACTGTTTGGGGTTCTCTTAGATTCCTGGATCTGCAGGTTTATGGGTTTTGGTTTTTGCCAATTGGGGGAATTTCTATTCATTATTTCTTTAAATATTTTTTTCTGCACTGAGCGCTATATCCTCTTCTTCTAAAACTTAGATAACAAATCCTAGACCTTTTATTTTTGTCCCTCATGTTCCTTAGACTCTGTGAGTTTTTAAAATCAATATTTTTTTCTCTGTTGTTCAAACTAGATTCTATCGATCTAGCTTCAAATTCACAGATTCTTTTCTCTGTCATCTCCATTATGCTTTTGAACATATCCAATGAGTTTTAAATTTTCATATATATATTAGTTCTAAAATTTCTATTTGGTTCTTTTGTGTTTCTTATATATTACTATATATGTTTTCTTTTATTTTTGATTGAGACTTTTGTATCTTTTTAAGAGTATTTGCCCTTACTAGTGTGATCATTATCAAAGTCTTTGTCAGATAAATTTAACTTCTGTGTTGGAACATTTCATTGTTGAGTGAGTTCCAACATCTCACCGTTGGCATCTGTTTATTGCCTTTTCCTATGTGATTTGAGATTTCCCTGGTTCTTCATATGTCATATAATTTTATATTGTATCCTGGACATTTTGAATACTGTGTTATACAACAATGGCCTTGTTTATACGTTATGGAGGACACTGATCTTTTTGTTTTAGCAGTCAATCAACCTGATTGGGTTTTGGGTATAAATTCTGAGTAGCCTTCTATGGGGTGTGGTTTCAGTATTAGTTCCAAAGTTTTTGTAGTCTTATTAGGGTTTGTCCCACATGTGTGCCACCCAGTGGCAGTCTGGGATATGGGGAGTGTTCTCTCTTATTCTTGGTGGGCTGTTTAGAATCAGAATCAGGCATGCATAGCTTATGATCCCAGGAGTTCATAAATAACTTAATGACAGTTTCCCAAGCTCCTCCCACTCCACAATCTCTCTGGTACCTTTTAGTTCTCTGGGACACTCCTGTTTACTCCTCCAGCTAGAAATCTAGATTTTTATTTACCTTGCTTTCAGACTCACTTTCTGAAACTATGTCCATGACTAAGGTCAACCAGTTGGGGAGAGAGAGGGAAAAAAAATAAGAGGGATGTGCACCACCTTCTTGGGAATATACCTCTTCTGCTTGTATAGGAAGGCTCTTCTTTCTCAGAGTTTCAAGCTCCTGAGAGTCCTGGCTGCAACTGCCTTCATACTAGGAGACACATTTCCTTCCTTTGAGCCTGAACCAGGGGCTTTTCTTTGTGCTCTTTCTGTCCATCCTACTTCTACTTCTAGATTTCAGGTTGCCTTGAGTTTAGGCCAGGAGATACCAGAGAGAAAAATATTTATGAATGAAATATTGAATAAAAACTGAGACACTTAACACCTTATGTTAAACATGACTTTAGTAAAAATGCTTTAAAACTTTCATCATTAAGTATGATGGTACCGTAGCTTTTAAAGTAAATACTTTAATCAAGGCATTATTCCTAGTTTGCTCATAGTTAAGAGATGTTTTATCATGTGTATAGACTGAATTCTATTGAATGCTTTTCTTTTAACCTATTGAGATAATGATATAATTTTCTTATTTGTTAATGTGGTGAGTTATTTTAATAGATTTTCTGAGTTGAGCCCTTTTGTATTCCTGGGATAAAGATACTCTTAAATTAGACATAGATGGGATGATAAAATTTATTCCAAATTTTACATAAAAATGAATGAACTAAACATGATGGTTAATTTTAAGTGTCAACTTGACTGGATCACAGAGTGCCCACATATTTGGCTAAACATTATATATTCTGAGTGTGTTTGTGAGAGTGTTTCCAAATGAAATTATCATTTGAATTGGCAGACTTAGTAAAGTAGTTTGTCCTTCCCACTGTGGGTGGGCATCACCCAACCACTGAAAGCCTAAACAGAACAAAATGGCAGAGGAAGGAAGAATTCAGTTCTTCCTGCCTGAGTGCTGAGCTGGGACATTGATCTCTTCCTGCCCTCAGCACTCCTAGTTCTCAGGCCTTCAGACCTGAACTGGAATCTACATCATTGGCTCCTCTGGTTCTTATGTCTTTGTACTCAGACTGAATTACACTGCTAGCTTTCCTGGGTTTGGGTCTCCTCCTTGCAGATTGCAAATTGTGGGACTTCTCAGTCTCCATAATTGTGTGAACCAATTCCTTATGCCTCTCTCTTTCTCTTTCTATATATGTAACAAAGAAGAACAAACCTGAAATACACATGACAGCCTATTCTCAAGGCTCTGCCTCCCAAGCTTAACCTTAAAGTTATAACACTCTTCATTCATATACAGACTAAAAAGTTGTGGAGCAGAGAATATCATTTGTCATGTTGGAGGTTTACAGGAACATTGTGACCTGACCTATGTGGACAGGTGCAAGAACAAAGGAGTGAAAAAACCAAGAAGTTTGCAACAACCAGCCACACTTCCTCCCCTCTTAGTGCAAAAGAAGCCTGGATTCTAACTGTAAGATGGTTCTTTGGGACACTAGTCCACCATCTTCTTGGTTTGCTGGATTTCTGAATAAAGTCGCTATTCCTTGCCCCAGCACCTTGTCTCTTGATTTATTGGCCTGTCATGTGGTGAGCAGTATGAGCTTCGACTAGGTGACACACACACACACAATTTGTTCTGTTTCTCTAGAGGATATTGACTAATACAGCCAGTATCAGATTGGTGGTCTTGGTGTATTAAATTTTTTAGTTCAGAGGGTTTTACAATTATATTTTTCACAGCTTTCATTAGTTGTGTTTTTACTGGAGCTTTATTTATTTTTTTTTTTTTAAACATCTTTATTGGGGTATAATTGCTTTACAATGGTGTGTTAGTTTCTGCTTTATAACAAAGTGAATCAGTTATACATATACATATGTTCCCATATGTCTTCCCTCTTGCGTCTCCTTTCCTCCCACTCTCCCCATCCCACCCTTCCAGGCTGTTCCAAAGCACCGAGCTAATATCCCTGTGCCTTGCGGCTGCTTCCCCCCAGCTATCTACCTTACTACGTTTGTTAGTGTGTATATGTCCATGACTCTCTCTCGCCCTGTCAAAACTCACCCTTCCCCCTCCCCATATCCTTAAGTCCGTTCTCCAGTAGGTCTGCGTCTTTATTCCTATCTTACCCCTAGGTTCTTCATGACATTTTTTTCCCTTAAATTCCATATATATGTGTTAGCATACGGTATTTGTCTTTTTCTTTCTGACTTACTTCACTCTGTATGACAGATTCTAGGTCTATCCATCTCATTACAAATAGCTCAATTTCATTTCTTTTTAAGGCTGAGTAATATTCCATTGTGTATATGTGCCACATCTTCTTTATCCATTCATCCGATGATGGGCGCTTAGGTTGTTTCCATGTCCTGGCTATTGTAAATAGAGCTGCAATGAACATTTTGGTACATGACTCTCTTTGAATTTTGGTTTTCTCAGGGTATATGCCAAGTAGTGGGATTGCTGGGTCATATGGTAATTCTATTTGTAGTTTTTTAAGGAACCTCCATACTGTTCTCCACAGTGGCTGAACCAATTCACATTCCCACCAGCAGTGCAAGAGTGTCCCCTTTTCTCCACACCCTCTCCAGCATTTATTGTTTCTTGATTTTTTGATGATGGCCATTCTGACTGGTGTGAGATGATATCTCATTGTAGTTTTGATTTGCATTTCTCTAATGATTAATGATGTTGAGCATTCTTTCATGTGTTTGTTGGCATTCTGTATATCTTCTTTGGAGAAATGTCTATTTAGGTCTTCTGCCCATTTTTGGATGGGGTTGTTTGTTTTTTTGTTATTGAGCTGCATGAGCTGCTTGTAAATTTTGGAGATTAATCCTTTGTCAGTTGCTTCATTTGCAAATGTTTTCTCCCATTCTGAGGGTTGTCTTTTGGTCTTGGTTATCGTTTCCTTTGCTGTGCAAAAGCTTTGAAGTTTCATTAGGTCCCATTTGTTTATTTTTGTTTTTATTTCCATTACTCTAGGAGGTGGGTCAGAAAGGATCTTGCTGTGATTTATGTCATAGAGTGTTCTTCCTATGTTTTCTTCTAAGAGTTTGATAGTTTCTGGCCTTACATTTAGGTCTTTAATCCATTTTGAGCTTATTTTTGTGTATGGTGTTAGGGAGTGATCTAATCTCATACTTTTACATGTACCTGTCCAGTTTTCCCAGCACCATTTATTGAAGAGGCTGTCCTTTCTCCACTGTACATTCCTGCCTCCTTTATCAAAGATGAGGTGTCCATATGTGCGTGGGTTTATCTCTGGGCTTTCTATCCTGTTCCACTGATCTATCTTTCTGTTTTTGTGCCAGTACCATACTGTCTTGATTACTGTTGCTTTGTAATATAGTCTGAAGTCAGGGAGCCTTATTCCTCCAGCTCCTTTTTTCGTTCTAAAGATTGCTTTGGCTATTCGGGGTCTTTTGTGTTTCCATACAAATTGCGAAATTTTTTGTTCTAGTTCTGTGAAAAATGCCAGTGGTAGTTTGATAGGGATTGCATTGAATCTGTAGATTGCTTTGGGTAGTAGAGTCATTTTCACAATGTTGATTCTTCCCATCCAAGAACATGGTATATCTCTCCATCTATTTGTATCATCTTTAATTTCTTTCATCAGTGTCTTATAATTTTCTGCATACAGGTCTTTCGTATCCTTAGGTAGGTTTATTCCTAGATATTTTATTCTTTTTGTTGCAATGGTAAATGGGAGTGTTTTCTTGATTTCACTTTCAGATTTTTCATCATTAGTATATAGGAATGCCAGAGATTTCTGTGCATTAATTTTGTATCCTGCTACTTTACCAAATTCATTGATTAGCTCTAGTAGTTTTCTGGTAGCATCTTTAGGATTCTCTATGTATAGTATCATGTCATCTGCAAACAGTGACAGCTTTACTTCTTCTTTTCCGATTTGGATTCCTTTTATTTCCTTTTCTTCTCTGATTGCTGTGGCTAAAACTTCCAAAACTATGTTGAATAAGAGTGGTGAGAGTGGGCAACCTTGTCTTGTTCCTGATCTTAGTGGAAATGCTTTCAATTTTTCACCATTGAGGATGATGTTTGCTGTGGGCTTGTCATATATGGCCTTTATTATGTTGAGGAAAGTTCCCTCTATGCCTACTTTCTGGAGGGTTTTTATCATAAATGGGTGTTGAATTTTGTCGAAAGCTTTCTCTGCATCTATTGAGATGATCATATGGTTTTTCTCCTTCAATTTGTTAATATGGATTATCACATTGATAGATTTGCGTATATTGAAGAATCCTTGCATTCCTGGAATAAACCCCACTTGATCATGGTGTATGATCCTTTTAATGTGCTGTTGGATTCTGTTTGCTAGTATTTTGTTGAGGATTTTTGCATCTATGTTCATCAGTGATATTGGCCTGTAGTTTTCTTTCTTTGTGACATCCTTGTCTGGTTTTGGTATCAAGGTGATGGTGGCTTCGTAGAAGGAATTTGGGAGTGTTCCTCCCTCTGCTATATTTTGGAAGAGTTTGAGAAGGATAGGTGTTAGCTCTTCTCTAAACGTTTGATAGAATTCACCTGTGAAGCCATCTGGTCCTGGGCTTTTGTTTGTTGGAAGGTTTTTAATCACAGTTTCAATTTCAGTGCTTGTGATTGGTCTGTTCATATTTTCTATTTCTTCCTGATTCGGTCTTGGCAGGTTGTGCATTTCTAAGAATTTGTCCATTTCTTCCAGATTGTCCATTTTATTGGCATAGAGTTGCTTGTAGTAATCTCTCATGATTTTTCTTATTTCTGCAGTGTCAGTTGTTACTTCTCCTTTTTCATTTCTAATTCTATTGATTTGAGTCTTCTCCCTTTTTTTCTTGATGAGTCTGGCTAGTGGTTTATCTATTTTGTTTATCTTCTCAAAGAACCAGCTTTTAGTTTTATTGATCTTTGCTATTGTTTCCTTCATTTCTTTTTCATTTATTTCTGATCTGATTTTTATGATTTCTTTCCTTCTGCTAGCTTTGGGGTTTTTTTGTTCTTCTTTCTCTAATTGCTTGAGGTGCAAGGTTAGGTTGTTTATTCGAGATGTTTCCTGCTTCTTAAGGTGGGCTTGTATTGCTATAAACTTCCCCCTTAGGACTGCTTTTGCTGCATCCCATAGGTTTTGGGTCGTTGTGTCTCCATTGTCATTTGTTTCTAGGTATTTTTTTATTTCCTCTTTGATTTCTTCAGTGATCACTTCATTATTAAGTAGTGTATTGTTTAGCCTCCATGTGTTTGTATTTTTTACAGATCTTTTCCTGTAATTGATATCTAGTCTCATGGCGTTGTGGTCGGAAAAGATACTTGATACAATTTCAGTTTTCTTAAATTTACCAAGGCTTGATTTGTGACCCAAGATATGATCTATCCTGGAGAATGTTCCATGAGCACTTGAGAAAAATGTGTATTCTGTTGTTTTTGGATGGAGTGTCCTATAAATATCAATTAAGTCCATCTTGTTTAATGTATCATTTAAAGCTTGTGTTTCCTTATTTATTTTCATTTTGGATGATCTGTCCATGGGTGAAAGTGGGGTGTTAAAGTCCCCTACTATGAATGTGTTACTGTTGATCTCCCCTTTTATGGTTGTTAGTATTTGCCTTATGTATTGAGGTGCTCCTATGTTGGGTGCATAAATATTTACAATTGTTATATCTTTTTCTTGGATCGATCCCTTGATCATTATGTAGTGTCCTTCTTTGTCCCTTTTAATAGTCCTTATTTTAAAGTCTATTTTGTCTGATATGAGAATTGCTACTCCAGCTTTCTTTTGGTTTCCATTTGCATGGAATATCTTTTTCCATCCCCTTACTTTCAGTCTGTATGTGTCTCTAGTTCTGAAGTGGGTCTCTTGTAGACAGCATATATAAGGGTCTTGTTTTTGTATCCATTCAGCCAATCTGTGTCTTTTGGTGGGAGCATTTAGTCCATTTACATTTAAGGTAATTATCGATATGTATGTTCCTATTTCCATTTTATATATTGTTTTGGGTTCGCTACTATAGGTCATTTCCTTCTCTTGTGTTTCGTGTCTAGAGAAGTTCCTTTAGCATTTGTTGTAAAGCTGGTTTGGTGGTGCTGAACTCTCTCAGCTTTTGCTTGTCTGTAAAGGTTTTATTTTCTCCATCAAATGTGAATGAGATCCTTGCTGGGTAGAGTAGTCTTGGTTTCAGGCTATTCTCCTTCATCACTTTCAGTATGTCCTGCCACTCCCTTCTGGCTTGTAGGGTTTCTGCTGAGAGATCAGCTGTTAACCTTATGGGGATTCCCTTGTGTGTTATTTGTTGTTTTTCCCTTGCTGCTTTTAATATGCTTTCTTTGTATTTAATTTTTGACAGTTTGATTAATATGTGTCTTGGCGTGTTTCTCCTTGTATTTATCCTGTATGGGACCCTCTGTGCTTCGTGGACTTGATTAACTATTTCCTTTCCCATATTAGGGAAGTTTTCAACTATAATCTCTTCAAATATTTTCTCAGTCCCTTTCTTTCTTTCTTCTTCTTCTGGAACCCCTATAATTCGAATGTTGGTGCGTTTCATGTTGTCCCAGAGGTCTCTGAGACTGTCCTCAGTTCTTTTCATTCTTTTTTCTTTATTCTGCTCTGCAGTAGTTATTTCCACTACTTTATCTTCCAGGTCACTTATCCGTTCTTCTGCCTCAGTTATTCTGCTATTGATCCTATCTAGAGTGATTTTAATTTCATTTATTGCATTGTTCATCGTTGCTTGTTTCATCTTTAGTTCTTGTAGGTCCTTGTTAACTGTTTCTTGCATTTTGTCCATTCTACTTCCAAGATTTTGGATCATCCTTACTATCATTATTCTGAATTCTTTTTCAGGTAGATTGCCTATTTCCTCTTCATTTGTTAGGTCTGGTGGGTTTTTATCTTGCTCCTTCATCTGCTGTGTGTTTTTCTGTCTTCTCATTTTGCTTACTGTGTTTGGGGTCTCCTTTTTGCAGGCTGCAGGTTCGTAGTTCCCGTTGTTTTTGATGTCTGTCTCCAGTGGCTAAGGTTGTTTCAGTGGGTTGTGTAGGCTTCCTGGTGGAGGGGACTAGTGCCTGTGTTGTGCTGGATGAGGCTGGATCTTGTCTCTCTAGTGGGCAGGTTCACGTCTGGTGGTGTGTTTTGGGGTGTCTGTGGCCTTATTATGATTTTAGGCAGCCTCTCTGCTAATGGGTGGGGTTGTGTTCCTGTTTTGCTAGTTGTTTGGCATAGGTTGTCCAGCACTGTGGCTTGCTGGTCGTTGAGTGAAGCTGGGTGCTGGTGTTAAGATGGAGGTCTCTGGGATATATCCACCGTTTAATATTATGTGGAGCTGGGAGGTCTCTTGTTGACCAGTGTCCTGAAGTTGGCTCTCCTACCTCAGAGGCAGAGCCCTGACTCCTGGCTGGAGCACCAAGAGCCTTTCATCCACACAGCTCAGAATAAAAGGGAGAAAAAGTAGGGAGAATTAGTAGAAGTATGAGTAAAGAAAGAGGGAAAGGAGGAAAGGAAGGAAGGAAGAAAGAAGCAAAGAAGGAAAGAAAGGAGGGAGGGAGGGAGGGAGGAAGGAAGGAAGGAGGGAAAGAAGGAAAAAAAAGACAGAAAGAAAGATGATACAGTAAAAATAAAATAAAGTATAATATAGTTATTGAATTAAAAAATATTTAGAAAAAAAAAAATGGGATGGATAGAACCTGAGGACAAATGTTGGAAGCAAAGCTATACAGAGAAAATCTTACACAGAAGCATACACATACACCTTCACAAAAAGAGGTAAAGGGGGAAAAATCATAAATCCTGCTCCCTGAGACCACCTCCTCAATTTGGGGTGATTCGTTGTCTAAAGGAGGGAGGGAAGGAAGGAAAGAAAGAAAGAACGAAGGTAAAGTATAATAAAGTTATTACAATTAAACTTAATTATTAAGAAAAGGAATTTTTAAAAAAAAGTCATGGACGGATAGAGCCCTAGGACAAATGGTGGAAGCTAGAGTATACAGACTAGATGTCACACAGAAGCATACACGTACACATTCACAAAAAGAGGAAAAGGGAAAAAAATCATAGATCTCGCTCCTAAATTCCACCTCTTCAATTTGAGATCATTCCTTGTCTATTCAGGTATTCCACAGATGCAGGGTATATCAAGTTGATTGTGGAGCTTTAATCCGCTGCTTCTGTGGCTGCTGGGAGAGATTTCCCTTTCTCTTCTTTGTTCTCACAGCTCACAGGAGCTCAGCTTTGGATTTGGCCCTGCCTCTGCGTGTAGGTCGCTGGAGGGCGTCTGTTTTTTCGCTCAGACAGGACGGGGTTAAAGGAGCCGCTGATTCGGGGCCTCCGGCTCACTCAGGCCGGGGGTTGGGGGATGGCGGAAGGAGGGGCACTGCGTGCGGGGCGGGCCTGCGGCGGCAGAGGCAGCGTGACGTTGCGGCAGAGGCCGGCGTGACGTTGCACCAGCCTGAGGCCCGCCGTGCGCTGTCCCGGGGAAGTTGTCCCTGGATCCCGGGAACCTGGCAGTGGCGGGCTGCACTGGCTCCGCGGAAGAGGGGTGTGGAGAGTGACCTGTGCTCGCACACAGGCCCCTTGGTGGCGGCAGCAGCAGCCTTAGCGTCTCCCGCCCGTCTCTGGGGTCCGCGGTTTTAGCCGCGGCTCGCGCCCGTCTCTGGGGTTTGCGCTTTCAGCCGCGGCTCGCGCCCGTCTCGGGGGCTCGCGCTTTTAGCCGCGACTCACGCCCGTCTCTGGGGTTTGCACTTTCAGCCGCGGCTCGCGCCCGTCTCGGGGGCTCGCGCCCTCAGCCGCGGCTTGCGCCCGTCTCTGGGGTTCGCGCTTTTAGCCGCGGCTCGCACCCGTCTCTGGAGTTCCTTTAAGCAGCGCTCTTAAACCCCTCTCCTCGCGCACCAGGAAACAAAGAGGGAAGAAAAAGTCTCTTGCCTCTTCGGCCGGTGCAGGCTTTTCCCCGAACTCCCTCCCGGCTAGTCGTGGTGCACTAACCCCTTCAGGCTATGTTCAAGCCGCCAACCCCAGTCCTCTCCCTGAGCTCCGTCCAAAACCAAAACCCGAGCCTCAGCTCGCAGCCCCGCCCGCCCCGGTGGGTGAGCAGCAAGCCTCTCGGGTTGGTGAGTGCTGGTCGGCACCGATTGTCTGTGCAGGAATCTCCCCGCTTTGCCCTCCGCACCCGTCGCTGTGCACTACTCCGCAGTCCCGAAACTACCCCCTCTGCCTCCCGCAGTCTCCGCCCGCGGAGGGGCTTCCTAGTGTGTGGAAACTTTTCCTCCTTCACAGCTCCCTCCCACTGGTGCAGGTGCCGTCCTTATTCTTTTGTCTCTGTTTTTTCTTTTGCCCTACCCAGTTACGTGGGGAGTTTCTTGCCTTTTGGGAGGTCTGAGGTCTTCTGCCAGCCTTCAGTAGGAGTTCTGTAGGAGTTGTTCCACGTGTGGATGTATTTCTGGTGTATCCGTGGGGAGGAAGGCGATCTCCGCGTCTTACTCTTCCGCCATCTTCAAGGTCCCCCCTTTACTGGAGCTTTAAATACAAAATGTTGCTTTTAATATGAAACTCAAATCAAACCCTATCTTTTCCCTAAGGTTGGTTAGAAGACATGAAACTGGGCTGCTCTTCATGTTGCTGGACATCTAACCAAGATAGGCAGCTGCCAATAAGGGCAAGGTCTTAAAAAGGCACCCAAGAGACCTCTGTTTTTGGCTATGACAGAATAACTAGTACTAAAGTTGCCCTCCCACCAAAAACTACTATAAAATTGGACAAAACATATGGAGCAACTGCTTTCAGGCACTGAACAACACAGAGTACATATGTAACCAAGCAGGACCCTATGGGGCGTTCCTGGGACAGACCCCTCCCTCATATCCTCTGCTTTAGCTCCTCTCCAAAGTACCCAGATAATAGTATCTGATGCATATTTCCTGAGTTTTTCAGATGCTAAAACCAGCACCAAATGGAAGAAATTAACTACTTGATAATCTGAGCACATAGACCCCAGACCTTCTGATGCCTAAGGATTGATCACCTTCAACAAATCAGAGAATTGTGCACGAGCTGATCACTTACCCTGGGATGCCTCTCCCCGATCTTGCCTTTAAAAATGCTTTGCCAAAACCCTTCATGATGGTCGGGACTTTTTTGAGCACAAGCCACCTGTGCTCCCTTCTTGGCCCAGCAAAAAACCTTTCTCTGCTCCAAACTCAGGCGTTTCAGTTTGTTTGGACTCACTGTGCATTGAGCACACAAACTTGCATTTGGCAACACAGAACTGTGATCTTTGAGAGAAGGGAAACACACAAGTTGTGCACAAAGAGTGACCCAGCTTTCTTCCTCAGGGCCTTTCTTGCTGCAATACAGCAAAGTGGAGCCCAAGGAAAAGCAGTGATCTTAGCTGAGGATACAGAGATCAGAGTTCTGGACTATTGAAGTGCCTGAAATTTATAAGGGAGGGTACAAGAGAAGAGGGAGCTGAGCAGATGGGGGCCATGGAAGTTTAGGAATTTGTGACTCCTTGGCAGGTGCTGGGCTCTTGGCAACAGGGACATTTAGTCCTATCTTTGCTGTCCTCTGAAGTTTCCCAACCAACCATCAGCTAAATTTTCTGGTCCTCCATGGGGCAGGCCATGCTGGGACCTTCCTTCTACCCTTCACAGAAGCCTTACTCAAGTTCTCCCCAGTCTGCTTAACCACACTGCCATCCAGTTCGTAGTGATGCTTCCTGAGAGGTGATCTTCTTTGATGCTCTCATAGTCTTCCTGTTACGCTTTTTTTTTTTTACCAAAATTATCTGAGCTATTAGTTTTCTTAATGAGACTTTGTCACCATCTTGCCTGAAAGAGCATCTCTCTGTCCACTTACCCTGTTTTGTTTGTCTTCATGGCACTTATCAATATCTGACATTGTATTATATGTTTACATAATTTTTTATTATCTATTTCCCTAAATAGAATTAAGTTCCACAAGTGTAGAGTTTTCCTTCTAGTACCTGGTGTTACAATAGAGCCAAAACAGATATCCAGAACAAATAAATGTCCTTGTTGCTTAAGCCAGTTTTATTTGGATTTTTGGTTTCTTTCCATGAAAAGAGTAATCCCTGATGCAATCAGCAAAAACTAGGCAGAGGAGACCCCGGCCTTCATGCAAAATGGTGGATGTAGATTTTGGGGGGAGGAGTCTCTTGTCTAATTCTACACACCAGATGTATTTAAACCTTAACTCTAACCTAGCTCTGAACTCTTTCTTCCTCTCTTCTCCCCCAACATGCTAGGGTCGTAGAATTTTAGAACTAGGAAGCAGTTGGAATGTATGGAGAATCACTTGCTTGTATGACAAATGATGAAACCAAAGTGTTGTGATTTCAGGTGGTATACCCTGAGTTTCATACCCAATGACAAAACTGGGACTGCCCCTTCTACTATAGCACCTGGACTTGATACTCTTTCTACAGAAGTGATCTAGCTGAGTGTGTTTTGCTGCTAATTCTATACCAGACTCCTGCTATCAGCCTGATTGCTTCTGAGCATATGAGAGAGAAAAGTATGTGAGACACAGAGTCTGCCTAGTAAGAATCTGACTTACATTTTCCAACAGGAGGTCAAGGACTGCTGGAGGGAAGACCACCACCTGGTGAGCCTTCTCTTTGACCTCTGTGTCCAACTGGTCTCTCTCATCCAGTTAATCAGTTATGTGGATGGGCACTCATGGCTTCAAATGGGATATTTCGAAGTTTCCTGACACCTCTTGAATTTCTTGGCATGAAGAATGAATTAGATTACTGGGATAATGAACCATTTAATGACTTGTGTGTTGATTTATCAGACAGTGCTGGAGAGGCCAATTTAAAAATACAAAGTCATAAGTCACCCAGTCAGGGTGTGTGGTAGGCTAGAGGCTTGGCTCCCGGCTGGGTATTGCTGTGTTAATCATGATGACGCCGGGCCTAGCAGGAAGTGCAAGGATGTACATGCTGGGCCCTCTTCCTCTGGTGAGGTCATTCATTTAAGCAACAATCATGTTTTTTTACCATGTGCTGGGTGCTGGGGAGAGAAAATAACCTAAAAAGTCAGAATGTCTCCTCATTAGGCTAAGGGAGCCTAAGCTTGGATCTCCTGGGATTCTTGGGGAAGAGTAAAAGCCAGGGAAGGGGGAGCTACTTGTGCTACAGGCAGCTGGGAGCTGCCAATGGAAGTGTCTCTGTACTTTGCAGGCAAAGCAGTCCTGGCATCATCAAGCCCCATGACTGACCTGGCTATGTCAGCCCCTTCCTCCACACTGAGAGATCCACATTCCACCAAGTGGTGCGAGCTCTTATTTTATAGTTGAAGGAACCACCTCTGAAATAAAGAGACAGGGAAATTCTTGAACTTAAGTAGTGTTAATATAGGTTCCATGCTCTTATTACGTGCATTGATGAGGCAGGTACTAGTCTAATTAATGATTAATGATAAAGAAACGGAGGCTCGAGAATTTATGAAAATCCCTGTTGGCCACACAGCTCAGAGGGGGTGGAACTAGATTTAACTATGACCACCTGACATGGAAAACTGGGACTTAACCACAATGTTGACTGCCTCCCTTTCTAGAAAAGGACTTTCATTCAAAGAGAATAAGTCATGTCTGCTTCTTTAACAGAAATAATGTTAAAGAAGCTGTGCTGGTAGCCCAGACCTGCTTTAAAAAAGAGAAACAGCCACAGCATTTCTAGTCAATGAATGAAAGGTGAGGAGCGAGCAACAAGAAAGCATCAGCAAGGCCTGTGATGAGCCAGCCACTGTTAGACACTCCAAATGCATCATCTTCTTCTGTGGGAGAGATTTTCCTTCTTTAAAAATGTGATACCCCTCTCCCACACTCTCCCATCCCCACCCCTACTCTTCAATCTGGCTTCTCTCTGCAACACTGTTCATGTTGAGGGCCCCCAATTACTTCCATGCTGCTGCTGGCAATGCACACACTTCAGACGTAGCCTTACTTGATCTCTCAGCAGCTGTCAACAATAGACCACTCATTTATTCGTGAAAAGTGATGTTCCCTTGACACCATTCTCATCTGATTCTCCTCATACCCCCTGGCCATCTCTTTCAGTCTCTTTCACTGGATCTTCTACTTTTTCTAGAACTCAAACTATTGCAGCTTTGTCCTGGGCTCTGTCTACACAATTGCTTTATGTCATCTCATGTAATTCTACAGCTTTCAATATCATACATGCTGATACTTTTTCTTTAGCTTTTTTTTTGCTTGTTCCATCTTGAGTTGAATCCGTATTCTATTTTTGGTCTTTCTTGTATGCTAATAAATGCAATTATAACCAAAACTGTCATTGAGTATGCCTTTGGCCATATCCTACAGACTTTTATCTTTAGTACTCTCACTGTCATTTATTTCTAATTATTTGTAATGTCAGTTTTCATGCTCACTTTAAACCAAGATTTATTTCCAAATGAAGTGTTTATGATATCTAGTTTTATTGAATCCTTTCAATGAATGTGGCCTGTATCATTTTTGCCTTTTGGAAACTGGTGGTTTATTTCTTTGGTCTAATAAAAGGCCAGTTGAAAAAAATGTTCCACAAGTATGTGAAAAAAATAAGCAGTCTGTTTACTGGGTGCCATTCATGTTAGCAATACAACCATACAGTTAATTGAATTAGACACAGGCAATTCATATGAAAAGCATAAGAGAGATATTTAAGTAATTGTCTTATTTAAATCCTCCATGACCTAATCTTTTTTTTTTGGGTCTACTTGGTATCCTAATCTCTTAGAGAAGTTTTTAAATCTCTCACCAAGACAGTGCTTGTCAATTTATCTCATATTTCCAAGAGTTTTAGCTTTATAAATATCAAAGTTTATGCTTCTCTGGTCATAAGGTTTATGACTATTATATTTTCTGTAGGGATTGTAATTTTTTTAATATAAAATATCTCCTTCCCATTTGACACTTTTCACCTTGAATTCTATTTTGACTGTTTTTAGTATTGCCATTCGTGTTTTCTTTTTGTTAGAGTTTTCCAGGTATATCTCTATATATTCTTTAATTTTCAACTTTTTTCTCTCTCTTTTCCCCTCTATTTTTAAAATTTAGGCCTGCTTTATTTTTTGGTAAGTAACATAGAAATGGATTTAAAATATTCCAATTCAGAAATCTCTCCTTAAAATGGAAATTAAATCCACACTTATTGTGATTAATATCTTACTTTACTTAAAATACTTCCTGTTTTTTGTTTTACTGTTTTTTGTTACTTTAATTATTTTAGTATTTGGAAATTACATCTTATTTCTAATCTTTTAATGGTTGGCATTAAAGTTTTTTTTTTTTTTTTTTTTTTTTGGCGGTACGCGGGCCTCTCACTGTAGTGGCCCCTCCCATTGCGGAGCACAGGCTCCGGACGCGCAAGCTCAGTGGCCATGGCTCACGGGCCCAGCCGCTCCACGGCATGTGGGATCTTCCCGGACCGGGGCATGAACCCGTGTCCCCTGCATCGGCAGGCAGACTCTCAACCACTGCGCCACCAGGGAAGCCCTAAAGTATTTTTTAAATGACATAGTATTATACAAGAGTTTTATACATTTACCTAATACATGTGAACATAGATTTATTTTAATGTCCAGAATTAATCTCTACCTTTAGCCACCTTGAATGAATAAGACCTTTAGCACACTGTATACTCCCCCTCGTCCTTCAACCCTAATACCCACAGTATTTTGAAATCATCTGGAATTTTAGTCTGTATTTTATTCACTTTTTTCTACATTATGCCCATGCTTTAAAAATTTCCATTCTTCTTAATTGCATTATGCCTCACAGTTTCATCATGGACAGCTACTTAGACTTAACAAGGAATGTTACTAATTTCCTTGCTCACTGCTGTGGCAGATTGTATTTTCAAAGATGCCACCACAGAGTCTCCCATCTACCATACTCTTCTTACAGTTAGACCCACATCCTCTCCTTGAACCTGGGTGTCCCTTTGTGAATACCTTGATCAATAGAGCACAGTGGAAGTGATACGATGTGACTTCTCAGCTCAGAGCATAAAAAGGCATTGCCCTTCTGCCATGTTGTCTGGAGAGGCTCACTCTTGGAACCAAACTAGCCCATGTGGAGAGACCACATGGAGAGTCCATAAGTTTTGGCTGATGGCCCTACTGATGTCCCAGCCCATAGTTAGTATCAACCTGCAGACATCTGAGGGAAGATGGCTCCAGATGCTTCCAGCCCTTACCCACTGAATCACCTTCAGCCTTTGAGTCTTCATCTGAGTCCCCAGACATTGAGGAACAGAGGTTAGCAATGTTTACTGTGCCCTATCCAAATTCCTGACCCACAGAATCTCTGAGCATAGTAAAATGGTTGCTTTCCACCTCTAAATTTGCATCCCTTGTCATGAAGCAATAGTAACTTGACAGAATAACACTGTTTCTTGTATCCCCAGTGTCTATATTTCTTGATTAACTTTATTACAGCACACTCTCAAGTAATGTTTTTTTCAGAGATGATACATTGGTCATGAATTATATGAATTTTAATATGTATAATTTTTAACCTTAAACTTGATATTAGATATAGAATTCTAGGCTTAAAAAATTTCTGCTAAAAACTGTAAGGGAGTCGTGTCAGGATTTCCAGCATCCCATATGGCTAATGAGCAGTTTGATGGTAGTCAGATTGTTATTCCTTTTAAGGTAATATGAATTTTTATTTTTATAAAAGTTTTTGAGATTTTGGTCTCAGCCCTTGGATACTGGAATCACCAGAATATGTATCTTTTAAAGTTTTCTTCCTTTGGGGCATAGCTTCTCCAGGATTCTGGTTGGCCATCATTTCTGGGGAGATTCACAAGACAAGATGAGTGAGACAAACTATAGTGTCCCCTGTTGGATTGCTGAGACCATGAGTAACACTCATCATCTACCTCTTCCACCACACTTTCAGAATTCCCCTATCTCTTGGTGACACTAGCATTTCTACTGGTTGAAATGGCTTGCCTGATGAGGAATGGGAGGGAGGTAACCAAGAACCTCATCCCTTCGAAGTCTGAGACGTGGTTTCCGTGTCTTTAACAGACCATGGTTGCTATACTTGCACATTTACTGTTAAAACTGGATACGAGAATAACAAGAGATAGCCAAGTCTATCATCTGGATGCCAAAGATATTCCTCCCTGCCAGGGTTATGTAGCAGGAGTCCTGTCTCATGGTGGGCAGGGCCATCACCCTTGCCATCATAGTAACTGCTTCTGTGGTGGATGGTTTCTGGCAAGAGGAGCCCAAAGTAACCAGGTGGTAGCAGTAGCTTTAAGTTTAGTGGGACTCCGACTGTGCCTCCTTGGTGGAAGCATTTTCCCTATTATAGGAAACAGTACTTCTACACCCATGAGCCTAAAGCTGCATGGACGAAAGCACAAACACCCAAGTGATGTTGAACAGGGACACTCTTACTTCCATTTTCCTGACCCATGTATCCTACATCTGGGAACATAGCATCATAGAATGGCCATGGGTTTAAAGTGTACACCACACTTTAAAGAATGACATTCTCTTTGCAGAGTGTCATCACTAAGCTGATTCCTGGGCTGTACCTTTAAGAAGCCATTCCATTGCTCTATCACCAAGCAGCTCCTGATGGTGTGGTAAGTGGTAGGACACTTGGATGCCATAGTCATTTGCCCACTGCTGGACCATCTTTGCTATACAGTGGATCCTTTGGGGTGAGGTGACATTATATGGAATCCCATGTCAGAAGATCAGATGCTCTAGAAGCACTTAGATTGCAGTACTGGCTGAGGCTCTGTGGACAGGAAAGGCAAGCCAATATCCATAATATATGTTATTTCTAGTCAAGATGAATGTTGCCCCTTCTCAGGTAGAAGAGGTTCAATATAATCAACTTACCTCCAAGTGACTGGTTAGTGTTAGTTTCTATAGCTGCCAGTTAGATATTCACCAGCGGTTGCAGCTATGCCAACCTTGGAGAGAAGGAACCCGTGTTGTTGGGTCAAGTGTAGCTTCTACTTCTGCCACCACAGCTCTTCTACTGCTATTCCAATCATGAGCGCATTGCACAAGAACCAGGGTGGGCAAGGCCAGAGGCTGGCTAACACCTACTGGCTCAGTCATCCTGTCCACTTGGTTCTTTTTTGTCTCTTCTGCAGTGAATGCTTTCTGGGTGTTAGCTTACTAAGATCCTCATAATCTATGGTCACTCTCATATGTCTATACATATATCTCTTCCCCTTCCAATCTTTCTCTTTCCAAGCCCTTAATCAACCAGGATCTTTTTTTTTTTTTTTTTTTTTTGCGGTACACGGGGCTCTCACTCTTGTGGCCTCTCCCGTTGAGGAGCACAGGCTCCGGACACGCAGGCTCAGCGGCCATGGCTCACAGGCCCAGCCGCTCCACGGCATGTGGGATCTTCTTGGACCGGGGCACAAACCTGTGTCCCCTGCATCAGCAGGCGGACTCTCAACAACTGCACCACCAGGGAAGCCCAACCAGGATCTTATGATGAATTGATGCTGGGTCCACCATTGCCTTGTGACTGGGTGAGCCTGACAGTCTAGCAGATGATGGGAACCTTTGGTTGTAAGGTCACTTAATGTCCCATGGTCAGATACTCTACCAGGAATCAGTAGCAGGCCAGGAGGTCTTTTTAAGTGCTCTATGGTTCTCTTCTGTGGATGGCATTTCTTTGCTCTGGAACTACAAGGGTCTGCACTGAAGCTCTTCTAGGGCACACAACATCTTTTCCTACCACAGATACATTTAGTACCCTGGATTCTGCCAGGTGATGTGGCCCAAGCAGGGCTGCTTATAGCACAGTCTAAAACTTCTGCAGATCTTCCTTGCTCTGGGTCACTCAAAACTAGTAGATTTTCATGTTACCCAATAAATGGGTCAAAGTAGTATTCCCAAGTATGGTTTATGTCATTCTAAAACCTTATTCTCTAGTTATTGTGCTTTGTTCCTAGTGGTTGAAGGTTCAACTTTCAATAGCTTGTCCTTTGCTTTTGAGGTGATATGCCAGAATGTCCCAGACCACTGGACCACAGACAACCTCACCAACAGGCCCTTGGATTTTCCTGGATTTTATCTCCTACCTTCTAGATCATGTATTTTAATGAAGTATCTAGAATATTTGCCCTCATTGCTACAATAAGCAAGGTCCAGTTAATATTATGTCATAGTTGGGGCCCAGGGCAGGCAACCTCAGAATATGCCTCAATGGCATATTGATTATTTTGAATTAAATTTATTTAAGAAATGGCCAATACAAGAGGAACACTTTGACCTTCCTTTCTGTCTCCCTGGAAGCAGGAAATAAATCTCGTATGTGAAAGGTGGCTTCCCTGTACTGGGAGGTAGAAAGACATCCTTATCACTAGAGACAGGGAATTCAGGGCTGAGAAGACTATATAAATAAACCTTGTTACTTCTCTACTAATTTACTACCCAAGCCCAAATTTTGCTAAATTCTTTACTAATTAAGCACCCAAACCTAAGTTTCTTTGTCCTGTCATTTCCTCTCAAATATATTGTTTGTCTAAAAAATATAAAAGCTGCTTACTTTGGCCACTTATTAGGTCTCATTTCTAGAGACTTCCATGTGCATGAATTAAAATATGTTTCTTTTTCTCCTGTTAATCTGTCTGCATCAATTTATTATTATTCCAGCCACAAGAACTCAAGAGAAGTAGAGGGGGAAATTCCCCTCTCCTCCATCAGTATAGTGGGCCAATGTGATAATTTGTGGAATGTTCCTTCAGACTACATTGCAACAGAAAGCAGGATTAGCATAGCCCTGTCTGGGGTAAGACTGTGAGTGTACTGGTGTCCATCCACAAGAATGCTAACTGCTTCTAAGCCTCCTTCATGATGGGTGTTGAAATAGTGCATTTGCCAAATCAGTAGCTATGTTCTACGTATGTTATGTGTTAACATGTTCTAGTAAAGATACCATATCCAGCATAGTTATAACTAGGGCTGCTACTTGGTTAAATTTGTAGTTGTTTACCGTCATCTGCTGTGACCCATTTTGTTTTTGTACGAGCCAGACTTGTGAGTTAAATGAAGACCATGACTTCCTTTAAGTCTTTTAAATCTTTGAGAGTGACACTACTTTCCACCCCACTCTTCAGGATGTGATATGTTGTTTTTTATTTATTCTTCAGTCAAGAGTTGGGGGATGAGGGGCAATTTCAGGATCTTCTTCTTGGTCTTTCCTACTAGAATAGCTTTTATTCCATAAGTCAAGAGCCAATGCGTGGTCTAAGCTACTGTTTGTGCTGTGTGCAGCCAGTGGTTCCCTAGTCAGGCTAATGGTAAATTCAGGAGTGAGGGCAATGACCACCATGTGGACCCACTGTGAGATAGAGTTGGACCAGGACTCCATTTAGTGCCTCATCCCATATACCGCTACTCTGTATCACATGGAACATGATGGCATTTGGGGTTCTCAGATTCTGTACAGGTTGATGGCCACTCTGATGCTGCCCAAGCTGTGCAAGAAAGGCCAAGAAGCTCACCAGAAAGTCATTCTGGGATTGCTCCTGCCCATAATTTAGGCTGTTGAGTTTCTACACCATTAAGCACAGCTAAGATGATGTTATCCTGGAAGAATTTCACAACAGCCATTATAGTCCTTTACCATGTCCATAACCTTTTAATTAACTCATATTTTAGTACTTTCTCTTTCTATATATCTATCTTTGGCTCCCTTTTTCTGTTTTTCTTTTTGTGAAACTGCTAATCATGTCAGTCTTTTGGAGAACTCACAGAGTATAACTCTTCCCTTTATCTCTCTCTCTCTGTTTCTTTTGCTCTGTTCATTTGATAATGGTGTGGTATCTTGTTTCTCTCTGAGTCCTTGAAAATTAATCTACTACTGGCCATATAGGGACTCTCTAGTGAAATTTGCTTGCTAGTGAATGGGTGTTTAATGAACACGGATTATTTACCATATACCCAGTGGTCACTGTGGAAGATACAGAAATGAATAATACGTGAGGAGCTCATAGTCCAGGGAAGGAAGTGCAGGGCAGCCCGGAAAAGGGAATTTTCTATGGTTGCAGCTGTAGAACCCAGTTTAGAGTAAAACTCAATAGAGAAGATGTGACTGCTCCTGAGCCTTAGTCTCTGAGCCAATATCCACCAGATCAAATGTGATGAACCACTGGGGCGAAAGGGGTCCCCAGTAGCTTTTGCAACAGGTCCCACTTTCCCAACATGTGTCCCCAGCTCTGGGACTGGGATCCCCTGGACACCTCTCTGGGCAGCAGGTCAGTTAGTGCACGAGGGTAGCTGTCCTTCTCGTCCAGCAGCTCCAATAGCTGGGCAGTCAACCAGCTGTTGCAGATAGCAATTGCTCTTTAAAAGGCCTTAAGCTACCTTTGTGACCATTTTAAACACAATTCGGAACAGCACAACACATTTTAAAACAATTTTACTTAACAGTTCCTTTTCTGTATACTCTTAAAAGAATGAACACTTTCTTTTTAAAAAAAAAAAATTGAGTGCTTGCTACTGAGAGAAAATGGAGAAAATGATGCAGCTTGACATTTGTTGCTAAGCCTAGGAGGTAGGAGGTGAGACACTCGAGCAAGTTCACTGCTAGTGCATAAAGCTAGGAGAGGAATTTATGTTCTTCCTTTTTTCCCTCCCCTCCTCTCAAGAAAAACATCAAAAAGGAAGAGGCAGTGTCACTCCTGTGTTTAAAAATCCCCCAAGTGGCTTTCCATCATAATTGCAATACGGTCTAAACTCCTTCCAAGATCTCCTTCCTAGATCTACTCCCTGCCTGTCTCTTTGACCTCATCTCCTAAACCTCCTTTGTCTCCCCTGCTCTTCTGGCCTTATTCCTTTTTCTGGAACAGCTGAGGGGTATGCTGGAACTGGCTCGTGTGTGTTGTTTCCCAACTATGTGTTCTCGTGTACTCCTGCTGCTCAAAGAGGTAGGAATATTTACAACAGGGAAATTGGCAAATGCTAGAAATCAGGAGCCCACAGCTCCACTCCTGCACAATGAGCCAACTCCTTTTCCTCCTTTGGTCTTTTCTCAGATGTTTCCTCCACCTGGAATGACCTCCCCTCATTTTTGTGTCCAACTCCTTTTAGTCCTTCAGCTCATGTACATACCTCCTCTGAGAGGCCTTCCTTGATTACCCAATTCTAGAGGAGCCACTCATTCACTCATGATCATATATACTGTTTCAATCCTCTGAATATAATTATCAAAGTAACTCTAAAAATTTTTAAAACATAATTCTCATATAAATATTATGCATGTGCCATCATTATATTTAACTCATTCATGACTAGGCTAGTTGAAAAGAGGAATATGAGAAAGTGGGATTTTACAGTCAGTTCATCAGGGAAAAAAGAATTGCTAAGATAAAATTTCAAAATTAGATTAAAATTGGTTTTGTACTACAGGGGAATAAAATATGAAACTTTAGGGTTACTGTCTCTACTGGATGGAAAATGATTTATTGTACCTTAACAGTTTTATGAAATTGTAAAATGCCTGGGTCCTAATCAGTTGTTGAAATAGATGTCCTGTATTAAGTTCTGAATAATTTTTCTTACGTAAAAAGAACATATCAGCTAGTAATATGTCTTGTTTCTCTCGATGCACTTTTACACCTATCTACCATGTCTGCCTCCCAACAAGAGGCAAAAAAAGAAATAAGCTTCTGGGCATCTGAAACAGTGCCTGGAATAGAGCAGCACTGAATATACATCTGTTGGGTGACGACTGCGGCTTGGTGCCGTGGGAGGAAGACCCAGGGGGGAAAGGCTGCAGTGCCAAGTGGCCAGGGAGGAGCTTTGTATAACAGGCCTGATCTGAAAGCTGACTGGACTCTAGGACCCCTGGCAAGCCACATAGCCTTCCTCAGTCATTTTGGAAACTCCTTTCTCTAGCCTGGAATCAGGAGGGAGTGAGAGAGTGACCCCAACGTACTTAGCTTCACTGTACCTTGTTTTCCTCTGCTATGAAATAGGGGAAATGATAGTAACTTGAGATAAGATTTGGTGTAGAGATAATGATGTAAAATGCTTAGTGCAGGGCCTGGTACATAGTAAGCGCTCATTACATGTTTGATATACATGTTTGATTTATATGGTATATATAGGAAGTAACAGTGGAAAGTCAATGGAGGCAGCAGTGCCATCCAGCGTGTGGCTTGGGAAGGCTCTAGGGGGTGAAGTAGGATCTAGGTCTGGAAGAATGTCCAAAGGTGGAGGTGGAGGTGGTGGTGAGTAAGGGAATTCCTGGTAGAGGGGGAGCCGGAGTAATGAAACAGAGGTTGAAAGTGGACACCATAAAGGGGAGTTGTGAGACTGTCTGAACCTCAGCTCTGCAAATTGCTAGTTGTGTGACCTTGGTTGAGCGACTTAATCTTTCTGAACCTCAGTTTCTCCAACCATAAAATGGGGGTGACAAGGGTAAATGTAACTCCCTGGGGATGTTCTAAGGAACTAAGATGATACATGCAAAGTGCTGCAGAAGTGGTAGTCAGTGATCATTGAGAAATACTCGTTTACCTTGTTTTATCCTGCCTGCAGAAAAGCTTGATTTGACTCAGAATATGTGTTAGAGTTTAATGGGTTTCTTCTCACTTTTCTATTGATAATATATTTTTTTTTCCTAGTTTTTAAAAATTAATTAATTAATTTTTGGCTGCGTTGGGTCTTCGTTGCTGTGCACGGACATTCTCTAGTTGCAGCGAGTGGGGGCTACTCTTCGTTGCAGTGCGTGGACTTCCCATTGCGGTGGCTTCTCTTGCTGCGGAGCATGGGCCCTAGGCACATGGGCTTCAGTAGTTGTGGCACATGGGCTCAGTAGTTGTAGCTCATGGGCTCTAGAGCACAGGTTCAGTAGTTGTGGCACATGGGCTTAGTTGCTCCGCGGCATGTGGGATCTTCCTGGACCAGGGCTCGAACCCATGTCCCCTGCATTGGCAGGTGAATTCTTAACCACTTGTGCCACCAGGGAAGTCCCTTAATTTTTTTTTTTTTATTGAGGAACCACGAATTGGGTTATTCTTAGTTCTGCATTCTTGCACCTATATCTACTTGAATTTCATTTACTGAAATTGAATTCGGACTGGAGAAATATTGTCAGGAAATAAAATGCCTGCTATGCCTCCACAGGAGGTGTTTTGATTTGATTTTGATCACAGACAAGATACCTTGTGTGCTTCTCAGGTGTAACCTCCAAATCCCATATTTTGAGGAAATGAACCAACAGCTACAGAAGTGATTTGCTTCAGTCACCTGGCTGGGTTTGGGTGCAAACAAAAATACTAAGAAGTTGTCTCGAGAAATTGAGAACTTTTTGGTGGTGTTTATCCTCACAGAATGCTACTTGGGCAGTAGAACCAAAAGTCCAGTATCTAAAGAGGGCAGCCCTATAACATTTTCATTAACCAAAATTCCCAGGTACTGCCTGAGCCTGGAATTTTCTCCCAAAGCAGAGCCTGAGATGAGGGAGGGCTTTTGTGTGTTAGTCGTTTTCTGTGGGAAGTTATCCCAGGAATATGAGTGTGGGGACTAAGGAGAGCAAGACAGGGAAGAGAGAAATCTTTCTCAAATAGAGGGATTCTCAAATTGATTATTACTGTGGGCAACTGGGGCTTAATCCTTCCAGGACCTTCTGAGGAACCATGCACGTAGAATGTGCCTCAAAAGATCTATCCAGGGCCATAGGAGGGGAGTGTCACCCACCAGCAACTTGAGTCCCCCATTGTTTATGGTTGCCCTTGGGTGTTAAGACCTTCCTAAATTCAGGCTAAGGTGACCAACTTGTCCCAATTTGCCTGGGGCTGTCCCAATTTCCAAACTGAATATCCTGCATCCTACGAACCCCCTCAATCCTAGAAAAAGCTCGATGGTTGGTCACCCTGGTCCAAAATGGCCTGTGTGGGTTCCTGCAGAACTCAGTGGGTGTCAGACAGTGAACGACTTCCAGGGCAGAAAGCAAGAGGAACACAGTGCAGTGGAGATAAGAAGTCATCAGGCTACACCTTCCCAAATTTGGTTGCAGCAGCAGTAGCTGGAGTAAAAAGTGGGCCATGTGGATGTGAGGTGGGCACAAGAAGTACCCAGGACAGAGCCCACAGAGAGAAGAAGAGAGTCCTACCTGGAGGAGAAGGTGAAGCTACCCACCCACTCTCTGGCATGAGGTTGAAGGTGTGACCCCACAGGGCAGACTGTGGACCAGGGGTAGGTACTCTAGGGGAGGGGATTTTTGACTCAAAATAAGGAAGAATATTGTAACAGTTTCCAAGTTATCAAAATGTCTTTATTGAAAAGATCAGTTGCCCCAATTCTCTCATGAGAAACATGAAGCCTAGGACAGGAACTGATGTGTCCCATGTCACCCAGGGGGTTGGAGCAGGGCCAGGATTAGAACTTTAGCTACCTGACTAGCCTGAAGTCAGGAGATGTGAGAAAAAGAATCAGACTACTTCATGAGGGAGAAGATTTCCTGTTACTGGAGCCCTTCAAGAGAGTCTAAACTTTTTGGCCTGGCTACTGTGGGAGAGGATTCATGCTCTGGGTGACCTTAAGCTGCCCCCTATCCCAGAATTTTGTGGTACAATGACACATCAGAGTGGAGTCTCCAAAAGTAAAATGTCATAAGAATAGTAAGGGGGAGGTAGATGAAGAGTTAGAATTAAATAGTGAAGATTCAAATACAGCAGGTGGCACAGCCCAATGCTTATTCCTTCCATTCTCTCTGCATTGACTGGATCAGTCTGTGCATGAAAAGTCTGAAGTGTGAGTGCATGTGTTTGTGTACATGTGTGTGTATGTGTGCATGTTTGTATGTGTGAATGCATATGAATGACTCTGTGTACGTCTGTGTGCATGAAGCAAGCACGCGTATGTCTATGCACGTTTGCACATGCATTCATGTGTATGCAAGTGTGAGTTTGTGTGTAGAGGAAGGGAACAAAACAGAAGGATTGAATTGGGTTCAGGTAGCTGAAATGATTCAAGCTCCATCAAAGAAAAATGGAATCCTTTAATGTTGTAAATATTCAAATCTAAAGGCATTTTCAAGATAAACCTAGGCCAAATGCCTGTTCACAGATTTTTTCAAAAGATGCAAATGAAACAAGCACTTCAATTCTGAATTTTCACAAAGTGGATTTCAGACTCAAGCCCTGAAAGCCCTTTTTCCTGCTGGGAAAGAAAGATTTTCTCTGCAGTGCTCAGCAGTTCTAACTGAAGCTTGCTCTGTCGTCTGGGCCATTGGATAGTGAGAAACTAGAGTTTGAAGGGATGAGGGAATGGGCCAGGGGTAGAGACCCAGAGCAACCAGGTGTACAGGTTGGGGTAGGATTCACCTGTTCATTTTTTTTTTTTTTTTGTGCGTTTCTCTACTCCTTAAGGAGTAGCAGGCATGTACCACACATGGGCGGCTCACTGTGTTACTCTTGAGGCATCAGTTCAGTTTCTGGGGAAAGAGCTCAGATGCTGGACAGCCTACACTGCAGTTTCAAGTTCCAGAATTGTTACTTATGCTGTCCAGCCCTGGGCCTGTCTCAGCTTCGTGTTCTATCTGTAAAGTACGGATAAGAGCAGAATGCTCCTTGCTTGCTCCCCATGGGAGGTTAAGTGTGATCATGGAAAATAGAAGCTGTTTGTAATCTGTAAAGAGCTCTATTCAAAAATGCTTAGCTCATCCTGGTGGACACAGCAGCCCTCATTATTCTTCTCCCCACCCCCCACCCCCATTGGACTTTCAGTCCACACTATACACAATACAGTGTGGGATTTTGTGTTGTTTCCTGTGATAGTCTGTCTTCACAAATATTGGAAGAATCTTGAGGCTAGGGACAATCTCTTTTACTTAAAAAGACAAAAACAAAACCCCTTCTTGTTCACTACCTAACTTGTTGATTAACTCTCCTTATTTATTTATTTTAGATTTATTATATTATATTATTTATTTTATTTATTTTTGTCTGCATCAGGTCTTTAGTTGTAGCACGTGGTATCTTCGTTGAGGCATGTGGGATCTTTTGTTGTGGCACGCGGGCTCCTTGTTGCCGCACACGGGCTTCTCTCTAGTTGTGGTGTGTGGGTTTTTCTCTTCTCTAGTTGTGGTGCGCAGGGTCCAGAGTTCATGGGCTCTGTAGTTTGCAGCAGGCAGCTCTCTAGTTGAGGCGAGGGACCTCAGTAGTTGTGGCATGCGGGCTTAGTTGCCCCGCGGCATGTGGGACCTTAGTTCCCTGACCAGGGATCGAACCCACGTCCCCTGTAAGGTGGATTCTTTACCACTGGACCACCAGGGAAGTCCCAACTCTCCTTATTTAAATACCGACATTTATGTTTTCAACATTTATATCATCCATTTATTTTCACGTGTTGCTAAGGGACACCAAAATTAAAAAAAAAAAAGGGATATTTACTGACTTCTCTATCTTCTGTAAAAGCATCCATGAGAAGCAAACAGATGTTCTTCATAGGCTTCTGAATGCTTCGGACCTTCGGGGCAGTCACCCTCACCTTGCAGTGATTCCAAAGGCTGAGTCTCTCCAAAATGGGAATAAGGTTACCATCTTGGGAGAGGCCTTCCTGGATGATCTGAAGCTTTTGGTGAGAAGGAGAGTGGCAAGCAGTTCCTAGAGAACTGAGAACTGTTTTGTGCAAGAAGACTTAGTGATTGTTTTCTTTAGCAAGCCTCCTTAGCATTTTTGGTAGGAAATTATACTGATTTGGAGCTAATTAATTTTATTCAGTTTTCATTTTCTTACTGCTTTCTTCAGAAATATCTCAAAGCTCTCTTTTACTTCATTTGCCATCAACACTAAATCATCATCCCCATGACAAAATCCAAGATAAGCAGATCATGGAGGTTACCTTATTGGTTTAGAATCCTGTGGTAATTGGGAATTTAATGACAAGCCCTAGAGAGTCCAATCTGTTGCTAATCCAGGGACACAACCCGATACACACACACACACACACACACACACACACACACACACACACATAGAGAGAGAGAAACAGAGAGAGGGAGAAAGAGGGAGAGAGGCCTTTTACAGCCCTCACAGCACAGATCACTGGGGCACTGGACAGTTTAACAATTCTTTTCAGTAGGGTTCTTATCACTCAGGGTTGTATTGTGAAGGTCCTGAAACTAAAGCACTGCATGAAGAAAAAGGGAGTAGTGTGTTCTGTGGCCATCCTCCCCCCTCCTCAAATCCCTCACCCTCTTGCCTTTCTCCATTCTTCACTTTATCCCAGCTCTCACTTCCCCCACACTGCATTTTGCATCTCTCAGCCTCGGGGAGGCTCACCTGAAGCTCAAGATAGTGTCAAGGTTGTCTATTGGGTACTGTACTCCACTTGTTAATTTAAAAAAAGCATTGTAGTTAAATTCTAATGTACTTATATTAAAACAGATCATTTATACTTGTATTAAAACAGCAGTATTCCTTCTATACTATTTGGTATAAGACGTTGCTCTTTAACCCTACACTTCTTTTTCTTGATTCTGTGCCTTTTTCTTCTTATCGTGCCCCTTTACCTGCTAACTCTGTCTACTCTCCGAGACTCAGTTTTGTTGTCACTTACTTCTGGAAGCCCCCTACTGATCTCTCTGGCAGCATCAGTCCTCCCATACTTCCTGGATGCATTGTTTTTATCACTCTAATGCATGTCACGCCATAGTATCTATTTATGGCCTGTCTCCTTCATGCTACTGCAAGGTCAGGGACTATGTCATATTTATCCCAGTGTCTCCTATCTTGCACAGGGCTGGCCATATAATGGAGAGTCAGTGAATGTTCATTAGATTGATACTGATGTAGCATTCTCAAATACAAAATGATGATTCAAATCCACAAAGTAAGAATGCCATTTTTCTTCTCACAATAAGAGAATTATGAAACTGAATTTACTTTAGCAGAGCCTCTGCTAAAGTCGCTGGTGTTCCCGTCACCATCAAAGATGCAACTTTCCTTTATTCTCACACATGGGCTCATGGGGGCTTTACGATTCCGTCACGGCTCACAGCTCTGTGATTGCAAGATCCTCTCTCGCCTCCTGATTTCCCTCTAAGCCTACAGAGGATGACAGCAGGGGAGCTGCTTGTAGAGAGAGACAGACAGCTGGAAAACACACTATCCTTCCCCCTCATACCACTCCACCTGGAAGCTAGATGGGGTGACTACTGTTATGTGGTGTGAAGGCATCATCTAACCTTTGATTTCACATCTAAGATCAGATTACTCAGATTCATAATGACCGCAGCTGGCTCAGAGCCTCTGGGAAGCAGATGGCATTGGGGTGTTCCCTCTCCAGCCTGGGAGATGTGCACTGCATCCAAAGCCTTGGTAAGGATGGGGGAGTCTTAGTCTGAGTTTCCCCAGGAGTAGACCCCAAGGCAAGGATTTGAGTGCAAGCAGTTTATTTGGGAAGTGAACCCAGGAAGCACTGATAAAGGAGGTGGCAGTGAGTCAGGGAAGGGAAGACAGCCAACAAGGGAGAATTAATGAGTCTCCATGGTGGGCAGCAGGAGTTTAATCTTGTTGGGGACTCCGGGAGACAGGGTGGAACTTGCACCTCAGAGTGACCCTGTCAGATGGATGAGGGAGCTGGGGTCCGGTCATTGGCTGGGGATTGCTCCTGGGGAGCTTAATTCCCTGGCATTTCTGGTCTGCCATATATGTGGGCAGAACGGGCTCCAGTGTCAAGAGGAAACCGTCAGGCAAAGGAATTCAGTCTGGCCGGTGGAGGCTGGGCTGGTAGGCATGGAAGTGCTCCGTGCCATGGGGCCTGCAGATGTTTGCCGCAGGCAGGGTGCAACAGCTCCTGGAGCCTAGCTGGCACAATGTCCTGTGCCAACCCTGACTCCCAGTTGGAGGGTTGACAGGTTTGCTTGCTGGCAAGGTCACTTCCAGGCCCTTATGCAATTATTACAAACAAACGGCTCCTTTTAATCTTAAATGGCAGACTGTCAGAGTTTACGAGAGCAAGGCATGAAAATGTTCTTGAAAAGTTTTTGATAATCTAGCTTGTATTTGGTCAGTACTGACATTAGGGTTTAAAAATGTCTCAGAGGGTTTCCCTGGTGGCGCAGTGGTTGAGAGTCCACCTGCCGATGCAGGAGACGCGGGTTCGTGCCCCGGTCCGGGAAGATCCCACATGCCGCGGAGCGGCTGGGCCCGTGAGCCATGGCCGCTGAGCCTGCGCGTCCGGAGCCTGTACTCCGCAACGGGAGAGGCCACAACAGTGAGAGGCTCGCGTACCGCAAAAAAAAAAAAAAGAAAAAAAAGAAAAATGTCTCAGAGCTCCTCAGTTGGTTTGATCTCTACCACTCCAATCTTCTGAAGAATAATTTAATAAATTGGTTATTATGAAAGCTCCACAATGAAATGCAACTGGATTGTGCAGTGCAGTGATGCAACTTCAAAGCGAAGGTGTTGCAGGAACCAGAGGTGTCAGAAGGCTGGCCAGTCTGCTCTCAGTTTAAAGCATTTGTCCCAAACATGGACTTTATTTATTAGAATAGCAATGAGGATTTATCAGGAATGCTAACAAAAGAGTTTTTGTGCTTTCCTGACATATTATCCCTTCTTAATGATGAGTTTTGGGGGAATATTATACAAATGTTCAGTTGTAAAAGCTACTCCAGGAGAATGTTATACTTTTGCTTAATATTTAAGCATTTGCTAATCTTTGGGGACCAGAATTAACACTCAACACTAATTTTTTTTTAAGAAAAAGCTTCACATTTGCATTGCCCTTTATTAGTCAGGTGAGACGATATCAGTCAAAAACACTTTATGAACTGTGAAGTGCTCACTGTCATTCCTCAGGCTTTAAATCTTACCTGACAGTTCAGCCCAAGATACGAGTCAGGTTGAAGATCTGTCTGTGAAGGTTCTGGGTGAAGAAATACCAGCTTGGAGAGAGGACAGCAGCCAGGTGTGGGGAGTAACCTCCATCCTGGTAGGGATGCTGAGGAGAAATGGTCCATACTTATGGTTTGGAGCTCGCTAAGCACAGAGCCAAGGAAGCAGCTATATTTCAGAGGAAGTCATGTGTAATTACACCATTGCTCTTATGCTGTTTTATGGTAGCTAAGAATACTGTAATGTATTTTTAATCATGAGCACATGCCCACAGGACCTAGAGAGAGTGACTGAATTTGAAATTAAAAACAAAAATCTAATAAATAAATCCAACCAGATTTTTTTCAAACACGTTGTTATGCTGTGGTGGAGTGCTGGACAAATTGTTTTATTTCCCCTCTTTGCAAACTTGCTCCTCAAATTCTCTTCACTCTCATTGTCTTGCACTTTGTCAATAATCATTTTCTTACGACTCTTTCTGACAACCTCTCCAAATCTCACCACACAATTACCGTTTGGCCTTTGCATTTAAAGGTGACAGAAACAAATACACAGCTCAGTGCAGCTCAGACCATGCTTGATTTCAAGATGAATCTTCCAAACTTCCTTCTTTCCTCCCTCCCTCCCTCCCTTCCTTCCTTCCTTCATTCCTTCTTTCACATACTTATTAAACACCCTCTATGAGCTAGGCATTTAGGTCTGCCACTCTGCTTAAACACTCAAGAGCTTGCTGAATAAATAAAGATTTGTTGTCTGGCATAGTTCTTCTGCCTCTTTGTAGAGAACATGGATTTGTTTGTCTGAAGTACAGGCCATTATTCTCATTTCTAAGTCTCTGTTCTGAGAGCATCAATATGGCAGTTTTCAGAATGAAAAAAAGAAGAAGAAGCAGGCCCTGTCAGTGATATTATACCTCTTAAATGACAAACCTGTAATTTGCAGAGGGAAGATGATTCCCTGAATGTATCTTATATCCTTGAGTTCCAAATTACAAAGTTCGTGCTGAAATTGGTTTCTGCCCAGGAGGAGATAAAGTCAGTCAAGAAGCTGGCTTTCTGATCAACACCTTGCTTCCACCGCAGAGCACGTGGCCCCAGCCCTGCCAGACCAAACAAGGAGCATTAGAGGCAATTTCCAGTTCTTCCTGAGACCTTCAGTGAACATTCCAAAGACAGGAGACAACAGTGGGCTAGAGAGGTTATTAATATCTTATTTTGTTTTCAGCAGGGTTTACAAGGAAGCATTCGAGGGAACTTGCGTATGCTGGTGGTGGTAATGACACGGGGCCCAGCTTGCTTTGCTATGGCATTTAGTGAGACCCAGACACACCAGTGACCAGGACAAAGGCATTATCTTATAAAATGAGAAGATGGCTATTGACTTGGATTAAAACTATTGAAACTGCTGATAAGCTTTGACTAATACTGAGTCTCTCAGTAACCTTCCTAAACATCACTCGTTCCTGTTGGAGGTTTTCTGTAAAGGAGATGGATGGACTGAGGCTTGCTGAGCCTCTTATTAGCATTTGGAAGGAATCACTCCCTCCAGGCACAGGTTCCTCTTCTTTCCAGTCTCCCTGCACCGTCCCTCAGTGCAGTGCCAAGAAGCCCCGAGAGCCCCCTGGGAGGAGAGGGAGACAGCTTCACCCCAACTCTACTGACAACGAAAGTGATCTCAGAGAGATTCAGTGGCTCACTTCAGATCCCATCTGGTCTCTTGGGGCCATAATGGGCCCAGGAGCCCTAACTTGCTGTGCAGTTACCGCCCTTCTTGCCCCAGCACTCTGGGGACTGTCTAGGAAGCTCCTTTACAACTTTTCTTTGGGAGTGGCATGAGCACAAGCAACTTCCTCAAAGATTAAGAGTCTCTAAACTGCTCAATAACCTGGCCTCTTTGCTGTTTATTTAGTAAAGTCTGCCTTCTGAGAAGGCGAAGCTGAGAGCTAAGACGAGAGCAGGTGGTGCTAAGCTTTCCTCTGAGGCTGTTCCCTAACTTTAAAGCTATGAAATATTCAATGCTATTTTGAGAAATGACCTTTTTAAAATTAAAAAAAAAAATTTAAGACCAGACTCTCTCTTCTTGTTGCTTTTTAAAAATTTAGTTATTTATTTATTATTTATTTTTGGCTGCATTGGGTCTTTGTTGCAGTGCACGGGCTTCTCATTGCGGTGGCCTCACCTGTTGTGGAGCACAGGCTCTAGGCACACAGGCCTCAGTAGTTGTGGCTTGTAGGCTTAGTTGCTCTGCAGCATGTGGGATTCTCCCGGACCAGGGTTTGAACCTGTGTCCCCTGCATTGGCAGGCGAGTTCCCAACCACTGCGCCACCAGGGAAGCCTCTTCTTGTTGCTTTTTAGATGAAGGAAAAACACTTAGGCACGCGGGCATGAGCTTGAACTTTGCAGTTTAGAAATGCTCTCAGAGAATAAAGACTTCCAATTTTAATGTTCCTTACGGCCTAGGAGAATTCTGAATTCTTCCTTGCCATCTTTGGTTTAGCAAAGTCACCAACTATTTCTACACACACACACACCCCTCTACCTACCTGTTGTTTTTTGAGGGGCAGGGCAGATCAGGTGGGATCTTATTTCCCCGATCAGGGATTGAACCTGTGCCCCCTGCAGTGGAAGTGCAGACTCTTAACCACTGGACCACCAGGGAAGTCCCTACCTGCCTGTCCTTGATTTTAAAATCAGAGCATAATTTCCCTAGAGTATATTGACGGTCACATGGCACCCTGGCTGAGATGCTGCCTTGTGATGTGCGAGACGTTGTTCTTCCTTCCAGTGGGATCACTTGCATCCCAAGGAAAGGACAACTCTCGGGACTTTTCTTGCTTTCTTTTCTGCTGAGTAGAATGTTCTACATTAAAGTTGGTTGAGCCACCTTTACCCTTCAATGTATCAAATATTTCCCTCCTCAGAGTTATCTTCTATTACTTGACAGACCAGCTCTTGGTGGAAATCTGCCCTCTGGCCTTTTAACCTGTTCTTTGAATGCACCAATCCTATTCTTGTTTCAGGGCATTGGCACATGCGGTTCCCTGGGCTCAGATCCCTTCTATCAGATTCTCAAAAGCTGAATCCTTTGCATCCTTTGGTCTCAGTTGGCTCTAATACTCACTGTCTGAGAGATACTGTCTATGACTGCCTGTGTCAGTTCAGGGCAGTAATAGAAAACTTAACTCAAACTGGCTTAAATAAGAAGGGAAATCTATTGGCTCACATACCGGGCAGCCCAGAGGCAGTGAGGGTTTCAGGGCTGGTTGACCCGGCAGTTTGATCATGGCATCAAGGCCCCAGATTTTCTCTAGCTTCTCTGCATCCACAGTGTCAGCTTCATCTCACTGCCCACCAGAATCACCTGGGAGCCTTAAATGATCACCCCCAGCTTCTCTCTAACCAGTTAAGTCAGAGTCTCTGTGAGTGAGGGCCTGGGCCAGTGGTTCCCAAACTTGGCTGCACATAGAAGTACCTGGGGACTCCTACTCCCAACAAACATTGTGATTTAATCTGCATGGGATGTGATGTGGGCATTCCCAGGTGATTCAGCCAAGTTTGGGAACCATTGGCCTAGGCACTGATACACACATACATGCATACATATATTTCTTACCGTCTTTATTGGAGTATAATTGCTTTACAGTGGTGTGTTAGTTTCTGCTTTATAACAAAGTGAATCAGTTATACATATACATATGTTCCCATATTTCTTCCCTCTTGCGTCTCCCTCCATCCCAGCCTCCCTATCCCACCCCTCTAGGTGGTCACAAAGCACCGAGTTGATCTCCCTGGGCTATGCGGTTGCTTCTCACTAGCTATCGATTTTACATTTGGTACATTTTACTTTTCAATTCTTTAACAGCTTCACTGAGATATAATTTACATGCCAGAAAATTCACTGATTTAAAGTGTTCAATTCCAAGAGTTTTAGTAATATTTGCAGAGTTGTATAAGCATCACCATAGTCTAATATTAGAACATTTTTATTATCTAAATAATAAATCTCTTAACTATTACTCCCCATACTCCTCTGCCCCTATTCTAGTCCTAGACAAACATTGATGTACTTTCTGTCTTAATAGATTTGCCTGTTCTTGACATTTCATATAAATAGAGTTATACAATATGCAGTCTTATGTGACTGACTTCTTTCACTTTGCATGTTTTTTAGGTTCATCATGTTGTAGCATGTTATCAGTACTTTATTCCTTTATATTGCTGAATAATATTCAGCATATAGATATACCACATTTGATTTTTCTGTTCATCAATTGATGGGTATTTGAGTTTTTTTCACTTTGTGGCTATGAACAATGATGCTATGAACATTCATATACAAGTCTTTGTGTGGATATGTGATTTCATTTCTCTTGGGAAGATACCCAGGAATGAAATTTCTGGATCATCTGGTAACTCTATGTTTAACATTTTGAAGAATTGCCAAACTGTTTTCCAAAGCATCTGCAGCATTTTACATTCTTACCAGTAATGTATGAGGATTCCATTTTCTGCACATCCTTTCCAACACTTGTTTTTGTCTGACTTTTTCATTATAGCCTTTCTAGTGGATGTGAAGTAATATCTTATTGTGGTATGCGTTTCTTTAATGACTAATAATGTTGAGCATCTCTTTTTGGCCACTTGTATATCTTCTTTGGAGAAATTCCTATTCAGATATTTTCCCTTTTTAAAATTTGTCTTCTTATTATTAAGTTGTAAGAGTTCTTTGTATATTCTGGATACAAAGTCCCTTATCAGATATATGACTTGCAAATATTTTCTTCCATTCTGAGAGCTGTCTTTTCACTTTCTTGGTGGAATCTTCTGTAGACAAAATAATTTTCATTTTGAAGAAGTACAATTTATCAAGTGTTTCTTTTATTGCTTTTGTTTTTGGTCTTGTTTCTAATAAATCATTAAACATTGGCATATTTTACAAAACTTTCCCCTGTGATTCTAATATAAAGCCAGGGTTAAGAAGTCTTGCCATAGACTGTTTATAGCTTTCCCAACTCTCATTATTCTCTCTCACATTGCTATAAAAACAATCAAACCCCGGTACTGAATGTTGTCTGTGAAAACATCTTGTTTGTTTAGTAGTATCCTTGTTTATTTTCTGTCTTCTTCCATTAGAATGTCAGCTCCATAAAAACAAATACTTTGTGTGGTTTCCTGTTGTATTCCCAGCACAGGATCTAGCACATGGAGGCCATCAGTAGAAAGAAAAAAAATGAACGTGCCTAAGAGCTGATCTTCCCCTAGCCATCCTCTAGTACCATCCCACCCCAACTGGCTCCTTGTCCTTTACTCCCAATTTCTGTTGTTGTTCTACCACCCTCTTCTTCACCCAAGCCAGTGTCTGGGAGTTTTCCTCACCCTCCACCAAATCCTACTGCTTCCTTACAGAAAGAGCTGTAATTCTCCACATATTGCACTGCATTGCAATCAGTCCTTTACTTTTCCATCTTCTTACCTTGCTGTGAGTTTCTTGCGGGCTGAGAGAGATGGAGTCCTCCTGGCTTTCTATCCTGAGCATTTCACTCAGCACTGAGCATAAGCAGGATCTTAACATGGCTGCTGAATTGAATCAGATGCTAGGGATGTGGAATCTGGATCTGTGAATTAGACCCTGTAATCACGAGCCCTTTTAACTGCAGCCCCAGGACTGTTCTTTTGCTCTGATGAGAGTGGAGTGACTGATTCTCTGATGAGATGTCAGTGACTGTGAAGAGGTGGAGAACTGTACTAGGGCTGGAATTTTGATGTGGAAGGAAACCCTCCAGCGACTGAGAGAACTGTGCATCTCTGTAAAGAAAATATCAAATACTCTTCCAAAACATCTGGTGACCTTCTTTGAAGTGACAGCAAGATGTAAAAATTAGCACATGAATGAAGAATGTTCCAGTGATAAATGATCAAGATTAACCTCACCATAAGGCTCAGCTTTCCTGCGACAATGGAAGAACAGGGTGGATGGGTAAACTGGAAAGGCCGGGGAGGGCGGGAGTAGGGGGAGGGGAGTCATGTGCCTTGGAAACTGCAGTATTTCAGCATGTCAGGTTCCAAGTGGACCCTGGCAAAGATGAAAACAGCTGGCTCAGAATCAGAGGTCTGCTGCTCCCATTTTCTTTTCTTTTCATTTTTGTGGTACGCGGGCCTCTCACTGCTGTGGCCTCACCCGTTGTGGAGCACAGGCTCCGGACGCGCAGGCTCAGCAGCCATGGCTCACGGGGCCAGCTGCTCCATGGCATATGGGATCTTCCCAGACCGGAGCACGAACCCGTATCCCCGTGCATCGGCAGGCGGACTCTCAACCACTGCGCCACCAGGGAAGCCCTCCCTGGTGGTTTTTAAAACACAGAGAAGGAGTTAATTTTGATCAGAATAAAGAAAATGTTTGAACCAGGTAAACAAACTATTCTGCGTATGCGTAATTTCCACAATGTGATATTTAATTGTCACATTTTTCTCTCTACAGCCACGTCTGTGATTGTAGGAGTGACTGGATGGCTCTGTGAAGCTGAGGTAGGGGCATGGGATGGAGCAGCTGTGGTAATAAGCGTGTGTTTCTGCAGACACCCAGGGCTCTGTGCCGGATGGCTTCCATCCTTGGGACAGGCCAGAGGTGCTGGGAGTGAATGCAGCCCTCAGTCCATGATGGATGGGGTTTGGAGGATAAATACCCCGGCTCCCTCTGGGGACTGGAAGAGATGATGCTGAGGCACGTTCTACATGGTCTCACAGCATTTTCCAGTGACAGTGAACTCCAGTGGCCCACGGTTTGATGATATGCTCTTTATTGGCTGCCTTCTCTTCCCTGTCTCACTTCCATACTCCTGGGACTACTTCCCAGGCAATTCGTGCCCTCAGTTGCCTGTGTCAGGATTTGCTTCCCGCCTAAGACAACAGTATAGTGGAAAATGCACTTTGGCCCTTTTCCCTTGTGTCTGGTGGGTTTGTTCGCCATCTCCTGGGGCATGAGGACTGAGCTTCCCAGGCAGAAACCCAAAGTCTCTGAGCTGTATGAGTGCCCAAGGAGACAGGGGCCGTGAAGTCGAGCCATGTAAAAATTAAATGAGCTTGCTTTCGACACCATCATTTGTCTCAGCAGGTCTCTTGAGTGAGCAGGGCCAAACGCTGTATGCAGCTTAGCTTCAAGGGTGACACCAGCCAGCAGACTCTGCGGCTGTGCCTGTCTATGCAGATGTTGCCCGCGTCCACAGCTGAGCCTCTGTTTTATGATCCTTGCTGGCTCTTTCTGGGAGGAAGCAGATTTTTCTTATTGAGACACAAATAATGAGAGAGAAAAAAAGCTTTTTGATTTTATTCATTTCCCTTTGGGATTGTTGGGTCTTGGATTATGTTGCTTCTCCCTGGACCACCAGAAAGAAGATGGAGTAGAAAGGGCTTTTAGAGTTCAGTGCAGTCAAATAGTCTGATTTTTAAAGAGAAGCTGGAAAGTTGGATTTTTATGTGAAATCCCTTCATTTTAAAATGTTAGCTCCTTTCTCCTTCCTCCCTCCCTTCTGTTCTTCCTAAACTGTACAGGCCAAGACAGAATTACAACAAAACAAAACAAGTCTGTTGGTTGACTCAACACGTGAGTAACCAGTTTGTGACCTCTGACCTATCCAGATACGTGGGAACATTGTGGAACAGTGTAAGTGGAAAGTGAAAAATTGACCTCTGTGCAGTGAAGAGGTGTTTGCTGAGCTGTTTACTCCACGCCCATCACTGTGCCAAGCCCTGGGATTCAGGAGTGAATGAGAAACAGTCCTGGTGTGCTGAGGTCTCTCATCTAGTGGAAGAGATTTTTAATTTGGCTTAAGCGAAAAAAGGGAAGTTACTGGAAGGAAGCTGTGAACCTGCGGCTCTCATGGAGCCCATGGGCAGCCAGGCCTCATGAGAACCTGGAATCAGGGTCTGGAAAATCAGGGCACTCTCTCTTGAACCCTCATAGTCTCCTAGTTCCTTTCTCTCTCTCTCTCTCTCCCCGACACGCCGGCTTTCTCTGTCAGGCAGGCACGTGGACAGACATGGTCTCTCCATAACTCCTTACATCCCTCTTTTCTGATCAAGCCACAGACCAGGTTGTCTCCGGATCCAAATGCCCAGGAGACAGCATTGGGTGGTGCCACTTCCTGGTCCAGTCACATTCAAACATGGCTTCTGGGGATATATCCCTTTGGGTTGATGGGGGCAAATTTTCATAGAAAGGGGGCACTGTCATCTAAAGGGGCCTCCTACAGGAGAACAAACACTTCATTCGTTCAACAAAGCATTTTGAGGGCCAACCAGTTACCTGGTGTTAATCTAGCCTTTGCTGGAGAGAGAGTCACATAAACACATCCTTCCCTTCCTTCAGGGAGCTTACATTCTCTTGAGAGTAGAGAGACAAGAAAAGAAAGAATAAAGCAGCTTGACACAGTGGCAAGTATCATGAGGGACGTGCAGCGGCTGTGCTGTAGAGAGTGATTGGGGAGGGGCTGTGGAGGGGGAGACCTGCAGCTGTGGAGGGAGGCCGGTCAGGACTGGCTCTCTGAGGAGCTGACATTTAATCTGAGATCTGACAGGTGAGAAGGAGCTGGAGTAATGTGGTCAGATTTACGCTTTAGACAGATGACCCTGGCGGGAGGAAGAAAAGGATTTTTCTCTCTACAACCTCAGGAAACAAAGCTCACTAATTCAACTTGCCAACAGGAAAGGATTTTAACAGGGTTGTATACCAAGGTGACCTTGTCATCTTCAATCAGCCCTGACTTATTTGCATCTTTAAGCAATAAAAATCCACTCTTACCTACGCAGTATTTTAGTTCATAACATATTTATTCTCCAAGCACTTCTTTGAGGTGGTCAGGGCAGAACTCTGCCTCCGTTTCACAGGAGAGGAGATGGGGACTAAAAGAGACTGTGTCATTTACCTCAACCAGTAGGTGAGGAACTAAGACCTTTCCCCCCGCCAGACCACTCTATCAAGTGCCTTGGGTCACATTACTCAGTAGGAAAGTGCCACTTCAGTCCAGAATCATGGTTTCTTCCTGTGATTCCCTGCAGTGGAATCAGTAAAAATGTGAGCCTGACTACTTTTCTTTTAATGTATCTCAGAGCTTAGCAATAAGACCCCAAAACCCTAACACTTTTCCTGCTAAAAAACCCTGCATGTCCAAACCTTGAAAAAAACTATTTTTTAAAAATACTTTTTTTCTCTCCAAGGCAACAGATTCTGATTCTATTGCTGCCATGTGTTATGTGCCTGCAAGCATAAGAATGGCCTACATATCATCTTGTCTCCTGCACATCCTGGTTTGTGTGCAAAATGTCACTGAGCTATACTTCAGAATCAGTCAGAGAGCTTCTTGAAAATTCAGACCCCTGGGCCTCTCCCCAGACCTGGCAGGTTGCGGTCCTTGCAGGGAAAGGGAGGCTGCCATGTGTAGGGTTTCCATGCAGAGCTAGGCGCGGCATCCAAAGGGCTCCGTCCACAAAGGCTGCAGTTTGGTATATATGTTTGAGCAATTTTCCACTAGATGGCAGTAAAGTTCCATCTAACTTCTGAAAGTTTTTTTTTATTTTGAAAGGCGTTCTAACAAAAGCTGCATTATTACCCCAATTTTCCAACCGACAGAGGCAAAATGTGCCTTGAGGAAGGGCGGGGGGGGGGGGGTGCTGTTTTCTGATTTGCACAAGGGTACCTTCTGGGCTAGTGGTTACTGCAGGCCTGTGTCTTAGGACAAAGTGCTGGTGAAAAGCCCCAAACCTATATTTCCAAGAGTGTGTCTTGAAGAACACAAGTTCCACAGGATTTTAATAGGTGTATAAACAAAGGCTCTGTGGGTCAAATATGCTTATGTCTGAGGAGTCTTACAGCAGAGACACAGACCCAGTTTGTTAAACCCAGGTTGGCCAGTGTGAAGCCATCAGAAAGGTAGCATTTCCAAAGTTACCCGACCACAACCAGTTCCTCAGGGGCCCTGGCACTGCCCAGAATTCTCTCTGGGAAACATTCTGTGAGGATTTGACCCTGGTGAACTGCTGTGAGGGAGTCACTGGGAAACTGTGTCTACAGACATTTTGCCCCCAGGAGGATGAGTTTGAGACAGTGTCCTTTGCGATCCAACTCTCTGTAGTTCCCAAGTTCAGATAGAATTTGGATAGGGCATTCAGATAGGAAAAGCTAGCACCTTATCTGAGTCTGTTGATTCCTAAGTTTTTTAGAGTGAGAAGTGGGAGTTCACACAGGGAAGGATCTACCTGGTACTCTTGGCTCCTAAGTTCTGATTGTCAGAGGTTGCAGACTGAGGGATACAGATATTCAGAAAGGAAAGGGGGCCACACTCCTCTAAAGGCCTAGTTTTTTGCATACTTAAAATAGAAGTCTGGACAGATAGAAAAAAACTGCTAATAGGATAGCTTCCAACCTTTCCACAGTCAGCATAAACAGAAGGCAGGGGTGAGTGGAATAACGAATCATGTAGAAAGTCCTGAGAGGAGCCATATCTCAGGTGCCTCCATCTGAGAAGGGGTCTGAGACACAGTGGGGGAGGAGGGAGGAGGGGAGGGAGAGGGAGAGGGATGGGGAGAGAGACATTCTTCCTGAAGCTTTTTATTTTCCAACTTGGAAGAGAAAGATCACAACTTTCTGTTCTAAGGGGTATCTGGGAGCCCGTCAGGGATGAAAGAAGCCACCTCAGGATAGGTACTCAGACTTCACAGCCAGAGGCAGAACAATTCTTACTCTGAAAAGCAGAAAACAGAGAAGTGGGGGCCGGGGTCCTTGGGCCAGTCTTGGAAGTCAAGGGGCTGGAGTATAGTTGTCAAAACCCAGCACACCGCAGGGAGGGAAATTAGAGACCCTGGTCCAAACAGAGCACTCTTTAATAGGAGGGCCTGTGAGTGCCTGTGAGCTGCAGGTCTGTCAGGCTGGCCCTGCTGCCTGCCTGCCCCTCTGTCAGGTCAGAGGGGTTTCCGCACAAAGAGTATCCATTGGTAAACCCTCTTCCTTTCGAAGCTGACTGTGAGTTAATCGTCTGGCCCTCACGCCGGTTTCTTATGAACAACAAGCACAAACCATATGTCACACATTGAACAAATAAAGAGTGAAATTTTATCCATAGGACTGTTTGGGCATAGAGGGGGCCCGAGCCTACCAAGTGTGTTGCAAATGACTGCTGGTCATTTTTGAGGTGATTTTTAAGACAGGTAGACAATTGTACAAATTTTAATAGCTGTGATTTATTTTAATGTGAATTAAAAATATATAAAGCCTATGACATTTTTTTTTTTTTTTTTGCGGTACGCGGGCCTCTCACTGTTGTGGCCTCTCCCGTTGCGGAGCACAGGCTCCGGACGCGCAGGCTCAGCGTGACTCTGGGCCACGGAGTCAACGGCACTGACCGGCAGTGTCACCTGGGCGAGTGACCTACCCCTCTAAGGTTCACTTTCCAGAAGATAAAAACCCAAATTTTACCTTCCCACTCGCAGTGGATGAGTGTGCTTGTGTTCCTGTGTGATCTTCAACACTGAATGTAGAATTTTAAAAATTTGCCAATTTGATATTATTTTACTTTTTGTTTATTTATACTAGAGCAGTTGTTTCTTTTCCCCACATGTGTTTGTCACTTTCATTTTCTTCTCTTCTGTAAATTATTTTTGTCCTTTGGCCCTTCCCTCCCCCCATTAGGATTACTAGTGTATTTCTTTTCTTTATATTTTTTTAATAGTGTATTTCTTTTTGTTTTGTAGCAACTCTTTAAAAAGTAATCTTTACTTAAAAAAGTTCTGCTTAACATTGCTTACAAACATTTACAGAGAGAGAGAGAGAGCCAGAGAAGCTGTTTTTTTCTTTCTGGTACATGGGCCTCTCACTGTTGTGGCCTCTCCCGTTGCGGAGCACAGGCTCCGGAAGCGCAGGCTCAGCGGCCATGGCCCATGGGCCCAGCTGCTCTGCGGCATGTGGGATCCTCCCAGACGGGGGCACGAACCCGTGTCCCCTGCATCGGCAGGCGGACTCTCAACCACTGCACCACCAGGGAAGCCCCAGAGAAGCTGTTTTAAAGTCCTTGTGTTCACTGGCTCTGTCATTTCTGAATCTTTTTTTTTTTAGGAGATCTTTTTAAAATTTATTTATTTGTTTTTGGCTGCGTTGGGTCTCTGTTGCTGTGCACAGGCTTTCTCTAGTTGTGGCAAGCGGGGGCTACTCTTTGTTGCAGTGCATGGGCTTCTCATTGCGGTGGCTTGCCTTTGTTGGGAGCACGGGCTCTAGGTGCACAGGCTTCAGTAGTTGTGGCACACGGGTTCAGTAGTTGTGGCTCATGGGTTTACTTGCTCTGCGGCATGTGGGATCTTTCCAGAGCAGGGATTGAACCTGTGTCCCCTGCATTGGCAGGCAGATTCTTAACCACTGAATCACCAAGGAAGTCCCTCTGAATCTGTTTTTATTAAATCATTTTTATTCTAATTATTCTAGTCATATTTTCTTTTTTCTTTGCCTGTCTAGTAGTTTTTCCTCCAACTTTTTATTATGAAAAAATTTAACATATACTCACCACTTGGATTCTACAGTTCACATTATATTATATTTGCTTTATCACATATCTATGTGTAATAATTTTTAAAATAATGCTGGACATTGGGAATTTTACGTTCCTGATTGCTGGATTTTGTTGTCTTTCTTCAGAGGATGTTTGATGTAGTCTTGGCAGTTAAGTTACTTAAGGACTACCTTGACCCTTTAGAGACTGGTGAAGCTTTGTTAGGTTGGGCTTAGAATAGCATTTCCCTGGACTAGTTTATCTCTAGTACTAGTGCATGCCCCTCTTGGCTCCTGACTGAACACCCTGCATGTTCAGCAAAACTCTCCTCTCTTCCTGGTGGAGCCAGAACATCCCCCAGCCCAGGCTGAGTTCCCTTGACACTCTATGCCCAGCCTTGTGAGGTTTCTTCCTGCACAAGTGAAATTTAGTGTTTGGCAACAGACTAGAGGGCACCCCTATGCAGAGTTTTGGAATTCTTTGTGTAGCTTTGTCTTTCTAGTTCTCTGCCCTGCAAATTCCAGAAGGCTCAGCCTTCTCAAATTTAATCTCTGAAGAAAGCAGAAGGAATTAACTGAGAATTATTATATCCTATTTCAAAACTGTTGTATGTAATTATGTACAGTAAATTACAGAAATTAGTCAGTGGAGTTCTGCTATCAGCATAAAGTTCCTCTTTACTAAGAAAATAGTGAAGACACTTGGCCTGGTATGGTTCACGTTTGTCTTAGTATGCTGTTTTGTTTAAGTTCTGCAGCTCTTCCTCTGTGTCTCTCATTCTTCTTATCTCTTATACCCTTTTTTTTTTTTTTTTTTGCGGTACGCAGGCCTCTCACTGTTGTGGCCTCTCCCGTTGCGGAGCACAGGCTCCGGACGTGCAGGCTCAGCGTCCGTGGCTCACAGGCCCAGCTGCTCTGCGGCATGTGGGATCTTCCCGGACCGGGGCACGAACCCGTGTCCCCTGCATCGGCAGGCAGACTCTTAACCACTGCGCCACCAGGGAAGCCCATCTCTTATACTCTTAATTCTGAATGTCTCCTTATGTTAGGGCTTCTCTTTCCTTCTTTTCTTTAAAATTTTTTATAATAAAAAGCTGAAAGAAAAAAAAATATAATGTATATATATGTTTTGTATATAAAAGTAGAGAGCATAGCATAACTACTCCCACAATTTCATCACCCATCTTCAACATTTATCAATAGTTGAAGGCTCTTACTCCTAATTACAGAGTACTGTCAGATTTTACATCTACAGTTCCTCTAAGGCAGTAGTTGTTAACCTTCGCTGCATATTAGAATCACTGGGGAAGCTTTAAAAAAACCTCTATTCCTAGGCCACATTCAAGACCAACTAAATCTGGACCTCTGGTGGTGGGACCCTGGAATTCTTAGTTTATAAATCCCCCCAGGGGATTCCAGTGTGCAGCCAATGTGGAGAGCCGCTACTCTATCATCTTATGATGGGTCTCCATCAGCTGCACCCCCAGGGAGGTCTTGCTGTCTTCCATTAGGGAATGGTGAGAGCTGTCAGCTGGCCCTTATCATGAGGGGTGGCAGAGTCTGGCTGTGCTTGTGGAAGGCTTAACTCAGCTCTGCTCTGTGACTGAGTACCTTCTGCTTAGGTGTCACTGGGTGCTATCCTCTATTGACATGACGGGCGGGAGAAGGGGTTGTTCAATCTAGAGTGTTTTTGATTAATGCAGTCAACAGCCTCTCCAGCAGCTTGGTGCTACTGACTTTTGGTCATTCCTTCATTTTACTTTGAGTCTTACAGTAACTGCGTGAGGTATGTATCATTTCACAGATGGGAAACAAGGATGCATGGCATTAGAGAGCTGTGCTCAAGGTTATGTGCCTTGTTAGTAGGCCCCAATCCAATGCTAGTTCCCAGGGTTTTTCCCTCTTACCCCAGTGCTCTCCTCCTCATGTGGAGTATCTCTTCTGGACAGGCTATGAGCATGCTGTGGATTCTGGGAGGGAACATGGAATATTACAGGGTAATCATAGTACTCAGTGCAGGAATTTCATTCATGTGGCCATGAGTTCTCCTAACTCAGGGCTATCTCAGTGAAATACCTCTACTGCTAGTCATACCAGGCCTGGTGGGATTTAGGGGAAAATGTCAAATAAATTTAGAGAAAGAAGATGGCCGTATCAACGTTGACAGGAGGGAGAAGCATGCTCACACACTGCTGTGGGAGAGTAAATTCAGCCACTTTGGAAGGGAATTCGATGGCATCTGTTAAAATAAATGTGTAAGCTTCATGACGCAGCAATTTCATTTGTAGATATCCACTCTAGAAAAACACTCACCGGTGCCTGGGGTAGGAAATATAAGCAAGGCTTGTTTGTAATGAAAAATTTGAAACAAGTTAAATGTTTCTTATTGTAGAATTACTAAGAACTTAATGTTAAATAAATAATGGCATAAAATTGCTGTGAAATACTATGCACAAGTTAACAATAATAAGTAGATTTATGTGCCCTCATATAGAAAGACGTCTAAGATAACAGTGTAGAGAAAAAAATGAAAGTTGTAGAAATGAAAGTACAACAAAAATCATTTACATAAAACAAAACAGGGCTTCCCTGGTGGCACAGTGGTTGAGAGTCTGCCTGCTGATGCAGGGGACACGGGTTAGTGCCCCGGTCCGGGAGGATCCCGCATACCGCAGAGCGGCTGGGCCCGTGAGCCTTGGCCGCTGAGCCTGCACATCTGGAGCCTGTACTCTGCAACAGGAGAGGCCACAGCAGTGAGAGGCCCGCGTACCGCAAAAAAAAAAAAACAAAAAACAAAGGTGAAATAAAATAACATATATATGTAAATGCATTAGAGAACTTCTGGAAGGGAGATATATGTTAAATAGGTAACAGTAGCTGTTTCTGAAATAAAGAAAGGGGACTCGTCTTGGGGGTGGGTAGTGAAACTCAATGTTTACTATGACCTTAAAAATGAATGTTTTACATATCTAAATGACCATGAGCTACAGCTTCCTTGAAAAACAAGTGAAAACTCATTAAGCCAGCCTGGTCTTTTATTCAGTGCAGCCTGTAAGGGCTATGACATTGCCTCTTGAGAAGTGAAATCCTTCGGTGAACTTGGTGGAGCCTGTCTCATCTTTCCCCTTCCCAGACCCATTCTGTGTTTAATTTGGTTCAAGGGCTATCAAGTCATACTTGGGGGAATCAGGAACAATCTTGTAATTGTCTTGATTTTACCAAAAAGTCAAGTGTGATTCAGGAGGCAGATGGCACTTGACTTTTCCAGAGTGCTATTCACAGGGGTTCTTGGTTTGCTCCCCGTGCTCTCAGAAGGATGGGTGGGGAGCCACAACACGTTACGTACCTGTAGGCCAAGTTGTGCAATGAAGGAGTTGAGGTTCTCTTTGCAGTCTTGTGAAAACCAACGTTGGGCTTATGACAGGGCCATCGGGAGAGCATCTTGCTAATTCTCATCATGCCATCCAGGCTACCACCCCTGTTCTCCCCTCCACCTAAAACACTCTCCCAGCTTCTTTCTCCTTAGTCACACAACTTCCAAGTCTTTGCTTAGTGTATTTACTCATTGTTTTGAAAAGTATTTAAGCTTCTTGAGAGCAGAGAATCTTGTCTGTTTGGGTAACTGAAGTGTTTTAAACACTTGTCATAGTACCTAGCACACTGAATAGTAAATGTAAGCAAACATTTATTTCATGAATGAATGAAATATTTATCAGATTCCCACTGTACATTTGGGCTGTGCAATGGGGACACAGTGGTAATCACTCCCTGCCCTGGGGGCTCAGTATTATGTAAGAGCAATGCTGGTGCACAACCTGCTTCTTCAAAGAGAGGAAAGGACTCATAGTGCAAACTGAAGGATGAGTAGAGTTTGCCATAAGACATGCTGGGAAGGGAATGCCAGCAGGAGGAAAAGCAAGAGTAAGGGCCTTCAGGAAAGTAGAAGAAATCATAGAAATATAAGTACCCAGGGATGGGAGGAGGGTGACAGGTAGCAGGAGGTGAAGGTGGAGACATGGTCAGGGATGGGTCATGCAGCCCTTGGAAGTCTTGAATTTTGAGTTTCCATAATGTATAATAAAAGGCCTAGTACAGGCCTGCCATATAGTAGACCCAAAATGAGATTTATTGTTGCATATAATTTTACTGCTTTTAGAAACATTCCACTCTCACTTAATTTATTTCCACCCACAGTGACATCACCAGTTTTCAGCATCATTGTGGTCTCAATCACATCATGTTCTTTTTTTGTCTGCCCAGCAGATTTTTCTTTGGAAATCCTCACACCTTGCCACTCCATGTGATTTTGGTGGGCCTGTCAATCATATAGCTCGCTTTGCTCTTTTGGGGGTGGTTACAGCGTTCAAGACTGACCAAGAGTCCAGTTCAGTGTTTGTATTTGGGAGAAAGGGCAGGTGGCCCAGAGAGAGCAGTTCAGAACTTGTATGGGGAATTGACATAGCTGTGAGGGAGGAAAGGGTCTTTCTCTTCTCTATCATTACAATATCACAGAAGAGCAGATCCCAGCCAGGATATGCCAGTTTTTCTCTTTGTTTGTCCTTCTGCTGCTTCTCTGCTTCCTTCTGTGAGAGCTTCATGTTTGGGAAGGTTCTGTCTGTGGGGCAGCGGTGTCTTGGTGACTTGTTTGCATCTCTGGATCCAGTCATGCCTGAAGCATGAAGTGGAACCACTGTATGTGTAGGAATACAATTCATTGCTCTAATTTATTTTGTATATGTTGGTCCTTTCTCTCTAGATAGATGACACCTACTAGGCAAATTCCAAGCCCAACACCTTTTTTTGTTAATCACAGTGCCCAGGACACTGCTAAGTATACAGCAGGTGCTCAGTAAGTGCTGATTAACACAGAGCCTAGGTCACTGAGTTTGGAAACAATATGATGGATTATTTCACTCCTGAATTAATCAGTGGGTCTGAGCAATTTAAAATGCAGGCTCATGTTTTAACTTCAGAGAAACTCCATGAACTGAAAAACTGCTCATTGGATTGAATGATTTGTTTGAAATACCATTTTTGCTACTTGCCAGGTAATAAGGTAAAAGTGAAGAAAACACAAGGATGTAATGAAGTTTTTCAGGAGAGCAGAGTGTGGGACCCCCATTTGGCATCGTGCTATGTGTAGGGTATTTCATATTTTCAATTCTTCCTGTCCTGGGGACACATTTGTTTTTCAGTCTCTCTAATATATTGGAGAGAATGAGACTTGGGGGCAGGAGAAATTGATCACAGTGTTACGGTTCAGGAACATGCTAGTGGCCTCCTGAGCTGTGCTGAGGGATTCACTCCCCTTGCTCTGGCCTGGTTGTAGTCCTGTCAATGTCACTGGCTTTTGGCCCTCAGCCTTTTCTTTATTAGAAAATCCTGGGGAAGAGGGTCCTCCTTGCTACTGATGTTGATGATTTTTTTAAAAAATTTATTTATTTATGGCTGTGTTGGGTCTTCATTTCTGTGCGAGGGCTTTCTCTAGTTGTGGCAAGCGGGGGCCACTCTTCATCGCCGTGTGCGGGCCTCTCACTATCGCGGCTTCTCTTGTTGCGGAGCACAGGCTCCAGACGCGCAGGCTCAGTAATTGTGGCTCACAGGCCCAGTTGCTCCACAGCATGTGGGATCTTCCCAGACCAGGGCTCGAACCCGTGTCCCCTGCACTGGCAGGCAGATTCTCAACCACTGCGCCACCAGGGAAGCCCGATGTTGATGATTTTTGTTTGTTTGTTGCATTGTATACATGAATCAAATTATTAGAATAAATCTAAGCAGATGGTTTTCATATATGCTGGAAAGACATTGAATGTCATCATGTAGGAAGTGAAAGGGCAGTGGATTTTAAATCTCACCACCCTCACCAAGCTATCTTCTTATAGGTGAAAACTAGGCCATCATTTCAAGTTGCCCGGAAGGGGTATAGAGCAGAAAGCCTGCACAGGCTGCCCAGGCAAACCTGCCAAACTACACAGTGAATAGTGGGGCAGACGGAGTGGTGGGAAACCCTGTTTGCAGGGTCTGTTCAGCCCTTGGCAGCTCCCTTCACGGAGACCCCACCACAGGGGAGGGGCTCACTGGCCTTGTTGCTGCTGTTGCCACTTCACAACTTCTTCTCCTCCTCTTCCTCCCCCTTTTCTTCCCCCATCCCCTCCTGTGCTTTCTTTAGACAGGTACAGAGTTGAGTTAATCATACTCCTCAGTCCTTAGCACACTCTTACTGTTGGTTTGAGCAAGGCCCCTCTCTCGTCTTGTACATTTGTTTTCCCTGATTCTCATCCCACTTCTCTACCCTTGTCTCTCCCACTGCCCTAGGTACTCATCTTGTGCTTTGTATATGTTCTGGAGAATGTATATTTCCTTGTGAAATAGGTAGAGTTCTGGGGTGTGTTTTAACTTCATGACTGAGCTTGTGTTCTAGAGCCTCTGTACTCAAAGTGTGGTCCTCGGCCCAACAGTATCACCTGGATATTGATAGGAACACAGAATCTCAGGCCCTGCCCCACGCTTGCTGAATCAGATTCTGTGTTTTAACGAGATACTAGTGATTCGCCTGTACATTCAAGTTGGAGAAGCTCTGATCTAGCTCTGATTCTGTTTTTTCCTTTTTCTACTCAATAATATAAGCTCTATCTGTGTTGCTCTGTGTCCATCCAGTTTGTTGCTTCTAATTGCTTCATTTTTGTGATATTCATTCACATTGTTTTCTTCTCCATTCCCCCAGTGAGGGACATCTTCTTTGGTTGCCATGGTTATATTAAGTGACCCTAGAGATAGGGCCTTGCAGGCTGGAATTGCCTCTCACCAGAGGAAATAGAAAGTTGGGAGCTGTGGAAGGGGCATAAACTGGAAGGACAGAGCAAGGGAGGAGTGAAAAGAGAGGCGCAGAGGTGAGAGAAAGAAGTTTCCGGTTCCTTCCTGAGCCCTGGCTGCCAGGGGGGTCCTTGATGTACTTTCATTCCCTTAAAATGCACTCTTCCTTTTTGTTTATTTGAAAATGTTGCCTTTTTAAATTGTGATAAAATATACACAGCATAAAACTTACGACTTTAACCATTTTAAGTGTATAATGCAGATTTCCCTGGTGGCGCAGTGGTTGAAAATATGCCTGCCAATGCAGGGGACACGGGTTTGAGCCCTGGTCTGGGAGGATCCCACATGCCGTGGAGCAACTAGGCCCGTGAGCCACAACTACTGAGCCTGCGTGTCTGGAGCTTGTGCTCCGCAACAAGAGAGGCCGTGACAGTGAGAGGCCTGCGCACCGCAATGAAGAGTGGCCCCTGCTTGCCGCAACTAGGGAAAGCCCTCACACAGAAACGAAGACCCAACATAGCCAAAAATAATTAATTAATTAAAAAAAAAAAAAGAATCCGCGTGCCAATGCAAGGGACACGGGTTTGAGCCCTGCTCCAGGAAGATCCCACATGCTGTGGAGTAACTAAGCCCATGAGCCACAACTACTGAGCCTGCGCTCTAGAGCCCACGAGCCACAACTACAGAGCCCACGCACGGCAACTACGGAAGCCCGTGTGCCTAGAGCCCGTGCTCCGCAATAAGAGAAGCTGCTGCAGGGCTTCCCTGGTGGCGCAGTGGTTGAGAGTCTGCCTGCCGGTGCAGGGGACAAGGGTTCGTGCCCCAGTCCAGGAGGATCCCACATGCCGTGGAGCAGCTGGGCCCGTGAACCATGGCCACTGAGCCTGTGCGTCTGGAGCCTGTGCTCCGCAACGGGAGAGGCCACAATAGTGAGAGGCCCGCGTACCGCAAAAAAAAAAAAGAGAAGCCACTGCAATGAGAAGCCCATGCACTGCAACTGAGAGTAGCACCTGCTCACCGCAACTAGAGAAAGCCTGCACGCAGCAACGAAGACCCAACACAGCCAAAAAAAAAAAAAAGAAATTTAAGTGTATAATGCAGTGACTTTATGTTCACTCGGCTGGATAACCATCACCACCACCATCTCCAGAACTTTTTCATCATCCCAAAGTGAAATTTTGTACCTCTTCCCCTTTTCTGAGGTCAGCTTGAATTGGTTTTTATTCCATGTAAACCACAGATCATAAATAAAACACTAGGTATAGTCCTTGGTCTGTCACCAACTCATAATGTGCTCTGAGACAATTCTGTGGGATAGAAATTACTAATCTGTGGAACTAAGAAATGTATGATTGGATCAGGAATTTTAGCACTCATGGGCTTCAGGTGGCACAGGAAGTTTTTGAAATCAGATGGAGCATTTGGTTTATTAGGACATATACTGTGGGAGGGGACCAATAACTTTCATCAGCCTTTCAAAGGGTTTCAAGAGCAAAGAACAGTTACTAATTGGTGGGTTCGATGATCTCTTCCTTTTCTTTTCTTTTCTTTTTTTTTTTTTGGTGTACGCAGGCCTCTCACTGTTGTGGCCTCTCCCGTTGTGGAGCACAGGCTCCGGACGCACAGGCTCAGCGGCCATGGCTTATGGGCCTAGCCACTCCGCGGCATGTGGGATCTTCCCGGACCGGGGCACGAACCCGTGTCCGCTGCATCGGCAGGTGGACTCTCAACCACTGCGCCACCAGGGAAGCCCTGATCTCTTCCTTTTTGTGAAATTATCCCTGGGGATACACTGCTACTTAAAACACAGTCCCTCCTTCAGTGAGTGCAGTTTTCAGAGGAGAAGACTGTGGGTGGTGGGCTGGGAACTGGGAAGTGAAGGCCACTGGGGAAGTCAGTCTGGCCAGAGGGGGCCACCTTTGGGCTCTGTCAGAAGACCAGTCCTGTTTTCAGCAAAGGCCCTGAGAAATTGAAACAGAGGGCTGAGTCGTGTCCAGGGGACTTTCTCCCAGGTGAGCAGTGGGGTTCATCTCCAGCCGGTTCTCTTGCATCTGGGACCTCTCTGAAGCTCTGGGAATTAAATGAGGAAATCCACGTACAACACTTAACAGCATCTTGTGTATGGAATGTACTTAATAAACGTGAGCTATCATCATCAGGAGGCAGTGCCAAGGTCGGGAAAGTGAAGCTTTCCGTGTTTGGCATACTCTTGAAGATCAGATGTCATGAGTTGGTGGACGACCAGATGAATGTCCGTGGCCAGCTGATGTGTTTTGTTTGGCCCAAAAGATTAAAAAAAAAAAGTACATTTGTTGTCAACAAAGAAAAATGGGGAGATTTTGCAGATAAGTCCTGACTTTCAAAAAACTTTCAAAGCTTTTCGAAAAAAATCAGCAGATCCGACAACACTTGTCTGGAGCTGAGCACTTGTGACCTCCGGGTGTGTCCTCTCCTCTTGCCATGGCCTGAGCGCTTTTCATGGCCTCTGCTGGGCTTGTTCTGCCATTAATGTCACTGGTCTGGCTCTGTGGGCTTTGCGGTTTAGGAGTTTTGTTTTAAAGTGTTGTCTCCAGTTTGGGTCTAAGATATGAAGGCATTGGAAGGAGCCTTGAGCAAGCAATGGCTGGAAGGATAGAGACTTTTAAATTTAATTGAATATTTTGAAAGAAACTTTGTTGTTTTCTTAGATATAAGAAAATTCAGTAACCAGGCCTTGGCCACTTGTCTTTCTTCCTGGGCAGAGCAGCCCCAGCTATAGCTTAGCTGCCATGTGTCACAAAGCCCTGGCTGCTGCATCTGCTGCCCCCACCTGCTCTGCGGGCCAAGGGCCTCCGTGCGTGGTGCCGTGTGGTAGGAGAAATGGCTGCACCTGTGCACCAGCTGTGCCAAGCCCACGGAGGCCCGCCTTTCCGGTGGCTGCAGGAGAAGCTGGGTAATGAGACCTGCCACTGTGGGGAGTCAGAGCTGACTGACCAGTAGAGGCAGAGAGAATCAGCAGACAGCGAGGTGCTGTGCTGAGATGCAGCTTCACGTGGCCTCAGGAGACCCTGAGTGACTGAGCAATCAGCGGCATTTTGCTGTGGGGTTGTGACAGCTTGGAATCACACCACCTAGTATTTGTTTTTCCTTTTTCCCTGCCTCGCCCTGACTTCCTCATTCTTGCTTTTTGGGACTCCACCTCCAGTAAAGCTTTAGGATGTAAGCTTTTCTGCTTTCTAGGGAAACTGGAATAGTGTATGCTCATCTTAGGCAACATGTAAAATTCTGAAAAACATAAATACTAAAATAACCCACCCCTAATTCTTCTGCCCAACGATAACCATGGTGAATATGTTTTTGAGGCAGCTTCTTTTCCTCCTCCCTGCTCCTTTCCTCCCCTCTCTTCTCTCACTGTCTCTGTCATTTAAGCAGGTGAGAAAAGAGAACTAAGGTGGGAAGAAATGACTTGAAAAGGTGTGGCTGAGAGAGGATTAAGATATTAAGGTACTTGTTGTAAGGAAGGAGCTTTTATAATGAATAAAAGGACAATAAGTTAAATAGCAAAATCAGAGAGATTAGAGGCATAAAACAACTCCAAGATTGCCAGAAGAGTTCTGCACTGGAGTGAACCCCCAGGAAGGAAGCCTGTGCAATCTCCACTGATGGAAGAAAGTGTGGTCTGCGGGGACAGAAGACAAAGCCCCTGGCATGAAGTTGCTCAAGGCAGCACTTTTCTGGCAGAAGAGAAACTAGCTAGAGAAAAACTGGCTAAGAAGACAAGCACTTGATGGAAAAATAGAAAGAGAAATTAGAGAAGGGGAAATAATGTAAATTGAGTTTATTGTGTTTACCAAAAAACTCATATATGACTAATTGTACTTTGAATTTTCATAAGACGTTGTTTGGCAGCGGAGAAAAGGAATTGAAAATAAATATGTATAATATGTAAATACATTTATAATAAGACACCTGTGAGTGTCAAATGATGCCATAGGTCTGAGAGCGTAAAGTGCTCTATAAGGTGTAAGTAATAGTAGTTACACAACCCAACTAGGCTAATAGTTCCTCATTGGTATTGCCTGCTAGTTCTTTCTGGAAGGGACTCAGGATGGATGGCAATAAAAGTTTTGGGGAAGGTATTTTTGATTGACCCCAAAATGATTTCGCTGCAAAATTCAAGTGTGGTGAGCAACAATGTAGAATTTATTCTCCTCAGGAGAACTCTATAGATTTTCATATCCCATTTACATCAATAACAAGATAATTTGTCTTGATTACAGAGTGTACTGAAGGAAGTAATTGTCATGTGCTGCTTATTATAGTGCCTCCAAATAAATTAAAAACTCCAAAGATATAGAGGCATGCTTAATAAACCAGCCATAGGGCTTAAAAACCAGCCATAGGGCATGCTTAATAGCATCTGTTTCGATAATCAATAGTAAATGATCCATGAGTTAGAAATGCTCTCTTAGAGTGATCATGATGGTTTTTATTCCTTTCCTTTCCAACTCATTAACAATCAGCTTTTAAAAACACGTCTGAACCTGGGCAGCACTTTGCCTAGAAGGGGCTGCATCTGTGAGTCTGAGCCCTGGGTGCTGACCGCTGGGCCTGGGGTGGGGCCCTCTTGCTGTCTCAGAGGCTCACAGCGGTGGCCCCTGAACCAGAGCCAGTCCTCAAGTGCAAATACACACTTTGCACACCGCTTTATAAAAAATCTGAATTCATGGCCAGTATTTAAAACTCAGGAGATTTCACATGAGAAAACAGACTTCTGGTTTCTCTTTAAAAATCAGAAAAACTGGACATACTAGGTCTGATTCTTCTATGACAGAGCCTGCTGAGGCTGAGGGTGACTGTCTCTCTTCTAGATGGTGATGAATTCTGCAGTGAACCTGCTCCCTGTCCCACCTGCTACTCATTTTTTCCCATCTTCCTGGCCTTTGTAGGCATTTGAACTTGGGACTACTACTCCATCTCCCATCAACTTTTACCCTTTACATCCCCACTGTTATGGGATGCATTGTATCAACTCCAAAATTCACAGGTTGAAGTTCTAATGAGAATGTGACTGTATTGGGAGATAAAGCCTTTAAAGAGATAATTAAGGTAAAATGAGATCATATGGATGGACCCTAATCCAAAATGACTGGTGTCCTTATAAGATGAGACCAGGACACAGAGGGAAGACCATGTGAAGACAGAGGGAGAAGACAGCCACTGCAAGCCCAGGAGAGAGGCCTTGGAAGAAACTAACACTGCTGACTCCATGATCTCACACTTCTAGTCTCCAGAACTTGGAGAGAATAAATTTCTGTTTTTTAAGCCACCCAGTCTGTGTTTCTATGTTATGGCAGCTCTAGCAAATTATTACACCCTCTCATCACTGCGCTCAGCAAAATGAAGACTCCTCCTCGTGGCTTGTTCTGCTAAGAAGCAGGGAGTTGTGAGTAACAAGCCGTCATCATTGTTGTCCTCGTTATCCCCATCCTACTGTCACTTCCTAACCTGTGTTTAGCCTTTTGGTCTTTCCCAAGCTCTTTGACATACTTTTTCGCAGAATACCCACTAAACAGGCCTGTGAGACTATTGGTATGTTCATGCCCATTTCTTCAGCTGGGAAAACTGAGACCCAGGGAATTTGCAGGACCCAAGCAGGATACTTGCCTCTCACAGAACAGCAGCTTCCTGAAACACTGCCTTCTCCCTGGTTCTCTCATGGTTGAGAGGAGAGGCAGTTTCAGACAGCCTTAAAGGACTTCCCTGTGGTGTGGGGCCCAAAGAACTGGGGACATGGTCAGGAAATCTTGCCCTCTGACACTGATACCTCTAAGAGACTGTGAGTAATGGCTGAGTGCAGCCCTCTGAGGGGTAGTGAGACTCAAGTCTGCAGCTAGAGGACCATACTTGGGACTCTTTTTCTGGAATGTGCCTGGGGGACGAAGCTCTGAGTGTTGTTTGTAGATGTTAGACAGCCCCTGGTGGAAAGAAGCGACTGTAGTCCTGACCCTCAAATCCTCACCCAGGCTTGACCAAGGCAGAAGGCAACCCTGCCCGCAGATCCCTGTGCCAGATGGACAGCTGGTCAGAGCAGCCCGCTGTATGCCTTTCCCTTCTGCCTTCCTGGGTCCTGCAGGCTCTGGCCTCTCTTGGGGGACTCTGTGTCATTAGTTCGTGGGCAGTGGAAGGAGGTGGTGCAGAGAGCAGGGGAATGTTCTAGTCACTTGACATCATTTACATGTTCTACGGTTCTTGGTCGCCTCTTGTGCCTGCCTCACCTCCTCTCAGCCTCACCTTGCTCCAGCCACGGCTCAGGCAGACATTCTACGGGCGTCCACCTACTTCACATGGGCAGTACCTCACTTCAAACGTGTGCTCTTCTTCGAGGCTTTGAGAGATGAGGGTTCTGTTGTAAGGGATGCCAGGAGAGTTTTGCAGCTGCCCAGTGGTTCCTCCTCAGCATCCCTCACCCCCCCGCTACTCCTCAGTTCCTGTTTTCAGGGCCCCTTCTTTTTGGCTCCCCTCCAAATCTCTACCTCATTTTATTTAGCAGAGATCTTTGCCCTCCACTCCTCTTTCTGGCCAAAGACTCATTTATATGATCATTTCATTATAAATCATTATACTATTTATATCACATATAAGATCTCCTGAAGATGGGTCTTTCCTTCTCAGCCTACATTTTTGTAGCCAAGAATGAAGAGATAATTTATTTCAATTTCTTCATTTTGTTCCTCCTCTCCTGACTTGGGGAGAGGAAGAAAGCTGTTAGAGATTTGCTCTTATATGTGATATGAATTATGCCACTTTCCCCCTCAGTCTCAAACCTTAGATATTTTTAAACAACAGGTTGTATTTGTGTTAAAAGTCACTCAATTTCACTTAAGTTCAACTAAAATTCACCAAGTGCCTACTCCTTACCAGGTTTTGTGCTCAAGCAAGTCGCAGTAAAGTAAACTGGAAACTACCAAAGAGTGCTGTATCACTAACGACACGAGGGCTTCCCTGGTGGCGCAGTGGTTGAGAGTCCACCTGCCGATGCAGGGCACACGGGTTCGTGCCCCAGTCCAGGAAGATCCCACATGCCGCGGAGCGGCTGGGCCCGTGAGCCATGGCCGCTGGGCCTGCGCGTCCGGAGCCTGTGCTCCGCAGCAGGAGGGGCCACAGCAGTGAGAGGCCCGCGTACGGCAAAAAAAACAAAAACGAAAACTAACGACACGGGTGTGTGACACGTGCTTAGGAAGCTCAGGGGACGGAGGAGGGGTGGGGCTGAGGAGGTAACAGCTTCATCCTGGGAAGTTTCTTCCCTGCCTTGGCTCTCCCCATCCCCAGCAGAATCAACAGGAATTAATATCTCTTCACCTCTGCACCCCCCACCCCCCATCACTGTCTTTTCTGGAAGAAGAGAGGCTGTGAGGTCTTTGCCATGCTCAGCAGGCTGGTGTTGGGCTCCATTATTCCTGCTCCCTCTTTCCCCTAATGTTGGGGTTCCATTCCCCAGGGCTGGTGGTGAAGGTGAGTGGAGCAGAGAAATGCTCATTTTTATTGTTTGGGGAGAGATGTGTCCCATCCCTGGGAGGTCAACTGTTTTTGGATCCATTTGGCTGTTTTGCTGCTTGGGAAACAGCTCCACTGGGGGCAAGGAAGGGGGTCTGAATGAGGAAGGCTGCTGGTGGGAGGCACAGGGAAGGCACTTTGAGCTCTGCCTCTGAGGCCTTGGCCATGCTGTGGGACCCTCTCATTGGCTTCTGGCTTCAGTCCGTTGTGGCCATTGGGGTAAAAGCACAAGGCTGGGGGTAGAGGTGTGCTAGCGCATGTTGAGACTCTGGATGTGACTTCTCCACTCCCTGAACCTCCTTAAGACAGAGCAGAGAGAAGGCTTAACTAGCAAGTTTGTGTACTCCCATCTAGTTCCTAACATTTTGGGCTCTGGGACAGGTTTGAAGTAAAAGGTGATGGAATAAATGCAGAGGCATAATGCAGAAGTGAACTGAGATGGGAGGCAGATGGAGGGGGGAAGAAGACAGGGACAAAAGTGAAGGTAGAGAAGAAAAATGAAAGGGGAGAGACAGTGGGAATCAGAGAGATGCAGAGAGGGAGAGAGAGAGAGAGAAAGAAGAAATGAACAATAGAGAGAGGGAGAATATTAATGAATGACAGGGAGACAGAACTATCTTCCATTTATTTGGATCCTGTGCTGAATGCTGGTCTCCACGGTGATGGGATGTAGTGAGAGGAGGGAGGGGGATGGCTGCCCTTGTTCTTGGAGAGAAGCAGCTCAGGCTGCAGCAGTTGGGACAGGGCCTGACTTGGTGGCCTTCTCTCAACTGGACCCCCTTTGGTTGGTTGCACGAATGGGACCAGCTTTGAGGAAACTGCCTCTGGCCACGCTGGGAGACATAACTGATGACCCTCCTAGGTTGGTCAAGGGTTGCCTCTTCTGTCTTCCCAGAGCTCCTGAGGCTGCGTCTCTCATTCTGGCCCCAAACTGCCTTCCCCTCTGGATTGCAAAATCCTTGAGGTATCCCTAACTTTGCTGTGCCATGGACCCCTTTGAGTGAAGCCAATGGACCCATTTTCTGAATGATGTTTTTAAATGCATGAGGTAATATATACAGTGTTTACAAAGGAAATCAATTATTTTAAAATACTATTATCCATATATTAAAATATAATAGCAGATATGCTTCTCTATTAATATGTTACAGAATATGATATGTCAGACCCTAGTAGTGGGTGTGATATGTATCGTAATTTTGAAACAGTGATGAGTGTAAATGATACAGTTTGATATCTACAATAACTGGGATGTGATATGGAAACAATTGTGCATATTGATGACAAAGTCACAGGTACGACTATTATAGAAATGCTAAATTTTAGTTAGAGGTTAGTGAACACAAAAGAGTAATTTTTCCATCTATGTTCACAAACTTACTGAATTCTATCCATGGAACCCTTGGTGGGGGTCTTTGGTCCACAAATTAAGCTCCCCTGTGGACCTTCCTGCTTTCCCACCTGATCACTTGCCACTCTCTCCCTTGCTTACTCTGCCCCTGCCCTCTGGCCTTCTGGCAGTTCCTCTTTGAATGTGTTAAATTATTCCCAAGTCAGGGACTTCACACCTGTTGTTTCTGCTGCCTAGAATGTCCTTTTGGCCTTCATCTGGTCCCTCACTCCTCACATCTCTCAGTTCCTCAGAGCAGCCATCCCTAATGTCCTAGATTTGATCTTTCCTGTTTTCCTTGATGTAGAATTTAGTGCCTTGTTTTTATATTATTTATCACAATTTGCCATTGATCATCAAAAGAGTAAACATTCAAGGGACTTCCCTGGCAGTCCAGTGGTTAATTTGGAGATTGGGATTGACATATATACACTACTGATACTATGTATAAAATCGATAGCTAATGAGAACCTTCTGTATAGCACAGGGAACTCTACTCAACGCTCTGTGGTGACCTAACTGGGAAGGAAATCCAAAAAAGAGGGGATATTATGCGTGTGTGTAGCTGATTCACTTTGCTGTACAGTAGAAACTAGCACAACATTGTAAAGCAACTATACTCTAATAAAAATTAAAAGAAAATAAATTAAAACAAAAAAGACTTGGCTCTCCCTGTGCAGGGGGCATGAGTTCGATCCCTGGTTGGGGAACTAAGATCCCGCCTGCTGCGGCCAAAAAAAAAAAAAAAAGGAAACATTCAAATAAATGTTTGTATGGAGCAGACTCTAAGCTCCATGGGAACCGTGACTACGTCTAATTTTGCTCTTTGCTATATACCCAGAGCTGGCAGTATCTGGTACGTAGTAAGAGACCAGTACATGATTGTAGAATGGGTGAATGACTAAGTGAGTGAATGAAGAGTTGGGATGCTGTCTAATTTGTCTTTGTACCTTCAGGGTTTAGCCCCATGCCTAGCACATGGTAGGTGCTCACTTAATGAAAACTGAATGGATTAGAGGCTGGCTGGCTGAATGGAAGTTTGGGGGTTTGGGAGTGAGGCCTCACAGATGCGTCAGGGCCAAGCCTGGCCCCCAAACATGAAGACATTGCCTCTCAGGCTCCAGCTGTTTAATTCACTTGACATTCCTTTATTTTTGATTTCGTCTCCCTCTTTCTGGTTTGAAAGTGGCTGATTTGGGGGAAGAGTTTTGAGCGTTATGCTCCTCACTGTGGAAACCATCTTCTGGGCTCTCTCACCATCAGAGCCACTTTTCCATGGGTCTGGTGTCTTCAGGAACTAGGGCTGGACCGTGATGCGAGTCTGGGTCTACTGGAGAAGCAAGATCTGTCTCCACTCTGGGGATCTCAGTGCAAGACTCAGCCTCCTCTTGGCAACTTGCTCATAGTTTATTTCTGAGTTCTTTTGACTTATAAGTAACTGTACCTTCGACACTTCTTTGCTGCTGCTCAGTGAGTGAGCCATATAGCTGTCTCTGGACAATGAGACAGGGAGGTTGGGTGGAGCTGGTGTCAGGGGGTCAGAGAGAACCCAGAAGAGAGCCAAAGGAGAGAAGTTGGTATGGGGGCCCAGTCTTCTACCTCCATCACTTTGTCTTCCTGACCAGGGTGGGAGTTTGTCCTTCTTTTAAGCAGCATTCACATGATTGAGTCCTGACCTTTCCCTGCAATGAAAAAAAACCATACCAGTGAAATTAAGGCAGAAATCTAATATTCATGAAGTACTGATTACCCAGAAATAGGATAGTGTCTTAAAGTATAATGGTGTCAGAATTGCAAAGGGTTTTGATAAATATGTATGTTTATGGGCCCAAACAGAACTGAAATAAAGTCTAGTTGCTGAATAACTCCACACGAAGATGTGAAATAGAGCCTGCTACAGCCCATTCATCATCAGGCATGGGGTTTGGGTGAGTTGTGATTATCTAACATAATTACACGTGGGTATGCAACATTCATGAAACCTAGCACCCATCCTGCCAACTGGGGACAGGGAAGGGCTTTACTCTGAAGCATAGCAAATTCCCAGATTATTACTTAGCTTTTTGTAGTTCAAGTTTGAGCCACTTTTCATAGGTACTAATTAGGGTATGCTGGGTTCCTGCTGAGGGCTGATTAGGTACCTACTGGAATTAAAAGTTTTTCTCCCAAACAACAAATGAACTAGATATTGTTAAATAAAACATTATGAGCCAGAAATCCATTATCATTTATACTTAGCTTGCATTTAGTTTTTCTGTCATATTCAAGGTCCTTTGGAGGAAACACCAAGAAAATATATTTGAACAAAGCCCCTGCTCCAAATATTTTCCCCTTGTGAAACAAAGTGCATTCTACCAAAGTCTTTTCCATTAATTAAACATACATCTTGTATGACTGAAAGAGAATTTAATCCACAAACTCTACATTAATTTCCTCTTCAGACATCTGTGTGTAATATTTCTTAAAGTAGCAATCTCATCTGCTCTCAAGCGCTTTCCTGGTGGAGGGCAAAGAGATTCGCAGCTCTCATTCTGAGACCAGCAAACAAATCTGAGAGGTGGAGCTGCTGAGATTCTCTTATTTTTGCTGCAAAGGAACGTGCTGAGTCTGCAGAGAATGGGGGAGAGGAGGACTCCAAGCACTAAACAGACACTCCAGCCTTCTACCTGCGCATAGCCTCCTTATTGGGCTTTCTCTCTCCAGTATTCTTCTCCTCTCAGTTCATCCAACACAGACTTACTAGATGGATATATATATATGTATATTTTTTAAGTGCAGCTTTTGTCATGTCCTGTCCAGGAGTAAAGTCCTACACTCCAAGATCCTCATCCTCTTCTTTATGGTGCTCTGACCAAGCTTCTGCTTCCTGTGTAGAAACAGGCATGGAAACTTCACCCTCCAGAAGTGGAGGGCCATCACCAATGTCAGAACATGGGTGGGAAACCTTAAGGGCTGTTGGAGTGGCACAGTCAACCAGGATTGCTCCCCTCCATCTTGACATGAATGGGGTGGATAGATATTCTCTGTTTATCCCACCTGATCCCCTTTCTGCCCTTCAATCTGCTGGGGTCCCAGGAAGCTGACCTATAAGGATTTCATCAAAGGGCTCTCCTGCCCTCTGGCTTTTGGTGGTTTTGGCCAATGGGAAGCAGCAGTAGGAGATTGGAGGGAGGACGAAGGGGTTGGAGAATTGACTGCTGGGGTTTCCGCCCAGCCTGGCCACAGCTGGCAGTGTTGTGGCCGTGGGGCCGCTCCCACACTCTCTCTACGTTCCAGGGAACAGCCCTCTCCTTGCCCTTGTCTTAACCCTGCACACAGCCTGCAAATAACCGCTTTGTTAAATTCTCCTCCGGAACTCCATTTGAGTGCTGTTTCTGGCAGTATCAGTACAGATGGATACAATTAGGTCTCCGTATTAGCTCCGGCGGGGTGGGGGGCGTGGGAGTGAGGAGAAGCCGCAGGCCTAGGTAACACAGCCAGGAAGCTGTGAAGCTGGGACTAGAGCCTCAGCCTCCTGATTCCTAGTTTCATAAACCTTTCCTTGACCCTCTGATTCAGAGTGGGGCTAATTTACCTAGCAGTCAACTCTAGTGGCTTCTTGTAGTCTAGATTGGTGTTTTTCAGACTGTGGAGTCGTGAAATTGATTTAGAGGGTCATGACCCGGCATTAAAAGAAAACGGGATAGAAACTATTAGAGTGCATCCCATATAGTAAAGGTAAGTATTGTTTTATTAAACTTTGGCTCCAGCTGTGTGTGAGTGAGTAAATGTGTGTGTGTGGCATAGGTACAGAGTTGTAATGTAAAAGGTATTTCTTACTGTGGGCCACAGCCCAAGAGTTAGAAAACCCTTGTCCTACAGAGAGCAAAGCCCTCTCAAGACCTAACTTGGTGATACAGCTCCAGCCTCAGCAGGCACAGACCCGCTCTTGTAACTCTACGTTCACTGCGACCCTCTGATGGTAAGTGCATCCTGCAGGTCCCCAGAATGCCTGGGACAGAGAACCCTCTTAGTGCAAAATGCATACCACGGGCCTGCTGTTCTGAGGGCTGCACTTTGGGAAGTATTGCTTTTGGTGGATTGGAGGGGAAAGCCAGGGCTTGCCCTTCAGGTGACCCTGTGCTGATGGAGGCAACTCAGGGAGGCTGGGGAAGAGGGTGGGAGCAGGAGGGGGAGTGTTGGCCCGTGGCCCCCTATTTATGCAGTTACTTCAGGAGGCACTGGGGCTGCCTTACAGAATCTTGGAATCCCACACACTGATCTAAGCTTTTCTTTATTCTGTGTCCCCAGGACCAGCACAGTGGTTTGACACTCAATAAATAAATATCTGTTGAGTGAACAAATGAATCTAGAACATTGTTGCGACCCTCCACGGAGGTGGTATGTTGTGATGGAAAGAGTGTGGGCTGTAGAGTCATATCCACTTACAGTTTGCTGCTTTGGAATATTTATTTAACCTCTATGAGCTATAGTTGCTTCATAGGCAAAATGCAGGCAATAATATTTTCCTCAGCACTGTTGTGGAACTTTGTATAAAGGCCAAGAGTGCCTGACTTATAATTGATGCCTTGGTAATATTATTTCTTTCTCTCCCTTAAAGTCTTTCTCTTGCTTCAATCTCTTCTATAGTTTTACCACCTTTTTATTGTCTATTATCTGCTTGCATGCTTCTGTGGACAAGATCACTACTTTATGTTATCAATTCTTTCTAGTTTGGGGGATAAAACTCTCTCCTTGTGGTCCACATTCATTGTTCCTGGTTTTATTTATCCAAGCCTCTTACTGCTAGTTAAGGAGACTAACTATTAGGAAAGGGAGTTCTCCTGGGGAGCAGAGAGAGTTTCTTTTTCCTACACTGCCTCCCCCTCAGATACCAGCCTCGGCTGTTGGTATTTGCTGGGTCTTTTCCTGCGTGTTTTCCAGCTTCATCTCCATTACTTAGTGGTAACGTGCAGCAGAGAGCTGGCACTATTTTAGAACAGACGTCTCATCAGAACTTTGCAAGCTTACATGTTCTGTTTATGGTAGTCCTGAGAAATTTATCTTTCTGAGAATGTGGGATTTACTTGAGGACAATGTTAAGAGTGACAATCTTTATGCCCATCTTTTTTCCTGAGAGAGTGGGAAAAAATCATCATGTGTTCAGTGAGCATTAAAGGGGCTTCAGGCCTGTGGGGGAATTTGAGGCACTGTAGTGAATAGTGTTCATGGGAATGAATGAATGGACACAGAGTAGGGAAGAGTCATTAGGCAGGACAAACAGGCAGCGTGCCCTAGTGATTCTGGGCTCTCCCCCAGTGATTCTCAGGACTCGGGGTCAAGACCGAGCTTGGACCCTCCCACAATGGGGCCAGAGTCAGGCACGGAGCCCAGGTAGGACAGCTTTACCTGCTTACTCCAGGGAAGGTCTGCGGATGTGACCCTGGCTCAGGGGCCAGGGGGCCTCAGGGCCTCTCTAGAAAAGACAAAGGTGTGTCCAGCTTCAAAGTTCCAGCTCCTTTTGGCGCCTCCATTCTCCTGTATCCCTCATGCAAACTTCTGCTGTTAGATTGGCTGTTCTTAAGGCCCAAACTCTGGTTCTATGCATTGATCTTTTCTGTTTCCCAGGGAGCAGCGATGGCTGAGTAAATCTTTTCTGAAGGACTGACTCTGTGAACAAATGAGTGAGTGGAAGGAAACAGGTCTCCGAGCTCCAGGTGGTGCTGGGAGTCTGAGTCTTTCTGGATTCTGTGGTCCATGCAGCAGCCATGCTGTATCGTGTTGTTCCCTGAAAGGCTGGGCCAACAGCTTTAGCTCAGCCCCTCTTGGAAAAAGTGGTTGAAGTTCCTGGGCAGCAGGTTGTACAGAAGGCCACGGGAGCTCCCTTTATGTCTCCCTTTCAACCAAAGAGATTGTCACCCCTGTCATGAAATGGCCCGAGGACTTGGAAAGCTCCCTATGAAAATCCTTGGTGTGTGTGGGGTGAAACAAGAATTGAGGACTTGATGGAGGGCAGTGGTAACTGCTTCCAGTCAACCCTGGTGAAACTCCCCCTTTGTGTGTGGTTGGGGGAGGTGAAGTGGTAGTCAGCCACACCCTAACTTGTGAGTTTTCTTCTTGCTCCTCTGTGAGCTGCTTTCTAACTGTGCTTTGTAATCTGGTCTCTCCCATGGGCTGTGAGCCCCTTGCTGGCAGGGGCCGTTTCTATATCCCCTACCAGAGCCAATGTGCTCCTCACAGGGATGGTGGCATCTCCTTAGTGTTTGCCAGATGAATAGCACATTTAAAGGTGAGCAGTTTCGATCGTTTTAACTTTTTAGAAGGGCTAGAGCTGGAATTCTTGAAGACTTTTTCTGTGTTTATTTTCCAAGAACAAGAAGAGAAAGAATACACAGTAGTATCTACTGACAGCAAACCAAATGTCATTATGGTTGTGCTGCTGGCAGGCTGTTTCTCATTTGTCAAAATTACCAATCCCATTGTGCCATGTCCACGTTAGATTGTTTAAGGAAACAGATGACATAGGTTATAATGCTAAATAAACTGAAACTGTGCCAGGATGGAGACAGAAGGTGTTTGTTTATTTTTAAGTGAAGCATGGCATTCTGGAATGCCTCACTGTAGTGGGGAAGGCAGACACGGAGCTGAATGCGGCATGGTTGTAGCAGTAGCTTTGAATGAAAGTGAATGACTATTTCCCAAACAGACACGAGTGGCATCTGACCCCTCGGTTATCTGAAGGGAGACTCAGTGAGTTTGGTCACAGAAGTTCTTGGTTTCTAGGTGACATTAGCTTTTCTCTTGAGCCTCTGATGTTCTCACCTAAATGCAGGTGTTCAGTAAACTTCTGTTTTAGCAAGACAAAATGGCAGAAAGGAGCTGGCCACATTGCTCAGCCTTTGGTTTCCCAAGGCTCCCAAGGATTTGGTGTTTGTGATAATCCAGTTGACAAGCCCTGTGTACCTCCCTCTGCCCATCCTCCAGGCTTAGCTCAGGCTAGTGCACCCTCTTACCGAGCTTCTGCCGAGGGTCTTTCCTGTGGCTCTGCAGATATTCCTGGTCAGAAAGTAACACTGTGGTTCTTAGCCCTACCTCAGCATTAGAATCACCGGGGGAGCTTAAAAAACTCCAAACAGGGACTTCCCTAGTGGCGTACTGGTTAAGAATCCACCTGCCAATGCAGGGGAGATGAGTTCGATCCCTGCTCCGGGAAGATCCCACATGCCGTGGAGCAACTAAGCCGGTGCACCACAACTACTGAGCCTGCGCTCTAGAGCTCAAGTGCCACAACTACTGAAGCCCGCATGCCTAGAGTCCATGCTCCGCAACAAGAGAAGCCACTGCAATGAGAAGCCCGAGCACCGCAATGAAGAGTAGCCCCTGCTTGCCACAACTAGACAAAGCCCGCACGCAGCAACGAAGACCAAAGCAGCAAAAACAAACAAACAAACAAACAAACTCCAAACACCTAAGTTATATCCCAGGCCAATGAAATCAGACTCTGAGGGGATGGGACGGACCCAGACACCTTTTTAAAAGCTCTCTGGTGATTCCAATATTCAGATAAGGCTGAGAACAACTCTCTGGACATCATGGTATAGATGGTCCAAAACTCCTCAAGTGACATATTGGATCCGTCCACGTGGAATGCAGAGGGGGCAAAGTTCATCAGAAGTCACTGTGACTCCACCCTGTGGGACTGCTGCATGAAGACCCCTTCCTCAGCTTGCCGCCGTCTCTGCCCTGATTCTGGGAAGGTCCCTACGTGATGGTCTCTCTGTTTATCAGTCAGAGAAGAGAAACAGCCCATGGATCAGACATCTCAGGCAGCTGAGGCCTCCCATATAGGAATGAAGTAAAGTGTCTTGTTTAATGTCATCGAGAAAGCAGGAGAAGCAGAGACAGGCACTAAGGCTTTGGAATTTTCTAGTGGGTGTGTGGCAGAGCAGGAAGCAGTACTGGGAAGAGGGATTCATGTGGAAATGCCATCATGGGCAGAACATGCACCTCTAATTTCATTTCAAACTCACTCAAGCGTTTACTCCCTTTTTATGAAAACCCCACTTCTCATTAAAATTACCAGTTTAAAATTACAATCTTCTGTCGAGCACATCTAAGAAATGACCTTTCTTCATTCTAAATGCTATAAAAATTAACTTTTCCTAGGCTGTGGGCTGCACTCTTGGGACTTTTTTTTTTTTTAAAACATACTGGATATTGCTTTCAAAGTACTCTAATTGCCTAAATTAATAATGGCTTTTTTTTTCTTTGGCTCCTGTAAGGGACAAATGAATTTGAATCTCTCTAGAGAATTGAGTCTCCAGCTATTTCATTCTGATTACGTTTTGTATTCATTACAGGATTTGAAATGATCTGCAAGGTCACCTCTTTCTTCTTGCTCCCCACCCCCTCAATTCTACTCCTTCCTTCGGCTTCCAGCTCAAAGAGTTTGGTTGGAAAAAGGAAATAGGACGAAAGTCCTTGAGCTTTTCTATTCCAAGGTTGGCCACAAACCCCAAAGACGAGACATTGTTCATTAAATTTTTTGGTTTTATTACAGAAAGAAACAATTCTCTTTAGGGATATTACAAACAGACAAACAGAAATATGAGCACTTTATATTTTATTGTTAAATGAATGAAATTGCACCATACTTTGAAAGATACACTTTACAAAACTACCTGGTTCTTTTAATTTCTTTTTTAAATATCTGTATTGGAGTATAATTGCTTTACAATGGTGTGTTAGTTTCTGATTTATAACAAAGTGAATCAGTTATACATATACATATGTTGCCATATCTCTTCCCTCTTGCATCTCCCTCCCTCCCACCCTCCCTATCCCACCCCTCTAGGTGGTCACAAAGCACCGAGCTTATCTCCCTGTGCTATGCGGCTGCTTCCCACTAGCTATCTATTTTACATTTGGTAGTGTATATATGTCCACGCCACTCTCTCACTTTGTCACAGCTCACCCTACCCCCTCCCCATATCCTCAAGTCCATTCTCTAGTAGCTCTGTGTCTTTATTCCTGTCTTACACCTAGGTTCTTCATGACATTTTTTTCCTTAAATTCCACATATATGTGTTAGCATACGGTATTTGTCTTTCGCTTTCTGACTTACTTCACTCTGTATGACAGACTCTAGGTCCATCCACCTCATTACAAATGGCTCAATTTCGTTTCTTTTTATGGCTGAGTAATATTCTATTGTATATATGTGCCACATCTTCTTTGTCCATTCATCCGATGATGGACACATAGGTTGTTTCCATCTCCTGGCTATTGGGAATAGAGCTGCAATAAACATTTTGGTACACGACTTTTTTTGAATTATGGTTTTCTAAGGGTATATTCCCAGTAGTGGGATTGCTGGGTGATATGGTAGTTCTATTTGTAGTTTTTAAAGGAAGCTCCATACTGCTCTCCATAGTGGCTGAAACAATTCACATTCCCACCAGCAGTGCAAGAGTGTTCCGTTTGCTCCACACCCTCTCCAGCATTTATTGTTTCTAGATTTTTTGATGATGGCCATTCTGACTGGTGTGAGATGATATTTCATTGTAGTTTTGCTTTGCATTTCTCTAATGATTAATGAAATTGAGCATTCTTTCATGTGTTTGTTGGCAGTCTGTATATCTTCTTTGGAGAAATGTCTATTTAGGTCTTCTGCCCATTTTTGGATTGGGTTCTTTGCTTTTTTGTTATTGAGCTGCATGAGCTGCTTGTAAATCTTGGAGATTAATCCTTTGTTAGTTGCTTCATTTGCAAATATTTTCTCCCGTTCTGAGGGCTGTCTTTTGGTCTTGTTTATGGTTTCCTTTGCTGTGCAAAAGCTTTGCAGTTTCATTAGGTCCCATTTGTTTATTTTAGTTTTTATTTCCATTTCTCTAGGAGGTGGGTCAAAAAGGATCTTGCTGTGATTTATGTCATAGAGTGTTCTGGCTATGTTTTCCTCTAAGAGTTTGATAGTTTCTGACCTTACATTTAGGTCTTTAATCCATTTTGAGCTTACTTTTGTGTATGGTGTTAGGGATTGTTCTAATCTCATACTTTTACATGTACCTGTCAAGTTTTCCCAGCACCACTTATTAAAGATGCTGTCCTTTCTCCACTGTACATTCCTGCCTCCTTTATCAAAGATAAGGTGACCATATGTGCGTGGGTTTATCTCTGGGCTTTCTATCCTGTTCCATTGATCTATCTTTCTGTTTTTGTGCCAGTACCATACTGTCTTGATTACTGTAGCTTTGTAGTATAGTCTGAAGTCAGGGAGACTGATTCCTCCAGCTCAAGATTGCTTTGGCTATTTGGGGTCTTTTGTGTTTCCATACAAATTGTGAAATTTTTTTTTCTTTTTTTGCGGTATGCGGGCCTCTCACCACTGTGGCCTCTCCTGTTGAGGAGCACGGGCTCCGGACGCGCAGGCTCAGTGGCCATGGCTCACGGGCCCAGCCGCTCCGTGGCATGTGGGATCTTCCCGGACCTGGGCACGAACCCGTGTCCCCGCATCGGCAGGCGCACTCTCAAACACTGCGCCACCAGGGAAGCCCCACAAATTGTGAAATTTCTTGTTCTAGTTCTGTGAAAAATGCCAGTGGTAGTTGATAGGGATTGCACTGAATCTGTAGATTGCTTTGGGTAGTAGAGTAATTTTCACAGTGTTGATTCTTCCCATCCAAGAACATGGTATATCTCTCCATCTATTTGTATCATCCTTAATTTCTTTCATCAGTGTCTTATAATTTTCTGCTTACAGGTCTTTTGTCTTCTTAGGTAGGTTTATTCCTAGATATTTTATTCTTTTTGTTGCAATGGTAAGTGGGAGTGTTTTCTTGATTTCACTTTCAGATTTTTCATCATCAGTGTAGAGGAATGCCAGAGATTTCTGTGCATTAATTCTGTATCCTGCTACTTTACCAAATTCACTGATTAGCTCTAGTAGTTTTCTGGTAGCATCTTTAGGATTCTCTATGTATAGTATCATGTCATCTGCAAACAGTGACAGCTTTACTTCTTCTTTTCTGATTTAGATTCCTTTTATTTCATTTTCTTCTCTGATTGCTGTGGCTAAAACTTCCAAAACTATGTTGAATAAGAGTGGTGAGAGTGGGCAACCTTGTCTTCTTCCTGATCTTAGTGGAAATGCTTTCAGTTTTTCAACCATTGAGGATGATGTTGGCTGTGGGTTTGTCATATATGGCCTTTATTATGTTGAGGAAATTTCCCTCTATGCCTACTTTCTGCAGGGTTGTTATCATAAATGGGTGTTGAATTTTGTCAAGAGCTTTCTCTGCATCTATTGAGATGACAATATGGTTTTTCTCCTTCAGTTTGTTAATATGGTGTATCACATTGATTGATTTGCATGTATTGAAGAATCCTTGCATTCCTGGAATAAACCACACTTGATCATGGTGTATGATCCTTTTAATGTGCAGTTGGATTCTGTTTGCTACTATGTTGTTGACGATTTTTGCATCTATGTTCATCAGTGATATTGGCCTGTAGTTTGCTTTCTTTGTGACATCCTTGTCTGGTTTTGGTATCAGGGTGATGGTGGCCTCGTAGAATGAGTTTGGGAGTGTTCCTCCCTCTGCTATATTTTGGAAGAGTTTGAGAAGAATGGGTGTTAGCTCTTCTCAAAATGTTTGATAGAATTCGCCTGTGAAGCCATCTGGTCCTGGGCTTTTGTTTGTTTCAAGATTTTAAATCACAGTTTCCATTTCAGTGCTTGTGATTGGTCTGTTCATATTTTCTATTTCTTCCTGATTCGGTCTTGGCAGGTTGTGCATTTCTAAGAATTTGTCCATTTCTTCCAGGTTGTCCATTTTATTGGCATAGAGTTGCTTGTAGTAATCTCTCATGATCTTTTGTATTTCTGCACTGTCATTTGTTACTTCTCCTTTTTCATTTCTAATTCTATTGATTTGAGTCTTCTCCCTTTCTTTCTTGATGAGTCTGGCTAATGGTTTATCAATTTTGTTTATCTTCTCAAAGAACCAGCTTTTAGTTTTATTGATCTTTGCTATCGTTTCCTTCATTTCTTTTTCATTTATTTCTGATCTGATCTTTATGATTTCTTTCCTTCTGCTAACTTTGGGTTATTTTTGTTCTTCTTTCTCTAATTGCTTTAGGTGCAATGTTAGGTTGTTTACTCGAGATATTTCCTGTTTCTTAAGGTAGGATTTTATTGCTATAAACTTCGCTCTTAGAACTGGTTTTGCTGCCTCCCACAGGTTTTGGGTCGTCGTGTGTCCATTGTTATTTGTTTCTAGGTATTTTTTGATTTCCTCTTTGATTTCTTCAGTGATCACTTCGTTATTAAGTAGTGTATTGTTTAGCCTCCATGTGTTTGTATTTTTTCAGATCTTTTTCTATAATTGATATCTAGCCTCATAGCATTGTGGTCGGAAAAGATATTTGATACAATTTCAATTTTCTTAAATTTCCCAAGTCTTGATTTGTGACCCAAGATATGATCTATCCTGGAGAATTTTCCATGAGCACTTGAGAAAAATGTGTATTCTGTTGTTTTTGGATGGAATGTCCTATAAATATCAATTAAGTCCATCTTGTTTAATGTATCATTTAAAGCTTGTGTTTCCTTATTTATTTTCATTTTGGATGATCTATCCAATGGTGAAAATGGGGTGTTAAAGTCCCCTACTATGAATGTGTTACTGTTGATTTCTCCTTTTATGGCTGTTAGTATTTGCCTTATGTATTGAGGTGCTCCTATGTTGGGTGTATATATATTTACAATTGTTATATCGTCTTCTTGGGTCTATCTCTTGATCATTATGTAGAGTCCTTCTTTGTCTCTTCTAACAATCTTTATTTTAAAGTCTATTTTGTCTGATATGAGAATTGCTACTCCAGCTTTATTTTGGTTTCCATTTGCATGGAATATCTTTTTTCACCCCCTCACTTTCAGTCTGTATGTGTCTCTAGGTCTGAAGTGGGTCTTATCGACAGCATATATATGAGTCTTGTTTTTGTATCAATTCAGCCAGTCTGTGTCTTTTGGTGGGAGCATTTAATCCATTTATGTTTAAGGTAATTATCTATATGTATGTTCCTATTCCCATTTTCTTAATTGTTTTGAGTTTGTTGTTATAGGTCTTTCCCTTCTTTTGTGTTTCTTGCCTAGAGAAGATCCTGTAGCATTTGTTGTAAAGCTGGTTTGGTGGTGCTGAACTCTCTCAGCTTTTGCTTGTCTGTAAAGGTTTTAATTTCTCCATCAAATCTGAATGAGATCCTTGTAGGGTAGAGTAATCTTGTTTGTAAGTTTTTCTCCTTCATCACTTTAAATATGTTCTGCCAGTCCCTTCTGGCTTGCAGAGTTTCGGCTAAAAGATCAGCTGTTAACCTTATGGGGATTCCCTTTTGTGTTATTTGTTGTTTTGCCCTTGCTGCTTTTAATATGAGTTCTTTGTATTTAATTTTTGACAGTTTGATTAATTGTGTCTTGGTGTATTTCTCCTTGGATTTATCCTGTATGGGACTCTCTGTGCTTCCTGGACTTGATTAAATATTTCCTTTACCATATTAGGAAAGTTTTCAACTATAATCTCTTCAAATATTTTCTCAGACCATTTCTTTTTCTCTTTTTCTTCTGGAACCCCTATAATTCGAATGTTGGTGCATTTAATGTTGTCCCAGAGGTCTCTGAGACTGTCCTCAGTTCTCTTCATTCTTTTTCCTTTATTCTGCTCTGCAGTAGTTATTTCCACTATTTTATTTTCAGGGTCACTTATCCGTTCTTCTGCCTCCGTTATTCTGATATTGATCCCTTCTAGAGTTTTTTTTTTTTTTTTTTTTTTTTTTTGTGCGGTATGCTGGCCTCTCACTGCTGCGGCCTCTCCCATTGCAGAGCACCAGCTCCAGACGTGCAGGCTCAGTGGTCATGGCTCACGGGCCCAGCTGCTTCACGGCACGTGGGATCCTCCTGGACTGGGGCTCGAACCTGTGTCCCCTGCATCGGCAGGCAGACTGTCAACCACTGTGCCACCAGGGAAGCCCCCTAGAGTATTTTTAATTTCATTTATTGTGTTGTTCATCGTTGCTTGTTTCATCTTTAGTTCTTCTTGGTCCTTGTTAAATGTTTCTTGCATTTTGTCTATTCTATTTCCAAGATTTTGGATCATCTTTACTATCATTATTCTGAATTCTTTCTCAGGTAGGCTGCTTATTTCCTCTTCATTTTTTAGGTTTGGTGAGATTTTATCTTGCTCCTTCATCTGCTGTGTGTTTTTCTGTCTTCTCATTTTGCTTATCTTACTGTGTTTGGTGTCTCCTTTTTGCAGGCTGCAGGTTCGCAGTTCCCAGTGTTTTTGGTGTCCTTACCCAGTGTCTAAAGTTGGTTCAGTGGGTTGTGTAGGCTTCCTGGTGGAGGGGACTAGTGCCTGTGTTCTGGTGGATGAGGCTGGATCTTGTCTTTCTTTGGGCAGGTCCACGTCTGGTGGTGTGTTTTGGGGTGTCTGTGGACTTATTATGATTTTAGGCAGCCTCTCTGCTAATGGGTGGGGTTGTGTTCCTGTCTTCATAGTTGCTTGTCATAGGGTGTCCAGCACTGTAGCTTGCTGGTGTTGAGTGAAGCTGGGTGCTGGTGTTGAGATGGAGATCTTTGGGAGATTTGTGCTGTTTGATATTACGTGGAGCTGGGAGGTCTCTTGTGGACCAGTGTCCTGAAGTTGGCTTTCCCACCTCAGAGGCACAGCACTGACTCCTGGCTGCAGCACCAAGAGCCTTTCATCCACATGGCTTAGAATAAAAGGGAGAAAAAGTAGAAAGAAAGAAAGGAAGGATAAAATAAAATAAAATAATGTAAAATAAAATAAAATTAAAAAATAATTATTAAGAAAAAAAATTTTTTTTAAAGTAAAAAAACAACAACAACAAAAAAAATCAAAAAACGGACAGATAGAACCCTAGGACAAATGGTGAACGCAAAGCTATACAGACAATTCTCACACAGAAGCATACACATACACACTCACCAAAAGAGGAAAAGGGGAAAAAATAATAAATCTTGCTCTCAAAGTCCACCTCTTAATTTGGGATGATTCGTTGTCTATTCAGGTATTCCACAGATGCAGGGTACATCAAGTTGATTGTGGAGATTTATTCCGCTGCTCCTGAGGCTTTTGGGAGAGATTTCCCTTTCTCTTCTTTGTTCTCACAGCTCCCGGGGCTCAGCTTTGGATTTGGCCCCGCCTCTGCGTGTTGGTCGCCGGAGGGCATCTGTTCTTCGCTCAGACAGGACGGGGTTAAAGGAGCTGTTGATTCGGGGGCTCTGGCTCACTCAGGCTGGGGGGAGGGAGGGGTACGGAGTGTGGGGCGAGCCTGCAGTGGCAGAGGCCGGCATGACATTGCACCAGCCTGAGGCACGCAGTGCGTTCTCCCGGGTAACTTGTTCCTGGATCCCAGGACCCTGGCAGTGGCAGACTGCACAGGCTCCCTGGAAGCGGGGTGTGGATAGTGACCTGTGCTCACACACAGGCTTCTTGGTGGTGGCAGCAGCAGCCTTAGCATCTCATGCCCGTCTCTGGGGTCCGCTCTCACGCCCGTCTCTAGAGCTCCTTTAAGCAGAGCTCTTAATCCCTTCTCCTCGCGCACCAGGAAACACAGAGGGAAGAAAAAGTTTCTTGCCTCTTTGGCAGGTCCAGACTTTTCCCCGGACTCCCTCCCGGCTAGCCGTGGTGCACTAACCCCCTGCAGGCTGTGTTCATGCCGCCAGTCCTCTCTCTGCGCTCCGACCGTAGCCCAAGCCTCAGCTACCAGCCCCGCCTGCCCTGGCTGGTGAGCAGACAAGCCTCTCGGGCTGGTGAGTGTCGGTCGGCCCTGATCCTCTGTGCAGGAATCTCTCTGCTTTGCCCTCCGCACCCCTGTTGCTATGCTCTCCTCTGCGGCCCTGAAGCTTTCCCCCTCCACCACCCGCAGTCTCTGCCCGCGAAGGGGCTTCCTAGTGTGTGGAAACCTTTCCTCCTTCACAGCTCCCTCCCACTGGTGCTGGTCCCGTCCCTATCCTTTTGTCTCTGTTTATTCTTTTTTCTTTTGCCCTACCCAGGTACGTGGGGAGTTTCTTGCCTTTTGGGAGGTCTGAGGTCTTCTGCCAGCGTTCAGTAGGTGTTCTGTAGAGTTGTTCCACGTGTAGATGTATTTCTGATGTATCTGTGGGGAGGAAGGTGATCTCTGCGTCTTACTCTTCCGCCATCTTCCCCCTCTCTCCTCTGGTTCTTTTTAAAGTGTGCATGTCATGACTAGCAGGACCTTAACTAAAAAAAAAACAAATATTGCTTTAAATAACCAAAAATGCAAAATATACAACAGCAACAAAACTCTATCTTCAGTCTCCTCTGGAAAAGGCCTTGTAGTAAGGCTGACAACACTTTTAGATATGTGAGATGATTGTGTTAAAGGAAATAGAGTCAAGTTATTGACTTAGAAATGTATAGCCATTTGCTTAATTCAGAGACTGAATCTCTGCTAAAATGGGCAGTAAGACTGATGAAAGAAATGGACTGGTACCACTTAATGAGCAATTTCATCTTTATAATATAGAAATAACTGGTGCTGCGGACAGCATTTTTGTTCTTTTAAGAACCTCATAACCAAGAAATCTTTCAAATGATCATTATACAATGAATGCCCTGAGGCTTTGAAAAATATTTATTTTTAAATTGTCATAAGCTCAAAATGATTCACCAATGCAAAAAGGAATAAAAAAGCAATTAAATGTGAGGCTGTACACTCTGGTAAATTTTCCCTGCTGAAAATAATTGGACAGATATTTTTTCCTTTTTTTAAGTAATAGTGCCCATGGGGCTTAAATATATTTCTTATCTTAAATTTGATGTTAGAGTAACAAGATCATAGAAAATGATATAATGTGATTGGGAGAAATATAGTTTCATTAACATATAACATACCAAATTAAGTATCATCTAAAATTCTCTAAAAACCAGTGCTAGTTTCTGAATTTAAGTGTTGGACAGTGGGAAGGGATATTTGGAGTAGGCCACACAAGGTGGAGGTATTTCCTATGTGCTCTGTATAGTTCCCAGATTCCTTGCATTTGGGGGTCCCACTGTATGATTAGTTCTGACCAATGGGCTATAAGCAGAAATACCAAAGTATTTAAGAACTGATCCACAGCCCCCAGTTCTCTACTTCCCTGAGAGGTGACCTGTAAGCCAACTTTTGAAATGGTGGTGTCACAGGTGTGAAGTTGCTGGCTCGCTGAGTCACTGCACATGAAACCTTATTCAGACCCCTGTGATCCTGTCCTTTGAAATAAAAGGCTTTTGCTTTAGTCTCCCAGGCTTCCCTTGAATCTCAAAAGGCTGACCCAAAACTTAACAATTAGTAATGTGAAGATGTAGAAACAAAAAATAGCTGTTGAGCCAGGAAACTGGTAACAGTTTAGACTATAAATCCACCACATACTCCCAGCTCTCTGAAAGATACAGATAAAGGCCTGACATACATTCCTAAGTTGTTTTTATAGGAAGCAAACCCCCACCAGATGAAAACTGCTGATGGCAAGAACACAGACCCTAGACTGGTTGAAACCAGAAGCCTGATGATGCTTGAAATTTCACCTTGATGGCAACCAATCCAAGAATTTTTCACAAGCTGATCATTCACCCTGCATCCCCCTCCCTCACACTGCCTTTAAAACCCCCTCCCTGAAATTCATCAGGGAGTTCTGGTCTTTTGAGCATGAGCTGCCCATTCTCCTTGCTTGGTACCCTGCAATAAAGGCTGTACTTTCCTTCACCAGAACCCAGTGTCAATAGATTGGCTTTATTGCATGTGGGCAAACGGACCCAAGTTTGGTTCTGTAACACATGTAGGACAGCTATGCTGCAGGTCTGATGAGTATCATAATTAGCATTAGTCAGAAATCAACTTTTGGATTTTTAGGCCACTGAAATTTCAGGGTTAATTTGTTACTGTGGAATACTCTGACTGATAATGTCATCACAGGGTTGTTGAGAGGAGCTGATGGAGCCCAAAGTCCTCTTTGCACAGTGCTTTGTAGTTTTCTACCATAAAGAAAGAATTGCTCTCACTGAAGGATTGCCAAACCTGCACTGTCAGGCAAAATATCCACTAAATGACCCCTGTGGAGAGTCCAGATGGCTAATTCAAGGAGAAGAAGCCCATCCTGTGTTTCTTTTAGTGTCAGAGTTTCATGCTGCCACCTGCCTCAAGTAGGTAGCCTATTCTTTTTTTTTTTTTTTTTTGCAGTACATGGGCCTCTCACTGTTGTGGCCTCTCCCATTGTGGAGCACAGGCTCTGGATGCGCAGGCTCAGCGGCCATGGCTCACGGGCCCAGCCGCTCCGTGACATGTAGGATCTTCCCAGACCGGGGCCCGAACCCATGTCCCCTGCATCGGCAGGTGGACTCTCAACCACTGCACCACCAGGGAATCCCGTGTAGCCTATTCTTTTTGCTGAGGGTTCCTCTGCAGCCCTGTGGTGAGGATCACTTTTGGCACTGGAGACCACCTTTTAGAATTTGAAGCAAGAGGCCCTGGTCTCTTGGTCACTGCCCTCCTGCCACCCCCCCCCACCAACTGCCTGCAAGACTATCACAGTTTCAGAGGCTAGAGAACCATGATGAGACTCCAGGGCACCGGGATGACTGCCCACCTTGGAGAGACCACTTGTGCACATGTTCTTACCAAAGGCCTTTTCTACCACATTCATCCCCAGAATCAACCTTTTTTTTTTCATGTCTAAACAATTTTGTTTAATACCCTCACCAGTGAGGAACAGAGAAGCTGGTTGATTTCACTCCCACAGAGCAGAAGATAATATATCTGCCTTCTCTTCGAATTTAAATAGATTTGACCCAAGTCCTACGTGAATATATGTCCTTGTCAGCCTTCTTTGTAATTGAGAGGCTTCTAAGGGAGTCTGACTTCAGCCATTAGTAACTATGAGAAAAATTAAAGTTTAGATTTCATAAGTTATTTAAAAATTTTATACCAGACTTAGCTCATAATTTAATATACTGCTAGTATTAATACAGATATAGAGCTTTCTAGAACCCAATGATTCCCTTTGGAAGTAAACTGGAGCTAAAACTGCAAGTTACATTTGTTTAAATTTTTTCTTCCTTGTTATTAATAGCCAAAGTTATAGCCATTCAGTAAACAAAGTATGATGGTGAAGCATATGAACCCTGAGTCTGAATGACCTGGGTTCAAATCGAGTCTCCTCCATTTACTGTGTGATCTTGGCCACATTACTTAACCTCTCTGCATCTCCACTCTCAAACTGTAAAAGGGAACTAATAAGACAGTCTTCCTCAGAGAGATGTCGTGTAGACATCATCTTTATTAATGTTCTCAGAACTGTGCCTTGAACATGGAAGCATCGGCAGCTGCTTTTATCGTTATTATTATGTTGGAAATATAGAAAAAAAAAGTATAGAATGGTTTATGGTTGGTTGTTATGGGAGAAATAAGGAAGTTAGAATGTCCCCACCCCCATTCAACTTTCATTACTACTTCACACTCTAATTGCAATATTAAAGGCAAAAACATGCAGAAGTTCCCCTGCTCTGTGGGTGTCTGTGTTGTGTATGTGTGTGCCCATGTGTGAATGCACACACACACAAACGGTGCTCTGCAGAGCCTGGCAGCGGCAGGGGAGGTGCGCGTATCTTCAGTAGGTCTGAAGGCTGCTGCGGGTGTAAAGAGCAGTGATTGACTGTCTGCTCAGTAGCCCCTGGGCTGAAGCGGGGATGGCAAATAAGATATGGTTATCTCCCCCGTATTTAGACAAGGTGGTTGGGGTAGATGGTGGAACAGTAGGCATGTCAGTAATTGTAACAGGGGGAAAGGCCTCCTGCTAGTGTCAGACAGTGTGGGGATCGGGGAACAAGAATGGGGATCCTTCTTTGTCAGCTGCGTGAGCCTTGTCACTCTGGGGAGGCAGGTAAGCTGAGATCTACACTTGTAAAGAAGCTTCTCAAATCTTATTTCTAGTCCTTTTGGGCTGTAAGGATCGTGTGTTGATTGTCAGGGTTGGGGGGCTCTGCCTGGACCTGCTCTGGGAGCATGGCAAGGCAGGGGTGTTTCTCCAGAGCCGGCAACCTCACCCTGTATTGCAGCGTTGGAATGCAATTTGCAGAGCTTGGAGGCAAAGTCCAGTGTAACCTCGGGTACCCTTGGAGCGGCAGGAAATGGTGAAAATCAGATTGGGGAATCTTGCTTGCTGTATTGCGGCGGGAGCAGGACAGGCATGCCTTTTCTTGTGTGCTAAACTTTGTTACTCCACAGGCATAAATGGTGTGGTGTGGATGGATCTTCAGCCTAGCATCTGTCATCTGGGAGGGAAACACTGTCAGGCACGTTATTAATCACATGGGGATTAGCTGAGTGGAGGGATAAACCAGGCATGGCATTTTCCAGTGCTGCTCGGACAGTGGGGGAGAACTTTTTCAGTTGTGCAGAGGTGCTGCTGCCAGAAGCTTCAGACGTAGCTGTTAGAAAACTACTGACCCAATACAAGATCTATTTATCTATTTTAAAAGAGCCTAGATAATAAACTCTCATATTTGTGAAGGATGCTACATTTTTGAAAGGACTTTTAGTGTCTTACATGATTCTCACACAAACTTATGAGGCCTCCAAGCAGGTATTACTGCCCAATTCTGTGGATGTGAAGAGTTTTGTGTGGAGTACTGGATTAAACTGTGCAACCACTGTGAGTCACTTATTGCTATGTGCCTCGGTTTCCATGTCTGTAACGGGCAGGATAATTCTTTGTTGAGGTACCGTCCTGTGCACTGTAAGATGTTTAGCAGCATCTCTGGCCTCTACCCACTAGATGCTTAGTAGCAACCCCTTCCCCAGTAGTGACAACAAAAATGTCTCCAGGCTGCCCCCTGGGGAGTAACCTCTGGTCTAGATAATACCATATTAATTCACTAGCTGTTCTGGATTTTAATTTTTCTACATATCTGCCACTGGGAGTTACAGGGGATAGACAATTTGCTCTGTCAAAGATTACCAAGCAGTCAATTTTACTGAGCATTTTTATAATGATAGCTGACATTTATTGAGTACCTATCATGTCCTTGGCAACTGCTGGGCATGTCTTATACAGATGTGGGTATTAGGTTTTTTTTTCTTTCTTAATCTTCATTTTAAAGATAGGGAAGCAGAGGCTCAGAGATGATATGCAGTTTTATTGATGTAAACTGGGATTTGAATATGGATTTCTGATTCTATAAACCCTCACTCTTTAATTTTGGCATGGTTAAGGGTGGGGTAGGAGCCAAACTGCCTGGGTTCAAATCCTGGCAGATGAACTCTGTAACCTTAGGTGGGCTATTTAGTTTCTGGCCAAGCCTGTGAAGTCACTATTACTATTAGCTTGATTTTACTTATGAGGAAATTGAGGCATCAAGAGATTAAGTGACTTAATGTTTGTAAAGTGCTTAGAGTGAGTGCTATAGTGACTGAGTGCTATATAAGTGTCTATTAAAAAATAAAACAAACCACCGAGCTGATCTCCCTGTGCTATGCAGCTGCTTCCACCTAGAGAGGTGGGAATGGGAGGGTGGGAGGGAGGGAGACGCAAGGGGGAAGAGATATGGGAACATATGTATATGTATAACTGATTCACTTTGTTATAAAGCAGAAACTAACACACCATTGTAAAGCAATTATACTCCAATAAAGATGTTAAAAAAAAACACAAAAATAAAACAAAGAGGTGGATGGACCTAGAGTCTGTCATACAGAGTGAAGTAAGTCAGAAGGAGAAAAGCAAACACTGTGTGCTAACACATGTACATGGAATCTAAAAAAAAAATGATTCTGAAGAACCTAGGGGCAGGACAGGAGTAAAGACGCAGACGTAGAGAATGGACTTGAGGACACGGGAAGGTGGAAGGGTAAGCTGGGATGAAGTGAGAGAGTGGCATGGACATACATACACTACCAAATGTAAAATAGATAGCTAGTGGGAAGCAGCCGCATCGCACAGGGAGATCAGCTCGGTGCTTTGTGACCACCTAGAGGGGTGGGATAGGGAGGGTGAGAGGGAGATGCAAGAGGGAGGGGATATGGGGATATATGTATACATATAGCTGAGTCACTTTGTTGTACAGCAGAAATTAACACAACGCTGTAAAGCATTTATACTCCAATAAAGATGTAAAACAAAAACACAATATTGGTTAAAAAAATAAACTGCACAAATTAAAAAAAAATACAATGAAGAATCTCTCTATGCCTGGTTCTGTTAGTAGAACTCTGGTAGAGTCACAGAGAAAATAAAAGGCCTGGTTTCTGGCTACTTGGAGCGTGTAGAGTGGCTGGCAGGAGGCGGGCCCTGTGAACATGGTCCCACAGAAGATGGGTGCTCCCGCCAGATCCCACCTTGTGCCTTTGACCACTCTTTAGCATCTGATTTCTTCTACTTCTAATGGCCACACCCATGTCTTTCTGCAGTGACCCACTTTTGGGCTTTGCTCACAGGTACAGAGTGCTGGGAATGACATTGCTGGGAGTTCACATCCCCCCACCCAGGCCTAGAGCAATGCCACTTACCTTGGGACATGAAAGTTCAGATGCTTTCATGCAAGTCAGGATAAACGCTAAGATGTAAGTCATACTCCAGAGTCAGACCACAGGATCTGGCTGAGTGGGTCTTGTCCTGAAATCATGCTCTTTCTTGGTTTCTCCCTGCTGTCTGTCCTTCTTCCCCCACTCTCTTCCTGGTTCTCCTGGGAGCACTTCCCACAAATTCATGGCACAAATGTCTTGCTTTAGGGGAGTCCACCCTTAGACAGGCCCCAGGGTTAGGGTGGCCCATGAGCAGAGGGACTACTTCTCAACTCTCTTTGGTTCACACACATCATTTATTTGTTATGGCTGCCCTCTAGGCAAATGTTTGATAAACAGGCTCCAACCTGAAGACAAGAGAGTTCAAACTGTGAAGTGTGGATCTTGAGTGCATGGACGTCTAGAGGGAGGCCATTTTGGACCAGGTTGGTCGGGGAAGAAGAACAGGAGATCAGAGGGGCTGGGGCTGGCGGGGAGGGTGGCACCAGGTGGAAGCCACTGAAATGATCTCCTTCCTGTTGAGCTAAGGAGCCTCTGGGGATGTGTGATCTGGTGATGTAGAAATCCGAAATGTGTGCACCTGATTTTAGTCCTCTCTTGACGTTTGCTTAAAACAAATTGAGCCTGAAGTAACACCGCACAGTGCTCTCTCAGAAAGGAGTGCCCATGGGGGCCGGGCCCTCGGGTTCCACTCGGGACCCTGGTACCATCCTCCGCCCTCAGCACAGCCCTTTCTGCCATGGTGCCTCCTGAGGAGTGGGAGTGAGTAATGTGGTGAGGCTGTGGAGATTTGGGGCTTCAGTTCCGTGCAAGCTTGCTATTTGCTGTGGTGAGTCCTTTGGAAATATAAAAATCCTTTCCTCACGTTGACAGTTACCCCCAGTGCATCTGTTCTGTGTTAGACTCAAACCCACAGCTGGGCTGGGGGAGCATCTTGAGGGTGTGTGGAGGCTGCCCCAGAGTTCATGCTGGGACTGAGAGACCAGGTCTCCTGACTCTCAAACCATGGCTGTTATCATTACAGTTATATTTATTTATTTGCTTAAATTCCTAACGTTAGACTTCCTTAAGCTATGGCACCAAGGACGCTAAGCTCATTTTTCTCTTTTCTTTCCCTCTTCAAATATCTACTGTGTGCCAGGTCCTGGGTTACATGGATGTATAAGCTTACAAGAGTTGCATAAGGGCAACACCCCTAGGGGCTGCATAAGTGCTCAGGACTTCCCTGTGCATGTGGTCTTGGATACACAGGGAGGTGGGAGTCATAGGAGGCCTCTGGAAAATGCTGTGGAGCCAGGCTTTCAACCAGTGGTGATGGTGATACAATAGTGGCTTATGGAGCAACCCCACTTGAGCTTGGCTTGGTTTGGGTCACACATTGTTTGGAACATTTTGAATTAGCTGCCAACTTTTATAATTTGGGGGTTTCACATTGCATCCAGGTTCCCAGTGTGTCTTGGAAAAAAAAGTTGGTAATACTAGGCCTGTATTCCACTCTGGGTCTGAGTAGAAGTTGCTTCCTCTAAGTCAGAGCACACCCATGCCAGTTTACTCCAGTCCCCACCACTCCCTGTGACCTTACACCTGACTTTTGTCACCCTTTCTGTCCAGTCTGGAGATTGTGGGCAGTACAGCATCAGGACCAAGGGCATGGGCTTGGTAGCCAGGTTGCCTATTCAAGACCCTGCCTTTCCACATCCCTGCCATGTGGCCTTGGGCTAGTTACTTTATCTTTCTGTGCTATAGGTTTCTTATGTGAAAAATGAGGCTAAGAGTAGAGCCCACCATAGGTTGTTGAGGGAATACATGAGTTATTATTTACAAACATCTTAGAACTGATCCTGGCACACTGTCCGTACTCAGCAATACTACCTCTCCCCCTTATCAGTCCTCCACCCATCTGAAGACTGTGGCTGTTACAGGAAACCACTCTATCGTGGTCTCCTTGGGACTTTTGTAGGATCTGGAAGTAATGACTGAGCTTGTTTGAGCTACATCCTGAGCCCCTGGGGAAAAAAGAGAACCTCTCTGAGTTTAAATCCCTTTTGGGGAACTGAGGGGTAATGGTATAATATGGATTTGTGTCTGGATGCCAAAGGGGACTTGAAAGCATGGGGCTGACATGTAGAAGCTCAGGAAATAACCATAGTGAAGAATCAGGTTAAAAAGAAAGTTTCTACTGACTTGCTCTCAGAAGGATCAAATAAAATGCTGCTTCTGGAAATGAACAAATCCATTTCCTTACTCATCTCTTCTGGTCCTGGAAGGAAAAAGGAAGATAAGAAACAGCAGTGAAGACTGACAGTTTGTTCGTTGCTATTCTGGCGGCATCCCCTCCTTATGCATTCCCATCCATCTCATCCCACCCTAGTCAGTATATTTTCACCAGGCAGTGATGGAAAAATGTCTGTGTACTCCAGTTTTATTGTAGTCAGGCAGCATTTATGGGTTTGACATTCAACTGACCATGGCAGGAAGTCTAGAAGCAATTATAACCGACACCTGCTCTATCTGTGCTCTGGGCAGCCAGTGACTGATTCCAGGCCTCCCGGACTTGAGTGTGTTTCCTATCAGCTCAGAATAATAGCAGTGACACCTCGCTTCCTCGCTATCTGAAAGAACTCATGGCACTTTCCTCTGAAAACCTTCAAATTATTGGCATTTCTTTTAGTGAAGATATCAAATTAGTGACTGGAATGGAAAATGTCGAAGATGGTTATTGTTGACATTAAAGGAAAAGTTTAAACCACTTCCACCAACCATGGCTCATAACTGGAAAGTATTTGAGTAGAGAAAACTATCTATCTAAAAGTGAACAGAATCTGAATTTAGACAGACGATATTTGGCCATGAATGTGCCAAGACTGAGGCTGGAGAAAGGACACAGTTTCTATAGCAGTGATTTCCACCCATGATGGGTCTGCTATTGTGCAAAATGATTTTTGATTCTGGGCAGATCTCTACTTCCACTTGCTCTAATGCTTTGCCAGAGAGCTGAGGGATTCTGGGATGGTGGGGGAACCTGGGAGCTGGGCTGACCTCAGGAAATCATGTGTAAAGGGCTTTTTCTCACCTGGGGGCAGGCCAGGTTCACAGCTGTTCTGTGTAATAACGACTGGGCTTTTGCTTCTGAGCCTTGGCAATCCTGAGTCCTGAAAGAAAATGAAGGTAAGAAACATGTCAAGGAGCTCAGGGCACTTGGCTGCCACCCTGCATAGCTTCGTGTTATTTGGCCTGAGTTTACACTCCTTCTGTTTTACGTGGAGCCAAAAAGAGCTATACAGAAGGCCAGATGGGCCATGGGCACCTACGTGGACAGCTCGGGGCTAGGCAAGGCAGGGAAGAGAGGAGGGGAGGGGAGGGTAGCAGCACAGAGGCTCCTGGCTGGGAGATTAAATACATGTGTTTTGGAAGCAGCTCTGCTGAGTGGTGGGGTAGTTAGGGTCAGGACTGGGGGCCACCACCGTGGTTTCCCTCTGGCCAGAGAACAAATGGCTTCTGGGCCCAGAATTTAAGTTACACGTGTTCCTGAATCTCAAAATAAGAGTTGGGCTGAAAGTACTTAAGAACAAGGAAGAAACTTGGTTTGTGAATTCACTCTCTGCTTCAGACATTTCAAAGGGCTTCATGCTTGCACATTTCAAAACTCAAAGCACGGCAGGGAAAGCTAAAGATGCTGTCTTCCTCCTTGTCTCTCTTATCTGGCTTTCATGGATTTCCAAGGGGCCCTCCTGAGCTGATGCCATTTAAGTCAAGTTCCTAGTTCTGAGGGACTTGCTGTGCTTCTTTCTTTTGTAGGAAGGCTGGATTTCTTATCTGGTGACAAAACGCAAAATGTTGAGGTCCATGAAGCTGCATCCTTTTCCCATGACCTTTTGTGCCCTTCCCTCTGGATTCACCACTCACCTGTAAGCGCTCAACTACTTATGTCTTGAGATTATTTTCCTCCGTAGCAAGAAACATATGAATATTTTGTTAGAACCTTTCTGTGTTCTGGGTTCCTATTTGCTTTTTTTTCCAACCTCAGCCTTCCTACTTGCCATGGTTTGCAAACTCCAATGCCAATAGGCCCAGGCAGGTAACATCAATGAGTACAGTAGCTATAAGTGGTAATAGGGAGTGGTGGGGACTGTGGCCACCACTGCCTAATGGGATAACTGCCTAAATGGGATAACTTCATATGCTGCCTAAATGGGATAACTTCATCTCATTGTTGCCACCTGAGAATAATGGGCCTGGTCTTGCAAGGAGTCCATATTTTTATGCAAAACCTCCCAATTACACATAAAATGAATTCAACATCGTGATAAACACTCAATGAGCCAAAGTAAGCATGTTTGTCAGATGGTGAGTTTTTAATTTCTACTCTGGAAATTGGAACAATTGGAGGGTGTTTGAGGGAGGAGGGACATAATCCAAATGGCCATGGATGAGATGAAGAGGGGGCGACTGGTTATGAAATGGTCTCTAACCATTCTAGAAAATAATGACAAAGAGGACCTGGATTTGAGAAATAGTTCTGAAATAGAATCCACACTGCTCAGAAAATTATTGGGTTTGGGGAAGGGCAAAGAGGGATGGGTTGAGATTGGCCCTGATGTACAGTTCTGTCTTGACCTTTGGCTTATGAATGTTTTCAGTGCCTTGACCCTTGGTCCACAATCAGTCCTGCTAACACCCTTTTATGCTGCCTAGTTCTCATACCCTGGCCTAGTTCCCTTAATTCATTGTTGCTGCCATTCTGGGAGCAGCCACCAAACCCAAGCACTGTTTGCAAAGATAGTAACATATTCCTCTATCACAAAGAGCAGGAAGTTTTAGGATGTTGGATCTGAGATACCATGGAAAGCAAATTTGTTATCTTCCATGGTGCACAAAACATTCTGTCACAGCTAGGACTGATAATAATCCCTCAGTTTCCTAAATTGCTTTACTGCTGCTTTTTTAATTAAGGCCCATTAACTTGTCATATATTGATAACAAGGATGATCCTGAAATAGATGGATAAATTAAAGCTGTCTTTCGTTCCATGCTTTTATATAAATGTGTTAATTACTTTTGTCATTAGGGAGACTGATGGAGGGATGGAGAACTATCAAACGGATTTTTGACGAAGTGTTGGTGTTTGCATCTGGTAACGCAGTGCGTGTTGGATACAATCCTTCACCCTTTAATTTCACAGCTGGCACTAAGGGACCAAGCTAGGATTTCTTGTACTAATAGTCCACATCGCAGGGGCTAATGGAAGGCATGGTGGACTTACTATTCTGTTGAAGCAGCTACACACTGGCATGTATAGGAGACCAGATGTGGTGCTCAGAAGGGATTTTGTTTGAAGGCACACAGCTCCCACACTAGTTTTTTAAATAAAATAATTATGGGCTAACATTTAAAGATAGAGAAATATAACATGAAAATCTGGATTTCTAGTTTTTGAAAGAAGTCTGAAGGTCTGACATCCTTGGGCCTGTATTCCTGGGTGGCAGTGGGAGCCATGGAGGGGCTGCTGCTTTAAAGGGCCGTGTGCTCAGTGGTTTACCACACTCCTCACCACTCCCTTTTGCCCCTTGCTCACAGAAACTGAGTGTCAAGTGCCATTTGTCATTATACTGTGTGTTTTTATGGTTGTATTAGGGAACAAATGAAAAGCTTTCTGGTGTCTATCTCTATACAAAGCAGAAGAACGAAATGTAGGTCATGCTGCATCAGGTTTTTTCAAGAGAATTGAGAGGGAGCATGTATCTGTAAGGAACTGAAGGCTGAGGCTGGTCTGCTGTTTGTACATAGCTAAGAGCAGTCACTGATGACCCCTGTTAGAGGGAATCTTTGCTTTCTAGTCACATGTGGCTATGCCTAAAGGAGTCTGGAAATGTAGGAAGAGAATTCCAGAAAACAGGTTGGAATGGTACATAATACACTGGGTCGATTTATCAAAGGCTGTTTATTTGTTTTATTTTTTAATTTTTTAAACAGCAGGTTCTTATTAGTTATCCATTTTATACATATTAGTGTATACACGTCAATCCCAATCTCACAATTCATCACACCACCACCACCCCTGCTGCTTTCCCACCTTGGTGTCCATACGTCGGTTCTGTACATCTGTGTCTCAATTTCTGCCCTGCAAACTGGTTCATCTGTACCATTTTTTCTAGGTTCCACATATATCCATTAATATACGATATTTTTCTCTTTCTGACTTACTTCACTGTATGACAGTCTCTAGATCCATCCACATCTCTACATATGACTCAATTTCGTTCCTTTTTATGGCTGAGTAATAGTCCATTGTATATATGTACCACATCTTCTTTATCCATTCATCTGTTGATAGGCATTTAGGTTGCTTCCATGTCCTGGCTATTGTAAATAGAGATGCAATGAACATTGGGGTACATGTGTCTTTTTGAATTACGGTTTTCTCTGGGTATATGCCCAGTAGTGGGATTGCTGGGTCATATGGTAGTTCTATTTTTACTTTTTTTTGTGTGTGTGTGGTACACGGGCCTCTCACTGTCGTGGCCTCTCCCGTTGCGGAGCACAGGCTCCGGACGCGCAGACTCAGCAGCCATTGCTCACGGGCCCAGCCGCTCCGCGGCATGTGGGATCTTCCCGGACCAGGGCACGAACCCGTGTCCCCTACATCTACATCGGCAGGTGGACTCTCAACCACTGTGCCACCAGGGAAGCCCCCTATTTTTACTTTTTTAAGGAAACTCCATACTGTTCTCCATAATGGCTGTATCAATTTACATTCTTACCAACAGTGCAAGAGGGGTCCCTTTTCTCCACACCCTCTCCAGCATTTGTACTTTGTAGATTTTCTGATGATGCCCATTCTAACTGGTGTGAGGTGATACCTCATTGCAGTTTGGATTTGCTTTTCTCTAATAATTAGTGATGTTCATAAGCTTTTCATGTGCTTCTTGGCCATCTGTATGTCTTCTTTGGAGAAATGTCTATTAGGTCTTCTGCCCATTTTTGGATTGTGTTGTTTGTTTTTTTAACATTGAGCTGCATGAGCTGTTTATATATTTTGGAGATTAATCCTTTGTTCGTTGATTTGTTTGCAAATATTTTCTCCCATTCTGAGGGTTGTCTTTTCGTCTTGTTTGTAGTTTCCTTTGCTTTGCAAAAGATTTTAAGTTTCATTAGGTCCCATTTGTTTATTTTTGTTTTTATTTCCATTACTGTAGGAGGTGGATCAAAAAAGATCTTGCTGTGATTTATGTCAAAGAATGTTCTTCCTATGTTTTCCTGTAAGAGTTTTATAGTGTCCAGACTTACATTTAGGTCTCTAATCCATTTTGAGTTTATTTTTGTGTATGGTATTAGGGAGTGTTCTAATTTCATTCTTTTAAATATAGGTGTCCAGTTTTCCCAGCACCACTTATTGAAGAGACTGTCTTTTCTGGATTGCATATCCTTGCCTCCTTTGTCACAGATTAGTTGACCATAGGTTCATGGGTTTATCTCTAGGCTTTCTGTCCTGTTCCCTTGATCTATATTTCTGTTTTTGTGCCAGTACCATATTGTCTTGATTACTGTTGCTTTGTAGTATAGTCTGAAGTCACGGAATCTGATTCCTCCAGCTCCGTTTTTTTCCCTCAAGACTGCTTTGGCTATTCGGGGTCTTTTATGTCTCCATACAGATTTTAAGATTTTTTTGTTCTAGTTCTGCAAAAAATGCCATCGGTAATATGATAGGGATTGCACTGAATCTGTAGATTGCTTTGGGTAGAATAGTCATTTTCATAATATTGATTCTTCCAATCTAAGAACATGGTATATCTCTCCGTCTGTTGGTATCATCTTTAATTTTTTTCATCAGTGTCTTATAGTTTTCTGCATGCAGGTCTTTTGTCTCCCTAGGTAGGTTTATTCTTTATGTTGCAATGGTAAATGAGAGTGTTTCCTTAATTTCTCTTTCAGATTTTTCATCATTAATGTATATGAATGCAAGAGATTTCTATGCATTAATTTTGTATCCTGCAACGGTACCAAATTCATTGTTTTGCTCTAGTAGTTTTCTGGTGGCATCTTTAGGATTCTCTATGTATAGTATCATGTCATCTGCAAACAGTGACAGTTTTACTTCTTCTTTTCCAATTTGTATTCCTTTTATTTCTTTTTCTTCTCTGATTGCCATGGCTAGGACTTCCAAAACTATGTTGAATAATAGTGGTGAGAGAGGACATCCTTATCTTGTTCCTGATTTTAGAGGAAATGCTTTCATTTTTTCACCCTTGAGAATGATGTTTGCTGTGGGTTTGTCATATATGGCCTTTAGTATGTTGAGGTAGGTTCCCTCTATGCCCACTTTCTGGAGAGTTTTTATCATAAATGAGTGTGGAATTTTGTAGAAAGCCTTTTCTGTGTCTATTGAGGTGATCATATGGTTTTTCTCCTTCAATTTGTTAATATGGTGTATCACATTGATTGATTTGCGTGTATTGAAGAATCCTTGCATCCCTGGGAAAAATCCCACTTGATCATGGTATATGATCCTTTTAACATGTTGTTGGATTCTGTTTGCTAGTATTTTGTCGAGGATTTTTGCATCTATACTCATCAGTGATATTGGTCTGTAATTTTCTTTTTTTTTAGTATCTTTGTCTGGTTTTGATATCAGGGTGATGGTGGCCTCATAGAATGAGTTTGGGAGTGTTCCTTCCTCTGAAATTTTTTGGAACAGTTTGAGAAGGATGGGTGTTAGCTCTTCTCTAAATGTTTGATAGAATTCACCTGTAAAGCCATCTGGTCCTGGACTTTTGTTTGTTGGAAGATTTTTTTTTTAACATTTTTATTGGAGTATAATTGCTTTACAATGGTGTGTTAGTTTCTGCTTTATAACAAAGTGAATCAGTTATACATATAAATATGTTCCCATATCTCTTTCCTCTTGCATCCCTCCCTCCCACACTCCCTATCCCACCCCTCTAGGTGGTCACAAACCACCTAGCTGATCTGTTGGAAGATTTTAAATCACAGTTTCAATTTCATTACTTGTTATTGGTCTATTCATATTTTCTGTTTCTTCCTGGTTCAGTCTTGGAACCTTATACCTTTCTAAGAATTTTCCCATTTCTTCCAGGTTGTCCATTTTATTGGCATAAAGTTACTTGTAGTAGTCTCTTAGGATGCTCTGTATTTCTGTGGTGTCTGTTGTAACTTCTCCTTTTTCATTTCTAATTTTATTGATTTGAGTCCTCTCCCTCTTTTTCTTGATGAGTCTGGCTAATGGTTTATCAATTTTGTTTATCTTCTCAAAGAATCAACTTTTAGTTTTATTGATTTTTGCTATTGTCTTCTTTTGTTTCTATTTTATTTATTTCTGCTCTGATCTTTATGATTTCTTTTCTTCTACTAACTTTGGGTTTTGTTTGTTCTTCTTTCTCTAGTTCCTTTAGGTGTAAAGTTAGGTTGTTTATTTGAGATGTTTGTTGCTTCTTGAGTTAGGATTGTATTACTATATACTTCCCTCTGAGAACTGCTTTTGCTGCATCCCATAGGTTTTGGATCGTCATGTTTTTATTGTCATTTGTCTCTAGGTATTTTTAATTTCCTCTTTGATTTCTTCAGTGATCTCTTGGTTATTTAGTAACATATTGTTTAGCCTGCATGTGTTCGTGTTTTTTATGTTTTTTTCCCTGTAATTGATTTCTAAACTCATAGCGTTGTGGTCAGAAAAGATGCTTGATATAATTTCAATTTTCTTAAATTTCCTGAGGCTTGATTTGTGACCCAAGATTTGAACTATCCTGGAGAATATTCCGTGCACACTTGAGAAGAAAGTGTAATCTGCTGGTTTTGGATGGAATGTCCTATAAATATCAATTAAATTTATCTGGTCTATTGTGTCATTTAAAGCTTGTGTTTCCTTATTAATTTTCTGTTTGGATGATCTGTCCATTGGTGTAAGTGAGGAGTTAAAGTCCCCCACTATCATTGTGTTACTGTTGATTTCCTCTTTTATAGCTGTTAGCAGTTGCCTTATGTATTGAGGTGCTCCTATGTTGGGTGCATATATATTTATATTTGTTATATCTTCTTCTTGGATTGATCCCTTGATCATTACACAGTGTCCTTCCTTGTGTCTTGTAACATTCTTTATTTTAAAGTCTATTTTATCTGATATGAGTATTGCTACTCCAGCTTTCTCTTGATTTCCATTTGCATGGAATATCTTATTCCATCCCCTCACTTTCAGTCTTATTCCATCCCCTCACTTTCTGTATGTGTCCCTAGGTCTGAAATGGGTCTGTCATAGACACCATATATATGGGTCTTGTTTTTGTATCCATTCAGCAAGCCTGTGTCTTTTGGTTGGAGCATTTAATCCATTCACGTTTAAGGTAATTATCGACATGTATATTCCTATGACCATTTTCTTAATTGTTTTGGGTTTGTTTTTGTAGGTCCTTTTCTTCTCTTATGTTTCCCACTTAGATAAGTTCCTTTAGCATTTGTTGTAGAGCTGGTTCAATGGTGCTGAATTCTTTTAGCTTTTGCTTGTCTGTAAAGCTTTTGAGTTCTCCATCGAATCTGAATGAAATCCTTGCTGGATAGAGTAATCTTGGTTGCAGGTTCTTCCCTTTCATCACTTTAAGTATATCATGCCACTCCCTACTGGCTTGTAGAGTTTCTGCTGATAAATCAGCTGTTAACCTTATGGGAGTTCCCTTGTATGTTATTTGTCCTTTTTCCCTTGCTGCTTTCAATAATTTTTCTTTGTTTTTAATTTTTGCCAATTTGATTGCTATGTGTCTCGGTGTGTTTCCCCTTGGGTTTATCCTGTATGGGACTCTCTGAGCTTCCTGGACTTGGGTTGTTATTTCCTTTCCCATGTTAGGGAAGTTTTCAACTATAATCTCTTCAAATATTTCCTTGGGTCCTTTCTCTGTCTTTTGTCCTTCTGGGACCCCTATAATGCAAATGTTGTTGCATTTAATGTTGTCCCAGAGGTCTCTTATGCTGTCTTCATTTCTTTTCATTCTTTTTTCTTTATTCTGTTTCACAGCAGTGGATTCCACCATTCTGTCTTCCAGGTCACTTACCCATTCTTCTGCCTCAGTTATTCTGTTATTGGTTCCTTCTAGTGTATTTTTCATTTCAGTTATTGTATTGTTCAACTCTGTTTGTTCTTTAATTCTTCTAGGTCTTTGTTAAATATTTCTTGCATCTTCTCGATCTTTGCCTCCATTCTTTTTCTGAGGTCCTGGATCATCTTCACTATCATTATTCTGAATTCTTTTTCTGGAAGATTGCTACCTCCACTTCATTTAGTTGTTTTTCTGGGTTTTCATCTTCTTCCTTCATCTGGTACATATTCCTCTGCCTTTTCATCTTGTCTATCTTTCTGGGAATGTGTTTTTTTTCCACAGGCTGCAGGATTGTAGTTCTTCTTGCTCCTGCTGTCTGCCCTCTGGTGGATGAGGCTATGTAAGAGGCTTGTGCAAGTTTCCTGATGGGAGGCACTGGTGGTGGGTAGAGGTGTCTGTTGCTCTGGTGGGCAGAGCTCAGTAAAACTTTAATCTGCTTGTCTGCTGATGGGTGCTGGGTTCCCTCCCTGTTGTTTGTTTGGCCTGAGGCAACCCAACACTGGAGCCTACAAGGCTGTTTGGTGGGGCTAATGGTGGACTCTGGGAGGACGCACGCAAGGAGTACTTTCCAGAACTTCCACTGCCAGTCTCCTCGTCCTCATGGTGAGACACAGCCACTCCCCATCTCTGCAGGAGATCCTCCAACACTAGCAGGTAGGTCTGATTCAGTCTCCTACTGGGTCACTGCTCCTTCCCCTGGGTCCTGATGCGCACACTACTTTGTGTGTGCCCTCCAAGAGTGGAGTCTATGTTTCCCCGAGTCCTGTCGACATCCTGCAATCAAATCCTGCTAGCCTTCAAAGTTTGATTCTGTAGGAATTCCTCCTCCCGTTGCTGGACCCCAAGTGTGGGAAGCCTGATGTGGGACTCAGAACCTTCACTCCAGTGGGTGGACTTCTGGGTATAAGTGTTCTCCAGTTTGTGAGTCACCCAGCCAGCAGTTATGGGATTTGATTTTATTGTGATTGCACCCCTCCTACTGTCTCATTGTGGCTTCTCCTTTGTCTTTGGATGTGGGGTATCTTTTTTGGTGAGTTCCAGTGTCTTCCTGTCAATGGTTGTCTGTTTATTTGTTTATTGGGTGTTTTTTGTGCCTGTAGGTGAGCAGGCCATAGTTCCCGACCCTACCCACTATGTAAAACTGGAAACAACCATTACTTTATAAAGCCAAGCAGGGAGGTAAGGGTCATCCAGCATGACAAATGTCTGGGCCAGAAAATAAGTGTTTCTGGGGGAAAGCTCAAGAGGGTCTCCCTTTGCCTGGAAAATCCAAGAAGACTATTTGGAGGTGACAGGATGAGCAGCTGTCTTTCCTGCTCTGAAGGACACTTTGTCTCAGTTTGTGTATCTGGATGGTGGGTGTTACCTCTGGACCAGCTGCTCCCATGTTTACAAATGAGCTACTCATTCCAGTGTCCCAGAGGTACCTTTTAAAAGCCCTGGGCATTGGGATCTTGCTGGCTGTGGAGAGTATGACAAGAAACTCACAAGGTGGTGTGATGGGCAGTAGGTGGGTGTGAGGAGCTCAGGCACTGCCACCTTCCTGCTTCCACAGGGCACTCTGCAGACCTTGGCCGTGCCTCATAAAGGACTGTAGGACGGGATTGTTTCCTGTCTCAGGCTTTGTTTATGGAGGCCCCTGGCCTAGCCAGTTGTGTGCTTGCAGAAGCTTCCTGCCAATTCTCCACTGTATTTTTGACCCCCCCATCATGTGGACTTATGACCCCTGAGGCTCGTGGGGATGGCACTGTGGGACTGCCTTCCCTGTCTCTGCTGAGTGACTGGGTGGCCTCCTCCACAGAGTGACCTGGAAGTGCTCCTGCCCCCTTGCGCATGGGACTTGTGCTCTAAGCCTCACGTCTGTCTCAGGAAAGAAAGGGTTGACTGACGGGAGCCAGCAGCAGTTGTTACAGGCCTAGACGCAGCCTGAAATCTTGCATGTCCCCCCCTGCCCAGCAGCTCTGAGGATCAAGAAAATACTGACTACTGGGCTGAAGGGCAGGGGCAGAAGCCAAACACAGGGTGCGGATGTGACTGTTATTAACCAGCTGTGGACCAGCCCTGCATCTGAATTTGTTTCCTCATCTATAAAGTGGAGCCCTGCCATTGTCCAGCTGGCTGATATCACTGAGTTATTGGAGACGTCAACAACAGAATCTTCAGACAGCTTCGTAAATGGCAAAGGACTTATAGACATAAGATGGTTATGATGAGTATAGGAACAGTGATGTCAGGATTTATGTTCTCCCACTAGAAGGGTGCATCAGAAATGGCTTCCTATGAAAATGAGGAACACAGTGTGGGGCTCTTCTCCTTCCAATGTCTGCCTTGCCATTCTCCCTCGTGTCCTCCCAAAGCCTCCCTCTGCCCAGAAGCCTGGCTCTAGCCCACAGTGTGGCCTGAGAGCAAGGACCTTTAGAAAGCACATGGCTAATGGGACAAGGGGCAACAAGAAGCAAGGCGTGTGCCATCCTAGTCTCCTGGGAAAAAGCAAGGCATGTGCCATCCTAGTCTCCTGGGAAAAGCTGCTTTTCCTTTGTCTCCAGTCTCTGCCCCACCCTCCAAGCAAACCATGTGATGTGTTATCTTTAGAAGCAGCCCTGTGTGCCCTGTCTTGGGAGGACACTGTGTCCCAGGCTCATTGTTGGGCCATGCTGCCACAAAGATGTCTGGGAGTCAGTGCTCCAGCTTTGGCAAGTGGTTCCCACTGCATTGCTAAAGGTCACCTCCCTACCTCTGATTACCTAACTCATGGTCTAGGCGAGCCGGGGTTTGCGTCACTCTCCCACTGAACTAGCCTGGGTAGGGACATTGCCACTGCATCAACCCTTTCTCCTGGTGCACAGCCCACACTGCTTCATTTCTCAGTGTCACTCTTTGTCCCCAGCTGGTCTGGAGTTGGTGTCCTCACCTGATCCTCTCCCTTGGGAAGTCTTTCCCTTTACTTTCACATCTGCTGCCCCTATCAAACTCATACTGCTGGGTCAGGAGGCAAGACCTAATGAGACTGTTTATTCTGAGAGCTCCAATTCCAGCTTCTTAATAGGTGGGTGTGTTTCAGCAAGTTACTTAACCTTCTGGGTCTCAGTGTATCAGTTGGGGATAGACTAGATAATAAATAATGCCCCAATCTCCGTTTAAAATGACATAGGTTTATTTTTCAAGTGTGGGTAAGTCCAGTGTAGGTCTGGGGTGGGGATGTGGTAATGTTCCATAAAGCTGTCAAACAGGGACCCAGGGACCGAAACTACTGCCACCTCAGCACAAAGCTCCAGGATTTACCACAGTGTAGTAGGGAAAGAGGGGGGTTGGCAAGCCAAGCACGTGTAGTTAAATGCTTTGATCTGGATGTGACATAAATCACTTCTGCTCTTCTTTCACTCATCACAACCAGCCATGTGGCAGTGCCTAAATTCAAGGAGTTGGGGATTGCAATTCTTCAGGGACTAGGAAGTAGAGGAGAATCAGATATTAGCGAATATTAATAATGTTTACTGTACTCATTTTCATCTGTATAACAGGAATATATGTATGTACTTCATGTACTTGTGAAACGTATGTATTTTCTATTATTGTTATTGTTACCATTATACTATGGTCTTAATGACTTTCTAGGATGTATACACTCCAGGCAGTAGTTTCCTAAGTGGTCATCTAGCTCAATTTGTCAGGAAGAACATGGTGTTTAGAGTGAAACCAGCCTGAGTTTGATTTCTGGTCTTGCCATTTAGTGGCTGTGTGATCTTGAGACATAACCTACCATTTTGTGCCTCAGTTTCCTCATTTATAACTTGAAACTATAAATTCTACCTGCTCATAGAGTTTGGGAAGATTAAAGTAGACCAGGAGAGTGGAACTGGTGGTCTCAGGCCTCACTGATGATGAATGCAAATGTAAACAATTTACTACAAGAGCCTGACTCTCTCCACCACCCATTTCTTCACCAGCTGGCAGCCCAACAGGATACACAACAGGAATCCTGGGAGGGGGCAGTGTCCATACATCTAATCATGGCTGTCGTGAAATCCCCCTCTCACAGCCTCACCCTTGTCCTCATGACTCTGCTGCCCAGGGTGAGTGGCTGTCTGCAACTGCCAACCTGCTCCCAAAGCACTCTGACCCATACCTATGGGCTACTGCCCGCTCTTCTGATGGCCTCCTCCAGCCATCTTGATTCTCATGTCTGCCTTTTGGGGAGATGGTCCCCTTAATTCTGCAGTGGACAGTGATTGACAGATCTTTGTATGACAGCCCTCTTTATCCCAAAGCACCTGAGGCAGGCAATGAGGATGGAGTTAGAGAGTGGCCAGGCATAGCCTTTACCATTACCAGCCCCACTGCTCTGTCAAGCCTTGGGAATAGCTGCCTTCTTCCCTGAAGGGCTCAACTGTCTACTCTTGAGCCAACCTATTTAGGGAGCCCTGGTCTCTCTGTTATGTCTACATGTTTATGAACTCCAGTGATGACTTGGTTCAGGTCACTCCCACAGGCCTCCTGGTTCCTAGTGTATCAGAAAACGTGCCTGGGAACATCCTGGGAAGGTGGCCAGTTGTTTAGGCCCAGAGTTCATAGCAGGCCTTCACAGGGCCTGTCTATTCTTCCTGGCCTGTCAGAATCTCAACTCTGGCTCAGACAAACACTGTCAAAATGCTTAGCCTTGGGACTTCCCTGGTGGCACAGTGGTTAAGAATCCACCTGCCAATGCAGGGAGCATGGGTTCGATCTCTGGTCTGGGAAGATCCCACATGCCGCAGAGCAACTAAACCCATGCGCCACAACTACTGAGCTGTGCTCTAGGGCCCGCAAGCCACAATTACTAAAGCCCGTGTGCCTAGATCCTGTGCTCCACAACAAGAGAAGCCCGCGCACTGCAACAAAGAGTAGCCCCAACGAAGAGTAGCCCCCACTCGCTGCAACTAAAGCCCGCACATAGCAACAAAGACCCAACACAACCCCCCAAAAAATGCTTAGCCTTGTGAAATGTTGAGCACCATGCAGGCCCCACAGATGCTCTGGTAAGTGGTAGACCTCTCTGGTTTGGGCTCTGGGTCAGACACTCTGGGTTTGCATCCTGACTCCACACTTACTAACTGGGAGCCCTAGGACAACCTCATATCTAGGATGGAGATCATGAAAGGTTCAACATTATAGGGTTGATGAAAAGTCTTTAGAATAATGCTTGCCACAAAATAAGTGCTCAGTAATTGTTAGTTATGATGGTTGTATTCTCTGGTCAGTATGTTCATCAAATGATGATCTGGCTTAACTTTCTATGACAATCTACTCTGCACAGAACTTGATGTTGTCAATTCCCCTATCCTGATTCCAGGTTTCATTGACAGATGAGGAAATGTGGATTCACGAACACTTGCACTTGACAAAGGGACTCCTGTATCCCTCTCACTCATTCTCAAACCCTTCCCAGGTGATCTTTGTTGTTTCTGATCTCCCAGACCCCACCCTAAACCCTGCTAACAGATGGGGCTCTCAGGACTCTATTACCCTAATTACTGCTGACTTCATCTGTGTCTGGCATTCTTCACTACCATGTCATTAGCTTAGCACGGGGCTGCCATGGGAGAGGCCAGTTATACTTGGTTATTGATCCTTTGCTCCCCTGGGTTGAACTTCAGCTGTGTTCTTGAGGTGTAAAGAATGTAGACTTCCTGCCTCCACCTCTCTCACACCTCACCTTAATCGAGTACATTCACCTTGAATGGACTCCCAAACATTCTTGGAAACTTGGAAGACTCCATTTCTAGTACCTACATAGGGACCATTCCCAAGCCCATATCACCACCTTATGAAATCTTGACCGATCCTGTAATGAATATTTTTTATTCTAATTCCAGCATGTAGGCAAATTCCTTTGGCCTTCTCCAATACGGTGCTTCTTTTCTGGCCAGTTCTACCCATCAGCTGTTAAGTTCTTACTCTGACCTGAAATCTGCCTCTTGTAACAGTCAGAAATCTGATCAATTTATCACAGGCTGTTCTTCTAGACCTGGAGCTCTTCTCTGGGTACATGACCCCTCCTTGCCTGGGTGGTGGTGGTGGGGCATATTTTTGTTTAAGAAATGCTGCTTTAGATTCCCTTCTACTCTGAGGCTTGTCTTCTACAGGGTAAACCTGCTGAACTTCTTCAGTCATTCCTAGGATGCAGGGTTAGGGGTTTGGCCCTTTCCCCATCCTGGTCCGCAGCATGTATTTGTACTCCCTCTGAAAGGGGTTGCCCAGTACTGCAGGGGGTTGTCCTTAGAAATTTTTACATTTGAAAGGAAGATCTCTGCAAAGGGTAGTTGCCAGGAAGGAAAAGTAATCCAAATAAATAACTCTGATGGTGGGAGCTCAGGCACCCTTGGGGAACATGGGGATACTCTTGGTGTCCCTCAAATTATATCAGGAAGGGGGCATCCTGTCCACCCACACGTAAGCAGGTTGAGAGATCACAGACATGTTGTATGTCTTGTCTGAATGCTGCAGTTGCCTCCCCTCTAGGAGTCTATGAATTTGAAATAGAATTGTTATCTTTTATTCAGAGCCTTGGGTGAAAGCTACTTGGCTCCTTTTTGATGTTCCCTTGCATTCTTGGGAAGATTCCGTCCTTGTAGTTTGGGTGTATACTTTATAAGTAACAGTGAACTGGGGTCTGTGAGGGGCAGGGAAGGGACCCTCACATGCTTTGAGTGAGGTATATATATATATACTGTGTTCATTGTCTTTGAAAAAACTTCTCTTACCTGATTATCAGTGCCAGCAGTTTCACCATTAAAAATTGTACCTTCAGCTGACAGTGGGAGACCTTGGACTAACGCCTTCTCATTTCCCAGTCTCATTTACTTGTCTGTAAAATGATGAAGGCAGACCAGATGAGCTCTGTGATGTTTTTGTACTCTGATATTTCAGTATTAATTTCTTTGACTTTTAGTCTAAAGAATCCTATAAAAATTGCCACTCCCCAAGGAGGACAGTTCAAGTTTTCACCTATTTCTATGTATAATTGTTTTCAATCCTTTCCCCTGTGTATACTTATATGTGTGCATGTGCATATATGTCAGTCTGTGTGTATGTGTAGTATATGTAAATGTGTGCCTTTGTGCACATGTGTCTATGCATGCATGTGTATGTTGTTTGTGTGAGTCCATATGTATGTGTGGTGTGTGTGTGTGTGTGAGTGTGTGTTTATTCTTCCTGAGCTGACTTTCCTTTCATTCCAGCCCATCAGTCACCCCAGGCAGCTGGGGAAGGGGTGGGGGCCATGGCAGGGGGTAGGTTGCTCCCCTCAGCTGGTCCCTGCTGACTGGGATGACACATCCAACCTGTGGCATTCCTGCACCCCAGCATGACCCGTGCCCCTCTGACAGCCTATGCACTGTCTTCCCTCCTCCTTCTGCTCCTCTTTCTCCCCCTACCCCTGACCCTTTGGCTACTTCCCAAGGCAGCACCACACCAAGGAGGGTGAGCAAGCTGCTTCCTGCTTGAAGGGGAACTGGATGCCGAACTGGGGAGCCCTGGGGAAGCACAAATGAGCACAGAGTGCTCCTTACTACATGCAGAAGAACAGTGATTACCCCACCCTCCAGATGCCAGGTGAGGAGGTCTCGCCCAGGCACCAGCTGTGTGTGAGAGAGTGTACATGCTCCCCACCCTGGGGCAGAGCCACATAATGATTTTTGTGGCCTGAGACACTTGGCCTTCATGGGCCCCTTCCTCCGTAAAAAATATTCCAAATTATACTTTATGATTGAATTCAGATAAAGATGAATATAATCTAGGCTGGGTCATTATTATATATTTATTATTATTGCATTCACTTTTTCCCTCTGATTTTAAAAGAAAATTAAAATATTCTTATAAGCGCAAAAAAGTCCACTGGCCTTAGGCCCTGTGCGTGCTGTGGAGAGGTAGGCCCTGCCCGGGAGGGCTTCTACCACCAGCATCCCTTCCAGCCCTGCAGTCTAAGGTTTCTCTTTTCCTCCCGCCCCCAGTGTCCACCTATGTCTCAGAGACTTGTGGGTTTACTTCTTCTTACCTGTTTTCCTGCATCTGCCCCTATCTCCAGTGGGCTTCACACCTGGCCCCATTCCCATCACTTCCCTCAGCCAGCTCAGCTCTTCCAGCACTAGGAACTGCTCTGCATGCTCCAGGGCCTGCAGAGGCACTAAGTCAAAGCTAAGAGAAGTGGTTCTTGCTTTTTCTCCAGTTTCAAAATTTCTACTCATTTATTCATTGCCCCTGGATTAAGTACCACCATGTAGGAGTCAGTGTGGCCTCCTGGTTAGGGCTCCGCCCCTCGGCTGTATGGCTCTGAAGCTGACCTCAGGACTCTCTGTTGCACAGTCTTGGGCAAGTTCTTCACTCTGTCTATCCCCAGGTTTTTCACTGGTAAATGAGAATAGTTGCAAGTCTCTTGCAGGCCTGTTGTGGAGATGAACAGAGTGCTTAGAATGCAATAACTGTCAGCTATAGCGAATAAAAATATAGGATGCCCAGTTAAATTTGAAAAATTGCTCTCTCTGATGAATTTTTGTAATTTGTTGAAATAATAAAGCTGAATGCAGACATTCAGGGCATCTTGACAAAGTCAATACAGTATGCAGGACGAAAATCATTAGATATGGAACATGTCCTGTATAGACAGGATGCCTGGAAACCTTATGGGTTCTATAATGATGTCCAAAGGGCAGGTGGAAGGGACCCAACTGTAGGAGACAAGGACATCTGCCCACATCAACCAGTGACCTACAGTTTCTGTTAAGGCAGAAATCCACATAGAACACTGGACGAGGGGTCAGGAGCATTGGATTTTATTTTTATCACAGCATAATTTCATCGCATCTTTTCTGTTCTTTTTTATAATATTGAGGTATAGTTGATGTACAGTACTATATGTTTCAGGTGTACAACATAGTGATTCACAATTTTTAAAGGTTATAATCCACTTATGGTTATTATAAAATATTGTTATGTTCCCTGTGTTGCACAATATATCCTTGTAGCTTATTTTATACATGGTAGTTTGTACCTCTTAATCCCCTACCCCAGTCTTGCCCCTCTCCCCTTTTCTCTCCCCACTGGTAACCACTAGTTTGTTCTCTATATCTGTGAGTCTGCTTCTTTTTTGTTATATTCATTAGTTTTATTTTTTAGATTCCACATATAAGTGATATCATATGGTATTTGTCTATCTCTGTCTGACTTATTTCACTAAGCATAATACCCTCCAAATCCATCCATGTTGTTGCAAATGGCAAAACTTCATTCTTTTATATGGCTGAGTACTATTCCATTGTGTATATATACCATATCTTCTTTATCCATTCATCTGTTGATAGACCCTTAGGTTGCTTCCATATCTTATAAATAGAGCTGCTATGAACATTGGGGTTTATGTATCTTTTTGAATTAGTGTTTTCATTTTCTTCAGATAAATAGCCAGGAGTGGAATTGCTGGGCCATATGGTTTTGTTTTTAGTTTTTGAGAAACCTCCATACTGTTTTCCACAGTGGCTGCACTTAAGTTGCTATCCACTGTACCTTTGAGTCTAAGCATCTGTGTTTAGTTAACCATTTTTCTGTCATTGGCTATGTAGGTTGTTTCCCTTACAAATTATGCAGTTTTAAATGATAGTGGTCCTTGGCAATACAGCCCATTTCCCTCATTTTGTGTGGAAGCTGAGGCTCTGAGGGATCATGTAGCCAGGCAATCCCGATGGCCAAGCCCTTGTCCCCAGCACCTCTTACCCAAACCACTTCCTCCTCCATTGATACTCCCATGGGTGTGTTGTTTATTTCCATTCATAACTCTGTGGGGTTTTGTCCTCTGTCAAGTGACTCACTTGCCCTCGTCCTCAGTCCTGTAAATGTTTGATGCTTGAGTTTAGTAGAGACCTTGGGAGCAGGAAACTCTGGGGCTCAAACTTCTCATCAGGGAGGCCCAGAGGATTTGGGCAGGAAAAGTCTCCTCTTTGCTTAAAGATAGTTAAATGATTTGTAAAGTAAATTGTTTTTTGTTCCTTTGGGTTGAATACATGGGTTGTAAATAAGGAGAAGCTAGATAGATGACTTCCGATTCCATTCATCATTCCTGTTGCAAAATTGAGAGCACTCAAATTCTTCCCATGGCTGCCTATCTCTTAAATAGATCTTGCACTGTGGCTGAAACCTATGGTAGAAATACGTGCTCAAAGGCCCTTTACTCTTTATGTAAAAAGTGTTTTTCAGAGACCGTGTCAAGAATATATGACTTGTTTGGAAACTTGAATTATTCAAGGACTATTTACTGGCATTTCGTTTCTTTTTTTCCCCTGTATTTTCTCTGCATTTCCCTTTCCCCTTTTGTTTTTCTCCCTCCTTCTTATTTTTAAGAACATTATTGCAGGTCACTATGGCCACATGGCTTCCCCTGGGAGGATTCTTCCCTGAGCTTGGCCTGCCGTGTAGCTTGGGGGCATTCAGGGCACAGTCCCTGCCTCAGAGCCAGCCCTGGACTGGTCCTCCCATGGCTCAGTTTCAGTCACTGGGCTGAAGAGCTTGGACAGAACTGCTGCAGCCCTTGGAACAGAAGCCAGTGAAGGATGAGGTGCTCATGACATCCTGACATTGTGGAAGAAGAACCAGTCATTTGCATCTTGCTCAATTCAAAAGCAGAACCAGTAGTCCTAGAGGCAGTGAGCTTTGGGTTCCTTCACTGTTCCTGGAAGGAAGGCATGTCAGGTCATTAGTTTCTCAGGGTCCTTGGGCTGGAGGAAGACAGACTGGGTGTAGTACCTGAGGGACCTGAGCCGCCTGGGGTCGGGGGCAGTGGACAGGAAGGACTGGTGCAGAGGTGTCTGGTTCTTACTCATCTCGCAGGGGCCAAAGACAAGTCCAGGTTTTAGTCATCAGCCCAGCAAAGGCAGGACTGCTCTGTCCCATCATGTCAGGGGAAGGGGCAATGAAGTAGTCCCTGCTGGGATGCAGTTAAAGAGAGCTACACCTGAAATAATTCTCTACTCCAAACTGGAACTGTGGTGACGACAACAACAATAACTGTATTGGAAGAAAACAACGAAAACATTTAAGTAATGTCTTGGAAAGGGACAGGGAGAATTATAATTATGAGCTAGCTGGTTTGCTTCATTCTTCTTGGGTGGCAATTCCTGTACTATCTCTCAGTTACTGTTGACACAGAGGAAAAGGAGATCCTCAGAAAAAGGCCAGTCTCTCTCTCTGTGTGTGTGTGTGTGTGTGTGTGTGTGTGTGTGTGTGTGTGTATAGGGGGCATGGTCTGGGGCAGCAAAGGAGACTTAACTAGAAGTGCATATCAGCTAGTGGATTTTTATGGTATCATGGGTCACATCCAAGCATGAGTCTGCCTCATTTACAAAAACAAAACAAAACAAAAGGCCTAGGAAACCCAGCCAATCAGCAAATTGTTTTTTGATTATATGTCATGTGTGAGACTCTCTACTAGGCACTGGTAAGGCACGGGTAGTAGAAAGAGATAAAGGAAGAGACAAACTCCCTGCAGCTCCCTGGCTAGGGTGACGACATATACAATCTCTGGGAGATGGTTAACAGTCCTCTCTGAAGCAGTTTTCCTCTCGAGGCTGTTCTGACTCATGATAATTTTGATCCAGAGGTGCTCAAGGCTGAGAGTTCCAAGAGAGGAGAGTTGCCTATGTGCAGGGCTGCCAGGGTATGTGGGACAAGCCTGTGCTGGCTGAATGGGACAGAGATCCAGGGGTAAAAGGCAGGTCATTGTTTCATAAACTAGGAAGTCTAGAGAGAGAGTTTGCTTCAGGCAGGGAAGACACGGGGGCTCCAAGATCTCATCAAGAATCTGCCTTTTCCCATCTTGGCTCTGCTTTCTAGACTAGGGGTGGAACAGGTGGGGATAATAGGGAAGAAAGAAAGGAAGAAGTAACATCGATTGTCACAGTAATGCTGTGTGACAACCACCCCAATCCTCAGTGACTTAAAATAGCAACCATTTATTCTCGCTTATCTGCAGGTTGGCTGAGAATTGGCCAATCAAATTGGGGCCAGGTTAGGTCCAGGCCTGTTCCTTGTTCTCATCTTTCTTGAACCAGCAGGCTAGCTGTGGAATGTTCTCATGGTGATATAAGAAACATAAGAGCCCAACCATGCAACATGTTTCAAGTCACAAGCCCTTGCTTGTGTCACATCTGCTAATGTCCCATTGGCAAGTCAATGGCCAAGCCCAAAGTCAAGGGGAAAGGAAGGACACTCTGCTTCTAGTGGGAAGAACTGAAAAGTCACCATATTCCTTGAATACAGGGAAAGATAAAGAATTGGGAACAATATAGTCTGTCACTAAAGGGGTGAAAAATTATGGGCTATTTATTTTTCAAAATTTTTTTCTCTTTAGTGGGATTAATCAGAGTTCTTCTTTCCTTTTAACATTGTAATTTTATCTTTAATTTTATTTTTAATTACAAAATATTATAAGAAATATACATAATATAATATAATACAGTATGATATAATATACTCTAAATATAGCAGATCACTGTGTAACAAACATTCCGATTTTACAGATGTTAGATTTTGCTTTATTTTATTTTTGTTTATTTAAAAAACTGTTTGATTACCTACCAAGTTTAGATTTATTTCTTTAAATTTTTTTTCTTTTTTTTTTAAAATTGAAGTATAGATGATTTACAATATTGGGTTAGTTTCGGGTGTACAGCAAAGTGATCCAGTTATATATATATCTATATGTGTATGTATATATATTCTTTTCCAGATTCTTTTCCATTATAGGTTATTACAAGATATTGAATATAGTTCCCTGTGCTATACAGTAGGTCCTTGTTGTTTATCTATTTTATATATAATAGTGTGTATCTGTTAATCCCATACTCCTAATTTATCCCTCCCCCTGCTTTCCCCTTTGGTAACCATAAGTTTTCTATGCCCGTGAGTCTGTTTCTGTTTTGTAAATAAGTTCATTTGCATTATTTTTTAGATTCCACATATAAGCAATATCATATATTTGTCTTTCTCTGACTTACTTAATATGATAATCTCTAGGTACATCCATGTTGCTGCAAATGTCAATATTTCATTCTTTTTTGTGGCTGAGTAATATTCTGTTGTGTGTGTGTGTGTATGTGTATATATATATATGTATATATATGTATATATCACATCTTCTTTATCCATTAATCTGTCGATGGACATTTAGGTTGTTTCTGTGTCTTGGCTATTATAAAGAGTGCTGCTATGGTCTAGATTAGCTCAAGATGGTGGAGAAGAAGGATGTGGGCTCACACCCTTCTTACAAAATCATGAAAATCACAACTAACTGCTGAACAACCATCGACAAAAAAATGCTGCAACCTGCCAAAAAAGGATACTCTACATCCAAAGACAAAGAAGAGGCCCGGGCTTCCCTGGTGGCGCAGTGGTTGAGAGTCCGCCTGCCAATGCAGGGGACAAGGGTTCGTGCCCCGGTCCGGGAAGATCCCACATGCCGCGGAGCGGCTGGGCCCGTGAGCCATGGCCGCTGAGCCTGCGCATCTGGAGTCTGTGCTCCATAACGGGAGAGGCCACAACAGTGAGAGGCCCGCGTACCACAAAAAAAAAAAAAAAAAAAAAAAAAAAAAAAGAAGAGGCCCCAGTGAGATGGTAGGAGGGGCTCAGTCATAATGAACTCAAATCCCATACCTGCTGGGTGGGCGACCCACAAACTGGAAAACAATTATACCACAGAAGTTATCCCATAGAAGTGAAAGTTCTGAGCCCCACGTCAGGCTTCCCAACCTGGTGGTCCAGCAATGGGAGGAGGAGTCCCCAGAGAATCTAGCTTTGAAGGTTAGTGGAGCTTGATTGCAGGACTTCCACAGGCCTGGGGGAAACAGAGACTCTACTCTTGGAGGCCGCACACAAAGTCTTGTGTGCACCAGGACCCAGAGGAATAAAGAAGTGACCCCATAAGAGACTGGACCAGATATACCTGCTAGTATTGAAGGGTCTCCTATGGAGGTGGGGGGCAGCTGGGGCTCACTGCAGTGACAAGGACACTGACAGCAGCAGTTCTGGGAAGTACCCATTGGAGTGAGCCCTCCTGGAGGCCACCATTAGCCCCCCCAAACCCTCCAGTGCTGGGTCACCTCAGGCCAAAAAACCAACCATCAACAGACAAATGGATTAAAGTTTTACTGAGTGTGGCCCTGCCCACCAGAGGGACAAGACCCACCTCCACCTACCACCAGTCTTTCCCATTAGGAAGTTTGCACAAGCCTCTTAGATAGCCTCATCCACCAGATGGCAGACAGCAGAAGCAAGAACTACAGTCCTGCAGCCTGTGGAATAGAATACACAATCACAGAAAATTAGACAAAAGGAAATAGCAAAGATACGTGTCCCAGAAGAAGGAACAAGTTAAAACCCCAGAAAAACAACTTAGTAAGGTAGAGATAGGCAACCTTCTGGAAAAAGAATTCAGAATAATGGTAGCGAAGATGATCCAAGATCTTGTAAAAAGAATAGAGGCAAGGATTGAGAAGATACAAGAAATGTTTAACAAAGACCTAGAAGAACTAAAGAACAAACAAACAGAGATGAACAATACAATAACTGAAATGAAAAATACACTAGAAGGAATCAGTAGCAGAGTAACTGAGGCAGAAGAATGGATAAGTGACCTGGAAGACAGAATGGTGGGAATCACTCCCATGGAACAGAATACAGAAAAAAGAATGAAAAGAAATGAAGACAGTCTAAGAGACCTCTGGTACAACATTAAAGCACCAACATTTGCATTATAGGGGTCCCAGAAGGAGAAGAGAGAGAGAAAGGACCTGAGAAAATATTTGAAGAGATAATTGCTGAAAACTTCACTAGCATGGGAAAAGAAACAGTCATCCAATTCCAGGAAGCACAGAGAGCCCCAGGCAGGATAAACCCAAGGAGGAACATGCTGAGACACATAATAATCAAACTGACAAAAATTAAAGACAAAGAATATTAAAAGCAGCAAGGGAAAAATGACAAATAACATACAAGGGAAGTCCCATAAGGTTATCAGCTGATTTTTCAGCAGAAACTCTGCAGGCCAGAAGAGAGTGACATGCTATATTTCCAGTTATGAAAGGGAAGAACCTACGGCCAAGAATACTCTACCAGGAAGGCTCTCATTCAGATTGTAGATTTTTTTTGGATGAGGACCATTTTTAAAGTTTTTATTGAATTTGTCACAGTATTGCTTCTGTTTTTATGTTTTGGTTTTTTGGCTGCAAGCCATGTGGGATCTTAGCTCCATGACCAGGGATCACACCCACACCTCCTGCACTAGAAGGCAAAGTCTTAACCACTGGATCACCAGGGAAGTCCCTCTCATTCAGATTTGATGGAGAAATCAAAAGCTTCACAGACAAGCAAAAGCTAAGAGAGTTCAGCACCACCAGACCAGCTTTGCAACAAATGCTAAAGGAACTTCTCTAGGTAGGAAAGAGACCAGCAACTTAAAACAGCCTTGTATATATATATAGACTGCTCTATCAAAACCTCATAGGAACAGCAACCCCCAAAACTACAATAGATACACACACACACACACACACACACAAAGAAGAAGAAGAAGAAAAGAAAAAATAAACCAAACACAAAACTAAAGATGGTCATCAAACCACAGGAGAAGAGAACAAGTGAGGAACGGAAGAAAAAAGACCTACAAAAACAAACCCAAAACAATTAAGAAAATGGCAATAAGAACTTACATGTTGATAATTACCTTAAATGTAAATGGATTAAATGCTCCAACCAAAAGACATAGACTGGCTGAATGGATACAAAAACAAGACCAATATATATGCTACAAGAGAACCAATTCATACCTAGGGACACATACAAACTGAAAGTGAGGGGATGGAAGAAGGTATTCTATGCAAATGGAGATCAGTAGAAACCTGGAGTAGCAATACTCACATCAGATAACATAGACTTTAAAATAAAGACTGTGACAAGAGGCAAAGAAGGACAGTATGTAATGATCAAGGGATCAATCCAAGAAGATATAAAAATTGTAAATATATATGTACCCAACTTAAGAGCACCTCAATATATAAGGCAAATACTGGCAGCCATAAAGGGAGAAACTGACAGTAACACACTAATAGTAGGGGACTTTAACACCCACTTTCATCAAGGAACAGATCACCCAGACAGAAAATCAATAAGGAAACACAGGCCATAAATAACACGTTAGACCAAATGGACTTAATTCATATTTATAGAGCATTCCATCCAAAAGCAGCAGAATACACATTCTTCTTATGTGCACATAGGACATTCTCCAAGACTGACCACATGCTTGATATAATTTCAATTTTTAATTAAACTATATCAAGCATTTTTTCCAACCACAGCACCATGAGATTAGAAATAAACTACAGAAAAAAACTGTAAAAAACACAAACACGTGGAGTCTAAACAATATGCTATTAAGCAACCAGTGGATCATTGAAGAAATCAAAGAGGAAATAAAAAAATACCTAGAGAAAAATGACAACAAAAACATGACAACTCAAAACCTATGAGACACAGCAAAAGCAGTTCTAAGTGGGAAGTTTATAGCAATACAATTTTACCTCAGGAAACAAGAAAAATCTCAAATAAAAAACCTAACCTTACACCTAAAGGAACTAGAGAAAGAAGAACAAACAAAACCTAAAGTTAATAGAAGGAAAGAGATCATGAAGATCAGGGCAGAAATAAATGAAACAGAGACAAAGAAAACAATAGCAAAGATCAATGAAACTAAAAGCTGGTTCTTTGAGAAGATAAACAAAATTGATAAACCTTTAGCCAGACTCTTCAAGAAAAAAAGGGAGAGGACTTAAATCAATAAAATTAGAAATGAAAAAGGAAAAGTTAAAATGGACACCACAGAAATACAAAGGAACATAAGAGATTACTACAAGCAACTGTATGCCAATAAAACGGACTACCTGGAAGAAATGGACAAATTCTTAGAAAGGTACAATTTCCCAAGACTGAACCAAGAAGAAATAGAAAATATGAACAGACCAATCACAAGTACTGAAATTGAACCTGTAATTTAAAAACTCCCAAAAAACAAAAGTCCAGGACCAGACAGCTTCACAGGTGAATTCTATCAAATATTTAGAGAAGAGCTAACACCTGTTCTTCTGAAACTGTTCCAAAAATTGCAGAGGAAAGAACACTCCCAAACTCATTCTATGAGCCACCATCACCCTGATACCAAAACCAGACAAAGACACCACCACAAAACAAAGAAATTTACAGGCCAGTATCACTGTTGAACATAGATGCAAAAATCTTCAACAAAATACTAGCAATCTGAATCCAACAATATATTAAAAGGATCATACACCATAAGCAAGTAAGATTAATCCCAGGGATACAAGGATTTTTCAATATCTGCAAATCAATCAGTGTGATACACTACATTAACAAACTGAAGAATAAAAATTACCTGATCATCTCAATGCATGCAGAAAAAGCTTTTCACAAAATTCAATACCCATTTATGATAAAAACTCTCCAGAAAGTGGCCATAGAGGGAACATACCTCAACATAATAAAGGTCATATACGACAAACCTACAGCTAACAGTATACTCAATGGTGAGAAGCTAAAAGCATTTCCTCTAAGATCAGGGACAAGACAAGGATGTCCACTCTTGCCAATTTTATTCAACATAGTTTTGGAAGTCCTAGTTACAGCAATCAGAGAAGAAAAATAAATAAAAGGAATCCAAATGGGAAGAGAAGTTAAACTGTCACTTCTTGCAGATGACATGATACTATGCAAAGAAAATCCTAAAGATGCTATCGGAAAACTACTAGAGCTCACCAATGAGTGTGGTAAAGTTGCAGGTTACAAAATTAAAACACAGAAATCTGTTGCATTTCTATACACTAAAAATGAAAGGTCAGAAAGAGAAATGAAGGAAACAATCCCATTTACCACTGCATCATAAAGAACACAATACCTGGGAATAAACCTACCTAAGAAGACGAAAGACCTGTACTCTGAAAACTCTAAGATGCTGATGAAAGAAATCAAAGATGACACAAACAGATGGAAAGATACACCATGTTCTTGGATTGGAAGAATCAATATTGTCAAAATGACTATACTAGTCAAGGCAATCTTGAGTCAATGCAATACCTATCAAATTACCAATGGCATTTTTCACAGAACTAAAACAAAAAAATCTTAAAATTTGTATGGAGACACAAAAGACCCCCAATTAGCCAAGGTAATCTTGAGAAAGAAGAATGGGGCTGGAGGAATCAGGCTCCTTGACTTCAGACTATAATACAAAGCTATAGACATCAAAAGAGTATGGTGCTGGCACAAAAATAGAAATATAGATCAATGGGCAGGACAGAAAGCCCAGAAATAAACCCACGCACCTATGGTCTGTTGTAGAGGTCTTGCCTCTACAACAAAGGAGGCAAGACTATACATTGGTGAAAAGACAGTTTCTTAAATAAGTGGTGCTGGGAAAACCGGACAGCCACATATAAAAAATGAAATCGGAACATTCTTTAACACCATACACAAAAATAAACTCAAAATGGATTAAAGACCTAAATGTGAGAAGTGACACTATAAACATCTTAGAGGAAAACATAGGCAGAAACCTCTCTGACATAAATCGCAGTAATATCTTTTTTTGATCCATCTCCTAGAGTAATGGAAATAAAAACAAAAATAAACGGGACCTAATTAAACTCAAAAGCATTTGCACAGCGAAGGAACACATAAAGAAAATGGAAAGACAACCCTCAGAATGGGAGAAAATATTTGCAAATGATGTGACCGACAAGGGATTAGTGTCCAAACAGCTCATGCAGCTTAATATCATCAAAACAAAAAACCCAATCAAAAAATTGGCAGAAGACCTAAATAGACATTTCTCTGAAGAAGACATACAGATGGTCAAGAGACACCTGAAAAGATGCTCAACATCACTAATTATTAGAGAAATGCAAATCAAAACTACAATGAAATATCACCTCACACAGTCAGAATGGCTATCATCAAAAAATCCACAAACAATAAATTCGGGAGAGGGTATAGAGAAGGGAACCCTCCTAAACTGTTGGTGGGAATGTGAATTGGTGCAGCCACTATGGAGAACAACATGGAGGTTCCTTATGAAACTAAAAATAGAGCTACCATATGATCCTGCAATCTCACTCCTGGGCATATACCTGGAGAAAAACATGGTTCCAAAGGATACATGCACCCCAGTGTTCATTGCAGCACTGTTTACAGTAGTCAGTATATGGAATCAACCTAAATGTCCATCAACAGAAGAATGGATAAAGAAGATGTGGTACATATATACAATGGAATATTACTCAGCCAATAAAGAGAATGAAATAATGCCCTTTTCAGCAACAAGGATGGACCTAGAAATTGTTACTGGGTGAAGTAAGTCAGACAGAGGAAGACAAATGTCATATGATCTCGCTTATATGCGGAATCTAAAAAAATGATACAAATGAGCTTTTTTACAAAACAGAATCAGACTCACAGACTTAGAGAATGAACTTATGGTTACCAGGGGGAAGGGTGGGAGGGAGGGATAGTTAGGGAGTTTGGGATTGACATGTACACACTGCTATATTTAAAATGGATAACCAACAAGGACCTACTGTATAGCACAGGGAACTCTACTCAATATTCTGTAATAACCTAATTGGGAAACGAATTTGAAAAAGAATAGATACATGTAAATGTATAACTGAATCACTTTGTTGTACACCTGAAACTAACACAACATTGTTAATCAACTGTACTTCAATATAAAATAAAAAGTTTAAAAAAAAGCATGAAAAAAGAAAAAAAAAAGTGCTGCTCTGAACATTGGGATTTATGTAGTGGGTTGACCAAAATTTATTTGGGTTGTTCCATAACATCTTAAGGAACATATTTTAGAATTAGAGCTTTTATTTTTTCTGTATATATTCCCAGGAGTGGGATTGCTGGATCATATGGTAACTCTATCTTTAGTTTTTAAAAGAACCTCCATACTGTTCTCCATAGTGGCTGCAGCAATTTACATTCCCACCATCAGTGTAGGAGGGTTCCCTTTTCTCCACACTCTGGCACTTACTACTTTTTAATGATGGCCATTTTAACCAGTGTGAGGGGATACCTCATTGTAGTTTTAATTTGCATTTCTCTAATAAGTAGCGATGTAGAGCATCCTTTCACGTGCCTCTTGGCCATCTGTATGTCTTCTTTGGAGAAATGTCTATTTAGGTCTTCTGCCCATTTTTTGATTGAGTTGTTTGTTTTTTTAATATTGAGTTATATGAGCTGTTTGTGTATTTTAGAAATTAAGCCCTTGTCAGTCTCATCATTTGCAAATTATTTCTCCCATTCTGTAGGTTGTCTTTTTATTTTGTTTATGAGTTCCCTTGATGTGCAAAAGCTTGAAAGTTTGGTTAAGTCCCATTTGTTTATTTTTGCTTTTATATCTTTTGCCTTGGGAGACTGATATGAGAAAATATTGCTACAATTTATGTCAAAGAATCTTTCACCTATGTTCTCTCCTAGGAGTTTTATGTTGTCTTGTCTTATATTTAAGTCTTTAAGACATTTTGAATTTATTTTTGTGCATGGGGTGAGGGAGTGTTCTAACTTCATTGATTTACATATGGTTGTTCAGCTTTCCCAACACAACTTGCTAAAGAGACTGTTCTCCACTGTATTCTTGCCCCCTTGGTTGAAGATTAATTGACCTGGGTGAGTGGGTTTATTTCTGGGCTCTCTATTCTCTTCCTTGATCTGTATGTCTGCTTTTGTACCAGGACTACACTGTTTTGATTACTGTAGCTTTGCTGTATACTCTGAAGTCTGGGAGGGTTGTGCCTCCAGCTTTATTCTTCTTCCTCAGGATTGCTTTGGCAATTCTGGGTCTTTTGTGGAGTATTTGCTTTATGTTCTCTTTCCTCTTCTCCCCCCTAAAATAAGATATTGATTCTACCAGTGGTCCATCCCAATATTCCTCACCTCATTATACCATCCATGTTTTGAAACTTTAACCTGTTTTAATTCCTTTAAACAAGCTATTACTAAATAAAAAAGTTATTGGTGATTTTCACATGTATCACAGGGTAAATTTTTGCACTAATGCCTCTGGCAGTGAAAAGGCAACTGGCTTTATGACTTTATCAGAAAAGTCCACAAGGGAGCAATATGACCACAGGAAAACAATCTGGGGTCTGGGAGGGAAGTTGTCTTTTCCTTTCTCTCCACCTGCTGTTGTGGCAGCCTCTCTAGGTCTCTCTTTCTGTGCGTTTTGGACTTGATGTGTGGCCTGTGAGTGTGTGCACATGGGCCTGTTTCCCCCTGTGGGTGACAGTGTGTTGGGACTCTCCCAGGCTTCCTGTCCCTGCCTCACAGTCTTCCTGCCATTTCTTGGGTGCCTCTCCCACCCTTCCTCTGCTTTCTTATCTGCATTTATTCTCTGTCTTGGTCTCACTCCCCTCTCCTCTTTACCTTTCAGCTTCCCTCTCCATCTCTGTCTTTGGTATTTGTTGTGATCAGGCCTGGATTTCTGCTTCCAGTTCGTAAGCTCCGCATTAAGTGCCACAGGATTCAGAGGACGGGAAGGCTCCTGCCTGACCCTGGGGAGGATGGCATGGGAGAGGAGAAGGAATTCTATTTTTCCTTCTCTCAAAAAATCAACACCAAGTAAAAGTCTACACTAAGATTTATTTGTAACTATTTATTAAGTGGTATTAATTGGTTTTGTTTGGAGGCTGAGAATCTTGAATGAGAAAAGGTCCCAGCTCTGTTGTAAAGATTTACTGAGTAAGTGTGTGTGTGTGTGTGTGTGTGTGTGTGTTTGAGAGAGAGATAGAGTGTCTATCTCTGTGTCTTGGAGAGCAGAGCCGTAGATGTGCATGTGTTCATGTCTCTGGGTGAGTATGCGTTCCCTTTGTGCCAGGCGTGTGTGGTTGTGCCTGTGTGTGTGTCTATGTGAAGGTATGTGGCTCTGCATGTTGAAGAGTATGTCAGCCTGTGTATGACTGTTTGTGGTGTTGTTTGTGTCTAGGTGTGAGTATGTGGACAAGTGTCCACATATGGTAGAGAGCATGAGTATTGGGATTTGTGTTTGTTCTCTGAGTGTGAGTGTATAAAGCAGTGCTGGAATCAAGGCTCCTACTGCCAGGTTACCTCTTGGAGCAGCCCAGACTGTGGGACAGACAATGATAACAGGTGATAGATTGATAAACCACATGGAATTGAATTCTGACCTCCCAGGGGTTTGAAGATGTGACTTAAAATTGCCTTCACCTCAGAAGATACCAGTATTTCTGTGCTTTTGTAGGAACTTTAAGGCACAGAATGCTGTCACTTGGCAGGAGAACTGGGGAGTCTTAGAGAAGGATGAGCCCCTAGAGCCTCTGGTCCAGTCTTCCCCTCACAACCATTATGGGAATCTCCTGCTGGGGCTTTGCTGCCCCAGGACCCCCAATCCTTCTGGTGATTAGGTGGTATCCTTGATCTCTTCATTTGCAAGTTGGGCACATGGTGAAGCACTGGGGTGTCCAATTCTGGCTCAAAGCCATATGGAGCCCTCCAGTTCCTGTTCCCTGTAGGCTCTGCCAGCCTTTCAGAGCTCACTGGCTATAGCAGCTTTGAGTGATTTAGAACCTGCCCCACCCCACCCCGCTGCGGAGACCACCCAGCTGGACTGGAGGTGGGGCCCTTGTCAGGCTCACCACAGTATCTTCCTGGGAGACCACCTCTGAGAGGCAGGAGGGTCAGCTTGAGCTTATCTCACTCACTTGCACCATTACTCATGTCCCTGTGGCCAGTCATTCTGTGCCGTCATGGGCAGGGTGTGAGTATGGAGGTAGGGCCTGGGTGGTGGATTGAGGAGTTTGTCAGAGGTGAAAAGATAGCCTTTTTTACAAAAGGCTTCATAACGATGTACCACAGACTGAATGGCTTCAAACTTCAGAAATTTATTGTCTCACTATCTGAAGGCTATTAGTACAAAATCGAGGTGTTAGCAGGGCCATTCTCCCTTTGAGATCTGTAGGAGAATCCTTCATGGCCTCTTCCTAGCTTCTGGAGGTTTACTGGCATCACTGGTGTTCCTTGGTTCACAGCTGCATAGCTCTGATCTCTGCCTTCATCCTCACCTGGTGCTCTCCCTGTGTCTGTGCTTTCTCATGGCCATCTTCTTGTAAGGACACCAATCATATTGGACTGGGGGTCCACCCTATTCCAGTATGACCTCACCGTCACTAATTGTATCTGCAATGACCTTATTTCCACATGAGATCATGTTCTGAGATATTGAGAGTTGAGATTTCAACATACCTTTTTGAGGGGATCAAATTCAAGCCATGACACTAATCATCTCACTATTCTTCCAGAACCCAGGCTTTCAGATAAATCTACAAACACATTTCAGAGCAGTGGAGCCCTGATTGGCCCCTCCCCCAGTTCTCCTTTCTCTCCAATATATTTATTATCACAGGCACCAGCAACACAACCCCAGCTTCGCTAGTCTCTCCACGTGATAGAAAGTGAGGTGTTATGGAACAGCAGAGGACTGAGATTGTGTATACTAATGGCAGCACTCCACACCTATCCTGGTGATCTGTGTCACCAAGAAGCACCATGAGAGCCAATCGTAATGGTGGTGAGGGGGACAACAATCACCACAAGCAACTAAGGTAACTTGAGACAAAAATGCTTTCCTGCCCCTTTACGCCAGGATGAGGTCAGATTTCAAATGTCCTTTTTCCTTCCAGGAAGTGAAGTGTGTAATTTTTAAAGGTGCTATTAATCTGTTCTTTTCATTGCATTTCCTGTCTCTCCCCACCAGATTAATTTCCTGTCTCTCCCCACCAGATTAATTGTTCCTGCTTCTGATGCTAGAAGCTGCAATGTGCTACTTTAAATTCTTACCGATAAAGTATTTGTGTTTCTTCCTTTCTTTTTTTTGAGGAAGCTTATATTTGTAAATAAAATATGAAATTTCAGTTTCCCAGTATTGGAGCCATGGTAGGGGTATTTGTATATGTGTGTATGTGTATACATATATATGTGTGTGTATGTGTTCTTGTACCTGTGTGTATGTATATACGTGTGATGTATGTGTGTGTACATATGTGTGTGTATATGTGGTGTGTGTATGTGTGTGTGTGTGTGTGTTGTGAATGAGTATTACTCTCAGCATTCTCAGTCTCCTCTCGGATCTGAAAGCTGAGAGATAAGTTACCAAAGTCACTCTAGAACCTGGGCTTCCCAAGGCTTGGTCTTTGTCTCCTGGATGTCTGGTTCTGGGATTCCAGGCATACTCCTGGTTTCCAGGATGAGGTGGACAGATTCCTGGTGGCCAGAAGCCGTAGGTTCTAGTCTCAGTACTGCCATTTTTCTCTGAGCCCCAGAAGAGAAAAGGAAGAACGTCTCTCGCCCCGATTGCTACCGCAACATTCCCGAGATTCCCTGATGGTGTCCACTCACACTCCTCTCCCTGAGCCAGGCCCTCGAGCTGTGCAGGATGCAGCATGCAGATGGCCAGGTGCCTCGTTAGAGCTTGGGGTGGAGCCCTTCTGGATTGCATGAGTGGAGTGTGATGGAGAGACAGCCGGTCCTAGGAAATTTATTCCTCCAGGAAGAAAGACAAATGCATGCTGGGTGGTGAAAAATCATCAAATGTGCCCTGGGGAAATGGTGGAGTTCCTCTATGCTCTGATGCAGTTGCTGAGAGACTGATCCCACTTGGACCAAGCATGTGCGCTCCCCACCCTGCACCTCCAGCTTAGCAGCCTGGTGCCCTGTGTTTTGAGTGGAGAGGAGGTGACATTGTCTACATGGAAAGCTGCAGACCTGCCTGGGGGTTAAGTCACAGGTTGGATGTACCTGTGAGGCTGGCCCCAGAGGTGCTGATCACCCCTGGCCTGAGAGCACAGGAACAAGGGAAATAGGTGAAGGGATCCTATTAGCAGGCTTCCATTCCTTGCTCAGTGAGACTTAAGAAGGGAGAGGCTGGAGACTGGACCAGCGTGTCCAGCAAACTCAGGCCAAAGCCCTGAAAAGTTTTCAGGTCTTTTGTGATACACTTGTGAGGTCTCAGTCTCCTACACTCCTAGAAGTATACTTTAATTCCCCCTCTGTAGCTCTCGCAACACGATGTCTTTCTTTTAGGAGACCCAGCACCTTTCTCCTTTCTTACTGTATTACAGGACACAGGTCCTCCTTTCCTGTTTCAGAGCGTCTCCTGCTAACCCATGGGGTTACCAGAAAATTCCCTGCCTCTTATCTTTCTCCTTGGTTGTGCCTGTGTCCATGTGTTTGTGGGTGTGCATGCGTGTGTGTGCATGCATGTGAGTGCACACCTGTGTTTCACCAGGCCTTCCTGATAACCAGGGGTGATTCCACTTAGTAATCCACAGTGAGAGGTTGGGAGGAGAGAGTTGCTCACCATTCCTGTCTCTGCAGGAGCCCCCACAAGGTGAGTGGGGAGCTCTTAATTCTTTCTCAGTCCTTCTGCCTAGGTAGTCTGCCCCAGACCAAACACAGAATCTTTTATTCTGGTGACAGAAGAACTTATGAAAAGGGTCAGGCTCGGGCTTCCCTGGTGGCGCAGTGGTTGAGAGTCCACCTGCCGGTGCAGGGGACATGGGTTCGTGCCCCAGTCCAGGAGGATCCCATATGCTGCGGAGTGGCTGTGCCTGTGATCCACGCCCGCTGAGCCTGCACATCCAGAGCCTGTGCTCCGCAGCGGGAGAGGCCACAACAGTGAGAGGTCTGCGTACTGGAAAAAAAAAAAAGGGTCAGGCTGATCTTAGAATAAACTCATGGCTGGAGGAACTGGAGTCATAATTCGACCTAAGACATTTTCTAGTATTACTGAGGGGAGAGGCCTTTCAGAATAAGCGCTTGGAGAGGAGGGGATGCGTCTCAATTGTGTTCATTCTTACTCTTTGCCCCAAGCTCCTTCTTTGAGTTCCCTGATTGGGTCCCCCAGCTTCTCTTTGAGTGATATAAGATGGGAACATTGCTTTGGCAATCTTGGGACTTGTTTAGAGTTTAGTTGCCTAAAAGCCAGGTTTCATAAACTCTAGGATACTTAGCTGGGCCATGTAAATGCCCCCTTCTCCCATGTGGGGCTCTCTGTAATGTGGTGGGAGACCCCTGTCTATGGCAGCCAAGATCAAATCAGTGTAGAAAGTACTGGGTTTTGAGAAAGGTTCCCATCAAAAGCATTGTTACAAGTGGAAAATTTCTAGTCCAGGGGTTATGAACTGGTGGGCACCAGCTGAATGTCAGCCATGGAAGCATTTTATTTGCCTGTACAAACTGAAAGCAGAATTCAGGTGCCTTTACATGGGGTCACACTCTCTATTTAGCCAGCTTCAAAGGTCAGCTTTGCCATTTACATCACTTGCCTGGCCCTGAAGGTATTTAATTTTTCAGCCCATTACAGTGACCCCTTCATTTATAGATGAGGAAATGAAGGTCCAAAGAGGGCCAGGCCACACAGTTAGCTGGTGAGAGCATCAGGAATGGAACCACGATCTCAGGCTTCCAAGTCCATCGTCTTCCCTTATCTCCAGGCTGTAAGGTTATACTCACAATGTTTCTGTGTTGCAGACCCTCCAGTGATACTGTAGCTCAGTAGGGAAGGCTTAGGACATCAGACACAAAGGAAATGCAACAGTAGAATTTCAGTAGTCCTGGTTAAGAGTGGTGAAACCTTGGCTGGCACCAGGAACCTTCAATCCCTCCCCACATGGGCTGCTTACTCAAGACTGGCCAGCTGAGCTGTAGGCTCTGTCCTCACATTTTCTGTGATTTAGTCTGAGTCTCTCCTGGCTTATAGAATGTATTAGGGAGCTATGAATAATCTTTATGTTAATGAAGCATGGGTTTTATTGAGCCCTGGAGGTCCCTGGAGGTGGTAGGGAGATGGATGACTGGCCTGGAAGCCCGCAAGGCCCTGTGGAATATCACCTGTGCTCTTCTGAGCTGTTCTCCAAAACTGAGTGGGGGACTTTTGGCAGCTGTTTCTCTGGAATCCGTGTGCTGCCCTAGTCTGGGCTGATACCGGTTGCAGTAGAACAGGGATAGGAGGGTATAGTGGCCTCGAATACAGAAAGACCCTCAGTTTCTTTAGAAAAGCAGCTCAGGGGACCTGAGGCAAATTCATCCTGTCCTCACAATTCTACCCAGCCTCTCCTTTCTATGCTGCTGGCAAGGGAAAGGGTGGGTAAAAGTGCCCACCTCCGCTTACTTCTTCAGCTCTGCCTGTTGGCATCCTCTCTGCATTGATCTCAGAGTCAGTTAGACAAAGCCACTGCCTCCTGGAGTTTCTTGTGTGTCTTGATCACAGCTGACTCTTACATGTCTATAAAAGTGCCTGACACAGGGTAGATGCTCATATTAATCCTATGTTTCAAAGAATAAACATTTCCTCAAATATATATTCTAGCTGAATTCAGGGGTAAGTCTCAGGTTTTCCCACCATGTGCATGCTTAACAAAGCACTTTTTCAAATGATTTTAATGACCAGTTCTAAATGGGAAGAAGTAACAATGCTGTCTTTGGAGGCCACTGAGGTAAACTCATCATTAGCTTGCTGGGACTCAAGCGAGGTTGACCAGAAACTCTGTTTGGCAATGTGAAGCCGGGAGAGAGAGTTAATGGAGTTTATGCCCCGAGTCCCAAGAATGCTGGCCCAGCGCAATGGAGCTGGTGTCTGTGTTCCGGGACATGGCTGCCCACTCCAGGAGAGGCCACTCAGAACATGCAGAGAGAGCTGCCACATACCTCTCAGGCTAGTTTGCTACTGCTTTCATGATGAGATAGAGAAAGTGACCCATTTCAGTGAGCTTTCTGGTATTTGAGAGCATGGGAACAAGTATTTGCCATGTTTTCCCACTCCCCTGTCCTTTCTGACTCTCTGTTGCAGTTTTCACAACTCTGTTACCAGGCTCTAACAAGATTTTGAACAGGCGAAGTTTCTGAGCTTCTCTGGCCCTCTGAGTATGATGCCTGCATTAGACAATCAGCCTGCATTTCTGAGGGCACCCGCCATGGGCCAGGCGCTGAGCTTCAGGGGCATAGTTCATTTTTTTTAGTTATTTTCTTCTGAATTTTTCTCTAATTCAAAGCCATTTTAAAGTGGTTTTGCAAAAACAATATTAAAATGACAACAGGAATATAAAACAAAAATTTCCCCTACTTCCATCAACTAATCAAGGAAAGCAGCCATTTGAGCCCGTGCCCACTAGTCCTTCTCCATATGTCTGTGCAGTTCATACTGGTTATTCTCATCTGCCATCGGAGCTCCCTCCTACTGTCTGGGCTCCCCCCACCTTATGAAACAGGGCCTGCACACCACTGTGGAAACTGAGCACACCAGCTTCTGCCTTACAGAAGGGGCACAGCCGGGGGTCTTGGGCTCTGTTGGTCAGATGCTCCCACCCACACACCAGGTGGATGTGGGGGCAGCCTCTCTGTGGAAGCTTTGGCAGTTTTAGCAAGATGGGTTCCCAGGGGCAGTGATAGCAGCAGTGATGGTGACGATGTCCAGTGTCTGGAGTCAGAGTCAGTGGGCAGGGAGAGCCATGCTGTGGTGTGATTTGGGCAGCATTTAGGCTGCCTCCAGTTTTAGTTCTCCAAACCCCCAAGCATTTCTGTGAATTTCCCAATATTCCTATTAAATTGGTTTTCTGTTTAAATCAGCCTGACTGCTTTTAACTACGGCACACCTTGCTGATACACCTATTCATAATTTTTACTGTTTTGTAGTAATGGAATTGATATAATTTTATATTCTATACTCTTATTTAACATTATACCATGTGAATTTTTCAGCTTGGCAAAATCTTTTATCTTTCTATTATAATAATAATTATTATACTAATCATCCTTCTCCCCTTGGGTAGCCAGTTGTTAACAGCCTGGTGGGGGGTGCTGATGCTGTACTTCATCTTGACTGTTTGTGGGAAATCAGGCTTTCCTGTATGGCAGGTGCCTTGAAGAAAACTGGCAATGCTGAGTGTAGGGGACAGAAGGAGGGCTATAGATGCTAAAGCTGGAAGAGCCTTAGAGAAATCTAGTCCCAGTTCTACATTGTTGGCTGAGGAATTTGAGGCCAAGAGAGGAGAACTGACTTGAGCAGGTAACTCACTCAGAGAGCCGGTGTTGGGGGCAGGACCAAACCCAAGCCTGCTAGCTCCTGTGCCAGAGCAGACTTTCCTTCGTCTTGGCTGTAAGCCTGCTGCAGAATGATGTTAAACTTATTACATCTCATCTCAGGTTCCTGAGAGTGAGAATGGGGTGGGGAGTGAATTGTATGAGATATGTAATGTTGGTGCTCTGATTATTGTCCAAAACTCTAAGAATAAGTTTTAGTCATTCTTCCTATAAATATTATTCAAGGACCAACACAGTGCCTGCCACATACTAGGAACCTGATTAATCTATGTGGAGTGAATGAAGAAAGGACAATCCTAGGCTGTCCATACCTCATGTTAATTCTAGGGTGACTGACATTATATATTGTGATATATAATAATGAGATGTGTTAGTAGTAATTAACATCCAAAAGCAAGAATTTTATTCTCCCACTAGTGTAGTCTTTAGTTAATCGAGTGAATTCTTTTCATGGCTCTGTCATCTGGAATGAAAGGCAGTAGTTTAGGCATTCTCCAGCTTTGCAATTCTCTTCTGAAACATAGATGGTCCATCTGCTGTGGGACGGGCCCCCTGAAATTAATCTCACCCAAAATACAGGCAGTCGGCATTCCATTATTTACTGAGTACTATTTATGTGGCAGGCTTTATGTTAAGGACTTGGGTAAGCAAAACAGGCATGGCCTCTGCCTTCAAGGGATTTATAGTCTTATGGGGGAGACAGGAATTAAACAAGTCAAAAATTTTTTAAAAGTTATGACTTTTTGTGTTTTAAGGGCTGGGAAGAGAAAGAACAGATGTTATGAGAAAGTAGCAGATGTCCATTTTGGGAGAATCAGGGAAGACCTCTCTGAAGGTTAGGAAGTTGTCTCTAAAATTTGAAACAGAATGAATGAAAGGTTTTGATCATTTTAATTATGCAATTGAGAAATCATCCCCAGCATGTCTTGCATGTAGTAAACACTCAATACATATTAGTGATGACTATAATAATCACTTTAACATCCATTATCTCATGGACTTGTCACGATGCTGTAGGCCCATGAGTAGACTTGATGAGTGTTGTTATTTCCATTGTACAACTGAAGCTTCATCTGAAGCTCAAGTGGTTATATGGTTAAGTGAAGTGGGTCATTTTGCTATTCAAACACACATCTGAGATTGAAACCTAATTTTCCCTACTGTTACATCAGTGTTTATTTCTCCAAAGCTATTTTGGAAGGGAATATGCAGTGATTAGAGTTTATACATCATCTTTGTGAGCATGTAAATTGCTTGGGGAGCCTCTCCCCACAGTTCTGTTAAAGCAGCCAAGCCCTTGTGCTGAGCTCTGGGACACCTCTCATGCACCTTGTTAAATTCAAGGATGCTGTGGGCTATTTGGGAAGCATATGGAGCTGGGCACGATATGCCTCTTCCTTTTCCCTTCTGACTCTGTCATTTCTTAAAGATTCTCATAAAACTAATGACAGGATAAGGCAAGAAGTTACATTACACTTTATAATGGGCTAATTAGATAAATATGTTAAAAAGTGTTCCCCATAGTGCCATTTCATGGTTGCACTGTTGGTAATCAGCACTTGTTTTCAAAGTGTCAGAATATCAAAAGCAAAGCTGGTCGCATTGCTGCGTATGTCACACAGATGAAATGAATTAAGTGGAGCAGTGGGAATGCTCTGCCTCTATTATCACTCAAGTCTTTGAAGGGATGCTCTGAGGCTAGAAGTTTGGTCCTGGCTGATTCTTTCAGCGTTTGAGTGGACATAAAAACACCCCAGCCCCCAATATAGAGTTTCTTTACTTAGATAAGAGGTTTATGGGCCAGTTCTGGGGGTGGGGTCCAGATGAGAAGCTTTTGGAGGTCAAGGTGGGTTTCTTTGTGGTTCTGTATCAACACATTCATCCATGAACTGCAGGCCCCTAGACAGACATTAGGCATGCTAAGTTTAGAAGTTGACATCCCTGCTTCACAGAAATGGATCAAATTCTGTGGCACTGTTTGCCTTTGATATACTTCAGGCTGCAAAGATAAATAGACGTGGTATTATTTTCTGGGTGAATGGGCAATACCAAGGGAAGTATGGAAATGAGGGAGTAGTTGGAACACATCCTGGGTTCAGGATACACAGGGAAGACTCTCAGACCCACTGCTAGGTCGTCTTTATGACCTGGTAGGACTCCTGCTTTGCAAACAACAGTGTCTGACTAATTTATGCAAAAAGGAATTTATGGGAAGTATGATGGGGGTTGAAGAACCAGGTTTGGTAATGAGTAGGACTGGGGGTGTTTGAGATGTCCAAGAGGTGGAAATCGTAGTCCTTGCCATGTGGCCAGCAACATCTGATGAGCTGCTGCCACTGCAATGGACAACCTACATTATTCTGGATTCTAAATATTCCAAGTCCTAGGAGGAACCATCTGATTAGGTGGGATTGGACCACATGCCCATTCCCTAGGTGTGCCCTTTTACTCTCTCTAGAGGGAGACAAGATCCTGGGTTTACTGCCTCATAGAGACTGTGTGAAGGAGTAGTTCGAAGGAGTAGTTCACCAAAGGAAATTGGGATGCTTTGGGGAAGGAGAATAAATTCTAGGCAGCCAAAAAATTGACAAAGGACCAGTATGATTGGTTAGGAATGAATCCTGGGCCTCAAGGGCCTTGGCTGAATGGGAACCTGTCCATGTTAGGATTTATTACTGAAATCCAGCCAGCTCTCTGCTCAGCCTAAGCATTTCTGTGCTGTACAATACAGTAGCCACTTAGCCATGTGTAGTTATTTAAATTGAAATTAATTAAAAGTAAATAAAATTAAAAGTTCAGTTCCCCATTTGCCTTAGCCACATTTCAATTGTTAGAGCTAACATGGCTAATGGCTACCACATTGATCATTACAGACATAGAACATTTCTGTAACTTCAGAATGTTTTATTAGATAGCATTAGATGTTTGGTGGGTCACCCAGGCCTTCCTTCATATCTTCATCTTATATGGCATCAACTCCAAGGCCATTTTACTCTCTGTTTGCCTATGGAGAAAAGTTGAGCATAGGATGTTAAAGAGGAGAAATGACGAGTTACATATTTTGCCTTTTCTTAGTTTTTTGGTGGTGGATGATATAACAACATGGCTAAATGAGGAAATCACAATGTCATATGTATTGTGATTACAATTATATCAAGACAGACCAGTGTATAGAAATGCAACAGATTTCTGGGAATTAATTTTGTATCCTGCAACTTTACTGAATTCATTGTTGAGCTCTAGTAGTTTTCTGTTAGCATCTTTAGGATTTTCTATATATAGTATCATGTCATCTGAAAAGAGTAACTGTTTTGTTTCTTCTTTTCCAATTTGGATTCCTTTTATTTCTTTTTCTTCTCCAATTGCCATAGCTAGGACTTCCCAAACTATGTTGAATAAAAGTGGTGGGAGTGGACATCCTTGTCTTGTTCCTGATCTTAGAGGAAATGCTTTCAGCTTTTCACCATTGAGAATGACGTTAGCTGTGGGTTTGTCATATATGGCCTTTATTATGTTGAGGTATGTTCCCTCTTTGCCCGCTTTCTGGAGTTTTTATCATAACTGGGTGTTGAATTTTGTCAAAATCTTTTTCTGCTAGATGATCACATGGTTTTATTCTTCAGTTTTTTAATATGATATATCACACTGATTGATTTCTGGGTATTAAAAAATCCTTGCATAGGTGTTAACTCTTCTCTAAATGTTTGATAGAATTCATCTGTGATGCCATCTTGTCCTGGACTTTTGTTTGTTGGGAGTTTTTAAATCACAGTTTCAATTTCCGTACTTGTGATTAATCTGTTCATATTTTTGGATCTGTTGCATTTCTATACACAAACAACGAAAGATCAGACAGAGAAATTAAGGAAACAATCCCTTTTACCATAACATCAAAAAGAATAAAGTACCTGGGTATAAACCTACCTAAGGAGGCAAAAGATCTGTACTTCAGAAACTATAAGATGCTGATGAAAGAAATCAAAGATGACACAAACAGTCTCTAGGTCCATCCATCTCACTACAAATAACTCAATTTCATTTCTTTTTATGGCTGAGTAATATTGCATTGTGTGTGTGTGTGTGTGTGTGTGACATTTTCTTTATTCATTCATCCATCAGTGGACACTTAGTTTTTTTCCAAATCTTGACTGTTGTAAATAATGCTGCAGCAAAAATGGGAGTGCATATATCTCTTTGAGTTAATGTTGTCATTTTCTTCAGATAAATACTGTACACAGAAATGGAATTTCTGAATCATATGGTAGTTCTATTTTATATTTTTGAGGAAATGTCATACTTCTTTCCATACTGACTGCATCAATTCACATTCCAACCAACAATGCACAAAGTTTCCCATTTCTCTACATCCTCACCAACACTTGTTATTTCTTGTCTTTATGATAATAGTCATTCTAAATTGTGAGATTTTGATTTGCATTTCCATGATGATTAGTGATGCTGAGTATTTTTTCATGTACCTTTTGGTCTTCTGTATGTATTGGAAAATGTCTGTTCTCTGCCCATGTTTTAATCATTTATTTGTTTGCTTTTGAATTGTGTGAGTTCTTTATGTATTTTGTATATTAACTTACCAGATATATGATTTGCATATATTTTCTTCCATTCATTTGGTTGTCTTTTTTACATCTATTTTTTTTACATCTTTATTGGAGTATAATTGCTTTATAATGGTGTGTTAGTTTCTGCTTTATAACAAAGTGAATCAGTTATACATATACATATGTTCCCATATCTCTTCCCTCTTGCATCTCCCTCACTCCCATCCTCCCTATCCCACCCCTCTAGGTGGTCACAAAGCACTGAGCTGACCTCCCTGTGCTATGCCGCTGCCTCCCACTAGCTATCTATTTTACGTTTGTTAGTGTATATATGTCCATGCCTCTCTCTCGCCCTGTCACAGCTCACCCTTCCCCCTCCCAATATCCTCAAGTCCATTCTCCAGTAGGTCTGTGTCTTTATTCCTGTCTTACCCCTAGGTTCTTCATGACATTCTTTTTTCCTAAATTCCATATATATGTGTTAGCATATGGTATTTGTCTTTCTCTTTCTGACTTACTTCACTCTGTATGACAGACTCTAGGTCTATACACCTCATTACAAATAGCTCAATTTCGTTTCTTTTTATGGCCGAGTAATATTCCATTGTATATATGTGCCACATCTTCTTTATCCATTCATCTGATGATGGGCACTTAGGTTGTTTCCATGTCCTGGCTATTGTAAATAGAGCTGCAATGAACATTTTGGTACATGACTCTTTTTGAATTATAGTTTTCTCAGGGTATATGCCCAGTAGTGGGATTGCTGGGTCATATGGTAGTTGTATTTGTAGTTTTTTAAGGAACCTCCATACTGTTCTCCATAGTGGCTGTACCAATTCACATTCCCACCAGCAGTGCAAGAGTGTTTCCTTTTCGCCACACCCTCTCCAGCATTTATTGTTTCTAGATTTTTTGATGATGGCCATTCTGACTGGTGTGAGATGATATCTCATTGTAGTTTTGATTTGTATTTCTCTAATGATTAATGATGTTGAGCATTCTTTCATGTGTTTGTTGGCATTCTGTATATCTTCTTTGGAGAAATATGTCTATTTAGGTCTTCTGCCCATTTTTGGATTGGGTTGTTGGTTTTTTTGTTATTGAGCTGCATGAGCCGCTTGTAAATTTTGGAGATTAATCCTTTGTCAGTTGCTTCATTTGAAAATATTTTCTCCCATTCTGAGGGTTGTATTTTGGTCTTGATTATGGTTTCCTTTGCTGTGCAAAAGCTTTGAAGTTTCATTAGGTCCCATTTGTTCATTTTTGTTTTTATTTCCATTTCTCTAGTAGGTGGGTCAAAAAGAATCTTGCTGTGATTTATGTCATAGAATATTCTGCCTATGTTTTCCTATAAGAGTTTGATAGTTTCTGGCCTTACATTTAGGTTTTTAATCCATTTTGAACTTATATTTGTTTATGGTTTTAGGGAGTGATCTAATCTCATACTTTTACATGTACCTGTCCAGTTTTCCCAGCACCGCTTATTGAAGCGGCTGTCCCTTCTCCACTGTACATTCCTGCCAACTTTATTAAAGATAAGGTGACCATATCTGCGTGGGTTTATCTCTGGGCTTTCTATCCTGTTCCATTAATCTATCTTTCTGTGTTTGTGCCAGTACCATACTGCCTTGATTACTGTAGCTTTGTAGTATAGTCTGAAGTCAGGGAGCCTGATTCCTCCAGCTCCTTTTTTCGTTCTCAAGATTGCTTTGGCTATTCGGGGTCTTTTGTGTTTCCATACAAATTGTGAAATTTTTTGTTCTTGTTCTGTGAAAAATGCCAGTGGTAGTTTGATAGGGATTGCATTGAATCTGTAGATTGCTTTGGGTAGTAGAGTCATTTTCACAATGTTGATTCTTCCATTCCAAGAACATGGTGTATCTCTCCATCCATTTGTATCATCTTTAATTTCTTTCATCAGTGTCTTATAATTTTCTGCCTACAGGTCTTTTGTCTCCTTAGGTCGGTTTATTCCTAGATATTTTATTCTTTTTCTTGCAATGGTAAATGGGAGTGTTTTCTTTTTTTTTTTTAAACATCTTTATTGGGGTATAATTGCTTTACAATGGTGTGTTAGTTTCTGCTTTATAACAAAGTGAATCAGTTATACATATACATATGTTCCCATATGTCTTCCCTCTTGCATCTCCCTCCCTCCCACTCTCCCTATCCCACCCCTCCAAGCTGTCACAAAGCACCGAGCTAATATCACTGTGCCTTGCGGCTGCTTCCCCCAGCTATCTACCTTACTACGTTTGTTAGGGTGTATATGTCCATGACTCTCTCTCGCCCTGTCAAAGCTCACCCTTCCCCCCCCCATATCCTCAAGTCCGTTCTCCAGTAGGTCTGCGTCTTTATTCCTGTCTTACCCCTAGGTTCTTCATGACATGTTTTTCCCCTTAAATTCCATATATATGTGTTAGCATACGGTATTTGTCTTTGTCTTTCTGACTTACTTCACTCTGTATGACAGACTCTGGGTCTATCCATCTCATTACAAATAGCTCAATTTCATTTCTTTTTAAGGCTGAGTAATATTCCATTGCATATATGTGCCACATCTTCTTTATCCATTCATCTGATGATGGACGCTTAGGTTGTTTCCATCTCCGGGCTATTGTAAATAGAGCTGCAATGAACATTTTGGTACATGACTCTTTTTGAATTTTGGTTTTCTCAGGGTATATGCCCAGTACTGGGATTGCTGGGTCATATGGTAATTCTATTTGTAGTTTTTTAAGGAACCTCCATACTGTTCTCCATAGTGGCTGAACCAATTCACATTCCCACCAGCAGTGCAAGAGTGTTCCCTTTTCTCCACACCCTCTCCAGCATTTATTGTTTATAGATTTTTTGATGATGGCCATTCTGACTGGTGTGAGATGATATCTCATTGCAGTTTTGATTTGCATTTCGCTAATGATTAATGATGTTGAGCATTCTTTCATGTGTTTGTTGGCAGTCTGTATATCTTCTTTGGAGACATGTCTATTTAGGTCTTCTGCCCATTTTTGAATTGGGTTGTTGGTTTTTTTGTTATTGAGCTGCATGAGCCGCTTGTAAATTTTGGAGATTAATCCTTTGTCAGTTGCTTCATTTGAAAATATTTTCTCCCATTCTGAGGGTAGTCTTTTGGTCTTGATTATGGTTTCCTTTGCTGTGCAAAAGCTTTGAAGTTTCATTAGGTCCCATTTGTTTATTTTTATTTCCATTACTCTAGGAGGTGGGTCAGAAAGGATCTTGCTGTGATTTATGTCATAGAGTGTTCTGCCTATGTTTTCCTCTAAGAGTTTCATAGTTTCTGGCCTTACATTTAGGTCTTTAATCCATTTTGAGCTTATTTTTGTGTATGGTGTTAGGGAGTGATCTAATCTCATACTTTTACATGTACCTGTCCAGTTTTCCCAGCACCATTTATTGAAGAGGCTGTCCTTTCTCCACTGTACATTCCTGCCTCCTTTATCAAAGATAAGGTGTCCATATGTGCGTGGGTTTATCTCTGGGCTTTCTATCCTGTTCCATTGATCTACCTTTCTGTTTTTGTGCCTGTACCATACTGTCTTGATTACTGTAGCTTTGTAGTATAGTCTGAAGTCAGGGAGCCTGATTCCTCCAGCTCCTTTTTTCGTTCTCAAGATTGTTTTGGCTATTCGGGGTCTTTTGTGTTTCCATACAACTTGCGAAATTTTTGTTCTAGTTCTGTGAAAAATGCCAGTGGTAGTTTGATAGGGATTGCATTGAATCTGTAGATTGCTTTGGGTAGTAGAGTCATTTTCACAATGTTGATTCTTCCCATCCAAAAACATGGTATATCTCTCCATCTATTTGTATCATCTTTAATTTCTTTCATCAGTGTCTTATAATTTTCTGCCTACAGGTCCTTTGTCTCCTTAGGTAGGTTTATTCTGAGATATTTTATTCTTTTTGTTGCAATGGTAAATGGGAGTGTTTTCTTGAATTCACTTTCAGATTTTTCATCATTAGTATACAGGAATGCCAGAGATTTCTGTGCATTAATTTTGTATCCTGCTACTTTACCAAATACATTGATTAGCTCTAGTAGTTTTCTGGTAGCATCTTTAGGATTCTCTATGTATAGTATCATGTCATCTGCAAACAGTGACAGCTTTACTCCTTCTTTTCCGATTTGGATTCCTTTTATTTCCTTTTCTTCTCTGATTGCTGTGGCTAAAACTTCCAAAACTATGTTGAATAAGAGTGGTGAGAGTGGGCAACCTTGTCTTCTTCCTGATCTTAGTGGAAATGCTTTCAGTTTTTCACCATTGAGGATAATATTGGCTGTGGGTTTCTCATATATGGCCTTTATTATGTTGAGGAAAGTTCCCTCTATGCCTACTTTCTGCAGGGTTGTTATCATAAATGGGTGTTGAATTTTGTTGAAAGCTTTCTCTGCATCTATTGAGATGACCATATAGTATTTCTCCTTCAATCTTTTAATATGGTCTATCATGTTGATTGATTTGCATATATTAAAGAATCCTTGCATTCCTGGAGTAAACCCCACTTGATCATAGTGTGTGATCCTTTTAATATGCTGTTGGATTCTGTTTGCTAGTATTTTGTTGAGGATTTTTGCATCTATGTTCATCAGTGTTATTGGCCTGTAGTTTGCTTTCTTTGTGACATCCTTGTCGGTTTTGGTATCAGGGTGATGGTGGCCTTGTCAAATGAGTCTGGGAGTGTTCCTCCCTCTGCTATATTTTGGAAGAGTTTGAGAAGGATAGTTGTTAGCTCATCTTTAAATGTTTGATAGAATTCGCCTGTAAATCCATCTGGTCCTGGGGTTTTGTCTGTTGGAAGATTTTTAATCACAGTTTCAATTTCAGTGCTTGTAATTGGTCTGTTCATATTTTCTATTTCTTCCTGATTCAGTCTTAGCAGGTTGTGCATTTGTAAGAATTTGTCCGTTTCTTCCAGGTTGTCCATTTTATTGGCATAGAGTTGCTTGTAGTAGTCTCTCATGATCTTTTGTATTTCTGCAGTATGAGTTGTTACTTCTCCTTTTTCATTTCTAATTCTATTGAGTCTTCTCCCTTTTTTTCTTGATGAGTCTGGCTAATGGTTTATCAATTTTGTTTATCTTTTCAAAGAACCAGCTTTTTGTTTTATTGATCTTTGCTATCATTTTCTTCATTTCTTTTTCATTTTTTTCTGATCTGATCTTTATGATTTCTTCTGCTAACTTTGGGGTTTTTTGTTCTTCTTTCTCTAATTGCTTTAGGTTCAAGGTTAGGTTGTTTATTCGAGATGTTTCCTGTTTCTTAAGCTAGGATTGTATTGTTATAAACTTCCCTCTTAGAACTGCTTTTGCTGCATCCCATAGGTTTTGGGTCGTCGTGTCTCCATTGTCATTTGTTTCTATGTATTTTTTGATTTCCTCTTTGATTTCTTCAGTGATCACTTCGTTATTAAGTAGTGTATTGTTTAGCCTCCATGTGTCTGTATTTTCTACAGATCTATTTCTGTAATTGATATCTAGTTTCATAGCATTGTGGTCAGAAAAGATACTTGATTCAATTTCAATTTTCATAAATTTACCAAGGCTTGATTTGTTGCCCATGTTATGATCTATTCTTGAGATTGTTCCATGAGCACTTGAGAGAAATGTGTATTCTGTTGTTTTTGGCTGGAATGTCCTATAAATATCAATAAGTCCATCTTGTTTAATGTATAATTTAAAGCTTGTGTTTCCTTATTTATTTTCATATTGGATGTTCTGTCCATTGGTGAAAGTGGGGTGTAAAAGTCTGCTACTATGAGTGTGTTATTGTTGATTTCCCCTTTTATGGCTGTTAGTATTTGCCTTATGTATTGAGGTGCTCCTTTGTTGGGTGCATAAATATTTACAGTTGTTATATCGTCTTCTTGGATTGATCCCTTGATCATTATGTAGTGTCCTTCTTTGTCTCTTCTATTTTTCTTTATTTTAAAATCTATTTTGTCTGATATGATAATTGCTACTCCAGCTTTCTTTTGGTTTTCATTTGCCTGGAATACCTTTTTCCATCCCCTTGCTTTCAGTCTGTATGTGTCTCTAGGTCTGAAGTGGGTCTTTTGTAGACAGCAAATATATGGGTCTTGTTTTTGTATCCATTCAGCCAATCTGTGTCTTTTGGTGGGAGCATTTAATCCATTTTCATTTAAGGTAATAATCAATATGTATGTTCCTATTCCCATTTTCTTAATTGTTTTGGGTTTGTTATTGTAGGTCTTTTCCTTCTCTTGTGTTTCTTGCCTAGAGAAGTTCCTTTAGCATTTGTTGTAAAGCTGGTTTGGTGGTGCTGAACTCTCTCAGCTTTTGCTTGTCTGTAAAAGTTTTAATTTCTCCATCAAATCTGAATGAGATCCTTGCTGGGTAGAGTAATCTTGGTTGTAGGTTTTTCTCCTTCATCACTTTAAATATGTCCTGCCTGTCCCTTCTGGCTTGCAGAGTTTCCGCTGGAAGATCAGCTGTTAACCTTAGGGGGATTCCATTGTGTGTTATTTGTTGTTTTTCCCTTGCTGCTTTTAATATGCTTTCTTTGTATTTAATTTTTGACGGTTTGATTAATATGTGTCTTGACGTGTTTCTCCTTTGATTTATCCTGTATGGGACTCTGTGTGCTTCTTGGAGTTGATTAACTATTTCCTTTCCCATATTAGGGAAATTTTCAACTATAATCTCTTCAAATATTTTCTCAGTCCCTTTCTTTTTCTCTTCTTCTGGAATCCCTATAATTCGAATGTTGGTGCATTTAATGTTGTCCCAGAGGTCTCTGAGACTGTCCTCAGTTCTTTTCATTCTTTTTCCTTTATTGTGCTCTGCAGTTGTTATTTTCACTATTTTATCTTCCAGGTCACTTATCCATTCTTCTACCTCAGTTATTCTGCTATTGATCCCATCTAGAGTATTTTTCATTTCATTTATTGTTTTGTTCATCATTGCTTGTTTCATCTTTAGTTCTTCCAGTTCCTTGTTAAATGTTTCTTGCATTTTGTCTATTCTATTTCCAAGATTTTTGATCATCTTTACTATCATTATTCTGAATTCTTTTTCAGGTAGACTGCCTATTTCCTCTTCATTTGTTAGGTCTGGTGGGTTTTTATCTTGCTCCTTCATCTACTGTGTGTTTTTCTGTCTTCTCATTTTGCTTATCTTTCTGTGTTTGGTATCTCCTTTTTGCAGCCTGCAGGTTCATAGGTCCCGTTGTTTTTGGTGTCCTTACCCAGTGGCTAAAGTTGGTTTAGTGGGTTGTGTAGGCTTCCTGGTGGAGGGGACTAGTGCCTGTGTTCTGGTGGATGAGGCTGGATCTTGTCTTTCTCGTGGGCAGGTCCACGTCTGGTAGTGTTTTTTGGGGTGTCTGTGGACTTATTATGATTTTAGGTAGCCTCTCTGCTAATGGGTGGCATTGTGTTCCTGTCTTGCTAGTTGTTTGGCATAGGGTGTCCAGCACTGTATCTTGTTGGTCGTTGAGTGAAGGTGGGTGATGGTGTTGAGATGGAGATCTCTGGGAGATTTTTGCCATTTGATATTATGTGGAGCTGGGAGGTCTCTTGGGGACCAGTGTCCTGAAGTTGGCTTTCCCACCTCAGAGGCACAGCACTGACTCCTGGCTGCAGCACCAAGAACCTTTCATCCACACGGCTCAGAATAAAAGAGAGAAAAGAGAGAAAGAAAGAATGAATGAAAGAAAGGAGGAAGAGAAAGGAAGGAAGGAAGGAAGGAAGAAAAGAAAGAAAGAGGATAAAATAAAATAAAGATAAAATAAAATAAAGTTATTAAAATTAAAAATAATTATTAAGAAAAAAATATTTTTAAAGGAAAAAAAAGGATGGATAGAACCCTAGAACAAATGGTGAAAGCAAAGCTATACAGACAATATCTCACGCAGAAGCATACACATACACATGCACAAAAAGAGTAAAAGGGAAAAAAATAATAAATCTTGCTCTCAAAGTCCACCTCCTCAATATGGGATGATTTGTTGTCTATTCCTGTATTCCACAAATGCAGGGTACATCAAGTTGATTGTGGATTTTTAATTTGCTGCTTCTGAGGCTGCTGGGAGAGATTTCCCTTTCTCTTCTTTGTTCGCACAGCTCCTGGTGCTCAGCTTTGGATTTGGCCCTGCCTCTGCGTGTAGGTCGCCGGAGGGCATCTGTTCCTCACTCAGACAGGACGGGGTTAAAGGAACCGCTGATTCGGGCGCTCTGGGTCACTCAGGCGGGGGTGAGTGAGGGGTACGGAGTGAGGGGCGAGCCTGCGGCGGCAGAGGCCAGCGTGATGTTGCCCCAGCCTGAGGTGTGCCGTGCATTCTCCTGGGGAAGTTCTCCCTGGATCCCGGGAGCCTGTCAGTGGTGGGCTGCATAGGCTCTCCAGAAGGGAGGTGCGGAGAGTGACCTGTGCTCACACACAGGCTTCTTGGTGGTGGCAGCAGCAGCCTTACCGTCTCATGCCCGTCTCTGAGGTCCGTGCTTTTAGCCGTGGCTTGCGCCCGTCTCTGGAGCTCCTTTAAGCAGCGCTCTTAATCCCCTCTCCTCGCGCACCAGGAAACAAAGGGGAAGAAAGTGTCTCTTGCCTCTTTGGCAGGTCCAGACTTTTCCCCAGACTCCCTCCCAGCTAACTGTGGTGCATGAAACCCCTGCAGGCTGTGTTCACGCCACCAACCCCAGTCCTCTCCCTGCTCTCTGTTGGAAGCCCTAGCCTCAGCTGCCAGCCCCACCCACCCTGGCGGGTAAGCAGACAAGCCTCTCGGCCTGGTGAGTACCGGGTGGTACCATTCCTCTGTGCGGGAATCTCTCCGCTTTGCCCTCCGCACCCCTGTGGCTGCACTCTCCTCCGCAGCCCTGAAGCTTCCCTCTCCGCCACCCGCAGTCTCCGCCCGCGACGGGGCTTCCTAGTGTGTGGAAACCTTTCCTCCTTTACAGCTCCCTCCCACTGGTGCAGGTCCCGTCCCTATCCTTTTGTCTCTGTTTATTCTGTTTTCTTTTGCCCTACCCAGGTACGTGGGGAGTTTCTTGCCTTTTGGGAGGTCTGAGGTCTTCTGCCAGTGTTCAGTAGGAGTTCTGTAGGAGTTGTTCCACGTGTAGATGTATTTCTGGTGTATCTGTGGGGAGGAAGGTTATCTCTGCGTTTTACTCTTCTGCCACCTTCCCCGATCTCCCCCGTATTATTTTAAAATATGGCTGCTCCTGCTTTGAGGATTTCCACTGGACCAACACAGTAGCAAAGCAGCACTGAATCAGAAGCAGGTAAATTTCAAAATGACAGCTATAAAAATATCTACTCTCCTTTTGTTCTCCTCCTACCCCTTTGCTTTGAACACCTCTGCCCTGAGGCTTTGCCTTTACCCTTCTCTGATTACTGCTCCCATCTTTGTTGTTTTATTAATGGTTTCCTTTGCTGTGTAGAAGCATTTTAGTGTAATATCGTCCCACTTGAATTTTTGCTTTTGTTGTTTTTGCTTTTGGTATGAAATCAAAAAAATCCTCACTAATGCTGATGCCAATATCATATTTGTTTGATTTCTAAAGTTCTGTAATATAGTTTGAAATCAGGGAGGTGATGTCTTTAGCTTTGTCCTTCTTTCTCAGGATTACTTTGACTATTTGAGATCTTTTATGGTTTCATACACATTTTAGACTGTTTGTTATATTTCTGTGAAAAATGCCTTTAGAGTTTTGACAGGGATTGCACTGAATCTGTAGATAGCTTTGGATAGTATAGAAATATTTTTAAAATAAATTTATTTATTTATTATTTTGGCCGCATTGGGGCTTCATTCCTGCGTGCGGGCTTTCTCTAGTTGTGGCGAGTGGGGGCTACTCTTTTGTTGCGGTGCACAGGCTCTAGGCGTGTGAGTTTCAGTAGTTGTGGCATGGGCTCAGTAGTTGTGGCTCATGGGCTCTAGAGTGCAGGCTCAGTAGTTGTGGCACATGGGCTTAGTTACTCTGCAGCATGTGGAATGTTCCCGAAGCAGGGCTCAAACCCGTGTCCCCTGCATTGGCAAGTGGATTCTTAACCACTGCACCACCAGGGAAGTCCCTAGAAATTTTAACAATATTAATTTTTCCCATCCATGTGCATGGAATATCCTTCAATTTATTTGTGGCTTCTTTAGTTTCTTTCATCAGTGTTTTACCATTTTCAGAGTATAGGTCTTTCACCTCCTTGGTTACATTTATTCCTAGGTATTTTATTCTTTTTGATGCAATTATAAATGGATTATTTAAAAAATTCCTCTTTCTGATAGTTTGTTAGTGCATAGAAATGCAGCAGGTTTTTGTATATTGATTTGTATCTTGCAACTTTAATAAATCCATTTGTTAGTTCTAACAGTTTTTTGGGGGGAAGTCTTTAGGATTTTGTATATATAAATTATCATGTCACCTGAAAATAGTGACCCTTTTACTTCTTCCTTTCCAATTTGGATGACTTTTATTTCTTTTCTTGCCTAAATGCTCTGGTTAGGACTTACAATACTGTGTTGAATAAAAATGGTGAGAGAGGGCATCCTCATCTTGTTCAGCTTTCAGCTTTTCACCATTGAGTATGATGTTAGCTGTGGATTTGTCGTATATGGCCTTTGTTATGTTGAGGTATGTTCCCTCTATACCTAGTTTGTTGAGGGTTTTTATCATAAATTGTTGTTGAATTTTGTCAAATGCTTTTTCTGAATCAATTGAGATGATATTATTTTTATCCTTCATTTTGTTAATGTGGTGTATCACACTGATTGATTTGTGGATGTTGAATCATTCTTGCATCCTGGAATAAATCCCACTTGATCATGGAGTATGATCCTTTTACTGTATTCCTGAATTTGGTTTGCTAATATTTTGTTGAGGATTTTTGCATCTATGTTTCTTAGTTACATTGCCCTGTAAATTTTTTACCTTGTGGTGTCCTTGTCTGCTTTTGTTATCTGAGTAATGTTGGCCTCATGAAATGAGTTAGGAAGTGTTCTATTCTCTTTTACTTTTTTGGAAGAGTTTGAGAAGGATTGGTGTTAAATCTTTTTGAATGTTTGTTAGAATTCACCAGTGAAGCTGTCTGGTCCTGGACTGTAGAGGTTTTAATTATAGTTTCAATCTCCTTACTAGTAATCAGTCTGTTCAGATTTTCTATTTCTTCATGATTCAGTCTTGGAAGGTTGCATGTTTCTAGGAATTTATTAATTTCTTCTAGGTTGCTCAATTTGTTGTTGTCTGTATATAGTAGTCTCTTATGATCCTTCGTATTTCTGTGGTGTCATTTGTAATGTCTCCTCTTTCATTTCTGATTTCATTTATTTGAGTCCTCCTTTTTTTTTTTCTGAATCTAGCCATTAAAAAATCTTTTCAAAGGTCTAGCCCTTGGTTTCATTGATCTTTTCTATTGTCTTTTTAATCTCTGTTTCATTTATTAATTTTTCTTCTACTAACTTTGAGCTTCATTTCTTTCTTTTATGGTTCCTTGACATGTAAAATTAGATTGTTTATTTGAGACTTTTCTTGTGTTTCGAGGTGGGCATTTGTCACTATGAACTTCCCTCTTAGAACTGCTTTAGCTGCCTCCTACAAGTTTTGGCATGTTGTATTTCTATCTTCATTTGTCTCAAGGTAGTTTTGATTTCACTTTTGACCCATTGGTTGTTCATTAGCTTGTTGTTTAATCTCCACATATTTGTGAATTTTCCAGTTTTCTTTCTTTTTTTTTTTTTTTGTGGTACACGGGCCTCTCACTGTAGTGGCTTCTCCTGTTGCAGAGCACAGGCTCTGGACGTGCAGGCTCAGCAGCCATGGCTCATGGGCCTAGCTGCTCGGCGGCATGTGGGATCTTCCCGGACCGGGGCACGAACCCATGTCCCCTGCATTGGCAGGCAGACTCTCAACCACTGTGCCACCAGGGAAGCCCTCCAGTTTTCTTTTTGCAATTGATGTCTAGTTTCATACTATAGTTGTTAGAAAAGATGCTTGATATGATTTCAGTCTTCTTAAATTTGATGAGACTTAATATTTTGTGACCTAACATATGATCCATCCTGGAGAATGTTCCATGTGTACTTGAGAAGAATGTGTATTGTTACTTTTGGATGGAATGTTATGTATATATCAGTTAGGTCCATCTCTTCTAACATGGCATTTGAGGCTGGAGTTTTCTTATTGATTTTCTGTCTGGATGATCTATCTATTGATGTAAATGGGGTACTAAAGTCCCCTACTATTGTTGTATTGCTGTCTGTTTCTCCCTTTGGTTCTGTTAATATTTGCTTTATATATTTTGGTGTTCCTATATTGAGTGCATAAGTATTTAAAAATGTTATATCCTCTTTTTGGATCAATCCCTTTTTCATTATGTAATACCCTTCTTTGTCCCTGATTACAGTCTTTGTTTTAAAGTGTATTTTGTCTGATATAAGTGTAGCTACCTCAGTAGATATCATGTAGTATCTTTTTCCATCCCCTCCCTTATAGTCTATGTGTGTCCTTATGTCTGAAGTGAGTCTCTTCGAGGCAGCATATAGTTGGGTCTTGTTTTTCATCCACTCAGTTACTCTATGTCTTTTGACTGGAAAATTTAGTCCATTTTCATTTAAAGTAATTATTGATAGGTATATACTTATTGCCATTTTATTCATTGTATTCTGGCTATTTTGTAGTTCTTCTCTGTTCCTTTCTTCTTTTCTTGCTCTCTTCCTTTGTGTTTTAATGACTTTATTTATTGGTATGCATAGATTCCTTTCTTATTGTCTTTTGAGTATCTACAATAGGTTTTTGCTTTGTGGTTACTATAAGGATTACATATAACAACTTACTTATAGTCATAATAGTCTATTTTATGTTCATAATAACAAGTCTAAATGCATTCTAGTACTGTACATTGAATTCCTCCCACCACACTTTATGTGTTCAATGTCACATTTTACATCTTTTATCTTTTTATCTCGTGCATATCTTAACTAACTAGTTACAGTTATTTTTACTATTTTTGTCTTTTAACTATCATACTAGCTTTATGAGTGATTAATCCATTACCTTTACTGTATATTTACATATACTAGTGAGATTTATGTTTTTATATATTTCTTTGCTCTTTCTTTTCAGTTTAAACAAGTCCGTTTAACCTTTCTTGTGAGGCCAGTTAGTGGTGATGAACTCCTTTAGCTTTTGCTTGTCTGGAAAACTCTTTATCTCTCCTTCAATTCTGAATGATAACTTTGCTGGATAAAATATTCTTTTTTTTTTTTTTTTTTTGCGGTACATGGGCCTCTCACTCTTGTGGCCTCTCCTGTTGTGGAGCACAGGCTCCAGACATGCAAGCTCAGCGGCCATGGCTCATGGGCCTAGCCGCTCCGCGGCATGTGAGATCTTCCTGGCCCAGGACATGAACCCATGTCCCCTGCATCAGCAGGTGGACTCTCAACCACTGCGCCACCAGGGAAGCCCCTGAATAAAATATTCTTGTTGGAAATTTTTTTCTTTCAACACTTTGAATATATTGTCCCACTCTCTTCTGGCCTTCAAAGTGTCTGCTGAAAAATCTGCTGATAGTCTTATGGGGGTTCACTTGAACATAACAAGTTGTTTTTCTCTTGCTGTTTTTAAGATTTTCTCCTTGTCTTTAACTTTTGACATTTTAATTACAAAGTGTGTTGGTGTGAATATCTTTGGGTTCATCTTTTTTTTGGAACTCTCTGTGCTTCCTGGATCTGAATGTCTGTTTCTTTCACTAGATTAGGAAAGTTTTCAGCTATTGTCTCTTCAAATAAGTTTTCTGCCCCTTCTTTCTCTCTTCTATGATGCAAATGTTAGTCTACTGGTTGTGTTCTCTTAGTCCCTTAAGCTGTTTCATTTTTTTTTTTCTGCTCTGATTGAGTGAATTCCTCTACTCTGTCTTTGAGTTCACTGATCCTTTTTCTTCTGTTTTACCTAGTCTGCTCTTGAACCCCTCTAGTGTATTTTTCAGTTCAGTTATTGTATTCTTCAGCTCTGTAACTTCTCTTTGGAACTTTCTTATATCTTCTATTTATTTGCTAAAGTTCTCACTATGTTCATCCATTCTTCTCCTGAGTTCAGTTAGCATCTTTATGACAGTTACTTTAAATTCTAATAAAGAGTAAATTACTTACTACATTTCATGAAGCTTTTTCTTCTGAGGTTTTATCTTATTCTTTCATTTGGAATATATTCCTTTGTTTTTCCATTTTCTTGACTCTGTGTGTTGGTTTTATGCATTAGATGAAACAGCCACCTCTCCCAGTCTTGAAGAGTTGGCCTGTGTAGGAGATTAAGCTTATCATTCAACCCTGCCCTAGTTCTTTTTTTTTTTTTTTTTTTTTTGTGATACGCGGGCCTCTCACTGTTGGGGCCTCTCCCATTGCAGAGCACGGGCTTTGGACGTGCAGGCTCAGTGGCCATGGCTCATGGGCCCAGCCGTTCCGCAGCATGTGGGATCTTCCCGGACCGGGGCACGAACCCTTGTCGCCTGCATCGGCAGGCAGACTCTCAACCACTGCGCCACGAGGGAAGCCCCCTGCCCTAGTTCTTGGTTGTCTCTCAAGCCTTTGTGACTATCCAAGGAGACTATTTTATTTTTAATAGCTCCCAGCAGTTGAGTGTGTGCCAGCACCAGTCAGTATTCCAAAGGGAGGATCTCAGTTAGCACCTAGATTCAGCCTTATTGGAAGCCAAACCCTCAGGCAGCAGTGCTTAAAGAATACAAATATATACAGTCTTGTGGGATCACAACCATAAGCCCTGATGGCCACCAGAGCCAGGCAATCCTGAGGTGTACCCTGGACAGCAGTCACAAAAATTGGGCTCAAGACAAGTGTATAAGCTCCCTTCTGGGAGATACTAGTGAGCTCTAGCAAGCCAGAGGAAAAGTGCAAAGATGGCATCCCTGGACTATGTTCCCTGATGGCACCTCTGTAGCCTCCAGATGTGTACAAACCTGAAGCCTGCCCCTAGGGCCCGAGCTCCAGGATCAGCAAGTAGGCCTCTTTCAGAGAAAGGTTGGTGGTGTGTTCCAATCTGCTGTCTGTGCAGTGCCCAGGAGGTGATAGCCTGACAAGAATTGTCTCTCTGATTGTTACAGTGCTGTGGGATTCAGGAATGCAAGTCCCCCTGTCCACCAGAGACGGGCACCCAAGGGGTATCCCCTGGATGGCAACCATAAAATCCAGGGCACCAGATATAAAAACCAGGGCACCAGACATGTATAAGTGCTCCCCTGCAAGAGATGTTAGTGCTCTGGAGTGCAGCAGAGGGAGAGCGGGAAGGTCATGCCCAACCTCTGAGGTCTCAGGAAAGGGAGAGCCCTTAGATGTGTGTTTAGTTTGAAGTCTACCCCTGAGGCTGCAGCTGTGACATAAACTATATGTCTCTTTCACAGAAAGACTGAGCTCCTGGGTCTGTTGTTTCTTGCTATGCCTTGGAGGTGGTAGCTGTTTAAGAACACTTTCTCCATTTGTTCCAGACCTATGGGACCTGTGAGTGTAAACCCCACTGGCCACCAGAACCAGGTGATATAGAGGTGTCCCCTGGCAGCAGCTGCCAAGATCAGGGCACCAGAGAAGGCTATAAACTCCTTTTTGGAGAATAGTGGTGAGCTGGAATGAGGCAGAGGGAGAGTACAAAGATTACATCCATCAGCCCCTGTTCCCTGAAAGCAGCTTTGTAGGCCCATATGTATGTGCTAAACCAGAAGTCTGCCTCTTAGGCCAAAGCTCCTAGACAAAAAAATAGGCCTCTTTCTCAGAAAAAGGGGGTATGTTTCAGTCTCTGTCTGTGCAGTGTCCTGGGTGGCAGTCTGCCAAGAACTGAATCTCTGATTATTACAGCCCCATGGGAACTGGGAATACAAGGGCCACAGCCTCCAGAGCTAGGTGATCAAGGTCATCCCCTGGGTGGCAGCCACAAAAACCAGATCATCAGACATAAAAACCGAGGCTCCAGATGTGTGTAGGAGCTCCCCTCTTGGAGATACTGGAGCTCTAGAGCATGGCAGAGGGCGGTGGAAAGATAGAGACCACTGGCTCGAGGGAGGCAGAGGGAGAGAGCAAAGATGGCACCTGCTGAAGAAAGAGGAAGAAAAGAAGAAAAAGAAATGAAAAAAGAAAGGCAAAAGGGAAATATAAAACAAACAAGAATAAAAAGGAAATGGAAGAAAAGAAAGTATGGTGCTCCCAGCTTTGGCAAGGCTTAGGAAGAGCAGGGAAGTGGCACCCACTAGCCTCCACCTCCGGGAGCATCCCAGTTCCTCAGACCAATGCTTTAAAATTAGGAAATGAGTTTATTTCACATAAAGTCTGGGAGTTTTTCAAAGGGCTGCTTCTGTGCTATTCCCTGGGTGTATGCAGGGACCTTTTAAGAGTTGTTCATGAGAGCACCATGGCCCCGTGGTCCTGTGGGCATGAGCTGTGTTTGTCTTCAAAGCCAGGTGTTGTGGGGGGCTTGTCTCTCAGGTGCCAGTCTTAAAAGTTGGGGTGCCCAATGTGGGGTATGAGCCCTTCATTAATCCAGGAGAAGCTCCAAGTTGTGAGTTTCTTGCCGATTGTTTGTCACTGCACTGGGGTTGGGGTTTATGGTGAGATTGTGTCTCAGGCTCTCCTACCTGGCTTAGATGTCATTTCCCTCTTGCTTGTCTGACGTGAAGGGGTCGCTCTGCCACTTTTAGACTTATTCCAGAGGAAATTGTTCCATATATACCTATAAACTCCTTTGTGTCTGTGGGAGGAGGTGAACTCAAGATCTTCCTACATCAACATCTTAAACTGGAACCCTTTATTATTACTCTTAAAACGATGGAGTCTTAAATATACTTTTACTTAAAGAAGAATTGGTTATGTTGGCATAAATGCAGTATCGAGGGTCACCAATGATGCTATTTTTTGGTAGGGTCACAGTTTAAAATGTTTCCATATTCAATATCTTCTAATAACCTATAATAGAAAAGAATCTAAAAAAGAATGGATATATGTATATATATGACTGAATCACTTTGCTGTACAACTGAAACTAACACAATATTATAAATCAACTATACATCAAAAAAAAAAAAGACAAAAAAATATTTCCATAACCCATCCTCTAAAGTCACACAGCTATTGTGGAGTAAGCCTGGAATTTGAATCCCAGAATTCTGACTTCTAGGTAAGTGCTGAATTCCAACATCCTCCTGATCACTCTAGGCAGAATTCTCATGCGTTTGGGCTCTCCATGCCCCTAATTCAGGGGTGTTGAATATTACCCCTTTGGGACTGGGCTATGGAGGTAAGAAGACAGCGAACACAAGCTGATCTCAGACAGAATCATAGCAGGTTCAAGTGCAGGACCAGCAGGTCAGGGACCAAGTACTTGGTCTAGGAAGCAGGAGCCTCCACAGTGGAAGAGAGGGCCTGCTGGGCAGAGACTTTCTTTTTTTTTAACATCTTCATAAAGTTCTGTTAGTTTCTGCTATATAACAAAGTGAATCAGCTATATGTATACATATATCCCCATATCCCCTCCCTCTTGCATCTCCCTCCCACATGCCCTATCCCACCCCTCTAGGTGGTCACACAGCACTGAGCTGATATCCCTGTGCTATGTGGCTGCTTCCCACTAGCTATCTATTTTACATTTGGTAGTGTATATATGTCCATGCCACTCTCTCACTTCGTCCCAGCTTACCCTTCCCTCTCCCCTTGTCCTCAAGTCCATTCTATACATCTGCGTCTTTATTCCTCTCCTGCCCCTATGTTCCTCAGAACCATTGTTTTGGTTTGTTTGTTTGTTTTTTGATTCCATATATTTGTTTTAGCATATGGTATTTGTTTTTCTCTTTGTGACTTACTTCACTCTGTATGACAGACTCTAAGTCCATCCACCTCACTACAAATAACTCAATTTTGTTTCTTTTCATGGCTGAGTAATATTCCATTGTGTATATGTGCCACATCTTCTTTATCCATTCATCTGTGGATGGACACCTAGGTTGCTTCCTTGTCCTGGCAACCATACATAGTGCTGCAATGAACATTGTGAAACATGCATCTTTTTGAGTTATGGTTTCTCAGGGTATATGCCCAGTAGTGGGATTGCTGGGTCATATGGTAGTTCTATTTTTAGTTTTTAAAGGAACCTCCATACTGTTCTCCATAGTGACTGTATCAATTGACATTCCCACCAACAGTGCAAGAGGGTTCCCTCTTCTCCACACCTTTTCCAGCATTTATTGTTTGTAGATTTTTTGATGATGGCCATTCTGACTGGTGTGAGGTGACAACTCATTGTAGTTTTCATTTGTATTTCTCTAATGATTAGTGATGTTGAGTATCCTTTCATGTGTTTGTTGGCAATATGTATATCTTCTTTGGAGAAATGTCTATTTAGGTCTTCTGCCCATCTTTGGATTGGGTTGTTTGTTTTTTTGTTATTGACCTGCATGAGCTGCTTATAAATTTTGGAGAATAATACTTTGTCAGTGCCTTTGTTGGCAAATATTTTCTCCTATTCTGAGGGTTGTCTTTTCGTCTTGTTTATGTTTTCCTTTGCTGTGCAAAAGCTTTGAAGTTTCTTTAGGTCCCATTTGTTTATTTTTGTTTTTATTTCCATTTCTCTAGGAGGTGGGTCAAAATGGATCTTGCTGTGATTTATGTCATAGAGTGTTCTGCGTATGTTTCCCTCTTAGACTTTTGTAGTGTCTGGCCTTACATTTAGGTCTTTAATCCATTTTGAGTTTATTTTTGTTTATCATTTAGGGAGTGTTCTAATTTCATTCTTTTACATGTAGCTGTCCAGTTTTCCTGGCACCACTTATTAAAGAGGCTGTCCTTTCTCCACTGTACATTCCTGCCTCCTTTATCAAAGATAAGGTGACCATATGTGCATGGGTTTATCTCTGGGCTTTCTATCCTGTTCCATTGATCTCTATTTCTGTTTTTGTGCCAGTACCATAGTGTATTGATTACTGTAGCTTTGTAGTATACTCTGAAGTCAGGGAGCCTGATTCCTCCAGCTCCATTTTTCTTTCTCAGGATTGCTTTGGCTATTCGGGGTCTTTTGTGTTTCCATACAAATTGTGAAAGTTTTTGTTCTAGTTCTGTGAAAAATGCCATTGGTAATTTGGTAAGGATTGCATTGAGCCTGTAGATTGCTTGGGGTAATATAGTCATTTTCACAATGTTGATTCTTCCAATCCAAGAACATGGTATATGTCTCCATCTATTTGTATCATCTCTAATTTCTTTCATAAGTGTCTTATAGTTTTCTATATAGAAGTCTTTTGTCTCCTTAGGTAGGTTTATTCCTAGGCATTTTGTTCTTTTTGTTGCAGTGGTAAATGGGAGTGTTTCCTTAATTTCTCTTTCAGATTTTTTGTCGTTAGTATATAAGAATGCAAGAGATGGGCTTCCCTGGTGGCGCAGTGGTTGAGAGTCTGCCTGCTGATGCAGGGGACACTGGTTCGTGCCCCAGTCTGGGAGGATCCCACATGCCGCAGAGCAGCTGGGCCCATGGGCCATGGCCATTGGGCCTGCGCATCTGGAGCCTGTGCTCCGCAACGGGAGGGGCCACAGCGGTGGGAGGCCCGTGTACCGCCAAAAAAAGAGAAAAAAAAAGAATGCAAGAGATTTCTGTACATTAATTTTGTATCCTGATACTTTACCAAATTCATTGATTAGCTCTAGTAGTATTTTGGTAGAGGCTTTAGGATTCTCTATGTATAGTATCATGTCATCTGCAAACAGTGACAGCTTTACTTCTTCTCTTCCAATTTGGATTCCTTTTATTTCTTTCCATTTCTTCTCTTAGTGCTGTGACTAAAACTTCCAAATCTATGTTGAAAAATAGTGGTGAGAGTGGGCAACCATGTCTTGTTCCTGATCTTAGTGAAAATGGTTTCAGTTTTTCACCATTGAGAACGATGTTGGCTGTGCGTTTGTCATACATGGCCTTTATTATGTTGAGGTAAGTTCCCTCTATGCCTACTTTCTGGAGAGTTTTTATGGTAAATGGTGTTGAATTTTGTTGAAAGCTTTTTCTGCACCTATTGAGATAATCATATGGATTTTATCCTTCAGTTTGTTAATATAGTGTGTCACATTGATTGATTTGCATATACTGAAGAATCCTTGCATTCCTGGGAGAAACCCCATTGATCATGGTGTATGATCCTTTTAATGTGCTGTTGGATTCTCTTTGCTGGTATTTCGTAGAGGATTTTTGCGTCTATGTTCATCAGTCATATTGGCCTGTAGTTTTCTTTCTTAGTGACAGCTTTGTCTGGTTTTGGTGTCAGGGTGATGGTGGCCTCGTAGAATGAGTTTGGGAGTGTTTCTCCCTCTGTTATATTTTGGATGAGTTTGGGAAGGATAGGTGTTAGCTCTTCTCTAAATGTTTGATAGTATTCGCCCGTGAAGCCATCCTCTCGTGGGCTTTTGTTTGTTGGAAGATTTTTAATCACAGTTTCAATTTCAGTCCTTGTTGTGTAGTTGCTTGTGGTAATCTCTCATGATCCTTTGTATTTCTGCAGTGTCAGTTGTTACTTCTCCTTTATCATTTGTAATTTTGTTGATTTGAGTCTTCTTTTTTTTCTTGATGAGTCTAGCTAATGGTTTATCAATGTTTTTTATCTTCTCAAAGAACCAGCTTTTAGTTTTATTGGCTATTGTTTCCTTCATTTCTTTTTCATTTATTTCTGATCTGATCTTTATGATTTCTTTCCTTCTGCTAACCTTCGGGTTTTTTTGTTCTTCTTTCACTAGTTGCTTTAGGTGTAAGGTTAGGTTGTTTATTCGAGATGTTTCCTGTTTCTTAAGGTAGGATTGTATTGCTATAAACTCCCCTCTTAGAACTGCTTTTGCTGCATTCTATTAGTTCGGGTCATTGTGTTTTCATTGTCATTTGCTTCTAGGTATTTTTAAATTTCCTCTGTGATTTCTTCAGTGATCTCTTGGTTATTTAGTAGTGTATTGTTTAGCCTCCATGTGTTCATAGTTTTTACAGTTTTTTTTTTTTTCCTGTACTTGACATCTAGTCTCATACCTTCGTGGTCAGAAAAGATCCTTGATACGATTTCAATTTTCTTAAATATACCAAGGCTTGATTTGTGACCCAAGATATGATCTATCCTGGAGAATGTTCCATGAGCACTTGAGAAGAAAGTGTATTCTGTTGTTTTTGGATGGAATGTCCTATAAATACCAATTAAGTCTATCTTGTTTAATGTGTCATTTCAAGTTTGTGTTTCCTTATTTATTTTCATTTTGGATGATCTGTCCATTGATGTAAGTGGGGTGTTAAAGTCTCCTACTATTATTTGTTACTGTTGATTTTCCCTTTTATGGCTGTTAGCATTTGCCTTATGTATTGAAGTGCTCCTATGTTGGGTGCATAAATATTTAGAATTGTTATATCTTCTTCTTAGATTGATCCCTTGGTCGTTATCTCCTTTAATAGTCTCTATTTTAAAGTTTATTTTGTCTGATATGAGAATTGCTACTCCAGGTTTCTTTTGATTTCCATTTGCATGGGATATAATTTTCCATCCCCTCACTTTCAGTCTGTATGTGTCCAAAGGTCTGAAGTGGGTCTCTTGTAGACAACATATATAAAAGTCTTATTTTTGTATCCATTCAGCCAGTCTATGTCTTTTGGTTGGAGAATTTAATCCATTTAGTAGTTATCAACATGTATGTTCCTATTCCCATTTTCTTAATTGTTTTGGGTTTGCTGTTGTAGGTCTTTTCCTTCTCTTGTGTTTCCTGCCTAGAGAAGTTCCTGTAGCATTTGTTGTAAAGGTCGTTTGGTGGTGCTGAATTTTCTTAGCTTTTGCTTGTCTGTAATGATTTAATTTCTCCATCAAATCTGAATGAGATCCTTGCTGGGTAGAGTAATCTTGGTTTTAGTTTTTTCCCTTTCATCACTTTAAATATGTCATGCCACTTCCTTCTGGCTTGCAGAGTTTGTGCTGAAAGATCAGCTGGTTACCTTATGTGGATTCCCTTGTATTATTTGTTGCATTTCCCTTGCTGTTTTTCATATTTTTTCTTTGTATTTAATTTTTGATAGTTTGGTTAATATGTGTCTTGTTGTGTTTCTCCTTGGATTTATCCTGTGTGGGACTCTCTGCACTTCCTCGACTTGATCGACTATTTCCTTTCCCATATTAGGGAAGTTTTCAACTATAATCTCTTAAAATATTTTCTCCGTCCCTCTATATATCTCTCTTCTTCTGCTGGGACCCCTATAATTCGAATGTTGGTGCATTTAATGTTGTCCCAGAGGTCTCTGAGACTGTCCTCAATTCTTTTCATTCTTTTTTCTTTATTCTGCTCTGCAGTAGTTATTTCCATTGTTTTATCTTCCAGGTCACTTATCCATTCTTCTGCCTCAGTTTCTCTGCTGTTGATTCCTTCTAGAGAATTTTTAATTTCATTTATTGTATTGTTCATCATTGTTTGTTTACTCTTAGTTCTTCTATGTTCTTGTTAAACTTTTCTTATATTTTCTCCCTTCTATTTCTAAGGTTTTAGATCATCTTTACTATCATTATTCTGAATTCTTTTTCAGGTAGACTGCCTATTTCCTCTTCATTTGTTTGGTCTTGTGGGTTTTTACATTGCTCCTTCATCTGCTGTCTATTTCTCTGTCTTCTCATTTTACTTAACTAACTGTGTTTTGGGTGTCCTTTTCACAGGCAGCAGGTTCGTAGTTCCTGTTGTTTTTGGTGTCCGACCCCAGTGTATAAGTTTGGTTCAGTGGGTTGTGTAGGCTTCCTGGCGGAGTGTACTGGTGCCTGTGTTCTGGTAGGTTAGGGTGGATCTTGTTTTTCTGGTGGGCAGGACTGTGTCCAGTAGTGTGCTTTGGGGTGTTTGTGAACTTATTATGATATTAGGCAGGCTCTTTGCTAATGGTTGGGGTTGTCTTCCTGTCTTGCTAGTTGTTTGGCATGGGGTGTCTAGGACTGGACTGCTGGTCATTGACTGGAGCTGGATCTTAGCATTGAAATGGACATCTCTGGGATAGCTCACACTGATTGATATTACGTGGGTCTGGGAGGTCTCTGGTGGTCCAATGTCCTGAACTCGGCTCTCCCATCTCAGAGGCTCAGGCCTGGCACCTGGCCAGAGCACGAAGACCCTGTCAGCCATATGGCTTTTGGGAAGTCTGAGGTCTTCTGCCAACGTTCAGTTGGTCTTCTGTAGGAGTTGTTCCACATGTAGATGTATTTTTGATGTATTTGTGGGGAGGAACTTGATTTCTACTCCTCACTCCTCCACCATCTTGAAGGTCCCCCCAATACTCCAGAGTGTTTCTTGACTTGAGCCTGTTAGATGGGCCTGATAACTCCTGCTGTAAACTCTTACAAATGGTTGTTCTGAAGTTAAAAACAGATGATTTTATGAAACCCCTTTTCCAAACATGAATGCACAAAGTATAAACATAAAGCATAACTGTTATAAGGAGTACGAGATGGGAGGGAAAGTACTCTGTGCAAACATATTTCCCATTCCTGGAAATATAATGCAAATACTATTCTGAGGATGGTGACTGATAAATGACATTGTGTGGACAATATCTCCATTTACCAATTTGTTCAACATGTGGCTGGTAATCTTGGCACATGTCTTGATAGTGTGTTTCTGGGAGTAGGGGCTCTCCTGCATCCAGGGTTGCCCACAAGAAGATGCCAGGACATATGCACACACCCAGTAGGCTCACGTTATCAAGCTAGGGGCACTGTAAAAAGTCCTCTACAAGAGAATCCACTTAAAGTGGGACCAACATTCCACACTAAATGTAACAAACAATATTTGATTGAAACTTTATCTTGAGAAACAAAATTCAAAATTGAAAGCAAGGTTACTTTATCTTATATTTACATAATTATGCATAAAAGAACAAATCAGTTTTTTTCTGAAAATCTAATGAACAAACAAACTAACCAACTAACTACAGTAAACATCCTAAGAAGATCAGCTCTACCCAAAAGTTTGAATAGTTTTCAGTTTTCTCTGGGGCTTCTGATGACATCTTTTTTCTCTGAAGCTTACACGTGTTCTTTTCTTCTGCATTATCTGCCCTAACTCTGCCTTATCCTCATATGTCAATGATTTAATTGGGATTCAAGGCAGTCTCCCCTGTCACTTTCATTGATTTGTAAATCTTGCAGAAATGAAGGATTTCCCAATTTCATTTGTCAATTGACTTGCATTACATTTGCATGTGTTGGCAGTACCTGCTGCATCCGATAATCTGGGAGCTTCTGCAGGAAGTCCCTGACTGATGTGGCTGGTTTGGCGGTGTGAGCTTCCAAGTGGATCAGGAGGTTCTTGTCAGGTAGTTTTAAAAGTGGTCAGGTTATTAAAGAATAGATCATTTGTTTCTGTCTGGAAACTTGTAGCCATGTAAATTCAGATAACAAACACTCAGAAGAATATACCTTCTGCAGTCAGTCTGGGTTGCACCGGGTAGAGAGGGCGGTGCCAGGCATGTCATCAACAGTGATGTTGAGTCAATATACTCCTGAGTGTTAATTAAAATAATGTATTTTTCTTCTTTCTGGCTTCCTGTGTAATAGTCTAATTTCAGTCTTGCTCTGAAATCTCATTACTCTATCATCTCTGTATAAAAACTTGTTCTCAGCTCTCCAGCTACCTTCTCTGGCCCAGGCCACAGTGTCTGTGATTCCTTGTCAGGGACATGGGACAAAGAGGAATGTCACCATAGTGAACATGACTCATGAGATTGCAATATTTGGCCACATGTCTCCCGATGCAGCATGGGATGTGGAAGAAAGTATGGAAAGCTGTGAGATGAGCATTCGGGGTATCTGTTTAAACAAAGGGCCGAGGGGATCTTCAAACATACTGTTTGGTGTAATCTGAATTGAGTACAGTCAGTTCAGAAAGCTAGACTGAGAGGGTTAAGAGGATTCCAGTGCGCAGACATTGGGCTTATTTTTTGTGTGTGGTAAAAAATTCATAATAAAAAATTTACAATTTTAAGCATTTTTCCATTTTAGGTGTACAGTTCTGTGGCATTAAGTACACTTATATTGCTGTGTAATCATCACGATCATCCATTTCTAGAACATTTTCATCATCCCAAACTGAAAGTCTGTACTCGTTAAACACTGATTCCTCATTTCCCCCTTCACCAGCTTCTGGCAAGTACCTCTCTACTTTCTGTCTCTATGAACTTGGCTACTCTAGATGCCCTGTAGAAGTGAAATCATACAGGAGTTGTTTCTGTGTAATGATATTTCATTTAGCATATGTTTTCAAGGGTCATCCATGTGTCAAAATTTTCTTCCTTTTTAAAGCTGAATGATATTCTGTTGTGTGTATATACACATTTTGTTTATCCATTCATCCCATTGATGGACATTTGGTTTGCTTCCACCTTTGGGCTATTGTGAACAAAACTGCTGTGAACATTGGTGTATAAATATATATTAAAGTCTCTGCTTTCAGTTCTTTTGAGTTGGGCTTGGTTTTGTCAAGCTTAAGTTCTAAAGTACATCTGGCTTCTCTCATTTGGAAGACCTTTAAAAAATTGGGGGTAAGACAGGAATAAAGACACAGACCTACTAGAGAATGGACTTGAGGATATGGGGAAAGGGAAGGGTAAGCTGTGACAAAGTGAGAGAGTGGCATGGACATATATACACTACCAAACGTAAAATAGATAGCTAGTGGGAAGCAGCCACATAGCACAGGGAGATCAGCTCAGTGCTTTGTGACCACCTAGAGGGATGGGATAGGGAGGGTGGGAGGGAGGGAGATGCAAGAGCGAAGAGATATGGGAACATATGTGTATGTATAACTGATTGACTTTGTTATAAAGCAGAATCTAACACATGATTGTAAAGCAATTATATTCCAATAAAGATGTTAAAAAAATTAGGGGTAGAGTGAGATTAATCTGATAGTTTAAAAAAGTCTTGCTTTCGAGTTAAGGAATTCAAGCTCATGAAAAAAAGACTTGAGAGTTCATGGGAACTGCCTCCATATCTCTTGTGGAAGAAGAAATAAACTTAATATTCCTGAGGCTTCAGAAAGAGAAGCAGAGCTACTGGCAGCCAGTTGTCAGCTAAATAAACATAAGGAGGAGATTTCTAGAAATGAGCATGAGCCAACAAGGGTCTGAACAGGTCGGGTGGTGAGCAGGTGTCGTTGTCCCACCACAATGAGGTGAGAGGAACCTTCAAGGTGCTCATCGTTGTCCTCCTCCATCTCTCCCTTTCCTGAAATGCTTCCTGCTCAATATTCGCTTGTGGCTCCCTAGATACTTAATATATGTGAATCTTGACTCCCAACAACATTTGACAGGGCTTACATGGTAGCTTTTCCTTGTAAACTCTGTGAACCCAGTAAATTTATTGAAATGTCATTGGCGAGAAACTGGAAACATTATCTGAGAGAGATAAAAATAGACATAGATATAGAATGAGACAGAGAGAGAGAGTTTCTAACCTAACCCTCTTTAAATGGAATGGAAATAGTCCTGCTTCCTCTCTTTCTTCTTTCAGGCACTTCTGCCCTTCACTGTCTCCTCCTATCCCTCCTTCTTCAAAGAATGAGAACTGGCAATTATTCACGTGTGTTGTCAGGGAATTATGATTAGTCCAAGTAGCTGCTCTCCAATCCTTTAGGGAGTGCTTGTGTTAGGGGAGATTGTGCATATAAAGCTCTCTAAATGATGTGGCTACAACTCCCCATGTACCGTGTTAGCAAAGAGAGGGCTTGTTTTGGAGAGCTGCCAGTGAAGCATTTCAAAGATAATTGGCAAATGGTGTGTTAGAGACAATGCAAAAAATTCATTGAATTTTCCTAGCGTGAGATTGGAAACAGCCCCCTTTCTGCAAGGCAACCCAGTGGTTTATAATAATCACCTATGGAAAACTGTATTTTCAAGTCTCCAATTACTTTCAAACCCACTGGATATTATGAAAGGACTGTCAGCCAGGAAATAAAAATAGCTTAGTGGAGTGCCTTTTTTTTTTTTTTAACAGAAAAGTCATGTTGTTTCTTCTGCTGACTTCAAAACAAAACAAAGCTCTGGATGTGGGCCAGGGATTACGGGAGTGGAACAGTAGCAGTAATAACAAGGAAGGAGGCTGCTCATTTGTACATTTGATCTATCAACTGATCTGGAGAATAATTAAAAGGCTCCCTTCAGGGTGTCTGTTGCAGCATTGCTGAGGCAAGAGATGGATGGCTGTGGTTAATGGCTGCCAAGATGCTGATCTGCCTCAGGGGCAAGTCTGAGGAACAGGCACCCCTGGGGCAGAAGGTCTTGGCTTCTGGTCTCCTTCTCTGGCTTCTCCTGTGAGCTAGTCTCTGGGATCTCTGTATGCACAGACCTTGAGATTCCCTCATATTCTCAAACTAAGAAGTTCTAGTTCCCTCATAGGGAGACCCTGAGACAATGATTTGGGTGCAGGTAGTGTCCAGGGATGAGAGAGTGGGATAATGAGACAAAGAAGGAAAGAAAGACCAAAAAACAGGTGTATCGTGATCAGGTTGCCATTGTGGGCAACTGGGGCTCATTCCACTGGGAACTCTGATGACTGTGTAGAACACATTCCAGAATTGTTCCCCAGAGGGTTTAGGAAGACAAAGTATTTATCTATCATCCCTCATTGGCATTTCTGTCCTTCCCTGTGTGAGGGCAGAACACACTCCAGTGGCCAGAGAATGGCCTCGGGCAGAGAGAGGCCAGAAGCCGCCAGTGTGAACAGAAACTATCTGTAAATGTCCTTCGGATGAGCTGAGAGGACAAAAGTGTGGCACCTACAGGGTTTGTTGCAGGCTTCTTCTCCAGCTTCTCTTCTTCCAGTCATCCCATAAACATGGGCCCTGTCTCTTCTTGTCATATGACTCTCCCTGGGACATATCATTTACTTGTACATCTCCTACAGTTGCTCATCTGTAGAATGGGGTGATGACAGCTTCCTGGAGGAGACACCTTTTGATTTGTCTGTCCAGCTCTTTGTCTTTTCTGGGAACTACCCCATCCCCACCCCTCATTCTGGGAAATGTTGCTTTATCTTCCTTCCAACGACATGATTTCTCTGTGTGTCCTGGACCCCTGGCTAAATGCTCAGAGATGGGCACCACCCCAAGTGCGGCTCATCGAATCACTTCCCTGGGAATTCATACTTGGGGCTGAGAAGGAGTGCTGACACATATCAAGCTTGGGAGTTGTTATACCACATTGCCCTAAATGAACTGAGGCCCTGGGCAAGCTGCTCTGCAGATGTGGAGCAGAGTGAAGCTGACCTTTAGAGAGGAGGACAGACAGGAGGTGGGCAAACAGTCCTGAGGGTGTTCAAGTGTGGGTCCCAGTTCTTCCCATGGTTTCTATGAGGCACCTCATTTCCTTATAGACATTCTACTTTTCCCTAATTTAAGTTAATGGGAGGAACAGATCCAACATGATCTATTTATAGAGTTGTTATAATAACCGTATGAGATGAAGTATTCAGCACAGTGCCTGGCATACAACCAGCCCTCAACAAATGACAGAGATGGTTATTTATAATGATGATTCCTTAATCTCCAGCCCTATCTGACCTTACCCCTGACTTGGTAGTTTCCTTATGAATGTCCCTAACACCTCAAACTCAATGAAACTGCATTTCCCATCTAAGACACCTCAATCATTCTGTATATATTATCACCACATATCCAGCACTCAGTTCAGAAACCTGGGAGTGTCCTTGGCTCTTTCTCCTGCCCCACAGCCAACCAATGAATAAGTTTGGGAGAATTCACCTCCATAAATATTTCTCAAGTCTATCCATTTCTTTCCACCCACATAACTACCATCCTGTTCCCACCCTTATAATTTCTCCTCCAAATTATAGCAACTACATTCGTCTAAGGCATGTGGAATCCTTTGTTCACGTGAAATCTTATATAGAACTCCAATATATAAAGCATACAAGGTGAAGCTACTCCGGTTAAAAAGGGGAGTGGAGGCTACTTGAGCCCCTCCCACCCTACCTCCCCACCACACCCTGGCCCCTATCCATCTGTGGCTCAGAAAATGACATGTGAGAAAAGAGGTGAAGGAAGAGAAGAGGTCGGCCTCGAAGATGTCTGGGAGAAGAGCATTCCAGACAGAAGTAACAGCCAGTTACAGACCCTAAGGAGGCTGGGCGTGTTTGAGAAGCAGCCAGGGAGCCAGTGCTGATGGAGTGGATTGAGGAGAAGGGAGAGTTGTGGGAGAACGGTCAGAGAAGTGACATAGTTGGATCATGTAGGGCCTTGTTGGCTATTGGGAGAACTTTGGCTTTTACTCTGAGTGAGATGTGAGCCACTGGGGGGTTCTGAGCATAGCAATTACCTTGTTGGACTTGTATCCTAAAAGGATCACTCAGCTCACCATATGAATAGACTGTAGGGCATTGAGGAATGGAGCAGAGAGATCCTTGGGGAGGCTGTTGCGATAATTTAGGCCAGAGATGACTAGGATGGTGGCAGGGGAGGTGGTGAGAAGGGGTCAGATTTTGATTGTATTTTAGAAGTAGAACCAACAGTATTTGCTAGAGGAGTGATGCAGGGTGTAAAGGAAAGAAAGGTGTCAAGAAAGAATGGCACCTTTTTTTCCCTGAATACCTAGAAAAATAAATTTCCATCAACTGAGATAGAGAAGGTTGTAGGTATAAGAGGTGACTTTATCACAAGTGTATTTTACATAATGCTTTTTTGACATTTTCCGTGTATATTTTTTGCATTAAAATTTGATACCCAATTATCTGGTTTCAGAAAACAGAGACTAAGGGAAAAATTATTCACTTTTCAGAAAAATTTAGACTTGAGATTGATTTGAATAGTAAAAACGGTAAACTCTCATAACATATGTTAAATGTGAATCAAATGAGCATAAATTTTCAGAAATACATTTATTACCTAAAGGTTAGGTCAGCCAAAGAAAGTGAGGATGAGCTATGCAATGCATGGTGAGAACTGTGGCCCCCACTGCTTGGGTACAGTGGTCTGGGTAGGCAGTCTCAGGATGGTCTTCTGCTCTGGAATGTTCTGCTTTTTTACTCAACACATGCAGCAGAGAAGAACCTTCTCAGGGGCTTTGGTTGTGAGTGCTCACATGGCTCAGGTGGCCAGAGTGGGACCTTGTATACATTGGAAATGTTGAAATAAATATTCCTGTTTCTAAACATCTACAGAACAGTTGTACTACATTAATAGTATCACACACAAACACACACACACAAAATAATATCACACAGCCAATGTCTAACACATAAGCATAGCAGGTGCTCCATACATGAAATGAATAAGTGAGCAAATATTGCTATAAAAGGTACATGCAGAGAGGGTTATCATAGGCCATATTGATCTTATCTGCCTTCCTTACTCAGCCACAGACTTCACTGATCTTTAGATAGGATTACTGACCACACTATTAGATTTTCCCAGCTCAACTGGCATAATTATATATCTGTCTCTGCTTGTACCTGCTGGTTATGCTTTCAACAGCAAGTTACAGAAAAACCTAACTATAGCAACTTAATTTGGAAATTGCCAGCCCAGGGATTGCACAACAACTCATGTGCGTTCAAGGATCCAGGCTCTTCTTGCTGTTTGTTCTGCCATTCTTAGCAGGTTGGCTTTCGTCCTTTAGCTTGTCACCTCATATTTGCAGGGTAACAGCTGTACTTCCAGAAATTGCATGCTTACTCTAAGCAGGAAGAAGGGAGAAGAGGCAGAAAACAATAACCATATCCATTTCATTTTATTAGAAAAGAAAGTTTCCTCAGAAACCTTGAAGCAGACTTCCTTTTGGTCACATTAGCCATAACTGGGTCAAAAGACAGTTTGGACAAAAGATCATTTCTAGCAGATCATAGCGTTGCTCCAACAAAATCAAGCTTCTGTTATAATGAGGGAAATAGATGTTTGGTAGGTAACTGATAGATTTGGTGTGCCCACTAGACTGTAAAATGCATGGCCACTGTGTCCACGTTTTCTACTTTGGTCTATATTGAGGACCCCCACATGCTGTAGAAGAGGACTGAAGACTTGTTGGCTGGGTGGATTCCAGTGCCAGTAATTACTAGGAGCCAGAGCTACAAATCCAGAGAAGTTTGTCCCTTTGGTCTTTGGTACTTTCAATAACAACCAGACCTTCACCATGAGATAAAACCACTGTGCTTCTGCCAAAGAGTGCTGCATGGCTCCTTAAGGACTCCTTTTAGCTGCCAAGACTCATCATCAAACTATCCTTGACAAATTTTAATTTTAGTTAAAGTAATTGGCCGAATATGAATCAAACTGACAGCCAGCTTTCAGACACCCTCTAACAGTCCATAATACCCATGCTACCCAGGGGATTCATGATGACATCACCAAAGATAATTATTACAGGATGTAGGAGCTAATAGTGAAGGCTAATTAATGGTCTTGTTTCATGTATATTTCCTGCATAAAGGAAGGAGATAGGGAGCTCCCAAGAGAGTGATAGGCTTCTGGGGAAGGTAGCTTCCCTTAGCAATTTAGGATGACATCAGAATTTTAACTTCAGCAAGACAAGCCTCATGAACAAGAGAGCTATAAATATCCAAACAAATTGGGAGAAACAGATTAATTAGAGGAAAAAGGATAAAGTGAAATGTAATAGTATGTCATATTATTGAAAGCACAGCTTTGGAGTAAGATAGGCCTGGATTCAGATTCAAACCCTGACACTAGTTTTGAGACCTTAGGCAACTTATTTAACTCCTTGGTTGGTTTTCTAATCTGGAAATGGAAGTCAATGTAGGTATCTTCACGGAATTGAGACAAGAGTTAACATGAGATAATGAATGTAAAGCAAATAGCCCAGAGCTTGGCAAGTATAATTGAACCTATTAAAGATGCTTGTTTGGCAGAACATGTTGGCAGGTGGTCCAGGGCTCAAGCTGCTAGGGTTGCCCACGTGCCCCTCCTTCCCACCTCTGGTTTCCACTGCATGTGTTGAATGCATGGGGGGTGGTTTGTTTCATAACTGGAAGGCTGGGAGGAGATTGTTGTTGGTGTTTGGAATAGGCTGACAGGGATAAATGAGGGGCTGCATCTCATATGTCCCTGCCCAGCCACCGGGCCAGGTGTGAGTCCCATGGCTACAGGGGTGGGGACCAAAAGCCAGAGAAGTGATGTAACAAAAATCTTTATGAACTGGGCCCCAAAGCTGCTATTCTTGTATCCTTAGACTGTGGAGAGTAGCATGGCCTAGAAACAAGATTCCGCCCCTCTGGACAGACTCCAGCACATGTTGTGGCTCTGGGACATAAGCAGGGCAGTACAGTTTGCACAGGCATTGACAGGGGCAACTGGCTGTGGTCAGGCAGGGAGTCAGGCCAATGCTGCTTTGTGATGTAGCTGGGCCAGGTTTGTGGCTCATAAGACCATCCCCAGAGGAACTCTTAGAAATACCTACAGGTGATAATGGGAGGTCCCCATGTTCCTGGAAACACATGTTCCTTACTCAGCAGGTGGTTTGAACTCAAATGTAACTAATACCTCTATCCGGTGAAGCCAGATGACCCTGGGATTATACTTCACATTCACCACAATATGATTAAGTATCTTCTTCTTATTTTTTTAACATCTTTATTGGAGTATAATTGCTTTACAATGGTGTGTTAGTTTCCGCTTTTTAAAAAAGTGAATCAGCTATACATATACATATATCCCCATATCTTCTCCCTCTTGTGTATCCCTCCCACCCTCCCTATCTCACCCCTCGAGGTGGTCACAAAGCACCGAGCTTATTTCCCTGTGCTATGTGGCTGCTCCCCACTATCTATTTTACATTTGGTAGTGTATATATGTCCGTGCCACTCTCTCACTTCGTTCCAGCTTACCCTTCCTCCTCCCCGTGTCCTCAAGTCCATTGTCTACATCTGTGTCTTTATTCCTGTCCTGCCCCTAGGTTCTTCAGAACCTTTTATTTTTTTTAGATTCCATATCTAAATGGATGTTAGCATACAATATTTGTTTTTCTCTTTCTGACTTACTTCATTCTGTATGACAGACTCTAGGTCCATCCACCTCACTACAACTAACTCAATTTTATTTCCTTTGATGGCTGAGTAATATTCCGTTGTATATATGTGCCACATCTTCTTTATCCATTCATCCAATTATGGACACTTATGTTGCTTCCATGTCCTGACTATTGTAAATAGAGCTGCAATGAACATTGTGGTACATGACTGTTTTTAAATAATGATTTTCTCAGGGTATATGCTCAGTAGTGGGATTGCTGGGTCATATGTTACCTCTATATTTAGCTTTTTAAGGAACCTCCATACTGTTCTCCATAGTGGTTGTATCAATTTACATTCCCACCAACAGTGCAAGAGGGTTCTCTTTTCTCCACACTCTCTCCAGCATTTATTGTTTGTAGACGTTTTGATGATGACCATTCTGACCGGAGTGAGGTGATACCTCATTGTAGTTATGATTTGTATTTCTCTAATGATTAGTAGTGTTGAGCATCCTTTCATGAGTTTGTTGGCAATCTGTATATATTCTTTGGAGAAATGTCTGTTTATATCTTCTGGACATTTTTGGATTTGCTTGGTTTTTTTTTTTATATTGAGCTGCATGAGCTGCTTGTAATTTTGGAGATTAATCCTTTGTCAGTGGCTTTGTCTGCAAATATTTTCTCCCATTCTGAGGGTTGTCTTTTCATCTGTTTATGTTTTCCTTTGCTGTGCAGAAAGCTTTTAAGTTTCATTAGGTCCCATTTGTTTATTTTTGTTTTTATTTCCATTTCTCTAGGAGGTGGGTCAAAAGGGATCTTGCTGTAATTTATGTCAAAGAGTGTTCTGCCTATGTTTTCCTCTAAGAATTTTATAGTGTCTGGCCTTACATTTAGGTCTTTAATCCATTTTGAGTTTATTTTTGTGTATGGTGTTAAGGAGCATTCTAATTTCATTCTTTTACATGTAGCTGTCCAGTTTCCCCACACCACTTATTAAAGTGGCTATCTTTTCTCCATTGTATATTCTTGCCTCCTTTATCAAAAATAAGGTGACCATATGTGCATGGGTTTATCTCTGGGCTTTCTATCCTGTTCCATTGATCTATCTTTCTGTTTTTGTGCCAGTGCCATACTGTGTTGATTACTGTAGCTTTGTAGTATACTCTGAAGTCAGGGAGCCTGATTCCTCCAGTTCCATTTTTCTTTTTCAATAATGCTTTGGCTATTCAGGGTCTCTTGTGTTTCCATACAAATTGTGAAATGTTTTTGTTCTAGTTCTGTGAAAACTGACATTGGTAATTTGATAGGGATTGCATTGAACCTGTAGATTGCTTTAGGTAGTATATTCATTTTCACAATGTTACTTCTTCCAATCCAAGAACATGATATATCTCTCCATTTGTTTTTATCATCTCTAATTTTTTCATCAGTGTCTTATAGTTTTCTGCATACAGGTCTTTTGTCTCCTTAGGTAGGTTTATTCCTAGGCATTTTGTTCTTTTTGTTGCAGTGGTAAATGGCAGTGTTTCCTTAATTTCTCTTTCAGAGTTTTTGTCATTAGTATATGAGAATGCAAGAGATTTCTGTACATTAATTTTGTATCCTGATACTTTACCAAACTCATTAATTAGCTTTAGTAGTATTTTGGTAGAGGCTTTAGGATTCTCTATGTATAGTATCATGTCATCTGCAAACAGTGACAGCTTTACTTCTTCTTTTCCGATTTGGATTGCTTTTATTTCTTTTTCGTCTCTGATTGCTCTGGCTAATACTTCCAAAACTATGTAGAATAATAGTGGTGAGAGTGGGCAAGCTTGTTTTGTGGCTGATCTTTGAGAAAATGGTTTCAGTTTTTCACCATTGAGAAGGATGTTGGCTGTGGGCTTGTCATATATGGCCTTTACTAATTTGAGGTAAGTTCTCTCTATGCCTTCAATTTGTTAATATGGTTTATCACATTGATTGATTTGTGTATATTAAACAATCCTTGCACTCCTGGGATAAACCCTGTTGATCACGGTGTATGATCCATTGTTTTTTGTGTGTGTGGTATGGGGGCCTCTCACTGTTGTGGCCTCTCCCGTGGTGGAGCACAGGCTCCAGACGTGTAGGCTCAGTGGCCTTGGCTCACGGGCCCAGCCGCTCCACGGCATGTGGGATCTTCTGTGACTGGGGCACGAACCTGTGTTCCCAGCATCAACAGGTGGACTCTCAACCACTGCGCCACCAGGGAAGCCGTGTATGATCCTTTTAATGTGATTTGGATTCTGTTTGCTAGCATATTGTTGAAAATTTTTGCATCTATGTTCACCAGTGATATTGCCCTGTAGTTTTTTTTTTTTTTTTTTTTTTGATGTCTTTGGCTTTGGTATCAGGGTGGTGGTAGCCTTGTAGAATGAGTTTGGGAGTGTTCCTCCCTCTACTATATTGTGGAAGAGCCTGAGAAGTACAGGTGTTAGCTCTTGTCTAAATGTTTGACAGAATTTGCCTGTGAAGCCATCTGGTCCTAGTCTTTTGTTTGTCGGAAGATTTTTTAACAGTCTCATTTTCAGTGCTTGTGATTGGTCTGTTTATATTTTCTATTTATTCCTGGTTCAGTCTCAGAACGTTGGGCTTTTCAACGAATTTGTCCCTTTCTTCCAGGTTTTCCAATGTATTGGCATATAGTTGCTTGTAGCAATCTCTCATGATCCTTTGTATTTCTGCAGTGTCACTTGTTACTTCTCCATTTTCATTTCTAATTCTATTGATTTGAGTTCTCCCTTTTTTTCTTCATAAGTCTGACTAATGGCTATCAATTTTGTTTATCTTCTCAAAGAATTAACTTTTAGTTTTATTGATCTTTGCTAATGTTTCCTTCATTTATTTCCTTTTTTTACATCTTTATTAGAGTATAATTGCTTTACAATGGTGTGTTAGTTTCTGAATTATAACAAAGTGAATCAGTTATACATATACATATGTACCCATATCTCTTCCTTCTTGCATCTCCCTCCCTCCCACCCTCCTTATCCCACCCCTCCAGGCGGTCACAAAACACCGAGCTGATCTCCCTGTGCTATGTGGCTGCTTCCCACTAGCTATCTACCTTACATTTGGTAGTGTATATATGTCCATGCCTCTCTCTCTCTTTGTCACTTACCCTTCCCCCTCCCCATATCCTCAAGTCCATTCTCTAGTAGGTCTGTGTCTTTTTTCCTGTCTTACCCCTAGGTTCTTCATGACATTTTTTTTCTTAAATTCCATAAATTTAAGTGTATGTGTGAGCATACAGCATTTGTCTTTCTCTTTCTGACTTACTTCACTCTGTATGACAGACTCTAGGTCTATCCACCTGATTACAAATAGCTCAATTTCGTTTCTTTATATGGCTGAGTAATATTCCATTGTATATATGTGCCACATCATCTTTATCCATACATCCAATGATGGACACTTAGGTTGTTTCCATCTCTGGGCTATTGTAAATAGAGCTGCCAAGAACATTTTGGTACATGACTCTTTTTGAATTATGGTTTTCTCAGGGTATATGCCCAGTAGTGGGATTGCTGGGTCATATGGTAATTCTATTTGTAGTTTTTTAAGGAACCTCCATACTATTCTCTATAGTGACTGTACCAATTCACATTCCCAGCAGCAGTGCAAGAGTGTTCCCTTTTCTCCACACCCTCTCCACCATTTATTGTTTCTAGATTTATTGATGCTGACCATTCTGACTGATGTGACATGATATCTCGTTGTAGTTTCTATTTTTTACATCTTTATTGGAGAATAATTGCTTTACAATCATGTGTTGGTTTCTGCTTTATAAAAATCATTGTAGTTTTGATTTGCATGTCTCTAATGATTGATGATGTTGAGCATTCTTTCATGTCTTTGTTGGCAGTCTGTATATCTTCTTTGGAGAAATGTCTATTTAAGTCTTCTGCCAATTTTGTATTGGGTTGTTTGTTTTTTTGTTATTGACCTGCATGAGCTGCTTATAAATTTTTGAGATTAATCCTTTGTCAGTTGATTCATTTGCAAATATTTTCTCCCATTCTGAGGGTTGTCTTTTGGTCTTGTTTATGATTTCCTTTGCTGTGCAAAAGCTTTGAAGTTTCATTAGGTCCCATTTTAAAATTTTTGTTTTTATTTCCATTTCTCTAGGAGGTGGGTCAAAAAGGATCTTGCTGTGATTTATGTCATAGAGTGTTCTGCCTATGTTTTCCTCTAAGAGTTTGATAGTTTCTGGCCTTACATTTAGGTCTTTAATCCATTTTGAGCTTACTTTTGTGTATGGTGTTTGGGAGAGATCTAATCTCATACTTTTACATGTAGGTGTCCAGTTTTCCCAGCACCACTTATTGAAGAGGCTGTCCTTTCTCCACTGAACATTCCTGCCTCCTTTATCAAAGATAAGGTGACCATATGTGCGTGGGTTTATCTCTTGGCTTTCTATCCTGTTCCATTGATCTACCTTTCTGTTTTTGTGCCAGTACCATACTGTCTTGATTACTGTAGCTTTGTAGAATAGTCTGAAGTCAGGGAGCCTGATTCCTCCAGCTCCGATTTTCGTTCTCAAGATTGCTTTGGCTCTTCGGGGTGTTTTGTGTTTCCATACAAATTGTGAAATTTTTAGTTCTAGTTCTGTGAAAAATGCCAGTGGTAGTTTGATAGGGATTGCATTGAATCTGTAGATTGCTTTGGGTAGTAGAGTCATTTTCACAATACTGATTCTTCCAATACCAGAACATGGTATATCTCTCCATCTATTTGTACCATCTCTAATTTCTTTCATCAGTGTCTTATAATTTTTTGCATACAGGTCTTTTGTCTCCTTTGGTAAGTTTATTCCTGGATATTTTATTGTTTTTGTTGCAGTGGTAAATGGGAGTGTTTTCTTGATTTCACTTTCAGTTTTTTCATCATTAGTGTAGAGGAATGCCAGAGATTTCTGTGCATTAATTTGGTATCTTGCTACTTTACTAAATTCATTGATTAGCTCTCAGTTTTCTGGTAGCATCTTTAGGATTCTCTACGTATAGAATCATGTCATCTGCAAATAGTGACGGCTTTACTTCTACATTTCTGATTTGGATTCCTTTTATTTCCCTTTCTTCTCTGATTGCTGTGGCTAAAACTTCCACAACTATGTTGAATAAGAGTGGTGAGAGTGAGCAACCTTGTCTTGTTTCTGATCTTAGTGGAAATGCTTTCACTTTTTCACCATTGAGGACGATGTTGGCTGTGGGTTTGTCATATATGGCCTTTGTTATGTTGAGGAAAGTTCCCTCTATGCCTACTTTCTGCAGGGTTTTTATCATAAATGGGTGTTGAATTTTGTCGAAAGCTTTCTCCGCATCTATTGAGATGATCATATTGTTTTTCTTCTTCAGTTTTTTAAAATGGTGTATCATGTTGATTGATTTGTGTATATTGAAGAAACCTTGCATTCCTGGAATCAACCCCACTTGACCATGGTATATGATCCTTTAATGTGCTGTTGGATTCTGTTTGCTAGTATTTTGTAGAGGATTTTTCCATCTATGTTCATCAGTGATATTGGCCTGTAGTTTTCTTTCTTTGTGACATTGTTGTCTGGTTTTGGTATCAAGGTGATGGTGGCCTCATAGAATGAGTTTGGGAGTGTTCCTCCCTCCGCTATATTTAGGAAGAGTTTGAGAAGGATAGGTGTTAGCTCTTCCCTAAATGTTTGATAGAATTCGCCTGTGAAGCCATCTGGTCCTGGGCTTTTGTTTGTTGGAAGATTTTTAATCACAGTTTCAATTTCAGTGCTTGTGATTGGTCTGTTCATATTTTCTATTTCTTCCTGATTCAGTCTTGGCAGGCTGTGCATTTCTAAGAATTTGTCCATTTCTTCCAGGTTGTCCATTTTATTGGAATAGAGTTGCTGTTAATAATCTCTCATGATGTTTTGTATTTCTGCAATGTCAGTTGTTACTTTTCCTTTTTCATTTCTAATTCTAT